>NC_056668.1:132684567-133284567 GCF_018350195.1 Panthera tigris | reverse complement strand
CAGAAGAGTAATTTGCACCTCTCGGCTGCAGTTTCGCATCTGCAGAATGGGCATAATACCTGTAAAGAGTTCAGAATTAAATGCAGTGCTATAGGTAAAGCCCTCAGCATAGTAATCGCTCAAATAAATGTCAGCCAGTGTTATTACAACTTAAGACAAAATTTTTTTAGGCAAATACAGTTTTATAATGGAATATATAAAATATTTACACACTTTCCTAAAAATTATTACTGTAATATCTTCACTATGCAAAACTATGGGAATTTTGTGACTATGAACTTGACATTTTCAGACTTGAAGTTGCCTGGGCCGGTGTCTGTGGTTAAGGAGTTTATCTACAAGGTGGTGATCCAGTGGGGACCACTTCAATTAGCAAAGGAGCAGCAGGAAGGACTGGAGCTATGGGGCTGATAGAAGAAGGAATTCGCTTATTTCATAAATATTTATGAATTAGATAGAATCGCTGAGATCACTGGGAAGGAAGCTGGTTCCCCTCTGTCACTGACTCCAGACTCTTTATGATGGTTTATCCTACACTATTCCTAATCCCACTGCTCTTTCAGAGCTCTTCAAGGACTGTGGAGACTCCAGAGGGCAACATTCCAAAGTCTTCTGAATGTGTTGACCTTTCCATTCTCAGTTTCCTAATATGAAATGAGAGCTGCTTTTGTTAAAGTTACAGTGACATGCTTAGCCTGTACTTTCTTCTTGCCAAATGTACGCTTTCTCCATCTGCTTCCTCTAAATGAGATATTAGCATCGTGGCCAGTGAATTCTTAACCTCTCAGAGGCCTCGGGGATGCCTAGCCCTTCAGCATGACTGCACCCCAGCAGTGCTGCTGCCACGTCCCTGCTTGTGCTGGCGGCTGGAAATAGATGAGAACCACTTCTGTGTGGATCTCAGACTCTGGGTTGACTGAAGGCCCCATTTGTCCCAATGTGGTTATTCAGGGTGCGGGAGCCTAGACTTTTTGATGTTCCTTACTGTAAACTTCTGAAACCGACAGTTTGCAAGCAAGCTGGCTAGCCCTTTCATGTGGTGACCCATTCTCAGCGTGGCAAGGACCCAAGCATGAGATGAAAACATAGCTGCTAGCAACTGTTTCAAGGTTTTCTCTTTTAAATATCAAATAAATAAGTAAACAGTGTTCTACTTTTCATTCTCACGTTAACAGTAGTTTTCATCTTAAATGTGAAGTTTGTTTTCCTTAACTGAGCTTTTTAGTCTTCTGCAAGGCCCTTCGTTATTTCCTCTCTGGCATTAACTTTAGGTACTGACCACTATCTTTGTTTATTCTTCCTTAAAATAATCTCCTTGCCCGTGATCAAAAGGATCATCTCCTTCATTCTCTTAGGTAAATTCATTGCAAATGTCATGCAGAATATTAGAAGTGGTAAATTTTCAGCTGTAGAGTGTGCGTGTGTACATGTGTGTACCTCCGGAAAGCCTTTTTAATGCCCCTTTTGTAGATTTCTGTATCAGTATATAAAGATCAATTTCTCGGAATTACTAACCATGGGAATATGTGGGGAAACATTGATGACCACTTATTATTGGTCAAATTCTTTCCTTCAAGTAGTTTGTTTTGCCACACAAGTCACTAAATGGTTTTTCAGAAAAAGCTTAGCTTGATGGGTCGTCACATAAGCTATTTGACATTTGTCCCCAGTCAGACCGGATGCCACATGAAAAATTTACTCAGGCAAGAAGCTCCTAGGAATAAACAGTTCTCTAGTGTTGCTCACAGGGGACTCGGCAAGGTGAGCGGAACTTCAACTTGTCACGGATGCACTGTTCTGACAAACATAAGTAGATGCTAATGGCTAAATCGTGACAGAATAAAGTCCCACAACCATATGGCTAATTGCCACAACAATATCTTCAGTGTTATTAATCAAGTTTTCATAGTGTGCCATGATAATTGGAATAATTAGAAACAGCATAGGCAATGCTTGTCTCTACCACACATTTTGCAGGCAGGGACCTCAAATAACCACACTTGCACATCCAATACTGTATTGTTTAATGCTGTCTTTTCTTCAGAAATACTTTGGTTAATGAATTAATCGCTTGCCATTGGTGTCTTTTGTGTGAGCTTCTGTAGGGGCACAAGTATCTGAATGAAACCATTAAACCCCCGTGTATATGTGTACACAGGCAATATTCATTTAAGGCAGGAGTAGAAATCTGCCCATCTTGGATCTTATAGTTTGAAAGATGAATTCATTGTACGCTAATTTGGATGATGGACATTCATTTTTTGGTCATGTATTTCCCGTTTTCGCTAATTTAGTTAAGAAAACGAGGAATTAGAAAGCAGTTGAATAAATTACAAGATATAAGTATTTGCATGATTTGTTTCAGACAACGACTACATGGTAGTGCTCCCAAAATTAATTATTTTGAACATGTCTTTCAATTATGGATGAAGTAAATATTACCGTCTCTAATACCACAATTGAAACTTATATTTTCGTGTTGCTAATATTGAAATATACTCAACTTCAGTCACTCATAAACTGATATTCACTCCTTCATCTTAAGAGTGGAATGAGAATTCATTTGTGTTTGACACAATGGTCTAATTAAGAGGGCTTCTTGGATTGCTTTGCTTTTGTGAAGAGGCGAGTGGACAGGAAAGGCAGAAGATTGATGATAGCCCGCACCTTGGTGGTGCAGAAGCATTTAGGCAAACAGATGAAGGGAAATGGCTGCTCTTGGTATCTGTTACTAACAGCTTCTCTAATAATTTTTCAATATATAAATAATCGTAGTTTTGAATTCTGCACCATCTCGATGTTTGGTTTTCTTGCTGTTTTTTGTCCCATTGCTAGATTCCTTACCAGAAACAAGTCTAACTGCATTTTTCTAGAATTTTAGAATCACTGGTGTCTTCGGTTAAAAAGTATCCCCCAAACTCCCCTAATAAAAATAACTAATTAGAAATATTATTTCACTGTAACTTTAGAATTACTAAGCCAAAAACTGTTGCTTCCGTAAATCCTGAACTCCGCAAAATTTAAAATCACTGTGTTTCTCAGTCTCTCTTATTTAAATGAGTCCACTTTCTTCCTGCCTCCCTTTGCTTCTCTATAGATAGAGTCGGAGGCATATGGTAGAGACTGTATTAAGCAAATTGGAAATTAGACCTAAGAAAGCAAAAAAATGTGATTTTTTTTCAATCAACTTAACTGCTGATTATTTATTCACTTTATGGATAAAATTATTTAGACCTTCTACTTCTTTCTTCTACTTTATGTCTTCTGACTGTTCAGTAGTAGATAGAGTTCAGAAGGGGAAAAATGAAACTATTCATTTTGGTGCTCATTAACAGTTATAAAAAATGGGTGTAGAGGAAGATTTATACTAATGTCTAAAATGACGCTTGGATTATATGTAGATTTTATTCATTCATGTCCTGCTTTTGTGCTCTTCTTTTAAACTGCAAGATTATCCTTTGTATCAACCAAGATGCTTTTGGCTGCAAGTTATATAAAACTCTACCTCGAACTGGCTCAAGCAGTTTAAGGAATTTAATTATTTAACATAGCTGAAGTCTAGAGGTACTGTGACTCAAGAGGCTCAATTAAAGATTCAAGTTTTTTCTGTATCTCCACTGTGTTAACCTCGTCATCAGCTTCTTAGGACTCGTTCTCTTGTAATCACAAATTATTTGGGGGCTGCAGTCCTCCTTGTTTTAGCGCAGCAGGAGCGAGAGAATGAAACCATTCATCTAATACTAAACAACAGTTTCTTTCAGCCCCGTTGGACCAAATTAGATCATGTGCCTACCCCAGACCAAGAACAGTTGCTGAGGGGGAAGCTGTTTACCTTAGGCTAATTGGGGTCTGCCTTTAGAGCAGCAGTTCTTAAATTGTAGCCTCTGGACCAGCAGTGTCAACATCCCCCCTGGAAACTTGTTAGAAATGAAAGTTCTTGAGTTCTACCTCAAACCCACTGAATCAGAAACTCTCGGAGTGAGGCCCAGCCATCTGTGTTCTTTAAAACCCTCCGGATAATTCTGGTGCTCGCTGTGTTTGAGAATCACTGACCCTACAGCAAGGGATGCTGCCAGCTTCCTTCTGAGTACTGTTGGGGAGACCTGCACGGCTGAACTAAATCAAGTTCATTTAGGAAGGAAGAAGGCCAGGATAGATTATGGTAGGCAGTCACCCTCCCTATACTTCAATAAGGTATAAAATAATAAAAATAAGATGTAAAATAATAAAAGAAACAAAATGTAAGTTCCTCTTTTGCAAAACTGTTTATGAGTGATGTGCTCTACATCATTTATAATGAAACTCAACTGTACCAAATTCTTCTCCTGTCCGATGTGGCAGACAGTACTGTTCACCCACCTAAAACTCATTTGCCCTTTCTTCCTTGCTAAAATAACTTCGGTGTAGACTTTGTTGGATTCTTCTGTTGCTTTTTAATGATGCCATCCCCACATTCAGGTGTGCAGCGGGACACAGTTCTGACCACTCATTTAATTTCCAGTCAGCTGCTGGGGAGGCAAGTCAAAGGTTTGCTTTCCAACACAGGCCCCACCCTTCTCACAACTTTCTCTCTGCTGTAGGACGCAGCCGCCACTCTGCATCTATGAGCCGCCATCTGCCAAAGAGAAATTGCAGAACTTCTAGCTACACGAGACAAAAACAAACTTTATATTTCAGACACTGTTTCAATTTTTCTTACTTCGAACCGAATGCAATCTTGACTGATTAAGTACCATAGTAGAATTATTTACATAAAGGAGAAATAGGTAGCTTTACGGTCTCTACATTCTTAACTCTGTTTTCTCCACCTTTCTGCTGATCAACAAATCATTAAAGCCCTTGGCACGGAGACCAAGCCCACATGCTTTAGGCTTGAATCTCCCCTCTCCATGCCATACTAACTGTCTTTCACAAGTTATAGAACTTCTCTGAGCCATCATTTCCTCACATGCAAAATGGGACTAATAATACTTCTTTTGACTAAAGGGATAAAAAATAAACAGCTATCCACCTTTAGCTCCATGCCTGACACATTATAAACTCTGAAAAATAGTGGTATGTTCTGTTGAAGCTAAATGAAGATGAAAATGATTTATATCTGTAAATATTATCCTGTTCCGCAGCATAGGAATGAGGTCATAGGAAACAAGAAATCAGCATGAGCCTTATTTTGTTGCAATACTTATTTGGGCATTTTATTAGCAGCTTATAAAATTCCTTTTAGAAGCTCACTGTGCCAAAATAAGACCTCCAGTAAGTATGAATATGCATTTCGTTTCTTCTGTCTAGAGAACACCTCAGTTCTTTATCTTTGGTGAGAATCATCACTTAAATTCTTCAATATAATAGTTGAAATCCATCCTACATAACTTGATATTCCTTAAGATTCAAACTGAATTCAGTATAGACCTCTTAAAGCATAGATTGTTGCCCAAGTTTTTCACTTTAGCAGGTAAGACCCACGCCTGTTTAATTTGTGTTCTACAAGACTTAAGACAGTGAAATGTGCAAGTGGGCATTACTGATAACTTTCTGCTGGTAGGGAAAATGGAGCACTTGTCACCGAGGAATGATTTTCTATATTCTCAGTCTGGGACTTGTGGCTGTACTAGACTGTACTTGCCTTTTTTGCAAGTTTAGGGTAATTATTGCACTGCTGCTCTGACCACCTGAAGGATCCAATTAGATAGTGAATGGATCAGGGCAAAAGTTTTCAGCATTAGGCAAATATCAACTCAAAGATAACACTTATACACATATTGCAATTTTCATCAAGCTTAGTAAATGCCCCATGTCAGATAAGACTATAACTTGACAAGGTATTTTTAGTAATGCAGTCCGTTAAAATAATTAGCCAAATTAATATTTACCATTTTCAAAATGATCTTATAAGAAATGATTGCTTCCCTTATCTTTGGGGTATATGTACTTAGATTTTCAGGCTTAGACCAAATTTAAATCTCTGTTATCTTATTTTGATTAAAGGGTACGTGGAAAATTGATTTTATAAAGGTTTTAGTATTATTTCTAAGCTGACTAGCTTATCTGAGCTTTATCTGTAGATTTCCCCCCCCCAAAATTGAATGCAGTGTTTGCTTTAAATACACAAAATCAGATCTCTTTGGAAGGAATAAAAAAAAATTACCAACTGCAATTACTCGTTTTAATATGAGGCTCAGAAGAGCTTGAGATGTTCGAAGGAAAAAGTAGGAAGTTTCTCTCTTGTTCTGAATCCCTTCAGTACAATTCTATAGAAATATGAAAGCCATAAGTTTATATAGAAATTTATACCAAAAGCTGACTTACTGAGGGCTCAGTGTTTGGATTTAGCTAGATCTTGAAGTGAAAGACCAGATCTCACAATCTAAGGGATGAGAAAGGTGTTATTTCCCCTTGTAAATGAGGTTATATTTAAGAAGAAATGGCCTTTCTTTAAAGGTACCAATTAAGAAATAGGAAGAGGCTTCAGTTTTGCAGTCAAGCAGTCCTAGGTTGTCATCTTGACCGCATGATTTTCATAGCTCTGTAACCTTGGGTGACTTCCTTAAATATCTTTGAGTTGTAACTGCTTCACCTGTAAAATGGAGACATATGATTATCTCTTAGAATTGAGGTAAATATGAGAGAAAATGACATACAATATTCAAAACAAGTGTCTTCAGTAAATGTTAGTTCTCCTATGAGCCATCAAACTCTGTACATATTCCAAGAATTAACAGCCATTTGAATTTGTAAAGCTGATTTAGATGATAAGTAGAAAATATTCCCTCTGTCTTCCAGGTGGCTCATAAAGTCAGCTTCTCTATAAAACAGTAAGTACCTAACTCCACCCTCCACAGTTATTCCTCTACCTCCTCACCTCCAGCTTCCTACTTTCATGGGCACGTCCGGAATCTATTTCCAGTGCTTGGACCGCCTCAAAAACTTCCACCTCAAACATGCCCCTGCTCTCTGACTTGTCTTCTTCACTCCTTCATTATCCTGTCTGCAACCCCAGCTGGACATCCAATTCATATACCCCACTGCTTATTCATTGTCGTTTATTCCACTAATATCCTTGATTCCCCAGTTCATTCTATGCTCCCTCATTTTGATTCCTCCCTTGTATTTACTCCCAACACTCTTGCCCTTTCCTACCTGTGTTATTTGACTAGTAAAACCCAAAGCCTACTAGTGTTACAAGTGAGCAGCTAAAAGTGATAAGAAAAACAGCCATGCTTAACTGAAGTCACTTTCTCTAGCTTCAGGTGGGCCTCAGTATTGCCTACCAACTCTGCTGTATTTACTGTCGTCTTTTTTTTTTTTTAATGTCTGTTTATTTTGCGCGAGAGAGAGAGAGAGCAAGTAAGGGAGGGGCAGAAAGAGAGGGAGAGAGAGAATCCCAAGCAGGCCCCACACTGTTGGCACAGAGCCCAATGTGGGGCTTGAGCTCACGAACCGCATGAGCATAACCTGAGCTGGAATCAAGAGTTGGACACTTAACCGATGAGCCACCCAGGCACCCCTCTGGACTTCTTACACATACAACACTTTTCTCCAACCCCCTTGCTTCTTTTTTCACTGAGAACATAGAAGGGAACTTTCTCACATTCCAACAAGCAGATTCTTCTGTCTTCTTGCATTATCTCCCAGCTCCCCTCTAAGACTGACCTTTAGCTCTGCGCTCAGGCACTGAGTCCTGCTGGCTTCTGCACAAAGAATAGTGTTCCTGTAGTTACATCCCTTTATTTCTGTAGTATCAATTTCCCCATCTATTGTATTATTTCTAGCATTTGGACATGCTGTAACTCTTTTATCTGAAGGACTAGGAAATAAACATAAAACACCCCACCTTGAACACACATCCCTCCCCAGCTATTTCCTGTTGCTCACTACTCATTACACCAAAACTGTTTACACAAAGTGCAGAGCGGCAGCACAATCCCATTTCTTCGAGTCTCTTAAAAACCCACTACTCCCAGGCTGCCCCTACCCCACCCCATTCCACCTATCCACATGCATCCCCATGTTGCTAAATATAGTGGTCAATTTTCTTTCCTTTTGTTTCTCAGCTCCTCATCTTTGAAATCATTGGTTTTTTCCTGTCTCTTGAAATACCTTTTTTTCTGGCTTTCCAGAATACCCCATTACATAATATCCTACTTCCACTGGCTGTTTCTTCTCCATCTTTTTCATTCGCTCGTTGTCCTCTTCCTGACTGCCAAATGTTTGCACGGTCCAGGACTCAATCCTTAGACCTTTTCTTTTCTCTTCCCCTAGGTGACTGCTGGGTTTGACCAGCAAACCCCAGGGGAAGCGGATGACAGACTACTCCAGATTCTTGAATCAGAGAAAGGAGAGGACAAGGGGGCCAAGCGCTCTAGTGGCAATGGCCCCAAGTAAAGCTCTTCTCCAGTTTTTATTGAGAATCTTATCAGTACATTTCAAGGGGTGCAGGGGAAAGGAATGTGTAGTTTCAAAAGCGGCAACAGAGCATACTCAAAAATTATTGGGGAAACAGTACAATCAGGGTAATGATGTGCGGGCATACGTCACAGGGGCAGTGTATACGTCATAAGAAGGGGGTTGTTTTACTATTTTAGATTAAGCATTTACAGAGTGGGAAAATGTGTTGACCACAGGCAAGGTCAGGCTGTCTTTAGCCTGGACATTTCACATGAGACCCAGTTTTCCTGGTCTGCTTTGCTGCTTCTCAACCAGCCGTTTGCCAAGCTGCAAACATTCCTTATTTAAATCTTAGACAGCCAGGCTCTATGAGCTCCCAGAAGTGACCTTACAAGTCCTGGGGCTTTAAATTTCATTTCTAAGTGCATGACTCCCAAATGTGTATCTCTGGTCTTGGATTCTCCTCTTCTGAGGTCTCAACTCATGTATCTTAGCTGCCTAACCATCACTTGGAAATCCACAAGACTCTGACTTGCCATGTCCAAAGCCACTTTCTCGATTTTCTCCTGAAAACTGCTCTGCTTTCTCTCTGCTTCCATCTATAAATAAAATGACACCAACCTCCAACCCATGCTCACCCAAAACCTGGGAATTGTATGTATTCCTTCATTTCCCTCTCATCCCCTTCCACCAGCACATCACAGTGGTTCTATCTTTAAAAGAACCAAAATCTCTCCGGTTGTTTTCAATTCCAGTGGACTACTTTACCCTAGTCCAGGTTTGCTTTCCTCTCGCATATAGACTATTGCAAATGCCCCCTACCTGGCCTCCCCGTTGTTGTCCTCCTCTCCCTACGCTCTCTTCTCCACACACACAGCAGCAGGAGTGGCCCATTTTAAACAGAAATCAAATTCTAACAATTTCCCACTGAAAAGCCTCCAAGAATACCCTATCTGTCTTAGTCCATTGGGGCTGTTATGATGGACTACCATAGACTAGGTGGCTTATAAACAACAGAAATGTATTTCTCACAGTTCTGGAGGCTAGGAAGTCCAAGATCAAAGCATTGGCAGATTTGTTGTTTGGTGAAGTCCAGCCTCCTGGTTCATACGTGGCTTCCTTTCCACCCCCACCCCACCCCATGTCTTCATATAGCAGAAAGGGGTAAGTTGCTCTCTAGGGTCTCTTTCATAAGGACACTAATCCCATTCATGAGGGCAGAACTAATTATCTCCTAAAAGCCCCACTTCCAAATACCATGCCATCGGGTGTTAGGATTTAACATATGAATTTTGTGGGGACACACGTATTCAATCCATAGTACCATTACACCTGGAACAGCACCCACAGCCGATCCTTGATGGTCTGTAAGGTCCTACATGACTCCTAGTCGCCTTTCCTACTTCTTCTAGTCACACTAGTCTCCTTGCTGTTCTCAGATGAGTCAAGTTTGTTCCTACCATGGAGCCTTTGCACATGCTGTTTACTCCTTCACTGTCCCCACTCCGAGATTTTCCCACGGCTTATTCCCTTACTTCATTTGTAGTTCGTTATCCCTTTACCTACTTTATTTTTCTTAATAGCACTGATGATTTATTATGTATTTATTTGTTTACATTCTAAGTGTCCCACTACAGTACAGCATAAGCTCCAGGAAGGCAAGGACTTTATCTTGTACATTGATATGTCCCCAGGACCTAGAATAGGCTCTGGCATGTATAATATGTTCTTGAGTTTATTTGTGAATGAATAGATTACATTTTCCTTTAAAAAAAAAAGTTCTCTGGTATAAAAAACATTAAGTATTTGATGAGCATCTGCAGTGTGGAGGGTATAATAAGAGGAAGAACAGTAGAGACAGACACAGAAGACCTAGACACAGAGTTCTGTGTCATCACAGAAGCTGGGGAAGAAGAAGGTTGCCAGATGTTGGGTTTTGTTGATAGAGACTGAATGTTAAAGAATGTGAGAAAAGTACTACAAGAGATTAAAGAATTAGTGGATGGAGAGGAAATGGAAGTTAAGAAGGAGTTACAACTTTGTTGCACCTGAACAGTGATTAGAGGGCTGGAGCTGGAAGGTTGGTACGGAGGGAGATGTGGGTGTGGTAGGGAGGAGCCTTGCTAATCCAGTAAGGAGTTTGAACTCTGTCCTCAAGCAAGTGACTAAAGGATTATAAGCAGGGGGGGGGGGGGGGCCCACGGTCAGATTTTAATGGCAGGAGCACATTCGCGGCATGGTATGGAGAGAGGACTGCAGAGAGGCCAGGCTGGGGATAGACGAGCAATGCAGTCAAATGGGCCAAAGGTGATGACGGCTAGACTAGACTGAAAAAGAGGAAAAAAGGGTAGATCAGAAAGTGTAAGATGGTATTTATTAGATGGTGAGGAAGATGCAAGGTGAAATGAACAGACTGGAGTTAGATAATATTCTAATTATTGGTTTGATGGTGGGTGGGAAGATGGGGAGAAGTTCTGCGTTGAGGCTACTGAATAGGAACTGTGGCCGCATATTGAGAATGAAGGTTGGAAATGGCAGATTGGGAGGTTTGAGGACATCAAAGAGAAATTGAAAGAGGTGCTGTAGTGAAACTGAGAGTGACTGACTAGGAGCAGCTTGAGAAAATGCCAGGGAGGGCTGAGGCACTACCGAGATTGAGTAACTGGCTTTATACTGGGAACTGTGTTTAGAAGGTTGCTCGGAAACATGGATGGAACTGGAGAGTATTATGCTAAGTGAAATAAGTCAGGCAGAGAAAGACAGATAGCATATGTTTTCACTCATATCTGGATCCTGAGAAACTTAACAGAAGATCATGGGGGAGGGGAAGGGGGAAAATAAGTCACAGAGAGGGAAGGAGGCAAACTGTAAGAGACTCTTAAATTACTGAGAACAAACTGAGGGTTGATGGGGGGGGAGGGGAAAGTGGGTGATGGGCATTGAGGAGGACACCTGTTGGGATGAGCACTGGGTGTTGTATGGAAACCAATTTGACAATAAATTATATAAAAAAATAAATAGAAATAAATAACATAAAAAAAAAAAAAAAGAAGATTGCTCTGAGCAACCTGTCACCTACCTCCATGCCTACAGATGGGACAGAAGGGTGATATATAAAAGGCTTCAAGTAATAGACCATAAATTCTAAACTGGACGGGAATAGAGATAGAAGGAGAGGCCTGATAGATGGAGTTCAGAATGTCTAGGGCCTAGAACTTGTCAGCGGTGGGATGGGGTGACTGGAAGATGGTCAGGGTCAAATGGGAGAAGTGTCTGGGCTGCTGCGTTTTAGTCACATCCCTGGGCTGTTTCTTTAAATGAAGAAGGAGTAGTAATTTGTAGTGGAAATACCCTGCCAGTATTCCCAAGTTTCTCCTAAAATGCTTTGTATCTATTGCCAATGATAAAGAATAGAGAAAATAAATGCTGTGTTTTATCAAAGACTGGAAATTCACAAGGTGAGAGGATGAAGCCTGACCAAATCCAAAGCACTAGTTCTTATCTTTGAAATGTTTATTCCTGGGCCCCAGCCTGCATATTTAGGAAGTAGGGCCAAGGATCTAGGGACTGTGAAACAAAGAAAAAGTGCAGGCAAGAGGTAGCATGGGAAAATCACTGGACATAGTAGTCAGGAGACCACTTTCTGGAGCCACTTCCGTGATTTTAACTATCCCTTTTTATGTTCATAAATCTAAGATCTATTTTTGTGACCCATTTTCTAAAATTGAGTTTATAATTACTTGTATGGTGTTTTGCAGGTTGTGTTTTTTGTTGTTGTTGTATTTTATCCTCCATGAGGTCAAGGGTCATATTTTATTTTTGCATGTTTGTGCTTCCACAATAAAGTAATTATTGACTAGGAGTAAAACCACAAAATTTCCATAAAATTAAGGTAATCGAGAAGCTCCTACTAAAAAATTACCAGTTTTAGGTCACCTAGCCTGTCAAGGTATAACATGTGTACATATTGCTTATTTGTTCCTTTGCACCAAAGCTGAGTATTTCCCCATTATTTATGCCTAGTGTAGTTCTCTGTAAAGTGTGTTTGTTATATAAGCTCATTTATGTTGATGGATGGCTTGGTGGAGACTTAGAACAATGATTCTGAAATGATCATCAAGTTATCCCTACGGATGTTATAAAGGACCTAAGGATGGTGTCTCCCATAATTAATATGATGTAATTCTAGCAGCAGAAATGTATGCCATCCCCTGGCTATGGCTTTTCGTGGCATGGGGTGGTGCTTAGAGGAGTTTCAGTCCATTCCTGAAGAGTCAAGAAGCATCTCTCTGGTACCTGTCTAAGTCTTTCCCCTCCCCTCTCTGTCCTCAGTGTTATCCACTCAACATGTCTTTATGAAAATCGCCTTTTCCTCATCCCTTGAACTTAATGATATTATAAACAAATGATACCAAATCATTTGTACCAAATGTCTGATAGACATAATTCTAGTACTTGTGGATCCATACTTGAAACCCCCAAATTTTATTGATTGTATACAGTTTTTTGAGATTTTTTAGTTGGGGAAGTTTTCTTAATATAACTTTGTTATTCTGGGTCTCCATTTCATGACCTCACCTTGTGTTGTAGAGAATAACTCATATTTTAGAAAGTAATTGAAGCTAGCAGTTCGGCGTTGCAAACTCTTGAGGAGCAGTAGGGCATAAGGAGGGAGGAGTGCTGTACCATAGGGCAGGAGATTTAGAAGTGAGTCCCAGTCCTACAGCTGTCTCACTGTGTAACTAAACAAGTCACTTCACTTCTCAGTTTCCTCATTTGCCTGTTTGCCACTGGCATGCCAGATGATTGCGGGTGGATAATCTATGGCACGTTAGGTCAGTAGGGAAACAACAGAGTGCAATCACTGATGGTCATCTAGCTGGAAGAAGCAGTTCTTAGTAATAGATATAAAAGCAATTATCATTTCCTACCTGGATTATCTGTAGTGCGTGTTGACAAAGACAGGACTAGAAGATCTTTAAAGTCACGTCCAGTTCTAATATACCATGGTTCTAAACTAGATGTATAAAAATGGTTAAGGATGTATAGCCAAGCACTGGTTTTATAGTAGTGGGAAAAAAAAGCAACAAAGAAAATCCCCTGCCTTTATGGAACTTCTATTATAATGGAGGAGATAGACAGTAAATGTGAAATATGGATTATGTCAAGGAATACTAAGTGCTATGGAGAAAAGTAGGTAGGGAAAGGATCTGAAGAGTACTGGGGGACTTAAGAGTTGCAATTTTTAATTGGATGAGATAGTAACTGAGATAGTAACATTTGAGTAAAGACCTGAAGTAGGGATGGTAGCAGGCCATGCATATCTCTTGGGGATGAGTCTCAGGGCAGATGATACTGCAAGTACCAATGTCCTGGAGCAGGCCTATGTCTGATGTGCTCAAAGAATAGCAAAGAAGCCAATGAGACTGAAGCAGCAAAAGCAGGACAGTAGTGAGAAATGAAGCCAGAGAGCACAACCAGATTGTTTAAGGTCTTGAAAACCACTTTAAGGACAGGCTTTTCTTTTTTTTTCCCTGAGATGATATGCCAGAGAAATTTAAGCAGAAGCATGACATCATCTGACTTTCCTTTTTAAAGGATTACCTTAGAATCAGTGATGAGAATGGAAGACAAGGGCAAAAGCAGGGAAGTCAGTTAAGAAGCTATTGAAATTAA
This sequence comes from Panthera tigris, assembly GCF_018350195.1. Lineage (NCBI taxonomy): Eukaryota > Metazoa > Chordata > Mammalia > Carnivora > Felidae > Panthera > Panthera tigris. The sequence goes on along the minus strand of NC_056668.1, from coordinate 133,270,506 downwards.
TAATCATTTTCCACCAAAAGTAATTTTCGACCAGATAAGCTCCACGAGGACAGAGATTTTTGTCTGTTTTGATTACTGCCATAACCTCACCATTTATAATTGTAGTTGGCATATATTAGGCTCTCAAATATTTTTTAATTACATGAAAGACTAATTTTAAAAATTAAATGTTTGGGGGACACCTGGGTGGCTCAGTCTTTTGAGCATCCAACTCTCGATTTCTGCTCAGGTCATGATCCCAGGGTCATGGGATCAAGACCATCAGGCTCTCCACTGAGTGTGGAGCCTGCTTGGGATTCTCTCTCTCTCCCTCTCTCTCCCTCTCTCTCCCTCTCTCTCCCTCTCTCTCCCTCTCTCTCCCTCTCTCTCCCTCTCTCTCCCTCTCTCTCCCTCTCTCTCCCTCTCTCTCCCTCTCTCTCTCCCCCCTGACCCTGCCCTTCTCCACTCAAGCATGCCCCTAGCTCTCAAATAAAAATTTTAAAAATTAAATGTTTGGTGAGTTAAGGTGAAAGAGGATGGTGGTAGCTGCAAAGTAAAGTTGGTAACAAGATGAAAGACCAGGGTGCTATCAGCAAAGTTGGTGACAAATGGTCAGATTATGAATATATTCTGAGGTGTAAAACTCATAGGATTTGCCGATAGACTAAATGTGGGGTATGAGAGGAAAATAAATCAAGGAAGATTCCCAGATTGTTGGCCTCTGAGCAATTCGAAGGGTGGAGTTGCTATTTGATGAGTTGGGCAAAGTGGTGAGAGGATTAGAAGTTTGGCATTGGGTGTTTCTAGTTTGAGATGACTTTAAATATTAGAATGGAAAGGTTCTGGTTCCAGGTAAAAGAGAGCAAGCACACTGTACTCTGGGTCCCACTGCATGCAGCTGGAAAAGCCTATCAGGATGAATGAAATAGCCATGTGAAAATTCTGGGAGGGAAATAAAATAGGCACAGTGGAAAAGCCCAGAATTTGAAGAACCACCAAAGTGGCAGTTAATGTGCCATTTCCCGCCCTCTGGTGTCCCCAGAGGTGGAACTCAGCTCTGCTCTAGTTGATTAGTTATTTCACCTTTTCTCTTTGTAAGTGTTTTGAATATCAGAACAAATCTTCCCCTAGATTCTGTAAAGTATTTCTTCGTGCGTCGTACCTGTTTATATTTTCATGGAATTGTTTAATCTTCCTTATATTTCCTCCTTACACGTTACATTCCTAGTTCTCTAAAAAACGAGTACAGTCACACAGAACTGATCTATTCTGCCATTTTTCCCACTTGCTTGACACTAAATACTAAACTTAGATTTTTAAAAACATTACTTATTGACCTACCTTTTTCTTATTTGATTGATTGCTTAGCATTAAAGATCTTTGTAACTTAATTTGCCTGTATCTTTTTTTTAAGTCAAGTTTTTTCTAGTTTGACAAATACAATCATTTGCTTTTTAAGTCAGTACGTAGAAGTGATCCTTCAATTCAAAAGTTTCTCTTATACCCCCCTGTAGTCATTGCCTCCCTCAACCCTAGTCCCTGGCAACCACTGACACATTTAGTCTCTATAGTTTCGCTTTTTTCCAGAATTTCATATAAATGAAATCATGCAGTATGTAGCTTTTTAAGTCTGGTTTCTTTTACTAACCTTAAGACATTTAAGATTCACTCATGTTGCCTGTATCAGTAGCCTATTGCTTTTAGTGACTGAGTAGTATTGCCATGTTTGGATGTACCATAGTTTATCCTTATACCAGTTGAAGGACACTGGGTTTTTCCAGTTTGGAGCGGTTATGAATGAAAGTACTAGAACTATTTATGTGTTGCTGTTCATGTGAACATGTCTTTCTCTTGGATAAATACCAAGGGAATGGACACTGATTTGTTTGGTAAGTATATATTTAACTTTATAAGAAACTGCTACGTGGTTTTCAAACTGCTTTCCAAAATTACCACTATTCTGTTTTGTATTCGCACTAGTAGTGGATGAGGATTTCAGTTGTTTTGTATCCTTGTCACCACTTAGTTTTGTCATTTTAAAACTCCATTCCAGTGGGTATGTAGTGGTATCTCATTGTGGCTGTAGTTTGCATTTCCCTAATAATTAGTCATGTTGAGCATCTTTTCATATATTTATCATTTATCTCTCTTTGGTGAAGTCTGCAGTTTTTAGAGGTGGGGTGTTTATTATGGCTGAGTTATGAGAATTATTTGAATATTTCAGAAATAAATCCTTTTTCACATATATATTTCATATTTTCTCCCAGTGTGTTGCCTGTGTTTTCATTTTCTTAACAGTGTCCTTCAGAGATAATTTTTAATTTCAATAAAGTCCAATTTATCAGTTTTTTCTTTTATGATTTTTCCGTAGCCTAAGAATTCTTTGCATACAACAACATCCCAAAATTTTATCCTACTTATTTTCTAGACATTTTGTAGGTTTTGTACTTAGACCTATTATCCATTTTAAGTTAACTTTTGTGTGTAGTATGAAATATAGGTCCAGGGTTCATTGTTTTTTAGCAGATGTGCAATTATTTGGATACCATTTGTGATTGTGTCACGGTTGAATTTCCTTGACATCCTTAGCAAAAATCAATTGACCATATATGTGTAAGTCTATTTCCAAACTCTCTGTTCTGTTCCATTGATCTAGGGGTCTTTTACCAATACTATGTTGTCTTCATTCCTTGATTCCTTTATAGTAACTCCAGAAATCATGTAGCATGAGTCTTCTAACTTTGCTTTTCTTTTTAAAATTGTTTTGGCTATTCTTAATTCTTTGCTTTTCCATTCATATTTTTATTTTTATTTTATTAAACAAATTTTTTTAACGTTTATTTTTGAGACAGAGAGAGAGCATGAGCAGGGGAGGGGCAGAGAGAAAGGGAGACACAGAATCCGAAGCAGGCTCTAGGCTCCGAGCCATCGACACAGATGACGTGGGGCTTGAACTCGTCAACCGCGAGATCGTGACCTGAGCCGAAGTCGGATGCTCAACCTACTGAGCCACCCAGGCGCCCCGCTTTTCCATTCATATTTTTAAATTGACTTGTAATTTCACCAAAAATCTTTCTGGGATTTGATTAGCATTGCATTAAATCTATAAAGTCAATTTTAGGAAAACAGACATCGTAACAGTATTGACACTTCCAGTCAATAGACATGGTATATCTTTCCATTTATCTAGGTCTTTGTAGATTTCTCTCATTATTTTTAAATTGATAGCTTTCAGCGTATAAGTATTTTACTTACTATATTCATCCCTAAATATTTTGTGAGGTGGTTTTTTTTTTTTGGTTTTTTTTTTTTTTTGGTGCTAATTGTAAAGATGCTGCTACTTTTAATTTCAGTGTCTAGTTGTTCATTCCCAGTAAGTAAAAATATAATTGATTTTGGTATATTGACCTTTTCATCTTATATCATTCTAAAGTCACTTATTAGTTTAAGAAGATTTTCTGTACATTGTTTGGGATTTTGTAGAAAATTGTGTCTTCTGCACTTACAGATAATTTTATTTCTTCCTTTCTAACCTTTTTTATATAGCTGAATATGATTTGCTAATATCTTGTTAAAGGTTTTTTTCATACTTATGTTCATGGTGATATTGATCCTCTGTTTTCTAATGGAGTCTTTGTTTGGCTTTGGGATCCCAGTAATGCTGACCTCATGGGAATTCCTACTGATTTTATTTTTTCAGGATGAGTTTATGTAAAATTGGTATTATTCCTTTCTGGATATGTTTAGTTGTAGGTGAAAATTTCCTGTTTCTTCACATGATTTGTATTTTTTAAATTAAATCTTGCACATTTTAAATGTTATGTTGTTGAATTTCTGAATTTTGTGATCTTCCTTTAAAGAAATGTTGAGCTTACTTTTTGATAGTCTGTTAAATGACTTGGATCATCTTGATCTTTTTGATGCTTGTTTTTAGGCTTTTTAAAAAATACAGTTCTAATGTATCCTCTATCCAAGGGCCTGCACTTTAGGATTTCTACTGAATTTCCCATGTGTACATCAATCTCTCTCCAGTCTGTCCAGTCAGAACTTGAACATTTCCTGACCTCAAAACCCTCCTGCAATCTTTATGCTCCCCAGTTCTTTCTCTGATAGTTTTTCTTTGCTGGGCCTGCAAGAGGTTTGTCCTAATCATGTACAGTTTAGTATTCAGCACAGACCTCCTGTGCAGGCTTCTGGAGTTCTTTATATAGCTTCCTCCTTTAAAGGTAACATGTCCTGCAAATGTCCCACAGCCTCTGATCTCTGTTTTCTCAACCCAGTAAGATCAATCCATTCTGTTTTGGGTTTCCCCTTTTTGCTATATGCTCTCAAAAATGCTTCCAGGAAGAAACCCAGGTACCACAGAGTTTCCACTTTCCCCACCGCCTACACATAAGTCAGAATTACAATGCTGTGCTGCACTGCCTGCTTTCTAATATTTCATGCTTCATATATTTTATCCAGTTTTATGTGTACTATACGTTATCCCATCATGGTGTGAAAAGGAAGTCATACCTAATTTTAAAAATAAAATTAAATAAAATCAACTCTATTCTAAGAAAATAACTCCTAGAGCAAAGGAAACAAAGAGATTGAAAATAAAACAATTTTCACATATGTAATAAGGAAAAACAAACAAAAATGAATTATAGTAATAATCAGACAAAGTGAATTTAAAGCACTAAATAGGATTGAATGAGATAAATGAGAGCACTTTATAGTGAAAAAGTGTACAATTCACAATAAAGACCCTTCTTTAATCATTGTACACCCCCCCAAAAGAAAAAAAAATGATTTTATTATGTAACACCTGCAGGAAATAAAAGAAGACATACATAGAAATGAAATAGTAATAAATGACTAGTACTTCTCCCCATTCACAGTAAAATCGGCCAACTCACTATAAAGGAGGGATGTAGAGAACCTAACTATTCACATTTAATAGGTCAGATAGATCTGAGGGATATATATCAAAGTCTGTGTACTATTAACAGAATTAAATGAATGCATCAACATAATATTTATCTTTACAGTAGCCATAAACAAAAATGTCAGTAAATTTCACATAGTAGAAAAGGTATAAGTTGCATTCTTTGGCAACAAAACTTGAAATTGATAACAAAAAAGAAAACAACCCCCAGTGAAAACCTATGACAAAATATGAAAACTCTCTTTATTATTGTCCTAAAAGGAACTGTGAACTGAAATTGCATAATTTCTAGAAAAAAATGATAAAGTCTGTTGATCAGAACCTATTGATTTTGATGAAAACAATACTCTTAGAAGTTCTTAGCCTGATACTAAAAATTTTAGTTTAAATTACTAAACAAAAAGGAATTAAGATATGTGAATTAGACATTTGTCTCTAGTAATGAGGAAAATAACATGAAAATATATCTAAAGAACACAAAAGGAAGGAATTAAAAGTAAAAGTGGTGGTGAATTAATAAGAAAACATAAATGACAGAACTAATACATGAAGGAACTGCTTATTTGGGGGGGGGAAGAAATAATAAACATCTTAACATAGTTTGTATGGTTTGAAATAATAATGTAGACAAATATAATACATGCACAAATTAAAAATAGATTATCAAAGGTACAAATATGTCAAAAGGTACAGATTCCCAGTTGTAAAATGAATCAAGTCTTGGGAATACAATGTATAGCATGGTGATAATAATAATACTGTATTGCATATTTGAAAGTAGCTAAAGACTAGATCTTTAAAGTTCTTATCACAAGAAAAAATAATTCTGTAACTGGTGACAGATATTAACTGGATTTATTATGGTGATGATTTTGCAATATATGCAAGTATTGAATCATTACACTGTGTACCTGAAACTAATATGTTAGATCAGTTATACCTCAATATAAAACAATTTTTTAATTGTAAAAATAATTTTTAAAAAATATACATTCAAGTATAGCCAGCAATGGTTGGGGGTAAAAGAATCATTAGCCCCATCCACTGTTAAAAATATGTTATAAAAATATCATAATTATAATAATTTAGAATTGGCACATAATTAGACTTGTTGGTAAAATAGAGAATCTGAAATGAACCCTTAATACATAGGGGAATTTAGCATATGATAAAAAGAGAATTTCAGTTCAGTGGGAAAACAATGGATTATTCAGTAATACAGTTTTGAGAACTAACTAGCTATTTGGTAAACCACGAAACTAAATATTTTTGCACCATAACAAATGCCAGATGGATCAGTGATATAAACAAAACTGGAATAAAATTATTGTTTTTATATTCTTAGGTGGAGAAATAAAAACCCCATAAACCATAAAGAAAAAGCTTGGTAAATTTGACAACACTATAATAAAATTTCTGCCTGAGTAAAGAGCTCTCCCTATATTCTGAAAAACATGGAAAAAGTTAGGGGGTCACTAAAACTTCCTTGATAACCTGGTAGTTTTTGGGCCCAGGACTATATCCTCTTACATACTTTTAGAGTAGTGGCTCTCAAACTTGAACTTGTATCAGAATCACCTAGAGGGCTTGTTCAAATACAAATTGCTGGGCCCTGTGCAGAATTTCTGACTTAGTCGGGATAGGGTGGGTGAGGTTTAAGGATTTGCAGTTTGAACAAATTCCCAGGTAATGCTAATGCTACTGGTCTGGGACCATAACTTTAAAAACCTCTGTGTTACCATGTTCCCAAATTCCCCCCATTTTCTTCTGAGATCACTCAGTACTGGTCTTTGCAATCAAATAGTTCTAGAGCAAACTAAAGTGTCAAGGATGATATGCAGTAAGCAAGCAGTTTGCTTCTTCCCATGATATTCTTACAAGCACAAAGACCTATATGGCGATACTTTATGCAGTCTCATGTATAATAAGAAAGGAAGAAATCTAAATGCCCCCAAATAAAATAATGGTTAAATCATGATGCATCCACTCACTGGAATGCTATGTAATCATTAAAAACAATAAGGTATTTCTATAAATGATCTCCATTTTGGAATGATCTCCATTTTAACAATCATATTGTTAAATTAAAAAGTATGTTGTACAGTGTGTTCCTGTATGTTTTCTTTTAAGTTTTTATTTATTTATTTATTTTGAGAGAATGAGAGAGAACAAGCAAGGGAGACACAGAGAAAGTGGGAGATAGAGGATCCAAAGCAGAGAGCCTGCTGTGGGGCTCAAACTCACGAACCATGAGATCCTGACCCGAGCCAAAGTCAGATGCTAAACCGACTGAGCCACCCAGGTGCCCCACTGTGTATGTTTTTAAAAGGTGTGTGCAGCATGAAAATGTCTCTGTGTTGGGAAAGAGCATTGGCTACCCTTAGGAAGGTGAGTTTGGAGGGAGAGGATCTGGGACAGGAAGGGAAATGTCTTCTCGTTGCATGTACGATTCCAATTTAAAAATGTCTTTCAGCATTTAAAGAAAAATTACTCTAAATTGACTGAACAATGGTTCTACATAATTTTCATTTAATTCACAGGAAATAAAAGAATTTAGGAGGTGAGAAATATAACAAGACAGGAAACTGTAGTCAGAAAACAATGTTTCAGACTCTGAGATTGCAGATTTGTAGCTTCTCAGCACCAGCACTCAGCCACGGTCCCTGCTAGCTGATGTGGAAAAGAAATGAGTGTTGTTGATGAAAATAAATTTAAAGTATTTTATGTGATGTTTTTGTGCTTCATATTTGAGTTGGTTTACGAGCAGATTAATTTATGATCATATTATATACCATGATGCCCTCAGTAAGCTAGACTTCACTGAGTTTCTGTTCTCTTTGTTAGCCCGATATACAATTCTAGACCTCATAAGTCTTTCTAAAATCGGCTGACCAAAAGTGGCAATTAATTTTTCTTTGTAAGTTCTTAGTTCTTTATAGTTTCCTTAATGAGTTTCCTTGAGAGGAAGCACTCTAAATCTTGTAGAATACCATAGCTGTAATCACCACTGTATTGTAGCTGGGTTGCTCATGAAATACCAGATCATGATTCATCAAAATAAGTCCTTCAGAAAGCCCCGTTTCTTCTACTCAGAGAAACGCAGTTATCACATGTATGACAGCAATGGTAGATATTGTGCATCTTGAGTCTTGGAACTTAGTCATTAATGTGGAAAGGTGATTTTTTAAAATATAAATCTGAATTAGATATCCTTTAGGATTTAAAGAGGAGAACTCAAGAGGAGTATAAAAATTTGGGAGGAAAAAAATAAATAAATAAAAATTTGGGAGGGACGCTGATTTAGGATTTAAATAATCATCATGTAAATCTATGGGGTGCTCAGGCTGTGCCATTTGCCTCTGTTGAGGCATCTGTAACATGCAGGGGTCTGCCCTGCCCGTTTGAATCCATGATTAGGTACTAGGTGTGAGCCAAGGAGTCACCTATCTGTGAAACATGAAGGAGTTCTCCCACAAGTGACTCAAATGCATATATTTCACTTGGAGAAAAACTGTTTCCAGTGGTTAAAGCTTATTTTTAGATCATATATTTGGTAGTACTTTTAGAAATCAAAATTTAAGTCATAAATGCAAGATATTTGCCATTATCATCAGAAATTGTGTGTTTGTTTTAGAACATTGAGTTGCAGTCTTTGAAGCATAAGGAAACACATTTTCCTTGCTTAAAATATATTTGTCCTTTTTTAAAAAAAAATTATACATGTATAATTGACTGTAAAGTTGTTTGGGCACCAAACTTCAACTATTAGCCACTGAGCTAGGGGTAAAATGGAACAGCCAGCCCCTCTTTAACCCTCTTTTGTTAACCTTTTGCTTCGAATACTAGGGAAAGGTAATTTGTGACAATTGACTTGGGCTTCTGAATTTCTCACCAAAACCACATACCCAAAGTAATGACTGTGGCGGCGCTGACTGCCCTTCACCCTCACTGGTTCCTTCAGGATTTCCCTTTACCTTCCCTGTCTCACGCTGCCCCCTTGTGAGTCATCTGGGCCCCATGCAGATATATTCAACTCTTCATTTGTCTACATTAATGGATAAGAAATAGGGGACATATAATTCCAAATGGTGGATAATCCAAAAACAATTAATACATGGCTTTGGAATGTATTTAGTAGTGTTTTAAATTGTCTTACCTTCCTAATTCTATTTTGCTAATGTTGGATTAGTTTGCGTTCCCTCGACATACCCTGGTTGTGTGGGGGGCTTAGTGGGGGCCAAGAAAAATGCCAAGTGACTGTAGGAACCCAGATTGATAGAACTTTTATTGAATTAGAATTTTACTTTGGATAATTTCCATGTTAATGATTGAAAGTTGTCAGCATATCATCCATCTAAGACTAGCACGATAGCAGCCATATAGTTGAAATTCAAGAAAACATTTGTTAAATGCAGATCTTCAGTGTTTTTCATAGCAGGCTTACTTATGGTCAAACCAGAGCTAGCATAAGCCAGGAGAGGAGGTCAGCGAAGGATGTACATTTCCCTCCCTCCATCCATCCCAACTCCAGCTTCGTGAAGATAAGTATTGTCAAGTCATGGACATTTTCTCCATGTGATGATGGCTTGTAGGCTATTCAACCAGCTGAGCCACACAGATTAACAACTCAGTAGTACAGTCTTAGTCCAGGGACCCCTCAAGAAGGAAGGTATGCTATTCTTTTGAAACGCAAGGAGGTACTTTGAAATAGGCACAAAGAGGTTGTGTATTCCTTTTAGTGGCATGAACAAGGATAAAATGAACAACAATAATATAGAGCATCACTTCTCAATTTAAGGTCCATGGTTCAGCTAAACTCCTGATGTAGTTTGCACATGAGGGTTGTGGTATGTGTGGCTATGTGTGTATTTTTAGGGGAGAGGGTTTGTAAACTTGATTAATTCTAAAAAGGGTCCACAACTCTTCTCTATTATAATATAGAGAATTGAATTTAAGTTTCACTATTTTATACCTTTCATAAAGTTTTGTGAAGAGAGAGAGTATATACCCACTGCCACTACCTCTCAAATTTGTTTCCATTTGAACTTAAGAACTATCTGAGAACTTAATTTTGTGAATTCCCATAACTGCAGCTAGTTCCAGACTGGGCACAGGCATAGGCTGAGAAGCCAAGATTCTGTGTTGAAAGACTGAATATGCAAATGGACAGTGGCCAGACAATATAGGACAATAGAACTCTGACCTGCGTAAGAATCCCAGGAAGCTAAACCATAACCTCTGTGGCAAAATCAGGCCAAAACAGTCAGAACTTGGTCTGTCAATGACTGCCAACTTTCCTGATTTTGCCTGCTTCCAACTCAGGACCAGCCAGAGAATGTCAAATACATATGCTCCCCAAATCAACCACATATGATGCTCCTGTTTTGGTTACTTCACAGCCATACTTAAAACCTTTAGCCAGGCATACCTGAAGCCTTTCCTTTTTCTCACTATAAAGCTTTCTCACTCCCCTGACTGCTTTTGATTCTTTGCCAAACACAAGTGATGGTAGCTGATTCCCTTGCTATAGTAAGCTTTGAATAAGTAGCCTCTGCTCAGTTTTATTTGGGTGGTCTTCCTTTATTTCAACTCTGCTTTGACATATGAAAGGTTCCAGGAAAACTCCCTTATACTGAAAGCTGTCTTCCACCAGGATGTCATGGAGCTGGTGGTAATGCCATTGGGTGAACATCTCCTAGAGTTTAGCTCTTTATCTTTCCAGAGATAACATACATTTATTTATTTATTCATTCACTCATTCATTTTTATTGAAGTATATTGGATATACAATGTTATATTAGTTTCGTATATACAACATACCAATTCCACCATTCTATACATTACTCATGTGCTCCCCACGGTAAGGGTAGTCACCCATCTGGCACCATACAATGTTATTACAATATTATTGAATATTCCCTATGCTACACTTTAAATCTCTGTGGCTTATTTTCTAACTGGAAGTTACCTCTTAAACCCCTCTTATCTATTTTGCCAATCCCTACACCACCTTCCCCTCTATCAGCCACCAGTTTATTCTTTATATTTAAGAGTCTTTTTGTTGGTTTTATTTGTTAAATTCCACATACAGTGTTCATCTTTTTCTGTGTGACTTACTTCACTTAGCATAACATCCTCTAGGTCCATTCGTGTTATCACAAAAGGCAAGATCTCATGCTTTTTATGACTGAATAATATTCCATTGTGTGTGTGTATGTATCTACAGATATATGTATGATATATCACATCTTTATCCATTCATCTGTTGGTGGGCACTTTTGCTGCTTCCATATCTTGGCTATTATAGACAATTCTGCAATAAACATAGGGGTACCTATATATCTTTCAGAATTAATGTTTTATTTTCTGTTTTATTTTCATTGGGTTATAATTCCACTCCGTTGTAGAATTACTAGATCATGTGGTATTTCTGTTTTTTAGTTTTTGAGAAACCTCCATACTGTTTTCCACAGCCAGTGCACCAATTTACATTCCCACCAATAGTATAAGCAGGCTTCCTTTTCTCCATATCCTAACCAGCCTTTGTTATTTCTTGTCTTTTTGATATTAGCCATTCTGATAGGTGTGAGGTGGCAGCTCTTTGTGGTTTTGATTTTTGATTTTCATTTTTCTGATTAGTGATGTTAAGCATCTTCTCACGTCTGTTGGCTATATGTATGTCTTCTTTGGAAAAATGTCTGTTCAGGTCCTCTGCCGTTTTTAAATTGGATGATTTGGTTTTGTGGTGTTGAGTTTTATGAGTTCTTTATGTATTCTGGATATTAAGCTCTTATGGGATACATCATTTGCAAATATCTACTGCCATTCAGTAGTTTGCTTTTTTATTTTGTTGATGGTTTCCTTTGCTGTGCAAACACTTTTTACTTTGATGTAGTCCTAATAGTTTATTTTTGCTTTTGTTTCCTTTGCCTGAAGAGACATATCCAGGAATATGTTGCTATGGCTGATGTCCAAGAGATTACTGTTTATGTTTCCTTTTTGGAATTTAGTGGTTTCAGGTCTCATATTTAGGTTCTTAATCCATTTGGGGTTTACTTTTGTCTATAGTATAAGAAAGTGGTTCAGTTTCATTCTTTCGCATGTAGCTCTCCAGTTTTCCCAACACCATTTATTGAAAAGACTATCCTCTCCCCTTTATAAATTCTTTTCATTCTTCCTGTTGTTAATGTCATATATCACATTGATTGGATTATTAAACCACCCTTGCATCCATGGAATAAATCCCATTTGATTGTGGTGAGTGATGCTTGTAATGTATTGCTGAATTTATTTTGTTTGTATTTTGTTGAGGATTTTTGTATCCATGTTCATCAAATATTGGCCTGAAGTTTTGTTGTTGTTGTTGCTGTTGTTTGTTTGTTTTGTTTTTAGTGTCTTTGTCTGATTTTGGTATCAGGGTAATTCTTGCCTTGTAAAATGAGCTTGGAAGCATTCTTTACCCTTCAGTTTTTTGGAATAGTTTAAGAAGAATAGATATTAGCTCTCCTTCAAATGTTTGGTAGAATTTAGCTGTGAAGCCATCTGGTCTGGGACTTTTGTTTGTTGGGAGCTTTTTTATTATCAACTCATTCAGGTTTAGAAGATTGTACATTTCTAGAAGTTTATCCATTTCTTCTAGGGTATCCAGTTTGTTGGCATATAATTTTTCATAATGTTCTTTTACAGTTCTTTATATTTCTGTAGTGTCAGTTATTTCTTCTCCTTCATGTCTGATTTTATTTACTTGTGTCTCTCTTTTTATTGATGAGTCTGGCTAAAGGTTTATCAATTTTATCTTTTCAAAGCACCAGCTTTTGGTTTCATTGATCTTTTCTATTGTTTTTTAGTCTCTATTTCATGTATTTCCACTCTGATCTTTGTTGTTTCCTTCCTTCTACCAGCTTTGGTCTTTGTTTTGTTTTGTTTTCTAGCTCTTTTAGGTATAAGGTTAAGTTGTTTATTTGAGGTTTTTGTTTTGTTTTGTTTTTGTTTTTTGTTTTTTGTTTTTTTCTTTAATTTCTTGAGGTAGACCTGAATCACTATAAACTTCCTTCTTAGAACTGCTTTTGCCATCTCCCAAAGATTTTGGACCATTGCGTTTTCATTTTATTTTGTATTTTAAATGCATGTTTTTTTCTAAGGACAGATCTGTCTGAGCAAGTTAATTGTACAGAACCTTAGAATGAGAACAGCTCACAGGTGAAGCAGAATAAACACCAAAGAGATGACCATTCAGCCACGCTCCCAGTATTGTACGGCTTCTGCGTGGGAAATGAGAGAATGACCTTTTGGGTCCTGATGGCATTGGGATTCTCTGATTTGAGGACCCACACCCAGGATTGGGCCACTTCCCTCCTGGGCTCTGTCTCTTTGCACTTAGCTAATCAGCCATGTCCTGTCATGTCCCAACTCTCTTACCTCATTAGAACCAATCACAAGAGGCCCAGGAAAGCCATTAGCTCAGGACTAAGCACAGAGGGCCTCAAATTTAGAGTGCTTACTCTGGCTTCAAATGAGATTATATCTATCTATCATAGTAAATTTATGTTTAAAAAACATTGACTTGTAAATGTTAGCATTTAAAATGTCACAATTTTTATAGCCTTGTTTTGGCATTTCTTCATCTTATAATACACTGAGAGTTAAAAAAAAAAAAAAAAAATCAAAGCAGCTTAGCTTCTCCCAACCTTTGGGAGGCTTCCTTGTCTCCTATGTCTATGTCTCTCCTTTTTATTGGCTAATGTTTTCATAGTGTTTTGTGTGTGTGTGGGGGGGGGGGGTTATGGGGGAATATAGATGTTAACAGAGATAGAATATTAAGAGGTGTTTGGCCCTGGGTGCTTTCGGTCCCAGACAGTAGATGTTTAGTGGTTGTTGATCCAGTGAGTGAACACATGAGTAAACTGATTTGAAGACCCACGTCCAGAACTGAGCTAAGGAGATGCAGAGAGAAACCAGAATTGCCTGTCCTAATTCTCTTACTGTGGCACCCAGATCAGCAGCATCAGCTACTTTAGGGAACAAGTTGAAGATCCAATTATCAGGCCCCACCTGAATCTCAGAATCAGAATGAAAAGTTTGAGTATGAGTTTTAGCAATGTGTGTTTTAATAAGCCCTCCAGGCTAGTCTGATACATGCTAAAGTGTGAGACTACTACTCTAATTAGAAGAGTCATTCAATAGTTTAAGACTTTTCTTCTCCTGGGATAACAATTTATATGAATGCATGGTAGATTTCAGGAGCCTGATAGCTGGCACCTTAAAATGGACAGGAAACAGGAATTTGTCACCTAGACCGCTGCTCTCAAACTTTAATATACACACTGATCCCCTGGAGATCTTATTAAAATGAAGATTCTGGGGCACCTGGGTGGCTCAGTTGGTTAAGCATCCGACTTCGGCTCAGGTCATGATCTCATTGTCCGTGAGTTCGGCCCCACGTCGGGCTCTGTGCTGACAGCTCAGAGCCTGGAGCCTGTTTCAGATTCTGTGTCTCCCTCTTTCTCTCTCCTCCCCCACTCATGCTCTGTCTCTCTCTTCTCAAAAATAAATAAACATTAAAAAAAATTAAAATGAAGATTCTGATTTCAATAAGATTATATTAGGGGCCTAGGAGTCTGCATTTCTGACAAGCTCCCAGGAGATGATCCTGGTCCTACGATCATACTCAGAGTACGAAGGTTTTTGTAGACTATAGGTTCCAGCTCAGAAGCATCTGAGGTATGAGCAAGCAGGGAGTCAGAGCTCAGGAAATGTAGGGGGAAGTCCAGGAAGTCTTAGGAGGTCTTGATCAATTCTTACATAGGTGTGATCACTTACTATTTAATGTGTATATCCAGGGATCCCTACAGAGATTAAAAAACAAAACAAAACAAAACTTAGGGAAATGTCTACTTAGCAGCTAGGAAACCTGCGAGAGAACAAGGATGTAGGGTCAAGATCAAGAAGACCCCTGGCTAAGAAGAGCTGACTGGGGAGGAGAATTCATATTAATTTAATAAACTTTGTTAATACCCTACTTTATGTCCAATACCGAATGTCCCCAAGGAGCTTGTGATCTGCTGGAGAAGGGAGAGAAGCCAAACCAAACTACCAGTAACTAACCCTTCAGCTCGAATTTGCTTAGCAGCACCTCACCTCTGGAAAATGTAATTGGGAAGCAGTGACACCAGTAGATAATGGAACTTCCAAACATCCGCCCTGAGTGAAGTACCTGTCCTAGCTTCTGAGCAGCCAGGCAGGGTTAGGGTGACTTGCGGGATCAGGAAGAAGAGAAGGAGGACAGAGCCAGTAAAACCAATCCAGAGGGTGTTTAGAGCAATAGGTAAGTGAGAAGAGGTGAAAAGGAATCCGGCACCACTGCTACCTTTTTGGAATGAATTCAGTCAGACTTTCTTGATGACATATTACCAGCTAACAGACTTGTGGTCTTACCTGTTTCCTGAATTGCATAGATCCTGATATTTTTCCGCTTGGTGCTTTGCCTCATGTCAGTTCTTCCAACAATGTGTGTAAATATATTAGAAGATTTATGCAGAGGAAATCGAAAAGTGTTACTCAGTGAGGTTAAGATCCTATTGGTATTTGAAATGGTCTGTGACAATTAAAAAAAAAAAGTAACACAAGTTTGTTTTTTTTTTAATGAGTTTCAGATTAGGGAGGATAGGAGCAATTATTTTTAGCAATTGTCTGTATGCTCTTTTAGAAGACTGATTTGGTCATAACTTCCTTTCCTGAGGTAAAATGACACAACGAAGGCTATTTACAAACTTTCTAGAAGTAAAAATAGTCTCTAGTATGAATAAAGACTAGTATTCACAGAGCCTAAAATTAATTTTCCCGACATGACCACCAAATGTACATTAATACTTCATGTTGTTCTTATAAGGCAGTAGTGGCTTCCAAGTGATTTTCTCAAGCAGATGCCCAGTAGTACTCACTTGTAGTGGAGCCCAAGTAAGTGATAGGGTAAAAAAAAAAAAAGTTCTCAGCAACTTTTACCCCCATAGTCTTCTCAAGGTAGAGCTAAAATTCTAACTCTATACTGGTTGGAATATACAATAGAATTCTCAAAGAGAGCACATCCTGTTCATACAACTAAATGTCTATTGAAGTAATACCATCTTTTACTAGCTTTATTTGAATTGCGGGTAAATCACACATCCTAAAATCACTCAGTCCTTGAAATACCATACTTGTAAACCAAATAGCACGTATACATTAAAAAAAAAAAAGAGGGGGGTGTGGGGGTGCCTGGCTGGCTCAGTTGGCGGAGCATGTGTGGCTCTTGGTCTCAAGGCCGTGAGTTTGAGCCCCACATTGGGAATGGAGCCTACTTAAAAAAAAATTTTAAAGGGGTATATGAGTGTGTGTGTGTGTGTGTGTATGTGTGTGTGTGTGTGTGTGTGTGTGTGAGAGAGAGAGAGAGAGAGAAAATACTCAAAGATTTTATAACCTCTAAACATAAGATAGTCATCTTCTGTGCTCAGCATTCTCGTGAGCATCTTATACCTCTGAAAAACATAGATACACAGCTCTATTTTCCATTCAGACTATTTTTGCAAAGGGTGTATTACAGTTGTTCTGACAAAATGGCTTCAAACATTTGCCAAAGAGAATAAATTATAGTAGGAATGGGTGGTAATTATTAGGAACTTATTCTGGGAATAAGAAACCTTCCTTAATAAAGGGCTATGTACTGCCCTCTGAAAAGAATAGAGGATTTCCCCAAAGTTAAAAATGTACTTTTAACAGTTTGCATACATATCCTGTGGGGGTTAAATTAAGTTTAACATGTTTTCCCAGAAAGCCAAATTCAGTCTGGGTTCAACCCATGGATTACAAGGAGCCCATAGAAAGCACATTTGAGTTGTTTAAAGATAATAACTAACTCAAAGTTTCTGTTCCTTTTACTTTTGAAGCAGAGTTTAATGGGCTTGAAGTATTCAAATCTTTCTGTGACACATGCAGATCCCAAACATTTTTAAGAGGACTGAGTTGAAATAGTACTAGATAAAGAAAAAAAAATTAATAAACAGGCTAAGCAGCTTCCAGTGATGTATTCTGCAGCACTGTTAGAAGAATGTGAAATTGGGAAAAAATGCTTTATTTTGGTTTCCATCTTTTGTCGCTCTTCAAAGAAGTTAGAATTAAAGATGAGAATGCCTTGTGACCCTAATTATAATAACTGTAATATTTGGTTCTGATTTGAAGACTATTTTCACAGAGTTGATGTAAAGGAAAACTCAGGGTAAATTAATTTTAAAAGAACTGACTACAAAGGAACCCAAATAAGAAGAGCCTCAACTTCTTCAAGGAGCTGCCAACCACAGATAGGAGTACTTGGTTTGCTGTTGTTTTTCTCTGATACTAATACAGAATTTGGATTCTGGGTTTATCCTCTACCAGACATGGGTTATTTAAAAATTAATTAATTACTTTGAAAAGTACAGGTGAACAGAAAGCAAAAAAGCAAAATTAATATCATTAAACAAAAATCTGACTTTGTTCTCTTGTGTTCCAGTATGGTTACCCAGTGCTATCATTTGGTGATCACAGGTTGCTTGAGATGCCTTTATGATGTTTGTTAAATTAAGTCAAATATACCTTTTTTTAATTTTACTTGTTCTTCTAAGCTGGCTATACCTATATCTTACTAAAGGGTCATTAAAGGAAAAAGAAAAGGAAAGGAAGATAGATATGTGTTTCTTTCTGCACGTATAACCTACCTCAGCCATGTTGGATGAAGGCTATGTTTAGTTAAACCTCAAATTGGTCATTTTCATAAACTGCTAAAAAAATGGATTTCTCTTGGTGTTTCCATGGGTCATTCACCAAGCAATAATACCATCAGGAGTTACTGATCCCCTGGGGATAGCAGCTTAATTACACAGAAATTTTAAATGAGAATCGTGTTATAAGAGCAGGCATAGCAACTGTCCTGTCTTTGGGTGGTTTATTATTAAATTTAATACCTCATATGGTCTTTTTTGTTTTTGTAGATTTTAATTCTAAGTCGGTCTGGTAAAATGTGAATTATTGTACTATCAGAAGTGATAAAATGTGTACGATTATGAGCATTGCAATCTGCAGGTGTAACATACCTAAAGCAAGATTAATAGTATCAAGCAATTAAACTGAAGCTATCTTTAAGGGGAAAAGAAAGCCTTAATGCTACCCTTAAGTGTAAATTAAACTCACGCTAAATATTTTTAACTGCAATAAAAGCATGTTAATTTTAGGAGTGACTTCTTTATAAGACCTCATTTCTTCGAGTAAGTTTTCCTTTCTAAGAATACAAAAGCTTACTGAAATAATTTCTGTTGGTAACTCATTCCATAAAGAACGGAATTTTTCCTTGGCTTTTAAGCTCAATGAAGAAAGCCCAAAATAGCACAGGAAATTTTGTATGTGGTGAATATATGTATGAACTAAATCCAGTAGGGATTAAAATGATTAAATTATTGATAAGGTCATTGTTGGTCCCAAAGCATTCCATTAGTCATACAGTACTACTTAAATATTTTGAGAATTTGGCTTTAATTTTCCTATAATCGCATATAAAATAGAGGAAACAGGGTTTGCTTTAATTTTATATCCTTGCATATACAACTTACTAGCAGTCTTATATAAAAGAAACATGCCAGGCATCTAATAATAAATTCTTTTCCTTATGTGTTTCTGTTTTTTTTTTCCACTTCCTGAATTATTTTTATGCCGCCACTAACAAGATCACTGCCTGTACTTTCAATTTAGCTACACCTTTGCCTCTCGGTAGCATGACAGGTGGCTTTGCAGTGAGTTTATCAAGACCTTGGTAAACACTTAGAGCACTTAGCAAAGTGTACAGAGCTCTTTGCAAAGAACTTTCTGGATATCTATCTCTCTCTGTCTCTGTCTCTGTCCCTTTCACACACACACACACACACACGCACACACACACACATATGCACGCATGCACGCATGCGCGCACGCATGCACGTTTTGGTCCTTGCCCTGGAATTATTTAGCAGTGTACTTGGCAAGGTGAAACTTCAAAAATAAAGCACTGTGAAACATTTATAAAGCAGCACATCACAGATTACACATTGAATCTAAAAGTACTGAAGACCTACGTTCTATGCAGTTTTGATGATATGTTTTATTCAATGTAGATTGTGAGATATTTACAGCTGTCCCTCCTGACAGTGCCACAGCCGAGATGGTTGCATGTAGGCATGAGTGGGGTGTCCTCGCCGAAGCTAAGCTAACATAACCCTAATCAGCAGGAAAGTTGCGTGAGAAGTTTGGGCATTTTGTTATAGAAATAATAGGAATGTATATCTTATTTCTTTAAAAAGAGAGGCTAATTTTTTTTTCCTTTGGCTCTTGAAGCACCATCTGTGATGAAACTAACAATGCAACTGTCCATAAGAAAATGAGAGGACTGAGCTTTAAGCAAGGGGCAAAGAGATAGTATTGTATTCTCCGTGGTATCTATTAACTTTCCTCAGTTTTTTTTTTCTTTTTTTTTGCTAAATGATGTCTGTTATAGCATGATGGATGTTGTCAGCTTTTTTCAACAGTCATTTTGCTTTTAATAGGAGATAGCAGGAAAAACACACAGAACATTTTTCCTCTACACATAAGAAGGCTAACGAAAAGTAATGTCTTCCAGGAAATACCAGCCATAGTTATTAAATAGGCTTACTCAAATAAGGAAAGTATTAAAATAACCTCCATGAATGAAAGAAGCAAGTTCAAGGCATAGTACCATTTTGTAGGTGTAATTCTTTACAACATTGTGATTGGACAAGTTTATACATTATGCTTATGCTTACCTCAAGTGTAGCTAATGCCATCATATAGGTGTGATTCTTGAATTTTATACTGGCATCCAGATTTGAACCAGGAAGGATCAGTTAAATGTCAGAATTTTATATTTCAAAAATGCCAAAATTTGCCTACCCATCAAACCAGGATAATTCTTATTTATTTTTATTTTTCAGCTTTATTGAAGTGTAATTGGCAGATAAAATTATGATATTTAAAGTGTACATTGTAACGATTTGATGTATGTGTACATTGTGAAAGGGTTTTTCCCATCTTGTAAACACATCCATCATCTCACATATTATATTGATTCATTCATTCATTTATTTTTGGTGAGGATATGTTAGTTCTCTTGGCAAATTTTGATTATACAATACAGTGTTATCAACTACAATCAACATGTTACACTTAGATCCAGTTTTTTCATTAATTTTTCTTCCAGTTGTATCAGCTGAATAACTGTAAATGACCACATTCCAACTGTTTTACTCATTTAATAATACATATATAATTATCAGTTTAAAGATCCTGTTTTTAAACAGGTCGCTAAAATGGTTGAATCCAGGTGCTTTTTGATTTGCTCATTCTCTGGTTCCCCTGATCCTCCTTGTGAGACTCGTTGGTTCTTTGTCATTTCAAGAAGAGCAACCTATTTAATTTAGAGATATTTTTGTACTTCTTAAAATAGTAAATATTGGCATTTGTAATTTGAAAGAGTTAGAAGTGTGTAGAGAAGTAATATTTTTCCTGAAGCCACATAACTACAAATAATATTAGACCAAAAAAAAAAAAAAAAAATATATATATATATATATATATATATATATTTAGACACCTCATATTAGCAGTGGAGTGAGAATTGAAAGATAGATATAGATAAAAATTGTAAATGATACTGTTACACTTTTAAAAAAGATAAATGTTACTTAGGCTTTAAATCTTTTTCCTGAAAAATTGAGTATCATAATTTAAGATGTAACTGAAAATACAATTTAATCTGTTGATTAATTTGATAATATGAATGAAACTTAAGTATTTGATCATATGGTTCCTAATAACTGTGATACATATGTGTGATTATACACTATATTGTCACAGCTTTGACTCATCCTTAAATATAATACTCTCTGAAGAAAGTATTTGAATTTTTTGGCGGGGAGGACTCACTTTAACCCCACAGATGGTTATATTTGGTTTCTAATTTTGCAAAGAGGTGATCTCTTTTAACTATTTTTTAAAGAATTTCCTCTGTTCTGTACTATTTGGAATACTCAAAATTTGGAATTTTTGTTTCTTTGTTATGTGCCAGAACCACATAGAATTCTAGCTGAAATTCCCGGAGAAAGTCTTGTGTAAGGAAAGTGTAGCCGTGTTATATAAAATTAGAGGTAAATGGATAAAAGCATATCAAAGTGAATTATTTTAATTTTCTTGTAAGAATTACTTATGAATAGCTTACAGGCATTTATTGAAAGTTTAAAGTATAACTGTTTATGACATATAATTATATACAGACCTTGTTGAGTATTCTTATAAGCTGATTATGTCTACTTATAGCACAGATGTCCCATTTTCCTGGCCATGTATTTTAGAACATCCCTAAAAAGATAACCTCACTGATGAGGTATATCTATTCTAAAGTTAAAAATAAAGTATCACTATTTGTTTTGCTTGAAATAACTATCTATGCTTGACCAAAATAAAGATACCTGTTTTTCCCACATTTAATTTTAAAATGAATATTTTAAAGAGTGAAATGTGAGAATGCAGTTTTCTGTTTAGCTATAGTTAATTTGTTGTACGTACAATCATTTGCAAAATTCCAGTTAACAACAATAACAACAACAATAACAAAATCAGTAGTTTTCATAAAATTTTGGAAAATTCTATTTTTTAATCCTAACCTTACATATGATGTGACTGTCAGACCAGTGTGCATTCATTGTCCTTTTTGCATTTTGAGTTTGGGATTTCTGTTAAATATGAAAGATTTCGGGGCGCCTGGGTGGTGCAGTCGGTTAAGCGTCCGACTTCAGCCAGGTCACGATCTCGCGGTCTGTGAGTTCGAGCCCCGCGTCAGGCTCTGGGCTGATGGCTCGGAGCCTGGAGCCTGTTTCCGATTCTGTGTCTCCCTCTCTCTCTGCCCCTCTCCCGTTCATGCTCTGTCTCTCTCTGTCCCAAAAATAAATAAAAAACGTTGAAAAAAAAAATTAAAAAAAAAAAAAGAAAACAAAAATAAGAAAGATTTCTACCCTTTTCAAATATTCTGCTAGTGTTTGATACATATAGGAATAAACTTTAATGATTGTGGCCCAGTTATAAAATTACAAAATTGATCTGAAAGCTTGAAACTTGGATTTCACTGTATTATACTTTCAGTATGTAATATTTGCTCAGTGTGATCAGTTAAAAAATTATAATTTTTTTCACAGTTATAGTAGAAAATGACTCTTCCTTATATTACTCTCAAAAGTACTATTTTCTGAATTTTGGTTTTGTTTCTCTGCAGACGGTGGGTCCGGCTACTGTTTGGACGAGAGTTCCCCCTGCAGGATCTTCTGGTGGTCTGGGATGCCTTGTTTGCAGATGGCCTCAGCCTGAGTTTAGTTGATTATATCTTCATAGCCATGTTACTCTACATCCGAGATGCTTGTAAGTGTTAATGACCTTGCCTACATTCAAGTAGGTGGTCCTGAGTTTTTAAATTGTTTTATCTTTTAAATATATTTTATCTTTTATTCTGAATTACCATACCTACCTTTTTATAGTAGGTAATATATTGAAGTTTCAAAGGAGCATACTAAATATCTTTTTTGTTAGTTAACTATGTACATATTGGGAGATGTGGGTGATTTTATCCTGAGGGAATTGGAATATTCTTCAGAACTATTTTTCCAAAGACTTTACTCCTGCTTTAATCTCCTCATTACACACATTTGTGAAAAGCACATATGAAAAGCCAATATTTCAGATATGTTTAGAGCTCCACCTTCTGACAGGTAGGGAGTATTCAAAGATATTTATCAGGCGATTGGAGCTATTTTTGTAGTATCAACAACTTGCCAATAAAAAATAAATATTACATTTAAAGATATTTTAACTTCTTCTCAGTTATATTTTGGCCAAATGTATTTCTCAGTACATTGCCAAATGGTAGACGTATTCCTATCTCATCAGATCTACCTTGGGATGCTTGCCATAGCTGGAAAGCCAGTGCCTGTCTGTTGTGAGTACTCTTGTAATCTTCAGCTTGAAGAAAATACCAGAGCATGTTTTAAATTTCGAAATACCTCAAATTGTTTCCCTTCTCAGAAAAATAATCACTGTTCACAAAACAAGATTTGTAAGCCAAAGTATAATTAGGAAAGACTGCACAGAGTGATGATTAAATAGGAAATAAACAAAAAAACTATCATAAGAGTAGGACTTTGTCAGCAGAACATAAACTGTTTGGAGTCATTCACGATCTCGACTGTTCCATTGCTTTGTGGCTCTCTTTATTTGCTCACTGAATACCAGTTGTGCCAGATGCTCTTCTTATGCCTCTGGTAACGCTAATAATATTCTTTAAAATTTTAGATTATACTTTTTTAATTCCCCCAAAATTACTTGAATGAATAAGTGACAGGAGCACCACATTTTATCTAAAAATTGTGAGTTTTTTCTGTGCCTTGAAGGTCAAATAGTTTGGGTTTTGACAGACAAAGTGGAAAGTTCCTTCTTTCTGAGTCAGAGCTAATCATAGAAGAACATGGAAATTATAAGAGGTAACATCTGGAAAGTAGAGAAAGATGTTTGGATAGTGTTGATGGATACTAAATTTTAGGATATTCAATACTACTCTCTCATTTTAAAGTAGTATGAATTTTTTTTTATTTTTTATTTTTTAAAATTTACATCCAAATTAGTTAGCAGTATGAATTTTTGAATGTAAATTAAAAAAAAAAAAGGAATGAGTTTTACTCTTTTAGAAAAAAATGGTTTGGGATATTTTCACAAAATATTCCAATGCAAACAACCGTTGAAATACATTCTGATTTTCTGTAGTCTTAAACAATTAAGTATTTGCTCTTTTCTTAACTTTGGTGTATCACAACTGTATATTTTGTAATTTAATCATTCTGTCTCCTATGCTGAGATCTACTTTTTGAAATCAATTTCATAAAACAGGTGAATTTTTGGCAGCTGAAGCCCTTACACACTTTCAGTCCATCCACTGATGTTATAAAACATATGCGCACATGTGGAAAAATGCAGGAGTAATGAAGTTGTTTATTCCTTTCAATATTTAGGCCAGTTTATTTTAATTTGCTTGTTTAAATCCATAAGAGTGGATGAGATCTCCTAAAAATAGGATGACTATTAAGTTTTAGAGTCATTGCCCTTATGCTCAAGAAGTTTATCAACTAGCAAGAAAGACTGACATAATTAATTTCAAACTAACATATCCAGTGCTATGGTTGAGGTGTGGATGGGTAGTATGTAAGTTTAAGGGAGAGGTACTGAACTCCCCTCTGGGTCAGCTGTGAGTGACTAGAGAAAATGGTGTAAGTGTCAGCAAGTTAAATAAGGGGATCTGAATTTCAGGTGGAAGGGACAGCATGAACAAATGCTTAAAAGTGAGAAACAGCTTAATGGGGGAGTGTGTGTGTGTGTGTGTGTGTGTGTGTGTGTGTGTGTTTGCAGGTAATTTGGTATTAGTGTGCAAATGGAGATTGACAGGTTATGAGACCAAAGAAGTGAACAGGGATAGGATCGTGATGAAAGTCTTTATCCTGTAAATAATAGGGAGCTCCGGAAGGGTTCAGAGCAGAAGTATCATTGTTAGATCACTCTGGCGGCACTGTGGAGAACAGACGTAAAGGAGACAAAAGTAGAAGAAGGAAATCCAGATAAAAGGTTATGACAGTTGTTCAGGGAAAAATGAAAGATTAGAGAAGTCTTCAAAATTAAATCAGCATGTCTTGGTGACTAAATATGGGTGAGGAGGAATAGGAAGTCCAAAATAGTCCCCAGTTTGGGGAGTTGAGTGACTAGGTAATATGTGTAACTTGGCTAGGAAATGAGGATTAGCATGTTTTAAGAATGGAAATGATTAAATTTTGGCCCTACTGATTATGCGATCTGTGAGAAATCATAACCTGAAGATTTGGAAAACAAAGCTCAATGTCAGTATCAAGGCTACAGATTTAGTTTTACAAATGTTTAATAGGTATGTGTTAGTTAAAACCATAATATTGCATGTGACCTCAGCAGGGTGACCATATATCCCGATTTGTATGGGACAGTCTTGGTTTACACCTGCTAATGAAGAGTAATAATTACTAATACTGCCCTCTTGTACTCTCAAAGACCCTCTGTTAGGATCATAAGAATTACATGGTCAGCCTACCTAAGGTGGGTGCTTATAGAAGCAGAAGATAGACAAAGGTAGAACTCTGCATTTAACATCAGTGTTTAAGGCATCAGAGAAGAAAGGGCTTGTGTTGTAACCTCACAAAACTGTGTTATCTGAGCCAGGGGAGGTAATGGGGGTTGAGAGTGCTGAGTACGGTAAGGTAAAGGGGGAATGTCCATTCACTTGGCCCTGTAGGGGGACAATCGTCAGATACCCTTGCCAGAATGGTTTAGCGGAGTGGTAAAGCAGAGGCTGGATTGCGATGGGTTGAAGAGTGACCAGACAGGTAAGAAGTATAAGAGCTTTCTCTATAGTTTTGTTGTTGTTCCCATTGCTTTCTATATGGATTACAGTTTCAACTTTAAAAATCAATAAAAAGGAAAGTATGTAGAGATAGCACATGTAATCTTTAAAGACCGCAGAGCAGGGATGAAGAAAGATGTAGGTAGGGGTTAGTGGAGGGACAAGGAAAGTTGGATGGCTGTCTTTAGAATAAGACGAGAGCTCACTGGAGGCTGGAGAGAACCGACTGAGGATTTACTTCTCAACCAGTCTTAAGTTGGTCCCTCAAGGTTCAACACTAGTTTTCCCCCCCTGTTCCATTGATGAGATCTATGAAAAGATAAATTATCCTGTTTACTTGAAGTTTTTGTTTATTGTTT
This sequence comes from Panthera tigris, assembly GCF_018350195.1. Taxonomy (NCBI): domain Eukaryota; kingdom Metazoa; phylum Chordata; class Mammalia; order Carnivora; family Felidae; genus Panthera; species Panthera tigris. The sequence continues at coordinate 133,244,726 of NC_056668.1, read as the reverse complement.
ATTCTTCATACCGACTCCCCTAACACCCAGCAAGAGGCCGGATTTTTTCTGTCTTGGTTTCCCTACCGTATCCCAGCATCTAGAACAGGGCCTGTTATGTAGTAATCTTGATGAGTATTTTTTGCGTGAAATGATCGAAGAAACAAGGGCTCAGAGGCAATGGAACGGTGTTAGGAGTCCTATGGAACAGGAATAAAAGTTGGTACAGGTCCTGGATGAAGGCACTAGGCAGGTTTCAAAAGTAAACTAGTTGATTGGTGGAGAAGATGGGAAGTGGAGGAATTGCATGTCTGATACAGGAGGAGGCAAGGTTGTCTGCTGTGAGTGAGGCATGGTAGGATTAGGGAGCTTAGGGGAATGCCTGGGGAGTGTGAGAGAGATGGCTGACCATGGACTAGGACAAGCTGGTCTAGCTGTTGAAGATCCTGTCCTGCAGAGACTAATGGTGGGCAATAGAACCAGGCCTCAAGGTTAGGATTTTCGGAGCCACACACTGCAGTCCAGGCATACAAAGGAAGCAGATAATGATCTAGGCTCCAAGCTAGGCCCACATGCAAATGAATTAGGCAGAACTGAAGGGAAGCAAAAGGGTGGAGGGTGTTGAGTGCATTTTTGAGAGAGTGATTTGGAATGTGTAGGGAGGGAAGCATGGCCAGGAAAAGACTGTGGGGAAATCAGAGTATGAAGGGATTCAAGGTAGGGTGTATGAGACTTTAAAGCATCAGAGGTGTGGTCAAACAGAGGATATTGAGCAGTTATGGGTGTGACCCGGATGGTTGGAGTTAGGTAAAGGGAAGGTAAGTAAGTCATTGGAGAGATCAAGAGATTGTACAGGAGGTGGGATTTTTGTTTTGTCCTCTATGGACACTTCACCAAGAATCATGGTAGGAAAAGATGTAGAAGGGAGCACAGCGGGCCAGACTTTAAAAGCCTCAACTAAACGCAGAAGAATGACCAAGAAAACAGCTTTTATTCAGTCATTTATCAAAGAATCAACCATTCAATCAGAATTTACTGAGCGCCTGCTATTTGCTTGCCATCATGGTGCATAGATGGCAGTGATGAAGGAGCATGATGAAGGTTTAGACGTATGGCATGAACTTTTGAGAGAAAGGAGGTTTTATGGTAATATCAGAAGCCATGGCACCCCTCACCTCACTGCTGAAGGTTGCAGAGAGCTGGGTCCAGAGGGAAAGGAGTTTTTCCTCAGAAGAAAAAGATTAAGAGGGAGAGGAATAGCAGAAAGAGGACACAGAACAGGACTGGGCAGTATGCGTGGGAGGCAGTACTAATAAATGAGCTTGCATTTTAGGCCACGGTGAAGGACAAGAGGAAGGTGGACAGTTTGTTCCAAGTGAAACTTTGGTGTCAAGTTTTTTTTTTTGTTGTTTTTTTTTTTTTTAATTTTTTTTTTCAACGTTTTTTATTTATTTTCGGGACAGAGAGAGACAGAGCATGAACGGGGGAGGGGCAGAGAGAGAGGGAGACACAGAATCGGAAACAGGCTCCAGGCTCCGAGCCATCAGCCCAGAGCCTGACGCGGGGCTCGAACTCACGGACCGCGAGATCGTGACCTGGCTGAAGTCGGACGCTTAACCGACTGCGCCACCCAGGCGCCCCAAGTTTTTATTCTATCTCAGTGGATTCTGAATCATGATGCACTGCCTGGGGCATCCAGAGTGATGATGTTCAGTTATTGCTAGTAGTTTCAAGCCCATTCATTCAAAAAATCCTAAATGAATTCCACTACCTGAGGCTATGGGCATTGCACGCATTCTTTTGGAGCTGTAGGTGATAGAGTTGTAGCTCAAAGAATGGTGCGCTTGGGGAAACTAAAAGAGCCTTCCGCCAGTGACGGCAGCTCCCTAGGGGTTCAGTGCAGGACTTCAAAGGGCCTGTGATCATCCTGATGCTGTGCAAAACATTGTGAACATGTGCGTTTCCCTGGGCCAGAGGCATATAATTTACATCATCTTCTTAAAAGGATATATAACCTAAAAAATGGTTAAGATTCACTGCATCTAGTCTAAAATCCTGATTTTACAAGCACTGATAATGAGGCCTGAAGATATATTGAAGTCCTAACCTCTGGTACCTCAGAATATGACCTTTTTGGAAATAGCTTGTTGCAGATATAATTAGTTAAGATGAGGTCGTATTGGAAGAGGGTGGGCCTGTAGTGCAATATGACTAGTGTCCTTATAAGAAAAAGCAAATTTAAGGGCACCTGGGTGGCTCAGGCAGTTAAGCGTTGGACTTCAGCTCAGGACATGATCTCACGGTTTGTGGGTTCAAGCCCCATGTTGGGCTCTGTGCTGACAGCTTAGAACCTGGAGCCTACTTCAGAGTCTGTGTGTCCCTATCTCTCTGCCCCTCTCCCACTTGTGCTCTCCCTCTCTGTCTGTGAAAAATAAATAAGCATTAAAAAAATTTAAAAAGAAGAAAAAGAAAAAAGAAAATTTGGGCCCAGAGGCATGCAAAGAGGAAAGTTGATGTAAAGACACACCGGGAGAATAATGCCATTTGAAGACAGAGGCACAGATTGGAATGATGCATCTACAAGCCAAGGAGCAAGGATTTTTAGCTGTTACCACAAACTAGGAGAAAGGCAAAGACAGATGTTCCCTCAGAGCCTATGAAGGAACAAGCCCTGCCTACTAGAAGCTAGAAGACACAAGGAAGGATTCTTCCCTGCAGGTTTGAGGGGGAACGTGGCCCCAGCAACACCTTGACTTCAGACTTAGGTGCTCTAGAGGACTTCGACAATAAGTTTCTCTGGTTTTGAACTGTCCAGTCTACCTTGGGTGCAGCGGCTCTAGCACTCTATTCCAGTGCCCTTCGCAGTTAAGCAGTTTAGAACTTGGGATGGGATCCGAGTGCCCTGCTTCATTCTTGTTCTGCCCCAGTAGTGAGCTACTGTCAGTATCTCATACTTAGTTTTTAACAAAAGTATTCTTACAGTCTTCTTTCATTGCCTTGAACCAAGCTTTCATTCACTTTAAAAGTAGTTTGTCAGGCAAGTAGAGTATTCAACCACTTAATAGATTTCCTACAAACGTTGCATTTTTTTGAGGCTTCAGAGATTCAGCCCAACCTCCACGTTTAGAAGTTAGGAAGCCAGATCAAGACCATAGGGCTAGTGCAGGCTGGTTCTTACATCACCTTTTCCATTCCTCAAGCCCTACCTTGATTTTATGAAGTATAAATAAAATTTCATATTGGAAGAATAACAGTATGAACATTATCTATATAGATTTTAAAATTTAACCATTGAAATGATGGGGTCAAATGGCTGTTCTTTGAATGAAACTTTTGCTTTACTACAGATACATGGTATCCATTTCTGAATAATTCCCAAACATTTTAATAAAACCATCACGTTTACTTTCTTATGTGTTATAAGAAGTGGTTTTTTTTAATTCTTTGCTGGATTATGTGGATTAAGTTTGTGTATATTAATAAAGGTTAGGAGATAAGGAAATCTGATCATGAACCATTACTCCTGCAATAGTTTATTAATACCCATACTCTCATCACACTATTGTTTTTACTGACTTATTCTGTACTGAAATAAAGTCACTCGTGTGGTTCCCTCCTTCCCCTGGCTCTATCTGCCTAAATGGTGCTTCTGTTTTCAGGTCTAGGGCAAGACAGCTTTTTCCCAAACTTTCCCCATTATTCTAGCGCATACTGACCTCTCGCTTTTGCATTCCTATAAGATTTTAATCAGTACAATTCAGCATAGCATTTAATTATACTCCATCTTATGTTGTTCTTTCTTGCATGTTAGTCCCATCTTCGAAAGTAGATTTTTAGCTCTTCAGGACCAGAACCACATGTGTTACAATTCTTCCCTAACCCTCAGAGCATCTGAAGCTTTTCATGTGTTCAGTATATGGGGTGATCTCAGATGGAAGGGTACCCTGGAGACCTGGGGTGGGTTGGTGGAATGGATATGTATGCAGTAATTGCTGAGAAGACAGAAGAAACTCTTAGAATATGAATTCAAATAGATTTTTTAAAATACACTTTTCAATATGGCTTTTGTAAAGAAAGCATTGTCTATTTTTTAAGTATCTAAAAATTTTTACATTTGTTTTTTATTGATTTAATTTTTATTAGCACCAAAGAAAAACATTTTCCCTCATTTACAATATACCATACCTTTTATTTGTCTTGTAAATTGCATTAATAGCTAAAATACTATAATCAAATTCTTTTAACAGTAGATTTTCCTAGCTAGAAAGTAACTCTTAAATGTTATTGTCTCTTTTAATTTACTTTCGCTCTGAATACTTTGTAAATGGAAAACTTTCCTTCTTGGTACTTCTACCCACTTCCTACCTTGTTTTTTCGCCAACGTAAACATGTCACAACACTGTAATTTTCCTGGGTTTTCTGTAGGGTGTCTTTAGCCATTCCTTGGTCTGGCCTGGCATGGCAATTGTGTCATCTTGGTAGTTTGAAACTGTGCCTTTTTATTTCATTTTAGATCTCTACTAACTCTTCAGCAGCTACCTGTTTCTCTGCCAGTGTTTCCATCTGTCCTACCCCAGAATTTCTGTTTCTCTATTTTCTTGTTAAGATCATGTTCCATATTATACTGATGTCAAAATACAGTTTATTTCAACTACAAATTGAATTTATTTGTCTTTTCTGGAAAAGCTTTACCCAACCTCGGTGACTAAGAAACAAAGGCTCTCTTAAATTACATAGTAGTGTGTCACAGAGTTTTTATCAAAACACAAATTAGTGGTCTTATTTTTAAAGGAGTGTTTAAGCACTTCCTGACTGCCAGCTCTCTTCCCACTCAGACATTAAATATTGCCAGTCACTTTATGACCATCTCAGATATGAGTATTAATATAACCCTTTGAATTACAAATACCATTTATATTACTTTATATTTTAGTTTAAAAATTTTCTAAAATCTCACTAACAGGCTGATACATAATAGTAGCACATTTTTTTACGGTTAGATTTTTTTCAATAGACTTTTTCTTTAGTGTTTATTTTTTTGGGAGAGATAGAGACAGTGCAAGCAGGAGAGGGGGGAGAGAGAGAGAGAGAGAGACAGAATCCCATGCAGGCTCCATGTTGTCAGCACAGAGCCCAGTGTAGGGCTTGAACTCAAAAACCACAAGATCATGACCTGAGCCAAAATCAGGAGTCAGCTGCTTAACCAATGAGATACCCAGGTGCCCCACTAGACCTTAGTTTTTAAAGAAATTTTAGGTTCACAGCACAGTTGAGCTGAAAATACAGAATTCCCAGATACTCCCACCCCCACATACACAACAGCCTACCCCACTGTCAGCATCCCTCACCACGGTGGTGTATTTGTTATAATCAAGCCTATAGTGACACATCATTATCACTTAAAGTGCCTAGTTTACAACACTATTCACTCTTGATGTTATACCTTCTGTGGGTTTGGACAAATGTATAGTGACATCTGTTCATCATTCTAGTAGTATCTGATAGTTTCCCTGCCCTAAAAATCCTCTGTGCTCTGCCTCTTCATCTCTTTGGCCCCTGTAACCCATGACAACCACTGATTTTTTTTTATTGTCTTCATAGTTTTACCTTTTACAGAATACCATATAGTTGGGATCATACAGTACATAGCCTTTTCAGATTAGCTTCTTTCACTTAGTAATACCCATTTGAGTTTTCTCTTTGTCTTTTTATGGCTTGATAGCTAATTTCTTTTTAGCTCTGAATAATATTCCATTGTCTGGTTATACCACAGTTTATCCACTCACCTACTAAAGGATATCTTAGTTTCTTCCAAGTTTTGGCAACTATGAATAAGGCCACTACAAATATCAGTGTGCAAGTTTTTGTGTGGATGCGAGTTTTCATTTCATTTGGGTAAATCTCAAGGAGGCTGATTGCCAGATAGGATGGTAAATGTCAGGAACTCAGTTGAGCTGGGCAGAAGAGAGACCTGAGCTATTAGGTGTTAGAGTATCCAATTAGAGAAACAAGTCAAAAATGGAAGAGTTAAGCCTTTAATCACTGTGGTGATATAAGCAAGAGTCAAAAACTGGAGAAAATGTCAACTCCATCTGCTTCATTTCACCCATGGAATGGTACATTGGTTGAGGGTCAGATAGATCAGCATATATGTGGGGTCATCTCACTGTTGAGGGAGCCCTGAACAAAAGATTCTGGTAGTTTAAGGACCCTGAGATGGCTGTGGTTTGGGGGCAGGGTTGGGTGATTGAGGTGGAAAGACTCAAAATGGAAAAGAACTGGGTGCTAAGTCAAATGAAGAAAAATGTTTTCAAGAGTTCTTCCGACCCCCATAAGAGGTCCTGGCAGAAGCACCTGAAAAGGACCTGTGCCCTAGAGCTCAGATAAAGAAACCTAGGAATGAAAGCACCAGGGCTAGGAATATAAACATGTGAAAGATAATGCTGGCTAAGTTGGCCAAGACATTGACTGCATATCCTTTCAGAGACTAGAGTGCCCTGGCTATGCACCATGTCTGGTGTGGGTGGACCATTTCCCCCTGTGACCTATCAGGTAGAAGTTTTTGTATTAGTCAGAGTTCTCCAGAGAAAAAGAACCAATAGAATATAAATTCAGATATAATGAGGACATTTATTATAGGAATTGGCTCCCTCAGTCATGGAGGCCTGGAAGTCTCACCATCAGTCATCTGCAAGCTGTAGAACCAAGAAAGCCAGTGGTGTAATTCAATCTCAGTCTGCAAGCCTGAGAACTAGAGGTCCTGTGGTGGAAATCTCGGAGTCCAAAGGCTTGAGGATCAGGAGCTCTGATATCCAAGGGCAGGAGAAAATGGATATTCCAGCTCAAGAATAGAGAAAGAATTCACCTTTTCTTCACCTTTTTGTTCCATTTGGGACCCCAATGGATTGGCTGATGCCTACTGTTTTTAAGGGCAAATCTCTTCACTCAGTCTACTGACTCAGATACTAATCTCTTCCAGATACATACTCACAGACACACCCAGAACTAATGTTTTGCATAATATTTGGGCATCCTATAGGCCAAATTGATACATAAAATTAACTATCATATCTTTGTAATTGCCTGTGATCAGACTTGAAAAATCACAACATAATTGCTAAACTATCTTCTAAAATGGCCATAACCACTTTTCATTACCTTCAATGAATGAAAGTTCTCGTAGCTCCACATTGTCACCAGCATTGGGTGGTGTCATTGTTTTTGATTTTGACCATTCTAATATGTATCGCATTGTCTGTAATGTCAGGTTTTTTTGCTTGAAAATAATTTTAATTTCTGCAACTACAGGAATGGAGTTATGAAAGGATAATTATTCTCCTAGTGACATTCTATTTCATGTTCAGAATCATAGTTCATACCCTATTCTGGCCTTTTACAAAGGGGAGGAAGTAGTCTTCTCTCCTAATGCCCAAATCTTGCCTTTCCATGTTCTTACTCCCATCCCACATTTTCCCCTCGCCCTAGAAAGCCATATAACAGATGGATTCAGGAACTCTAGGATAACTTAAATGGGCAAAAGCCAGCAAAATTATATCCATCACTGGAATCTTACCCAGAAATATTCAAGATTCCATGTCCATCTGTTGCTGTCAAAATACAATGTGAATAGTCCTGCAAGTTGACTAGAGCCATTCTGTCTGATGATTAGAGAAAAGGAGATGGTGATCTTGGGTTTCCTGACTACTAACTTCCCCAGCTTTTTCACTTAACCTTCTTCCTTACCTTTCCCCACTCCGTTGCCTCCTCACCTAGATTCTTCTTCCCTATCAGTTCACCTGCCCAGATGCTGAGTAGAAATATCATTAAAGAAGTAATGAAAGATATCAGACATGAGATGTTATACTGATACCCTGCATTTACCCCTGTTGCTCCTGAAACCCCATTAAAATAACATAAACCCATGGGACCCAGAGAATTAGGAAGGAGATTACAGAGATTTTGGAAGCAAGAAATCAGATGGGTGAATGATAACTGACAGATCTGAGAAGGCTCAATACAAATTTGATCATGGAGGAAACCAAGAAATAATCCATAAAATTCCTAAAAGTATAGATATTGGCAGTGTTAGGTATCTCTGAAAATTGGTAGAGGAAGGGAAAAGGTTAAGACTAAAAAACAAGGGGTACCTAGGTGGCTCAGTGGGTTAAGCGTTTGACTCTTGATTTCAGCTCGAGTCATGATCTCATGAACTGTGAGATCAAGCCGCAAGCTGGATTCTGTGCTGACAGCACAGAGCCTGCTTGGGATTCTTTCTCTTTCTCTGCCCCTCACGGGCTCATGCTCGCTCGTGCACGCTCTCTCCCTTTCTCGCTCTGTCAAAATAAATAAATATATATTTTTTAAAAAATCTAAAAACAAGAACTGGTTGAAAGTCTATTTAAGAAGCTGTTATATACTCAGATCTCCAACCTGTACCTCCAGGATTTATCCTGGAGGCAGTAAAATGGAGGATCTCCGGACTAAGGACTCAGGGAGTTTCAGTAAACATGGAGCCCAGCAGTATTCTTTACCATGTTTAGTGTTCCCAGAACACTAAAACCAGACTCTCTCCCTCTGTACAAAGTTTGGGGGATTCTTCTCTGGCAAAACCCAAGAAAAATGCCTAAAAGTCTAGGCTCAGGGATTACTCAAGAATGACCTGTGTAAAGCCTAGAGTTAACAGACCTACCCATCAATGCACAGACACCTTCAAGTTATCTCTGTACTACCCCACTCTTAGACATGACCAGATAGCCAGAAATCACTGAACATTTGAGGAAAACATCAAAATGAAAGCAGAGATCTAAACAAGCAGCCGGGAGAAAAAACAACTGTGAGTACACAGAGACTATATAGGGAGGAGGAAAAGTCTCAGAGAACTAAGAAAAACATAATTCAAAGGAAAAAGTGTAATTGGAAGTTACAATATGAAAATAAGGTGGTTGGAATATAAAACTGAAAAAGTATCCCAAAAAGTAGCACATAAAATAGATTTAGAAAATAAAAAAGAAAATTAAAGGATCTGGCCAGGAGATCCAACATCTAGATAATGAGATTTCTTTTAATAGAGAAAAGAGAGAAAGAGAAGAAAGACCTAACAAACACAGGATAAACAAACAAAAAAGAAAAACAGAAGGGAGAAAATCATCAGTGAAGCAATTAAAGAGAAACTTCCAATTGAACAGAAAAACATGAGTTTCTAAATTGAAAGGTCCATTATATCTGAAAATACATGCAAATTAAGGTACACTACTATGAATTTAGATGGGGGGGGTGGAAAAGATAAAGTGGTCACATAGAAGAATGTGAATTAGAATGGTTTGAGACTTTTTCACTGGAAGACAAAATACTCTGGAACAGGGCTCCCAATTTTCTGAAGGAAAAGTATTAACAGCCTGGAATTCTGTACCTAGCGTAACAATTAAATGTCAAAATAAAATCTTTCAAACAGAGAAGCTTTCAAAAAATTTCCTGTCCTGTCCCTAAAGGTTTTAGAGGATGTGCTCCACCAAACTGAGTGTATAAAGCTAGAAAGAAGCTAGGTACTCTAGGAAATAAGGATACAGCACTTGCAAGAGGTAAAGGGCCTCCCCAGGATGAGAGAACAGGCCAGAGAGCTCCTGATAAATTTCCCCAAAAAAATAAAATTAAAAAAAAAAAGAAAGAAATTGACAGAAATACCTAAAAATTGATTTGAATTTTTGAAAATGGATATATACAGCTGGGATAGTGTTTAAGGTTAAACTTGTGTTAAATAACTACATGACATGGCAAATGGAAAAGGAGACAGTTATAAACCCCAGGAAAGAAAAGAGGTTGTGGAAAAAAATAATTTCTACAAATAATTAAAAGTCACTGTATTTTTGAAGTAACCTTACTGTGTAAATTCGTTAACATTTTTCTTGATAATTTCTTACTGTCTGCTCTGTCATATGCACACATTGCCCAAATTTAGTTGCATGCAAAAATCGCATTTTTCCAGCAATTTCTGCCCATTGTACCCCTCTGCCCCTTTCCTACTTCAAGTATTCATCTTCTCCCCTCTGTAGTATTACCAGGAACTTGAGCTGACCCCCTGCATCTTGTCCCTCTTTTCCTCCCTCCACTGATCACTCTGTGCTGGCATTAATCTTTCTAAAACCAAATGTGATTACATTACTTCAGTCCTTCCGTGAGGGTTAACGAACACAGAGTGAAATCTGAACTCCATCCCCTGTGTACAGGCTAAGACTGCCACTTGCTTCCATGCCTCCATTTCTCTGCAGCACTCCGCCATCGGGCAACTCAGCGTCCTGCTCTGTGGACTTCGATTTGCTGGCTGGTACTCTCTGCCTTTGAGGCCTTCCACCCTGGGAGCTGTCCCAGCCCTTTGCATGTGCCATTGTTACCAGCTGCCTCCTATGTTGCAGTCAGTCTTATGCTTGTCTTCCACCATGCTATCAAGAGAAAGCTGAGATTGTATCTTATTTCTCATCACGTCCATAACACTTAACTCAATGTATGGAACAAAATAGGTATTTAATAAATGCTAGTTAAATAAGTGAATCATGAAGGGCAACAAAAGAAAGAGATAATGTCAACACTTCTCAAATATCTTCTGTACCTCCACCATTTCTACTGACACATCTGTATTTCTGAGTAAGGAATTAAAAATCATGAAGCAATGAAATAAAACGTACCTATATCTATATACCTGTATTCAGATTAACAAATAATTGATTAAAAACCTGACCTATGGTTTTCCTTCATTTGGATCAAAATTGAGAGGCAAAAACTATAAATCAGGCTTATTAAACATGAGTCTCTAAATTGAAAAGGTTCATTATATATTAATTTTTTTTATTTTAGAGGAAGAGAGAGAGAGAGCAGGGGAGGGGCAGAGAGAGAGAGGAAGAGAGAGAATCCCAGCAAGCTTCATGCCCAGTGTGGAGCCCAATGCAGGGCTAGATTCCACAGGATCATGACCTGAGCAGAAATCAAGAGTTGGACCACCTGAGTAACCCAGGTGCCCCTCTTTGTGGAAGTTTTAAACAGAGTTCTGATTTTTATGCAAGTTTTACATGTACATACTTTAAAAAGTCAAATCATTCTATAAGGCTGGTTACAAAATTAACACTTGCTCCCAGTCCCCAGGCCCATGTGCTTTCTTTTAGCTGACCAAAAAAACATTTGCCTTCCGTATTGTAAAGAAAAAAAAAAAATCCTAATGTTACTAACTCTCACTTTAAATGTTGTCTACTGACTTCTCATTCAAGAAAACGAAGCTTTAACTCATCCTTAGCACTGAAGGCCAACCCCTGCCAGCCCCCACATCACAAATGCATTCCTTATCTCCCTACCCCTATGACATTATACCATAATTTTGGTTAAATCAACTTTAACCAGAGGCAAATGTTATTACAGCTGAGCAATACAGTGTATCATAACTATACTCACACCCTATCCACTGCCAATTCTCTACTCAGATACTTATTTACTTACTACCTTTCATTTGACAACACTGTATGTTTAAAGATATAAAGTCTTGAGTAGAGATCTCTTAGGTTGTTTGATCTCTCATTAAAATAAATTCTGTTTAAAGCGTATTAAGCTTGGAGCGCCTGGGTAGCTCAGTTGAACATATGACTATTGGTTTCAGCTCAGGTCATGATCAGTTCGTGGATGTGAGCCCCACATTGAGTTCCGTGCTGACAGTGAGGAGCCTGCTTGAGATTCTCTCTCTCCCTCTCTCTCTCTCTCTGCCCCTCCCTGCTCTTGCATGCTCACTCTCTCTCTCTCTCTCTCAAAAAATAAACATTTAAAAAATCATTATAAAGTGAAGCAATAAGAGGAGCACTTTTATTTTTTATTTTTATTTTTTAAATGTTTATTTTTGAGAGAGAGAGCGCAAGCAAGGGAGGGGCAGAGAGAGGGAGGCACGGAATCCAAAGCAGGCTCCCAGCTCTGAGCTGTCAGCATAGAGTCCGATGCGGAGCTCGAACTCATGAACCAGGAGATCATGACCTGAGCCAAAGTCAGACACTTAACTGACTGAGCCACCCAGATGCCCCAAGAAGACCACTTTTTAAAGGTTTTTTTTTTTTTTTTTTTTTTTTTTTTTTTTTCTGGGAGTGCCTTGGCTGCTTCAGTCAGTACAGCATTCAACTCTTGATCTTGGGGTTGTGAGTTTGAGACCCACGTTGGGTGTAGAGACTACTTAAAAGTAAACTCTTAGACTCTTAAAAACTGAGAACAAACTGAGGGTTGATGGGGGGTGGGAGGGAGGGTAGGGTGGGTGATGGGTATTGAGGAGGGCACCTTTTGGGATGAGCACTGGGTGTTGTATGGAAACCAATTTGACAGTAAATTTCATATATTAAAAAAATAAATTAATTAAAAAATAAAAATAAAAAAATAAAAAAATAAAAATAAAATAAAATAAAAAAGTAAACTCTTAAAAAAATAAATAAAAAAATAAAAATTTCTAAAGAGTAGGCTACTCTGAATTTGAGATTCTCCTCTTTCCAAAAATTTAATTTAAAATTCTCATATTTCTGAGCAAAATCTACTAGAGAAATAAAGAGCATCCCATTGCTTACAGAAGAGTGTGTGTCCATCTTGGGTTTTGAGGGTGGATGTTGCAGTGATTGACGGCGCTAAGAGGGGCAGTGGTCACAGCGGCAACCAGGGAAGAAGACCCAGAAGGACACAGTCTTAGGAGGATCATAAACACTGGGTGAAAGTCACTTTGTATGGAGAAGGATATTCCTCTGTTTTATATTTGGCTTTCTCCAAGACTGAAAAGAATCAAAGTTTCGTTCATTTTATTTACGATTACTCCCTGCCCCAACCTGGTTTTTTGGTCCATCTGAAATCCAATTTTATATGTTGCCATTTTATAACTGGGAAAGTAAAAATAGTAAGGGTTTTAAATAGTGGAAGAGAACAAATGCAATAATTGTTTCTTTTTTCCTTCATGTATTAGGTCTTCGACAAGTATTTTTTCAAAGCACATAGCATTTATTGACTGTCTTCTGCATGCCGAGTAACTTGCGAGACACTTAAAATACACGTTGGCTTTGTTTTCAGTGTAGAGGTAGAATAAATTACTTTAAAGCCTTGAGGTTTTCTTTTTTGTTATTCTTGTTAGCTAATTATTTTTATTTTACATTTAATCCATGATTATTTGATTTATATACCTCTTTATAGCTAACTACAAAATTTATGCCTATTTCTAAATATTTACTATACTTGCCCTTATATACGGAGACCTTTATTTCAGTGTATCTTTGAGGCTTCTCTGTCACTCACAACATAGTTGGTGTTCAGAAGCCATCTGCCCTGTGTCTGAACTTGACCTCTGTACATGGATACTCCTGTCGTGACATTTTCTGCTAGGAGTGCAGCAATGTGTAAGATATAGCGATGGAGAATGAGGCTGTCAGCTACACAGACCTGGGTTCATTCAGCGCTGTCTCTGCCATTCAGGAGCCCAGTGGCCTTGAATGTGTTGTTTATCCTCTCTGCACTGCTGTCTCCTCATCCACAATGTGGAGTTGATGACCACAGGTTCCTTAGTAGGGATTAGCAGGACTCGCAGGATAGTTGTATAATGTATGGCAAGTTGCCAGGCACATTATAGATGCTTAATAAGTGATAGCTATTACTTTTTTAATTTTAGAGAAATTAAAGGAAGTCTACATTTAGTTTTGTGTTCTTTGGTAGTTGTTCCCAGTCCATTTTGTCAACTTGAGAAAATAAGTATATCTGAATATAAAATTAAGTAATTAGAATAAAGTGTTTTATTTGCGAGTTTTACAATTGTTGGTACAGTTAACTTTGAATTATATGTAAGTTATTTAACCATATTGCTTTAGGCTTTCTCAAAACAATATCATCCTCTGATTATCTTTACTGATTTCATTATTTTTTTGTTTTCTTATTACTGGAGAAACTATTTAAACCAGCTCCCTTAGACACCTCCAGAACAGCCGTGTGCCTTGTAGAGGTAGAGACAGAGAAGTCAGCTCTGCTTCGTGCGGAGGGAGTGCCATTCAGCAAGAATTAAACAAGATGGGAAACACACTACCTTGCATCTGTGCCACCCTTATAGGAACCCTGCGCGTAGTGTAAGCATCATTATCTGTTTTATAAATGGGAGAAATAAAGCTCATGATGTTAAGCGCCTTGCCTAGGTCACACACAGAATAAGCGAGCATTCTGAAGTAGATCTAATCTAGATTCTAACTTAGATCATCTGATTCCAAATCCAGTCTGTTTTCCTAGGTACCACTTAGATTTGTCTTCATCGTCTCCGAGTGAGCTCTTCAGGGTGTGCAGCTTCGGTACTTTGTTTTGAAAGCATATATGTACTTGGTTTCAAATGCAGGGAGATAGCAAAAATCAGCCTTTTTACTTGTTTTCCTGTGTCACTGCCCTCCTCTGATAGAATAAGCACTAGAGAAGGAACAGCACTGCAGATGAGTTTCTCACGTGCAACAACAATCTGCTGTAAAGATCAAAACTAAGTTCTTATTCAGTCAGATCCCTGCTATTTTGTTTGTAAACCAGCTTGTGTTATTCTCTCTTGCCTACTCTTAATTGGGCACAGCAATTCAAAATGGACTTAATGCCTCGCGTATGCAATTGCAAATTAGAAGTGCTCTAAACGTGCAAGTTTTCATTAATAGATATAGTATTATCTGAAGACAGTGGGCTATAGGGGAGGTAAAACTTTACCTACACTCATTTAGGTTTTCAGCTGCATTCTTTAACAAAAAAACATATTAGTGAGAAAAACAGAAGTTTATTAACATCTATCTTATTATATAATTAGATATGTGTTAATTATATAATCATATATTTTAATGTTATTTTAATCTTAATAAAATATTTATAATTATATAATTAATACATATTGTATATAAAAATGTGTGTCTCATTTGTATTTGGTACTCAGGGAATAATGAGCAAATCTCAAAGATATGGCTTTAGAATTTAGGATTAAATACTGTCTTAATAAAGAAAGGGGAGAGAGGATGTAGATCTCAAAGAGGAAAATAAATGATTTTTAGGAAAGACCGTGGACCCTTAGAAGAACAGATGAGAGGTATGAGTTTGTGACAAAGTTTGTCCTGGGGGAATTTATGACCATTGACTTCCTTTCGGAGGATTTATCTTTAGGCAGATAAGGGGAGTTCAAAGAAAGCCTCACTCTGTTTTTGTTGTTTTTCAAGTGCCTATAGCTCAAAATAATCAGTATACCAAAGGGACATATTTGGGGGTGGCATGTCCGGAACTCCCATAGCAGTATTTCACTTCACAAATTTGCACGTCACCCTTGCTTAGGGACCACGCTGACTCTGTATCGGTCCAGTTTTAGCACATGTACTGCCGAAGCGAGCACTCTACAGCAGTATTTCAGCTGGCATGTTCTGCTACCCTTCAGAGCTCAGATTCATTTGCAATTATATCCCTAGTGCCAGTGCCTAGCGGTCTCTGTGTGTCCAGGATATAGTAGATGCTCAGGAAATGTTCATCACATTCAGTGTCTGGGTGGATGAAAGGGAGAAATGAGAGAAAGAATGTTAGCTCCTTCTTTCACTCTGCAAGTAGGATATTATTAACGCATTAGTTGGCTTCCCTTACATGTTTTACAGCTTCTGACGGCTTCAAAAGTTCTTTCAAGTTGTAATAACAGGACTGTTGCCCTTGTCCCTCCAAATAAGTGCCTGTCTATATCAGGCCATTCTAGAGACAGGGTTATGCTGACCATCCAGGCTGCTTAAAACTGCTACAACAAGGGTAGTAATACTAACTGGCTTTTCTGTTTGCAGTGACTATTGCATTCATTATGGCATCTGAATTTTAAAACAACTGCCTTTTCAAAACAAAGCCATGTATTAGAGCGCAGACCCTGTAGCTAGATTTCTGAATTTCAAATCTTGCACCGCTACCAACTCACTGTGCGGTTTGGGCAAATGATTCAGCCTTTCAAAGTATTAGTTTTCTCATCTGTAAACAGGGATGATAACTATACCCTTATAATAAGATAGTCGTAGAAATTAAATGAGATAATATAGGGAAAATTCTTAGCATAGGGCCTGGTCTCAGAAAGCCTTCGATAATTTTTTGTCATCTTAGTGGTAGTCATAATAATAACTGCTTCTTGTTACACATCTGCCCTTCTTCGCTTTAATTTTCTACAGAGTAAGGACTGTGTTTTGTTTATTTCTGCCTCCCCGCCCAACATGGGGCTTATCATGAGTTAGGTACTCAACAAATAACTATTGGATTGAATAAAGCAGGCAGATAATTTTTTTTAACAGGAAGTTGTGTTCCAAATGACTGAGTTTAAGCTCGGAGAGGTTACCAACAGGTTTTGAGCAGCTGCTATAAATCAGCCATACAGTATGTCCTTTAATCTTAAGGCAACTTTATGAAAGGTTCATATGGTGTCCCAGAATTCAAACCCACATCTTTGAGTCCCGAGCCCAGAACCATTCCCACAAAACCCTCCTGCCTCTCTTACAAAATATACAAGAATTCTTTCCGGGTCATTATATACTAGTATATAATCATTATAGTATTTGGGTAAGTATGAATTGATTATCTAAGTTTTATTCATTTGTTAGATCTCAAAGAAAAAACTACATGGTAGCATTATACTGTTCCCAACCTGCTAGCTTTTTGAATTCTAGAGAAAAAAAGGATAACAGGTAACTGAATGTGAATATGACAAAATGAACGAATAAGGAGAGAGTAGTCTGAACAGATACAGAAAGGGTAGGATAAGTGAGTGCTTTACAAATGAAAGCAGATGTATGAAATTACAAGCTGTCAGATCAGCAACGGAAATGAAGATGATAAAGTGGTTCCTTACATAGATTATAATTATTCATTTTGCCCAGTCCTGTCTCCTTTCCCCATAATGTTCATGGGAAGGGGGAGGGGGTGAGAAGCTGTTGCAAAAAATGTTGCTTCCAACAAAAGAAGAAAAAAAAAATCTAAGAATCGAGGGTATTTCTGATCACACACAATTGTTTATTTTGTGATTTATGTTGTTTCTATAGAATCAGTTGTTTTCCTATGGAATATTTTTCAACTGCTTGTTCTGATTAATGAAAAGGATTCAGTTGCAACAACAGGAAGTTGTAACTGTAAAGTTTCTTCACAATCAATGCTGTGGAGGCAGTCAGTGTGGCTTACAAAACAAGCGTCATTAATGGGCAAGACTGTGACAGCAGTGGCAGATGGATTGCCAAGAAATGAAGTAGTTTACATAGACCTGCTTGAAAAGATGTGTTTAATAATTGCACCCATAATTAGGTTGATTTGGGAAAAAAAATTAAACGACAGTCTAAGGAACACAGTTAGGCTTATCTATGAAGATTTTGACATTTTTCCTCCAAGAAATGCTGCATGGATACTCTACCTAAATTTCTCGTTACCTTTAGAAGAAAATAATTGAAAGAAATTAGATTTTTTAAAACTTTGAATTACATAATATTTATATATAAAAGAATAAATGTAACATATGTAACTTATGGAGCATAATTAAGGTAAATATTATTTTATGATAATTTTAAACTGGTTCTTTCCCATTCATAAGATTTTTGTTACTAATTTCTAAGCAGCAAAACTAGAGACATTTAAACACAGACATATAAATGGCAATAAATATGCATGCTTCTAAGAGTTTATTTATATTGCAAACGTACACATCTCGATATCTGAAGCTCTTCTTCCAACACCCCCTGAGGATAAGTACTAGATATTAGATTGCAGTTAACAGTACAGTGTGCTGCTTCAAAGGCCATTTGGTAAAGATCCCTTTCCCCATTTCCTTTTATCAAATTAATTGAGTTATTGGTTTGCTTTCTTTGAATCTAAGTTGTTATTTTTTTACTCTCAAGTAATGCAAACATCTTAAACAGTATTGCTTCTGAATTTTTTTTTTCCTCCTATTTAGTGATCTCTAGTAACTACCAGACCTGTCTTGGCCTTCTGATGCATTACCCACTAATTGGGGATGTACACTCACTGATTCTTAAGGCTCTGTTCCTTCGAGATCCAAAGGTAAGATTTCCAAATAGAGTATGCACAATTTTAAGTTGGGTGAAAAATTGGTTTCTCAGTACAGCTCCAAGAATTGCTAATGGGGAATTTGTCTAATGACAGAGGAATTGCCTAATGAAAGAATGTGTCTAGAGTTGTAGGCAAAACTCACATATCTCACTGGCTAGCAACTTAGCAGGTAAATTAAGTGGACGTTGCCCTGAGAAACTGGAACACCTATCTCTTGTCCCTCAGAAGGTTGTTCTGCCCTCCTCCTTCCTCACAACTCAAAGAATAGTTGAGCAACTACTTCTCCTTATAGCCACACTTCATTATCATGGGTACTCCTCACAGGGACTGAGATAGAGCCTCAGGGGCCATGTGTTCATTAGAGCTATCAAAAGGACTGTTTCTGTAAGAGTTTATGATACAATGAAATCATTCCATATTATGAATATGTATTTTTTATTTTTTGGGTGAAGAGTAACCTAGTAAAATAAAGGCTTAAACAGACTTTAATGCTGATTTCTCTATTTGAACTTAAAGCAAGCCACCAAAATTTTCTTTACACTTCAGAGAAAAAGTGTGCTCTTTTACAACTAATGTTATATTTCTTGAAAATAAGAACATTTAATGATCTAAAAAAATCTGTGAATCCTTGATGCTTTTGAGCCAAACAAAAATATTGGATGAAGTATCAGAGAGAGAGCTTCAAACACGAGTATGAGAATGCCAGGCATTGGGTGGTAATCCCAGCCTTTGGCTCTTTGGCAGAATTCCCAACAGTCATGTTGGCAGTTGTCGAACTGTCTTTGAGTCAGTCTGTCTGTGGATCCATTGCCAAAGCTCTGTCTGATCGACTTGGGCCTCCAAGTTTAACGTAAATTTTAATTCTAAAGGATTTCTGCTTTCTCCTGGGCTGTTGACTTCAACATTTGAGTATGACCTCTATTTATCCTTTGATAGATTTAAAAGATTTTATTTTCTTGTGTCTACATCCATTTTTTCTATAAAAATATGCAATTTTATATCATTTCTCCTATGCAAAATTTCATTAAGTGTCAGAAATATAATCCATCATTTCTCTGATACTTAAGATAGCATATATATATATTTTTTCTTTCTGGTAAGGCTCAGGAGTCTGACTATAAAATCAGAATTTCCATATTTTTACGTATTTTTCTATATAAATACCCATAATTATGAAATATCTATAAAATGAGTAAAGAATGAGGTTGCTGGTCAATGAGGTATATGAGTTTTGGTCTATAAACTTAAGGTAAGCTCTATCAGTTCAGCATTAGGAATTCTTAGAAACATACAGAGTGGGGAAAACACTGCTAAAATAACTCTTTGAATTCTCTACTTATATGATTTATTTGGTTTTACTGAAGGGAGAAGTGAATATGTTATCTAAACCTATTGATCTTAGTAATTTTTCCCTAGTTAAATATGGTTGATCTTGCTATGAATCATCCACTCTTCTTGTTCCAGAATTCTATACAATAAATCAATCAGTGTTATTAATGGAATCTGTGATTTTAATAGAGTACTTTTTATCTCAAAGGTATTATACATAATATACGAGTATAATGAAGCCAATTCTATAAGCTTTAAATTTATTCTCTCTAAGGATTAAGAGGAAAAAATAATAGCATAAGTATCTTAAAAAAAAAAAAAAGTAAGTATTCCATTCCCCACTTGTACATTCAGAGTCTTACTAAGTAAAAACATTATCAAGATAATGGCCAAAAATGTAGGACCTTAAATTGGTACTTCTGAGACAGAAGAAATTGGTCAGGAGGAAGGAGTCATGTTTAAAAGGCTGTTGAGAGCAAGTTTGTAGAATGATATCTATAGGAAAGATAAAGAAAGCTGTATAGTATTAAGGGGCTTTCACATGGCTAATCCAGCAAGGTGATAATTTTAGTTACGGAGCAAGGAGACTGAATTAGGAATCGGGATATGGGGTCAAATCTTGACTCTGCCAACAGCTATCCCTGTGATTTGGGGAAATTCGTGCTTGCTGTCTTGGTCTTCCCGGTAGGGATTGAATTAAATTATCTCTAATGACCCACTCAGCCAGAGCTCCTATGGCCATAAAGCACTGACTTACAATGATCTAATAAGGTCCAATCCAGGGGACACCAGGGTGGCTCAGTCAGTTAAGCATCCAACTCTTGATTTCGGCTCTGGTCATGATCTCATAGTTCATGAGTTCGAGCCCCACGTTGGGCTCTGCACTGACAGTACGGAGCCTGCTTGGGATTCTCTCTCCCTCCCTCTCTCACTGCCCCTCTTTCAAAATAAATAAACTTAAAAAAAATATTTTAAAGATCCAATCCAGTGCTATAGAAGTTCAAATAAAAAAAAAAAAAAGAATGCAACACAGCAAGTTTATATATAGCACAGGTATCCACAAGTGGACAGACTTTTCAGTGTAGTAATGTCAATTATAAAGTAATATAGGAGGCCATTTACACTGAGGGGGAAGAAAAAGAGGGAAAGATGATGCTAGTACCCTGCCCATATCCTCTAAAAATCCAGACATCAGAGTGCTTAAATTTTTTCTATTTATTATTAACAATGAAACACTTAGAAATACTAGAATCATTCCCAGTTCAAGTAGATCAGAGTAAATATATAACCACACGAGTCTCTGTGAAGCGAACTAGTAGAAGGATGAGATTTGAGGCATGAAAGTACATTTTCCCATAGCCCAGCTCCTTGTGACAGTAGTGTTGAGTGTTGCTGACAGACTCAATAAAATAAAAATAAACAAGGAACTCTGAGCCCCCCAAGTTCATTGCCAGCTTCAGAAAAGCACTTTGTCCCAGTGCTCTCCCTAAATCCCAGTGGAGATTGCTCAACTGAGAATAGACTTTGAAACTAGAGGATGAGACACTGAGCTTTAATTGTTTTATATCAGATGTAGGCTTTACTGTGAAAAGATTTCTCATTTGAACAGACTGAAATAATAGGGCTGTAAACTGTAATAATAGGATCATACTCTTCACGGTTCCCAAGCACTTCGATGTGCTTATTAATTTGGTCCTTACAACAAGCTATGAGGTAGGCAAAGCAGGTTATCTTTCTTCATTCTTTTTCAGTGCAGACAGATTAAGGGTATGTGGCTTTCCCCAGGCTGAAAACTTGTAAGCTTTCAAGCTAGCTAGAATGGCTCCATGACCCTTGTATGTATCCATCCCCTCCTGAGATTCCCAGCATACCTTCTGCCTCCTCCAGGAAGCTATTCTCAGGCTCGGATAGGATGTGTTTTCCGCTTTGTGTCCCTGTAAGCACCTTGTATTTTAGCTATTTGCTTATTTATTGCATCCATTATTCCTTCTTATGATCCGACTCATTTATTAGCATTTAGCTTTGTGTCCTACAGTGGTTGGTATTAAGAAAATAATGGTAGGGACGCCTGGGTAGTTCAGTCAGTTAAGTGTCCGACTCTTGATTTACGCTTAGTTCATGATCTCACAGTTTGTGACCCCTGAGTCAGGTTGGGCTCTGCGCTGACAGTGCAAAGCCTGCTCGGGATTCTCTCTCTTTCTCTGCCCTTCCTCGCTCTCATGTACGTGCTTGCTCTCTCTCTCTCTCTCTCTCTCTCTCTCTCTCAAGATTAATAAATAAAATTTAAAAAAAGAGAGAATGGTAGAATTGAACTCTGACTCATTTGCTAAGCATCTTCCTGTGTACCATACTGACTCTAATCTAGGTGAATCTCACTCAACTAGCATATTTCTGGAACCCATATCCACATTCCATGGAAGCCATCACCAACTGTATATTTGTCAGCTGCCATTTTTATCAAGATGGTTAAGGAACCCTACAACCTGAACGTAAAGGGCATCTAGTTCCTGGATTTGCTGTGTGTCAGAATTGTTTGAAAACCTATTACCACCTTCATATGTTATGGAACAAAAAAGACGTAACAAAGTATCTAGTCAGTAACCTCACTTAGACTGTCATAATTTCAGAACTGCAAAGAACCTAGAGATCTAATCCAGCTCCTCTTTTGGTTGATGAACAAACTGAGGATCAAGGTGAAGTTAAGACAGTCATTTAATACAGCTTGTCAGTGGCAGAGCCAACAATTGAACCCAGGTCTTCCAACCACCTTTCCACACAAGAGCTACAGTTTTAAAAATAGTAGAATCCTATTTACTAATATTTGTCATAAATATTATTTAATTTGTAATAGACATTTAATTTGCATCTGTAATAAATGAAACTGCCATGTAAATAAGTGGACCTAGAACTATTTGGAATTTTCTTAAATGTATACTATATAGAGACTAGATGTCAAATAGCTGTTTATAGCATCCTATACTCCGTTCACCATAAATACGGTTCCTATACTTGGCTCTTTTGACCATGATCCTAGTTCCTGTTTTCTTGTCTTTATCATATTAGAACCACTGAGCAGATTTCCAAAAACAATCCACTAAATGGAGTAGAGGGATAGAAGGAGGACAGTCTGAAAAATATGAAGTGATTAAAAAACATTGTTCTAACTAGTTGTTCAAATTCAAAAAAAAATTTAAAAACCCAATTAGAAACAAAAGTCATAGAAAATGTGAACATATTGTGTTCCTTAAATAACCAGATGTTCTCTCCTTCCTGAAGGCAGTAAGGGCTAGGAATAAAAGGTTTAAAACTATTGTTTTAAGTTAACTGTGAATTTTGCAAATCTGTTTTTACCCTTTAGCAAATAAAATTCTAATACGGAAACATAAGCAAAGTAATTTTCATTTTTCGGTGCTCTCTTATTTGTGTTGTGTGCTGAAGTGTTAACCTTATCACAAAGACTTATTACAAATGAAATACAGTACATGGATTAACATTTTAGATTATGCAGTAAGAATTTGACAGCTACTGTTTGTTTTGAAGACTAGAATATTCCCCCAAAAATATTTCTGGTAAGTTTGCAAGCAACCCTTTTAGCAGTGACTGTTGTTGTTTATGGAAGAAAATTGCTAGAAAGAAGACAATTTAATTTCATAGTCATTCTTTTGTACACAGAAACATACTATAAAAATATAGTGTACAATGTTGTTATGCTTGGCCAATTCTGTTTTGGCTTTTATTTGGAGTTGTATTAAATTTTGCCTTTTCAAATTATAAAAAGGCTATTCAGATTTCAGATTTTATGCAGCTAATAGGTTTTTACTCTTTTAATTCCAAAAATCCCCACTGTAGATGTAACTTTTTAAAAATACCAGATGACTTTGGTACAGTGTCATCTATCAGAATTGAAAAATGGTGAATGGGGGCGCCTGGGTGGCTCAGTCGGTTAAGCGGCCGACTTCGGCTCAGATCATGATCTTGCGGTCTGTGAGTTCGAGCCCCGCGTCAGGCTCTGTGCTGACAGCTCAGAGCCTGGAGCCTGTTTCAGATTCTGTGTCTCCCTCTCTCTGACCCTCCCCCATTCATGCTCTGTCTCTCTCTGTCTCAAAAATAAATAAACGTTTAAAAAAAAAATTAAAAAGAAAAGAAAAATGGTGAATGGATCCAGGCCTCACTACCAGTCAAGTGACAATGTTGGAAAATGTGCATTACAGTAATGGCATTGTCACTTTTTTTTCCTCTGAGCAATAAAGAACCTAAAAACCACATATACTGACGCTTTCAAGAGAATGCACAGTATCTATTTATTTACTTTTCGTGATGTTCCCATCAGATGTTCTGTTCAGATTTTCCAGTATTAGGGTTTTTTTTTTTTAATTTTTTTAATGTTTATTTATTTTTGAGAGAGAGAGAGAGACAGAGTACAAGCAGGGAAGGGGCAGAGAGAGAGGGAGACACAGAATCCGAAGCAGGCTCCAGGCTCTGAGCTGTCAGCACAGAGCCCGAAGCAGGGCTTGAACTCACGAAAAATGAGATCATGACCTGAGCTGAAGTCGGATGCTTAACTGACTGAGCCACCCAGGCTCCCCTCCAGTATTAGATTTTAATCTGATTTTCTGCTTCAGAAAGAATGCCACTTCTGTTTTCTTTATCCTTTTTTTCCCCTGAAAAGCTGGAGCATTTCTCTGAAAACTGCCGTTCTTTGAGAATCATTTGTTTTTGTGTTTACTCTGTTAGTGCCCCCACCAACATGTTTTTTTTTCTTTGTATCTGAGCATGTAACTACATGTCATTCTTTTTTTATCATTAGATTACAACCAATTGGATGTTTATTGTCATTAATATTTAGGAATTAGTGATTAATCTGGTATATTTTCACATTTAATCAGAAACACTTTTTTGACACAGACTAGCATTGAAAAGAACCTTAAATTTTACTTTTGAAGTAAGTTGGTGGCTATCAAAACTCCGTAAAGAAGTAATCTGAAAATCTTTATTAAACCAGTATTTGGAATGTGTTATTTATTGTGTTCAGACATTTCATAATGTAGAACTGGGTTTCTCAAAACTTGTTAAGGGTTGCCTAGGGGCCTCAGATAATTCTGAATTTGTTTTATAAAAATATTTTGAATTCATTAATTGATGCAACAAATCAGTCTATTGTGTGCTATCTAGAATTCAACAGGCATTGTTTAGATCCTGGTGAGATAGAGATAGATACAGATATTTAGATATAGATACAACATGTGGCCTTTATCATAATCATAATACACAAGTGAACAAGAAAGTACTCAACTTGGCATGTGTTATAAAGGATACAAATAGGGCATCATTTAAAAAATAAGAGAAGGAACGATCTGGGCTGAGTGAAGATTTAATTTATGTAGGTTCGTCAAAAGGCCCTCTCTGAGGAGAAACCATTTCAGGTGAGAACTAATGGAGGAGAAGGAATTAGCCAGACATAGAATATGGGGAAGAGCCTCCAGACAGGGGAACAGCAAACACACACTCCAGAGTGAAAAAGAGCTAAGACTGTTTATGGAACTGAAAGAAGACCAGTAGCTGTAGAGCCAGGAGCAGGGGCAGCATGCCTGAGACAATGGACGAGCTAGGGAAGGCTTGCATTGCTTTGTTCTTCTTGTGCAATTTTACACACTGATACATAGTAAAATCACTTTTAAGGTCACATTTTGCCACTCCCTAAAAGATTGCTGGATTTGTGGTGATTCTTCCTCATGTTTAAGATATCGTGTCATTATAAACTACTCTTACTCTCAGCCAGAAGTTCTAAGAACTCTCCTTGAATGAGTTCCTCAGTTGGTAAAGCACATTCACTTATTGAGATCTCTGGCCTGTCACATGGATCTGAGCAGTAGGTCATTGTTTGATTTAGGGAGACCGGCCGGGACCCTGAACATTTATTGCCTTTATCTTTTAAAAAACCCTCTTGGCTTCCTTTTGTAAACTACCAATCTCTGTCAGTTTTGCTTTCATTGCGTCAGTATTATGCTCCACTGTATAGTGAGGAGGGAATCTGACGAGTCTTTCTCACCTACCAAAATGAGAGCTCTGCTAGGTCAGGGATTAGATCTCCAACAGCACTAATGCGGTGGCAGCCACGTGAGGGAGGCACAGAATCCAGGTTCCACTTACATCACAGCCTGCTGTATTTACAGGGCAACTCCTTTTCTTGAACTGTAGAAGGAAGAGGCTGGGTCATGTAATCTCAGGAGACCTTCTGGATCTATTTTAGCAAGATGCAATTCAACGGATACTTTTTTTAATTACTGTGGGCAGAGGATGAGACTTGGTCCACAGGATTAGGACATAGTCCCTTATAGATGTAAATGACTGATGGTTATGAAAGGTAACATGAGTGAGAGTATTGCATGAAAACAGCTCATTTGGATTTGTAGAGTCAGAGAGGCTTCCGTTTGGAAGAGACGTTCTAACTGGGC
This sequence comes from Panthera tigris, assembly GCF_018350195.1. NCBI lineage: Eukaryota > Metazoa > Chordata > Mammalia > Carnivora > Felidae > Panthera > Panthera tigris. The sequence continues at coordinate 133,218,897 of NC_056668.1, read as the reverse complement.
CTTGAAGAATTTTCTCGGGAGATGTTACTCCATCTTAAGAAAACAGCACGAGCAAAGCTCCTGAGAATTGCTGGAGGAAGTTCCCAGGCTGGGCCTGGCAGTTCTACATCCACAGTCACTCAGTGACTCAGGGATGCAATACTATATTAGCAGACACATTTCTAAAAGTCCATCAGATGTGACTTTTATTTGGCATTAATTTGTATAGTATTCCAACTTTTGTGTTATTATTCAGCATAAGTAAATGTTATGTATTTAAGTGAAAAGTCCTTGTGAAAAGAATTGTATCCCGATGATTTTTACTGGATTTATTGGCTATAAATAATCACCTGTAGGAACAATATTTACTCAGAATAGGCAAGTCTTTGTTTCAGTCTTTAAAGTCATTCTTGGGAAACTTAGTGATTTTTATTTTGGGTGGCTGAAGAGAGCTGTGAAGCTTTGTGGCAAAGATTCTGTGTTTTAGAGGAGAAGGTTTCTCTTCTGAAACAATGAATTGTGGTGGTGATTTACTTTTCCTCAGATAACTAAAGAAGAGACTTGAATCCATGGTTAATTCTGTTCTGATTAACAATAAAGAAGCAAAATCTACAAACCATTCCCCTGATTTTTATTTGATATCTCACAAGGAAGGCAAGTCTAGGTTTTTGGCCGGGGGGGGGGGGGGGGGGAATATTTATTTTAAATAGATTACTTAAGTTTTAACAACTATTAATCCTGTACGTGTATGTTTAGAAAGGCACTGTGAGGGCCCAAATGTAAAAGCATTAAAGTATTACAGCACGTTACAGTGATATGTTTGTGATATGTCCCTGAGGTCAAGGAATGAAGTACCTGCCCCGCTTCACTGCTGGCTTGCCGTTTTACCCTGAGAGAAATCATTTAACCTTTTGCTGCCTTAGATTCAGGTTCATTAGTTGTTTTTTAAAAAGGGATAGGTGACTGATGAGGCTTTAATTAGCCTATAATCTCTAAAAGTCATTTGCAGCTCTGTGTTGTGAGAATCTAATCACTTACTCTTCTTATTGTATGTGAAGTAGCTTATTCAAAAAGTAAAGACACTACTTTGAGTTGTGTCTGTGTTGTCTTACTGTTACAATTTGAAGAAACTCGAAGTTCTGGATCACAGAGTATGACAAAAAGATTATAAACTTAAAACTGACAAAACAACAACAAAAAAGAATTCTCTTTAATATAAGTAAATATGGCCACAATAAATATTTTATTTGCTCCTTAAGCATATTAGCTCTGTAAACATATTATTGCTATTTCAAAATATTAAATGTATTGATTTTATAGGAATAAAAGTGAATACACTCAAGTAGTAAATTGTGTAACCATAATCAATTAACTTTGTGTTATTTAAATACTTTAGACAAGAAGCTATATCTGTTCCAAAAACAAAAACCACACAAAATCACAAAAGATTTTTTCACCGAGGATTTTTAAGTATATTTCATCATTTGTGTGATGACCATACTGGGAAATGGAAGGTAGGTTTGCGGAGGTACGGAAGTGGCAGTTGCACCCGGATGAGCCTGGAGCGCCCATCACGCGTGCAAGGCTGGCCCGCAGCACTTCCAGGGGGCGCCAGTTTGGCTCTGTGGAGGGGGTTTCACGGTAGCATTTGATGTGTGAGTAGGGTCCTCATCTGCTGTTAATGACATCTTCCAGAGATCTTCATATGATCTTTATTTACTTGGTTGCTTTTCCTGGTTTCAAAGAGGAACTTCATGGTTTGATTTCTTCACATTGTTTCTTTCCTCCAAAATGTATTTTTATTCATTTAGCCGAAATTCACTGAGCTCTTGCCGGGTACCAATCGCATCTAAAATGTCTCAGAAATCTTGCTGGAGTCATGTAGAGAGGGATGAACAGGATTTGTGGCAACTGAAAGGAATATGCTCTTGGTTGATTCTCTCACCTCCTTTAAGTCTTTGCGAAGGTCCAGTCTTTTCAGTGGGACCTACCCTAATCACCCTGTGACTGCCCTGTCCCCACTTCCCACTACAACACTCCTGTTCCCCTTGCCCTGCCCTACTTTTCTTTTCCGTAGCAATTATCATCTTCTGTCATAGTAGATAATTTATTTATATATTACGTTATTTTTGATTTTCTGTCTTCCCTGCTAATCTATCAACTCCATGACAGAACTGTGTTTAGTCTGTTTTATGTTCTGTTACCCAAGTACCTACAATAACAGGTGGATGAATGATGAATGAATGGATGAAAGAGTAAATGAACGTATGGTGACTAATAACCCCCAACCAAACCCTCGAGCACTCCTGCCAGAGGAGAAATTACGCTCTTGATTGCAGTTCAGTTTAGCAAGTGCTTATTGCTTCCTGTGCCAGGTCCTGGGGATAGAATGAATTAGGGAGACCTGGTCCCCTCAGCACATAGCTTGCAATCTAATGCAGTGGATCTTAAACTGTGGTGGGCCAAAGAAGCACCTGCCAGATCTTGTTACAAATACAGACTCCCAGACATTCTAGTGTAGATGGCTCTGCAATAGGATCCAGAAATCTGCATTTGTAACTGTTGAGAAACTGGTCAGCCATGGACAACAGTTTAAGAAACAGACGCTAGATTGAGAAAAAAAGGACGCAACCTGAAAGCTATAACTTCCAGCTGTATTCAATTTTCAAAAACAAACAAACAAACAAACAAACAAACAAAAACCTGGGGGGGCGGGTGCCTGGGTGGCTCAATCAGTTAAGCGTCTGACTTTTGATTGCGACTCAGGTCCTGATCTTGCAGTCATGGTCAAGCCCCACGTCGGGCTGTGTGCTGACAGTGCAGGGCCTGCTTGGGATTCTTTCTCTCTCCTTCTCTCTCTGCCCCTCCCCTGCTTGTTCTCTCTCTCTCTCTAAATAAATATTTAAAAAATACATTAAAAATGTTTTAAATTAAAAAAGAAAATGAAAAACTGAACTTTTAATGTACAAGTTAATATTGTTGGCTTCAGAGGCCTATGTGTCAGCCAGTCATGTATCACCTATGAGGTCTCCTAAAGGAAGAGGGGACTTATCCACACAAAGGCACTGACAGTGGCCTACTCTCCTCTCTCTTTGCTTCCACCACCTTATACCCCATTGCCATTTCCATATGCCCAATTAAGGCGATTTATGGGCTATGTTATCTTAAATAATGACATATTTACAATACCAAAGAGATGTCAGCGACCATGGACATCTCTTGTGGGTTCACTAGATATCCTCTGCTAATGTAGTTAAAAGAGTTGCCAAATGTAATTTCTTTTTGAAAAAAAAAAAGCAAAAAAAAAAAACCAATTGGCTTACCTCTGTTGTGACAAGTAGCTGTCTGTAATATGTTACCATGCAAATATTTTTGAAAAAATAAATATAATTGGTGTCTTCAAATTAAGATTCAAGGTAATGGTGACGTTTTAATAATGAAAGAGAATGGGAGCTTTTTCAAAGAAATTCATACTAGAACATTTTAAATTTGAATATTTGGAAATGTTTCATCCATTTGTGATGCTCTTGCCAAAGACAAATTAAGCATATCACTTATTTAAAACTCTCAAGGTACACTAAAAAGTTGTGGAAACAGAATTTTCTAACTTGGTTACTAATATCCTAAATGAAGAGATGAAGTCAGGTTTGAATCTGGTTTTTAAAATATAGAAATATAACATCCTCCAACTAAATTTTAAGAAGAGCTGTGTGATGGCTAATTTTATGTCATCTTGACTGGGCTAAGGAATACCCAGATGGCTGTAAAACATTATTCCTGATTGTCTCTGCAGTGGCAGTGTAGATGGGCATCATCCAGTCCCTTGAGAGCACAAATAGAACTAAAAGGTGGAGGAAGGGCAGACTCCTGAGCTGGGACATCCATCTTCTCCTGCCCTAGGACAGCTGAGCTCCTGGTTCTTGGACCTTGAGATTCCAGGACTTCCCAGCTTATCATCCCAGTCTTTCCCTGGCCTCCCCCCAACTCACCCACCTACACTTCCCTCTTTCCACCCCCACCCACCACGCCCCAGTTCTCAGACCTTGGAACTTGGACTGAATTATGTACCACTGGCTTTCTTGGTTCTCCAGCTTACAGATGGCAGACTTTAGCTTATCTCAGCCTCAACAATCATACAAGCCAATTCACATAACAAATCTCTTATATACCTATATATATCCTACTGGTTCTGTTTCTCTGGAGATCCCTAATACAAGCTGATTAATATTAAGGAAGATAGAAATTTATTATTTTAACAAAAATCTTGGCATAACTGATGAATTGCACAATGAATACCATACTTTAGCAAGGGAAGCCAATAGTATCTTTCCTCCATTCAGACCTATGTCTCTTTGTATGGTAGTTTTCTGGGATGTCATTGACAAAAGCTGTCAAAAGCATTTAACCAAGATTTTCAAAAAGAAGCATGTTCAATCACATCAATATATGCTAACCGAATATTTTTAGGAAGAGCAAAAGTTACCATTATAAGCAAACTATTACGAAAAATTTAATGTATTTCATCTCTATCTCATTTAAAAATTCTATTGCGCATACATATCTTTTCCCATGTACATAATAGATTAATACAAGTGGTACATGCATATGGCTTATAATAAATAAATATGCACATATTGATAGTACAAGCACACACACCCCATTTTAACTAGTAAAGGATTAATCAGAGTTGAAGGATCCCTGGTGTAGACCAGTAGTTCCTGAAAACTGATCCAGTTGATTCTTTTTTTTTTTTAATATTTATTTATTTTTAAGAGAGAGGCAGAGAGAGAGAGAAACAGAGAATCCCAAGCAGTCTCCATGCTGCCAGCACAGACTCCAACTCAGGGATTGAACTCATGAACCTGAAGATTATGACCTGAGCCAAAATCAGGAGTCAGACACTCAACCAGTTGAGCCACCCAGGCACCCCTGATCCAGCCAATTCTAATGCTTTGCCAGGATGAGAGTCTTCAGGCTGACTCCCGGCCCACATACAATTTTGGAGTCTGCAAAGACACACCCATTAGCAGGGGCAGCTTGGGAAGACCCAGGCCTTACCCTTATTCATAGGAATGAGTTCTCCTGAACTCCTCTAATGAAACTGATGATTTAATATCTTCTGGACCATTGGCCTTTCACTGAGAAGTATACCTATTCCATCCCAGTCCTCTTGCTGTGTTCTTAGACTTAGACTCATTATGTGCTTTTTGTAAGTGGTACTGATGACTACAAAGGCCTTTAAAACATTCAGTTCTAGGGATATGATGCATTTTGCAATTTCTTCAGAGGTAGTTGAGACTCTAGAGATCATATAATTATACCTTCATTTCCTCCCGAGGCTTGATGAAGGTGAGGCGAAATACCCAAAGTCATCCAGAATTCAGTGGCATAGCCAGGACTAGTCTCCAGCCTCCCACTCCCAATCTGGAGCTATCCAAAAGCTTCCTCCTTGGCCTTGCTCTCCCTGCAGACTCGTGGGACAGAACTTGCTCACTACTTCCGCTCTCACCATTTCCCCCACTTCCTATGTGGTCACTGGGAAAATTAAGACGAGCTGTTTGGTCTTGTGTAGCAAACACAGAACAATGCATTTCACCTTGATTATCCTTCCAGGAATAGTTTTTTACTTTTGATTTCACATTTATTCATGGTCTGAATACTGAATTTGAAAGTTGGTCTGTTATTAATTCGTTTGAAAAGTCTAGCCTCCACATTCCTGAAGTGAAGTGTACCCAGTGAAAGTGATGGGGAAAGTGCATAAAAATAATATTAATTGCATTTCTATAATGAAAATGATCTTTGAGTTATTTCCTTAACCATGTGGCTATAATGGCTACCACTTAGATGGAAGGCAATAAGATAAAAAATAATAAAATAAAAAATGAAAGTAAACCAGTTGAGAGAGCCAATTCAAAGGGTTAAGAGTGACAGTGTGAAATGCAGAAGAAAGGGGGGGAGAGAGAGAAAGCAAATGTATGAGTATATGAATATGAAGAAATAAGTAGCTGAAAAAAAGGAGGTGACCTTGGGCAATTTTCTTCTTGAGAACAAAATGTGTGCATACTACAATGCTCATTCACTTTCATTGTTATAGTGTGTTAAGGTTGATCAGCTGCTATAACAAGTGAACCCATACGTTTCTGTGGCTTACCATAGTAGATGTTCTTAAGTTTCATACAAGTGACAATACATTGTAAGGCAGGGGTGGGAGTGTCTTAGTCACACAGTTCTTTTTGGACTTCTACCAGCCCTGCTGTTTTCATCTTCAACCTTCCAGGGTTGCCCAGGACATTGACATCGCCAACAGGATGAGAAAAATAGCAGGGAAGATAGTCCTTGGGAGTTTTTACAGAAAGGACTGCAGGCGGCATGCATCGCTTTGACTCACATTCCCCTAGTTAGAACTCAGTCCTTTGGTTATCTCTAACCACATACGACTTAAGAAAATGTAATTGAGCCATGTGCCCAAGAAGAGGAGGAAGCAGGTGAGCCACTAATGGCTCTCTTTAAACTGGAAGTGCTTCTGGGTGCTTTGCTTCTTCTGCTCTTTGAAAGGGCTCTCTCTAAGGGAAAAGCTAAAATCACAGTGGGAAACTTGTGACCTTACGTCTCACAGTCTGAGAAATCTGACTTTGTCAGCACTCTCAGAAAAACCAGGCCATCTCTCAGAGACAGACTCCCAAAATTGAGCTCAAAAGGCTGCTGTGTGAAGCCAATATGTTCCTTTCTCTATCATAGGACGTATGTAAGACTGACATCCTCATGCCCCATGGACCACCGCATTCACTTCCTGGTAGCAGACTTACATGGACGCTACGTTGTTATCTGATCACTTACAGTGAGGGAGAAAAAACAAGTTATTGAAGTACATATGACCAGCATACTGTAGGCCTACATGGCAAACGCAATCAGAATCACAGAGCTCCTTGGAGGGCCTGGTATCAGATGGATGCAGATGGGAAGACATATTTAGTGAAACCAGGCTGTGAGAGCCTAGCATACCTACTCCACAGTAAGGAGAGTCTTCCTGTGGTCCTAGAAAGCACATGGCCCATTAACCACTAACTCAGCCTCCCTCTCCCACTGGCTCTTCCCATATGTGCCTCTTTGACTACTTTTCTCTGCTTCTTTGGCAGACCCTTTTTGACTGACATCTTTTTGCTTTTGATATTATATTAAACAGGTAAGGGATATAGTCAGATCTTGTTAGCCTGAAAACCACCCAGTCTCGTGAGGAAGGCTTTGCATACCTGTATGTTCGGAGGTACTTTGTATTAATTTTACAGTTTGACTTTCTCATAGTTCTTGGGTGCACCTCACAATTACTTCCAATCATTAATAAACTTGATTTCTGAAAGGAAAATTGGAAATAATTGTTCCCTTACCTACCATTTCAGGGATACTGACATAACATCTCTTTACTGTGTGGTTGCTTCAGTAAATCAAGAGTTAGGCTCCAGGTTTTTCTCTTCATGCTGTCATTCTTCGCTTTTTGACAGCCCCTTCAAGCTGATCCTCTTTAGTGTTTACTGAAAATGTGTTGAAGAGATACGAATTGATGAAGTTGAGAGCTATAAGATGTTTCACAAGATTGTCAGCCCTAGGTCGGACCATCATCATGTTGTAAGTTGGGGTTGTTAGTGATATGATTCTTGCCTTTTCTTGAAGTTCCTATTGCAGTACAAGTGCCTTATTCATCACTTCTCTCATTCTATAACAACAGCAATAAAAACAGAGAGTATTTCAAATTATTCCACTTAAGGTAAACGTTGTATGGTGCTTACATGGCTTGAGCTGTCTTTGGGGAATAGCGCCAAATAGGAAAATTTGAAGAAGGCAGAAAAATGACAGGAATGGTTGGAGTTGTTTTCATAAAGCCAGGAAAGAGATAAACCCTTTAGCCTCATCTTTCCAGCTAGTATCTGAAAAAATCCCACCAGATTTTCTCAGAAAAGTTGTAATGGAATGTATCTATTATAAATTTTACTTTATGAGAGGACCCACTGACAAGAATATCAGCTATCAATTTGAGATCAACTACTTAATTTACTTAATTGATAACATCTTGTTTAAGCTTTCTCATTTGAACTTTCCTCCATTTGAGTTCTAGAGACTAACCAACTACATAGGAAACAGCACTGAACAAAAACTAAATTTCAAGATATATTTAGGACTTACTCATTCAAAAGAAACTGACCTCTGATTAAACAAGGGAGAAGAGATTTCGTTATGGCAGAGGTAATAGAGTTTGATGCCCTAAAGAATTTCATTGAAGGATTTAATGCGTGTGTATGAATAGTCTTATTAAAATTGTCATTTGCTACCAACCATTGCTTTTGGTGTAAGAAAGCAAATAATGCAATATAGATAGTACGAGCATCCTGTTTCCTTCTCCCGTTTTCTCTTCCTTCCTTCCTTCCTTTTTTTTAAATAAGATTTAATTATGAGCTTCTTGAAAAAAGGAAATATAGAGAGTAGCTTGAAAGAACATTTAAGAGAGTATCAACAAGGCTTAGTGAATAATTAGCTATGGATGATGAGCAATTCATTGTATTTCCCAGGTATCCGCCTATTGATTGAGTTAATGGGAAAATGTATGAGTTGAGGAAGTTTGCAACAGTAACTAGGTATAAGAAGGTTAGATAATAAGTTGATTTTGAGTGGGTTGTGGGATATCCAGGTAGGGATGTGCAGAAGGCAATTGGGATGTGTGTCTAGTGCTCAAAGAAGAGCTTGGAACCATAAATAGAGATTTCTAAATCTAAATCTAAATCTAAATTGTAGTTGAGGGACTATAGGTGATCTCAAGGAATAATATGTTGAGGAGATGAGAAGAGAGCTGGGAGGGGAAACATAAGACATAATAGGGGCAAGAGGAAGGAGCATATGGAGAAGACTTAAAATGTGGGAAAACCATGAGAAGATAGAATTACAGTGGCCTAAGGATTGATAATTCCAAGAACATGGAAATAGTGACAAATGCTGTAAAGAGATCAACCAAAACAAAAACAGTTAACACTGTTGAAAATTGCTGCTGTATTTAGGGTGTACATTGAAGGGGAAATAAAAGCGTCCTTTCAGATTGAAACAATGCCATGAAAAATATTAAAAAAACAAGCAAAAAGACTGTCGATGATTGAGAAATAAAAAGGGAGAAGTAGAGATAGTATGGAACCTACAGATGAAAGTAAATCAGTAACACCATGCTGTTGATAATCAAGGGATAATTCTTCTCAAGTGCATAGATAGTGTGGCATTTTTCAACTAGATCCTTACTAAAGTAATAAGTCCAGTTTTTCATTCTACATTTTGAGATGTGAAATGTTATAAAATGTTATTTGAAGATATATAAACTGATTATTTAGAAGAAACAGATAACGCTAGGGAAAAAAATGATCAAAGCTATGTACTTGAATCTGAGATTATTTAGCCCAAAAAGAAGACTGAGAATTAAGAATGTTCTTGGGGGCGCCTGGGTAGCTCAGTCGGTTGAGTGTCCAACTTCGGCTCAGGTCATGATCTCGCAGCCTGTGAGTTCAAGCCCCGCATCGGGCTCTGTGCTGACAGCTCAGAGCTTGGAACCTGCTTCGGATTCTGTGTCTCCCTCTCTCTCTGCCCCTCCCCCACTCATACTCTGTCTCTCTCTCCTTCAAAAATAAATAAACATTAAAAAAATTAAAAAAAAAAAAAAAAAAGAATGTTCTTCAAACTTTCATGAACCGTTACGTAAATGAGAGCATTCCCTGGTATATGTAGCCGGGAAAGGTTTGAAGATCGAAATGGAACCAGTTCCTCAGTTGCTGTCTCCATGACTTTAGGGAGACTACTCCATACCGTTCTGAACCTGTTTCTTTACCTGTAAAATGGTGAAACATTTGTTGTGAAAATTCTGTGATTACGAGATAGTGTTTGTAAAGGGCTCGCTATGATCTGGCACCCGGTAGAGGATACCTGATGCCGTGTGTACTTTCTCTGGGAGAAAGTAGCAAGACTAGTAGACTTGAATCTATTTGTGGCATATTTAAGCTGTGGGTTTTTTTTCTTTAAATTTAGTGTTTAAGTGGGGCCTCACAAATGAGCAAGGTTATTCCTAAACCTCTTAATTTTCAACAGTGTCATTTACATAGAAAATTTCCTCAAATAACTTAATGGTACAGCATATTATTTGTTGATTTTTTAAAAAAATTGTCTATTGCTTTCTGTGTAACCTACATACAGATAAAGTGAGAGGGTTCTAGAAATCATTAGTCATTAAATAGTACAGTCTAGAAAAAGAAGTTACAATTTAATAGCTGACAAGAGCTCTAAAAATGACAAAATCAGTTAAGTTCATTCTTTCCTCACTGTGGTGCACAGTCCTCCCTGATTTCCCTGAAGAAATCATATCCCCCTATTGCGCACTCTGATGGCACCATACACCTCCTTTTCTAAACATTCAGCACAGACTCAGTCCTACGTTAATATATGTACTTATTTGATTGTCTCATCCTCTAGTATAAACTCCTTCAGGGATTTATTTCTGGGCTCTCTATCCTGTTCTGTTGATCTGTGTGTCTGTTTTTGTGCCAGTACCATTCTGCTTTCATTAGTGTAGCTTTGTAGTAGATCTTGAAATCTAGGTTTGTGGTATCTCCAGTTTCGTTCTTTTTCAAGATTGCTTTGTCTGTTCAGGGTCTCTTGTGGTTCCATACAAGTTTTAGGGTTATTTGTTCTAGTTCTATGCAAAATGCTATTAGTATTTTGATATGGATTGCATTAAATCTGTAGATTGCCTTAGGTAGTATGGACATTTTAACAGTATTTGTTCTCCCAATTCATGAGCATGGAATGTCTTCCCTTTTGTTTGTGTCATCTTCATTTTCTTTCATCAATGTTTTACAGTTTATGTAAAGGGGGCTAAGGTCTTTCGTCTCCATGGCTAAGTTTATTCCTAGGTATTTTATTCTTTTCGGTGCACTTGTAAATGGGATTGCTTTCTTATTTTCTCTTCTGATTCATTATTCACGTAGAGAAATGCAACAGATGTTGCATGTTGTATGTTGTTTTTGTATCCTGCAACCTTACTGAATATATCTATCAGTTCTAGTAGCTTTTGGTGGAGTCTTTACGGTTTTCCATATACAGTATCCTGTCACCTCTGCAGCTATTTCTTTAAAAGCCAGACTCTGGCAAACTCTTTGGTTTACCCAGTCCATTGAGCACATACCGGGTACGAGACACTTTGCTGGAGGCAGATACTATACAATTGGTGATCTGGACCTGGGGTCCGCCCTCAGTGAACTTACACTCTGCATGGAAGGTAGACATGCACACAACTAACCATAATGCAACACAAGATGAAACAGATGCAAAAGTAACTTAAAACCAGCATGCTGTCAGAATGGAGAGACTGGAGTAAAGTGGAAATTCACAAAAGGCTTCATGAGGAGGTGGTATTTGGAGCTGAGAATGAGAAGGATTTCAGAAAGCGGAGAACAAGTGAGTAGATGAGTCTAACCTGAGGGGACAGCTTACCTGAAGTCTGGTGATATGGGAAATGTCCACAGTTAGTTGTGAGTGAAAGGTAGCGTATATAGCAAATAATATGAGAAGTATTTTAGGGCCCAGATCATGGGGGTCCTTGAATGTCATACTAAGAAATTGGAACTTTATTTGATTTGCATTTGAGACCTGATTCAGAACCAAGGAAGGTAGTAAAAGAAAATCAGGCCTAAATTTTTTAAAGGTGATTCTGGTGACATTATATGTATGAATCACTGGGAAACCAGATTAGAGACTTGGAATACTCAAGGCAAAAAATAAGACATAGTCTGAACTACAGGGAGGGTCATGATCATGCAGCAGTATGGTTTTGTCATAGGAGTCATAGAGAAGGCATATTGATAGAACTTGCTCGGCCCAGATTTTTATGTTCTGGGTCTAAGGTTCTGTCTAAGAGGCAGTCTGAAATGGTGATACCAGAGATGGAGGTTTAGGGCTTTTTGTGTGGAGAGGTGATAGTGGGAAGATGAACATAAAAAGGATTGGACAGAAAGGATTGAAATTGAGGGTATATTCACAAGGAGTTACTTTGCCAGATCTGTAAGATTACACGAGTGAGTGAGTGAGTGAGTGAGTGAGTGAGTGAGTGAGTGAGTGTGTGTTTTGTAGAGAAATCCTATAGTTGGTGCCATTTAAGGCTTCCAGATGACTTTTAAGTGTCAGACTTATCTGACTTCCCAGAACTTCAAAGGCATGTGTGGAAAGAACCAGTCCTACCAGAGGTCAGAATGACTCACTAAGAAAAGTAAGCATGACACCATTTGATAGACTTTTGGTAAAAGAATGACAGCTTCAGCCAGACTTGTAAAGTGTTCTGCATGTTATTTAACCTATTATATGTGTGCTATGAGTACAAAAAAACTAAACTGAGAAAGATATAAAATACCTTTTTTCTTGTATTTTAAGTAACGTTGAAGAGATGAAGTTTTATTTTTAGTTTAGTGCAGATAAGTATTATAAAGAAGAAATCAAATGAACCCCATACATAAACCTATTATAGAGATAACTCCCAATAATAGGTGTATGGGAATGGAGTACTATGACACAAGTTAAGGAAATGAGGGCTCAAATTCTCCACACCCTTGCCAACACTTGTTATTTCTGTCTTTTTTATTATAGTGATTCTAATGGGTATCAAATAGTATCTCATTTTGGTTTTTATTTACATTTCCCTGATGACTAATTATGTTGAACATCTTTGCATGTGCTTATGGGCCATTTGTACATGTTCTTTAGAGAAATGTCTCTTTGGATCCTTTGCCCATTTTAATTGTGTTGTCATTTTATTCTGACAATAATAATAATAATCTGAGTTGTAAGAGTTCTTTATATATTCTGGATTCACGACTCTGATACATGATTTGCAGATATTTTCTCTCATCTGTGGATCTTTTCACTTTCTTAATGGTGTCCTTTAAAGTACAAATGTTCGTAATGTTGATGAGGTCCAACAAATGATGAGAGTGTTGGTGCCATAGCTAAGAAATCATTGCCTAACCCAAGATCATGAAGATTTACTCCTGTGTTTTCTTCTGAGAGTTTGATAGTTTTAACTCTTACATTTAGGTCTGTGGTCTACTTTGAGCTAATGCTGTGTGTGATGTGAGGTGGGCTTCCACATTCATTCTTTTGCATGTGGGTATCCAGTTGTGCTTTTTGAAAAGACTGTTCTGTCCCCCATCAAATTGTCTTGCCCCCTTTCAAAAATTAATTAACCATAAATGTGAGGGGTTCTTTCTGGACTCTCAGTTCTGTTCCATTGATCTGTTTGTTCTTAATGCTAGTACCACACTGTCTTGATTACTGCAGCTTTGTAGTAAGTTTTAAAAATCAAGAATTACGAGTCCATGTACTCAGCTTAATCTTTTTAAAGATATTTTTTGCCATTCTGAGTCACTTGCATCCCCACATGAATTTTAAGATCCTCTTGTCAATTTTTGCAAACTATTTCTTTTAAAAAATATTTACATAAAAAGAATTATACTTTGCTTTTTTTATATTCCCCCCCTCTTTTCATCTTTAAGTCATCTCTCAAGGGTATTCTAAATACAGTGTCCACCAGGAAATAAGAGCTCTGTGCTTCTACGTAGAATAACTACTGGAGAAGGATGGCCTCCAAAGATTCCTCTTAATCTAGATGGGTGATTACTTAAGTCCTTCTCATATTCCTTTCTGAATCACAACAAAGTATGCAGCTCTATTTCCACTCACTGCTTCACCGTTCTAACCAGGGGTATCTTGGACCCCAACTAACTGATTCGATTCTTCAGGAAAAAAATGAGCTCCTAAAAGTTATCTCTGTGGAGCATTTATGGCTGTGGACTAAAAGAAAGTTCAGCTGCCTCTAAAACAAAACAAAACAAAACAAAACAAAACAGTGGTGAGTGGACAGCCCCACTTATGGAGACCCCATCCGTAAATCTGGGAGCTATCAGTTGCTCCACACCAACAGGGGAGTTAGGGAAGTCGGAGAAGCTAGCACAGAAAGAGTGGGCTCTCCAGAAGTAGACCTCTTGCTTCACCATAGTCAAGCATTTCCTCATCCTCCTCACCCTCACCACCCCCCACAACGTCGCCTCACTTCTCATTCATTCAGATAAGGTACTAGATGCTACCCGGGGTGAAACCTGTACTTCTGAACAGCCCTACTCCCAAATAGTGTTTCTCTCCAGGCCGGCATTCACCTGGTGCTATACAGCTATGCCAGTTGTTAAAATATTGAAGTACGTTGATGTCAGTGGTTAGAGAAATCCAGTGTCTGAGGGGTTACAGCCTGGCACCAGCAGCAGCTCTCCAGACGTCTCCTCCTGGCTCCCAGTTAGCCCTGATTGGTCTCTGCCTGTGCTACAGCAGTTGTTTTGTATTTGACTATTACCTCTGCACACATTTATACAGTGAAAAGGGTTGATAAACTAATCCAATGGTGTCCTTCAGACCCTGGCTTCCCAAGAAGAAAGCTGTTACCCAAAGCCACCTTTCAGGTTTCTGAGAAAAGCCCCCACTTGGTGTGTGGATGGAATTCAGGGCTTCTAAGAACTTGGATAGGAAAGGTTTATTTTTCCACTTCATTTTCACCAAGCCCTCACTAAAATTTAGTATTTGCTTCAGCTAGGGACAAAGACAACAAACCGCACTAGCAGTGACAGCACCCGAAACATTTTCACTAGTAGCAATCACAGATATTTTGTATCACGTTACGGTTGATGAGCATATCTTGAAATGCCATTTACATTCATCACTACTTCTAAATTGTAGTAGTGATTAGCCAGCCGCTATATCTTATTTAATACATTAATATAAAAGTGCATGTCACTACGTTATAGATTTGTTCGATATTTTGATTACTGTATTTCAACATAATTGGCTTCCTTTATAACCCTATTTATTTTATATATTTAAAAGCATTATTCTGAAAAGGGGGCTGAAGTCTCCACCAGAAAACAGAGTAGTCCACAGCACAGAAAAGATTAAGGACCCCTAGCATAGACTGGCCATGTGAGCAGCGTGCAGTTGATGTGCTAGTTATTATCACTGGATATTGGAAGGGGTGTGGTTTTAAGACTGACATGTATCCAAAGTTACTGATTAAAAAGAAAATATTTTATGACACTATCTACTCTTAAGAGAAATTCATGTCTGATACCGGTGTTCTTTTTTTACAACGATACCTGAAATCCTGAATAAAGTAATCAAGAAAGGCAAACATCCATCTATAGGAACTCTTCTCGACGGTCTCTGTGGTCTCACTTGACATACTTTCTTAAGTAGGGATTGCTGTTACTCAGGAGAATATAACTAGTCTGGGTGTTAGTTATGGTTGTTGTCTGATTTCTTTCCTCATTTTGACATTTTTAAAATTCAGTACTGATACTTCATTGTTGTACTAGGAAGCATCACAAAAAATACAGTGTACGTGAATGACCTTCGTGAGAGTGGATTTATATAATAAATGAATGTTTTTAATTTCAAGATGTTTCATCATTGAAACTACCCCCCAAATTGCAAAGAAGTGTGGCTGTGTGAGGCTTCCTTTTACCAGGCTCAGTGTGCAGGACTTTAGTTTTGGTTGCCTTGACAATTGCAAAGCAGGTAATGAAAGGGCAGAGGATAGGGACAAGAAGATGGGAGCAACATTTCCCAAACCAGGGTTCTCATTCCCATAGGATCATGTAGACTTCTTCTTGGGAGTTCAAAAGCCCTAAAGCCAGTTTTAAATTGCCTCTGTTCTGATGATACTTTGTTTAAACTTACTGTAACATACCTAAGATAACACTTTACAATGATAATTTCTCTAGCAGAGATTTTAGCTTCTAAGTCACAAATTGGAATATTTAGGAATATTTTTTGAGATTACCTCTTTCCTTTTTCTTTTACATCATTGAAGGCTGGGAACCACTCTTGGGCAAAGACAAATGGGTTTCCATATTTCTTTAAACCATTGAAGTAACACTTCTCCCCCATTCTGCTCACATTTAAGGAAAGAAAAAGGTAAAGAGTTCAGTACTGCTAAAAAGAGCTAACCAACTATTTAAAAGTAATATTTTGAGGCCCAGTTTTAGTAACAAAGAAAACATGTAGACCTAAACTACTTTGCTATGCACATATATATATATATGTATATACATATACACACACACATATATATATATATATACATGCATATATATTGGGGGGCATGTTAATCTGGCATCTTTCCGCATGCTAAATTCAAAAATGTAAATATATTTTAAAAAAGGAAAAAATTGTATTTCTCTTTTGGTGTCTATTTATTGTGTGAAGCTACAGTCGAGCATAACGCACAGGTGGTTTAAAATGCTTCTCTGCCATCTGAGATCTCGGCTTGCCAGGGTATAGATGGGGATGTCACTTTAGGGAATTGGGCTTATTCAGTATGTAAAATGAGGCTGGCATGGGTTCAGAGGTTTTGTCTGTGTCTTTACCCAATTAATGATTTTTTGCTTCCCCCCCCTTTTTTTTTAACTTTTTTAAGGCCTTTAAATTTTTCTCTTTTTTTAAGTTTTAATCCGTAGATGCGTAGATTAGAACTACCTGAATATTTCTGTCAATTGCACTAACCTTCTTAATACCTAGTATTCATAATACATATTTCCTATCAAACTACATCAGAATTGTCAATATATAAACCAGAGGTCACTTTAATTCTGTCTGGTATTGAAATAATAGTCTAATTTATAACCTTGTCACAAAGGTTTATTTTCTTTTTTTGGTGAAGATCTACGTTAACTTGATGAATGCATTTTGGATTTGTAATAGTGGGGAAAAAAAAACTAGATTTTATTTTTCCAAATCTGATATTTTGTGAGCTTTTTTTATTACCAAGTATTTGACATTTAATTCATGATATGGATTGTTTTAAAGAAAGAAAGGAAAAGTGGTTTAGGTAAGGAAGGTATGGTTCAGTATACTATTTATACATAAATATGTGTAGTAAAATGAGTATTATCTCAATAACAATTAATGTAAAGAGAAAATGAACTCTTGGATAAATGACAGGGAAGGAAATAAAATGCAAGCCTAGGTTTGACAGCAGTATCTAGATAATACCGCTCATCTTATTTTTATATATATTTTTTCTTAAGTGTGAATTTTGTGAGCATTTAGGATCATAATGTCTGCCTTTTTGATCCACTGTGTTACTGTATCTAATTTTAATGAAGAGGGCAGTATGTGGCAATAAGAAACAGAAATAGTGAGACCTTTGTGGACCCTCTAGCAATCAGTGAATATCAGATCGCAAATTTCCCCAGCTTTAATTACAGGCAAAAGAAAAGATAAAATTAGCATTTTAATATAGAAATATCTTAGGCTTTAGGAGAATTATGATAAATCTAATGTTGCCTAGCGAACCAAAGAGGGAATATTACAACAAACTGTCTCCTTAGGAATATTTGTTTAAATAAAGGCAACAATACTTCATCCTTATCTTTTTTTGGATAATTATCACTATTTCAGGCTGTTCTTTGTTCCAGGTTTAAAATACCTTTAGTTAAAAAAAAAAAAAAAAGTAATTGGCAGTGTTTGTTTTCTATAAAACTATAAGAAGGGAAAAATTCTGTTTGCTTGGCACTAACAGGATAATTTCAGGGGGAGTTTTTGCTCTTCGGCTCCAGTTCACTGGTGCCGTGGCATCCCTGTTCTTGGAAGCATTTGGGTTATCTCGTTTCACTTACAGCCTACTAAACTGACTCCTCTTCCATGGCTGAGGTTTGCCCACCTGTCTCCCCTAAAACACCTGCAACATATGTTTGCATAACCCTGTAATGCCTTGCCTTTGGGGTCCTAAGAAATTCCCCCAGAGCTTTTTGCTTATAAACAGCTGAGCAATTCGTTTTTCTAATGACGGTTGCTTTTCCCCCAGCATTGAGGCAATAACATATTCACTAAAATAAGAGTCTCATTTTTCATCAAAGAGAAATGTTCGACATATTTTTACAGTGCTGCTTCTCCTCCTGAGCTCTTATTTTTTTCCC
Source organism: Panthera tigris (assembly GCF_018350195.1). NCBI lineage: Eukaryota > Metazoa > Chordata > Mammalia > Carnivora > Felidae > Panthera > Panthera tigris. The sequence continues at coordinate 133,200,886 of NC_056668.1, read as the reverse complement.
CTTTTCTAATCTGGCTGAAAATTAAGCGTTGGTAGCAAGGTAATAGGGGAGTGAAAGCGAAGTAATTCTTCATTTGTCAAATATTTTGTTTTCTTCATGCCAAACATACATTATATTGTAAATATAAGTCAATCTTTTCTGTTAAACAAGTGCTACCGGAACGTTATCAGTTTAATTTAATGTAAAAATTGTGATCAATAAATTATAGAAGTGATAATAATTTGGACATATTGCAGGAGATCGCTTTAATTATTACAACCTTATAAGCTGGTAAGCAAGTATGCACTAATACGGTTTTACAGTTTTTTTTTATTTGTAAATATACGTACTCTTATGCTGAGAAGTAAAATTGCATCGTTCCCCACATAGGAGATCCAGTATGCATGAGAGATTTTCCTAAATATGCGTTTTGCTTTTATTTTTTTTTTAATTTTTTTTTTAACATTTATTTATTTTTGAGACAGAGAGAGACAGAGCATGAACGGGGGAGAGAGAGGGAGACACAGAATCCGAAACAGGCTCCAGGCTCTGAGCTGTCAGCACAGAGCCCGATGCGGGGCTCGAACCCACGGACCGCGAGATCATGACCTGAGCCGAAGTCGGACGCTTAACCGACTGGGCCACCCAGGCGCCCCGCGTTTTGCTTTTAAAAAACACGTTTGATAAAAATCCACCCAAATTTATTTGTGATTTCCAGAAGTACAAAGCACCACTTTCTCTACCTACGGTTATCATGAATTTTAAGTTGTCAAACTGTCAGATCTGCTCTCAAATTAAAAGTCTGTGTGTCAGTGTTCAGTGTTACCAGAAGATAACCATAGCTTCCACTTCATTGAGTTTTTATCGAGTGCCCAGCACTGGGCTGTGCGCTTCGTGTTCATCGTCTCATTTGATTCTTACCACAAGTGTGCAGTGAGGGAACTACAGCTAAGAGTGTAACCGGCTCCTCACAGGGGCCCTGCTAGTGGGTGGAGCAGGGGGTCCGAGCAGGGGCCTCACTGACTGCTGATCCCTTGCCTCCCCCGCCAGGCAGCCTGTGCCTCTAAAGCAGATGAGTGAGGTTATGTTTACCCTACTTTAACTCCTAGTGGTACATTCATGAATTAGAACTGGAATCACAAGGGTCACTGCAATTGCGTTTCTTCTGCTCCTTTTGGTTCTACGTGTGTTTGTAAATAGCCAGCCCTATGAAAGGCATTGTGTTGTTCCAAGTTCTGAGAGGAATACTTTACACTCTTTTCCTTCTATAGTCTCCATATTACAGTTCATACGGAGATAGTCGTCTTCAAATGAGGATGAGCTCAGTTGAGGGACCGATCTAGAAAGTACTATTTGTAATGACTTTTGTTGGATGAGTTTGATTCCACCAGGCTGAGAACAAGGAAAACTGTCATGTAGCATTTTGTAGTTAATTATTCCTGTAGCATCTTTTGGTTACTTGTACTTAGTGTGGGTTAACATTTAAATATTTGTGTACTACCACACAAAGTGATCATCAACTTAAAATACTGAAATATTCATGGGGGGAAGAGTGGCAGAGGGAGGAGGGTGATGTGCCGATCTGTGACTTCCATTATAGATTAGAGCACAGGGGAGTTGTCCACCGTCAGAAGTCATACTCCGTAAGGGACAGGGTATTTGTTTTACCTGAAATTACATTAAGGAGCAGCTTACTAGCATATAACACAGACCTCAGAAGTGTAGAACGTTAACTGTAATGGAGAGGTTAGATAGATTCCGATCGGTTTCAGCCCTTACATTCATTGATTGCTGTCCTTTAAGTACTGTTTGTAAATTGATTTTGTAATCATGCCAAATTAACAAAAGCATTTTGGAAATTCACAAGTACAGCATGGGTTGGGTTGGGTTTTCGCATATACTTCTTTCTAAGCCACTTGTTTCTGCTTCTGTAAGTCATTCTGTCCCAAGGCTTTAAGATGCCTCCCAAAACCCAGCCTGTCTGTAGAATGGGTGGGATTTTCAGCATTATTCTTCTATTGAAATAAAATAAAATGCTCAAGAGAAAGCTTTAAAAAGAGCTCCAACAGCTTGTTAACAGAGAAGAATTGAGTGAGTGGTACTTGGCAGTTAACTAGCTACAATCTTGTAGATCTTTCTCCAGTCCATCCGGGTTGGTCTAGGAAAGGCATGGTAAACTCAGGGTGAACTGAATTTGTGGTTTCTGCATCTTCACCTATAATTTAATATAGACTTCCCAGGTAACGGAACGTAATCGGTATTCCTCATACACAAATCAATGTCAGTTATGATCACCATTTTGCTATCTTTTGCCCAAAGAAAAATTCACCAAGAGTGTGTTTCTTTTGTATAATACACATTGGTTTGGAAAAGCCTATAATAGTCAAAATCCTGTCTGTATGAAAATGCATTTAAAATAATTAGCAATTTTTCCTGCCCGTGCAAAGACATACTATTAAAGCTGTTGACATCACATGTCCTGCACGATGAAAAATTATAACTGTCATGGAGTCCAATCTTTCTTACATACAGAGCTTTATATATGTACAATTCTACTGGCTCATATTTTAGAGGAAAGTCCAGATATTTAAAAACTAAAAATCAGAACTGTTATATTTCTATAAAATTTTATTTGTAAAAAAATCCTTTTAAATATGAAAAGCGAGTATCTCTTTACTTTTAAAATGTTTCACTTGCATAAAGTTAGAATTATGCTCATTTAATCCGATGCCCCTAAGGACACCATTGTTATCATTTTGGTAAATAGCTGTGCGGAAGGATATCATTCCAAAATTTCTTGACTTTTTCAAACCTTATTCAGAAGAGACAAAACGAACTTAATTAAAAGAGAAGAATTACAGGTAGATTGAAGAGCTGTCAGGACTGAATCTTAATGTATAGCAGCGTTTGTGCCCTTTTTATGGTTCATGTCTATACATGTTGATTTTTGTAGCTACACGATTTTTTTTATGTGTATGTCAGACATTTAGTTCTGTGCTGTCCATTACAATAGGCGCAAGCCACATGTGGCTATTGAGCACTTGAAGTATAGCTGGTCCAAATTGAGATGTGCTGTAAGTGTGATATATATAGTGGAGTTCAAAGACAGTACAAAAGGAAGAATGTAACAAACCTCAATGATTTTTATATTGATTACATGTTACAATGACAACATTTTGGATATAGCGAATTAAATAAAATACTACATTTAATTAAACTTGTTCCTATTTTTTAATGTGGTTGCTAGAAAATTTTAAATCACATATGAAGCTTGCATTTGTGACCCACGATGTATTTCTGTTGGACAGTCTAGTCCAGATCATCTATCTGTTGACATATTTATGTTTTAGTAATAGCATCATCTTCTCATAAAATCCTGTTCGATAACTTTCAACTATAACCCCTGATTTTATTTTCTTACATTTCAAATGCTGTTTTTCAACATCATCTTTTGATTCTTTTTTTTTCTTTTTTTTCATCCCAGTACAGAGATACTTTAAACTGCCTCTCGCTTTGATACTAGTAAGTCTCCTAGGAATTTAAATAGGCCTCTGTGAAAGCAATACTTGAGCCTCATTCATATGTTCAAGTTAGATCATTATTCCTAATAATGGCTTTAAGTGCTTAGATACATCAGCACTTCGTGTCTTGAATTGCTTGTCATTTCTTTATGAAGATGTTTCAAGAACTTGCTCCATGCAATCCCTTATTTCATTGTTTTCTAGCAAAAAGTAACATAATCTTTTATTAGTTTGTTGTTGGGAGTCAGAAGAAGAAAAGCCTTTTTATTCGCAAAAACAAAATGTATTTCCAGGTAGTGAGAATCTAAAGAGCAAAATGAGTCATGAGTGATAGTCCTGCGAAAGTTATTTTTTTAAATAAATCATGAATGCACCGGCAATCTGCCAGTAGCTTTAACCTCTATTTTATTTTCCCATTATACTTGGGTCCAGGTTGTCATCAGCTACCATGAGGAAACCTGTGTAATTCCTAGAGAGAGAAAAGTTGCACTGTTAGACTTAATAGTATGGTAGTCATGGAAGCATCAGTCCTCTTCATCAAGGCAATTCAGATTTGATTATTGTAGAACTGTGTTGAATACCAAACCAGTGGAGTAGTAGCTGGAGCTAAATCAAGGGATTGTCATTTTTGTCAGATGATTAGGGCTGACTTGGAAGAGATATGAAAGGGTTGAGCTGTGTAAATATTCTCTTTTCAGCAGAAAAAGAAAAGGTCCATCATGGCCATTAAGATGCAGATTGTTAGCTTGATGAATTTCAAACTATTTAACCTTAGCAATTATACACCCCCGCCTACATACAAGTATATCAGTGCCTTGGGATTATGGCTCCAAGGATTAATATCGAAGTGTATTGGTAATTTTCTATTAAGATGAAATGAAGCCTTTCTATGTCTAGATAGAGCTCTCAGAGGACAAGGCATGCTCTAGTTCAAAGTCCTACTCATTAACCTGAATTATAAGTTCAGGTAAACCCTGGAACACACTTATTTATAAGTTTTGTCAAACTTTTTAATGAAAAATATATGTAATTTAACATTTTAGAGATGGTATTCGTTTTAATTATGATATTAACATAGTAACCGTTTTGTAAACTAGAATTTATTTAATTTTTATTTGCCTGTGAGGGGCTTGATACATTTAAATAATGGACACATTAAACGATGGTAACATATTTAAATTGACAAACCTGACCTAATGATTTCAGGACATTTTTGCAATGTTTATGGATAATATCAAATGCCAGAAAGGCCAGTGTATCGCTGTTGGTATGAAAGTGTGCATTGGTCAGTTTGGTTTTCTATTTTGATGGTACTCTGCTAATGTTTCCACTACTTTGGTACTTGTTAAACTCGTAAATAAGAACAGATGACATAGAAATTTCTAACTTGAAAAGAATTGCTGAATTCTAAAATAACACATTGGTTTTTGGAGAAGAAAGACTCGGTGCGCCATCTAGTGGGCATGTTTAGCATTCTGGTTATCAGAAACTAACGGCGATTTTTTTACTCTTCCTCCAAAAGGCAGCTTTCTTAACACTTTGTATCTCTCAGGCATTAGGCCTAGATTGTTCTTGAGTTACATCTCATATAATTTTTCAGTTTTGTCATAATTTTATCTAGTTGTATTTTGGAAAGTCATAGTCAAAGTGATCAGAATCATCAGAAATAAATCTACTTATCTTGAGTACTGAGAAATGTATAGAATTGTTGAATCATTGTGTTGTCCATCTGAAACTAATATAACACAGTACATTAAGTATGCTTACAAAAATCTAATGACAGAAATAAATCTTTGTGAACTTTGAGACAGGTGGAAATAAAATCTATAAGATAATTTCAGTGTTTAATCACGACTAAGATCAGTTAAGGTAAACTTCAACAATGAAAGCAAAACCCAAGCATGCTAACTATTGAACTTTGTTATCATATGTATTCTTTCTACAAAAACAGTTGTCTTTGTTCTTTTATGTCTTAATGTGTAATTTAAATAGCTTTATACATTTAAATTTCTTTTTTCTGTAGAGAAATCCAAGACCAGTGACTTACCAATTTCATCCAAATTTAGATTATTACAAAGCACGGGGAGCAGACCTCATGAATAAAAGCCGGTAAGTGCCCTTTCTCTGATGAAAGTTACAAGCCACAAAGATATTCTCTGAGATTTTCAGGAATTTTTACACATTTTCTGACAATGAATTTAGAGATTTTAGTATATCAGTGGGCAATGACATCTTTATTAAATAAATCATCTGAGTTTTTTTTTTAAGGCATGAGAAAATGTATACATTGATGTCAGTGGTAAGAAGAAAAATAGAAGAGTATTTGTTATAATTTGAAGTTAGGCAACTTCATTTTTCTAACACTAATAAACCTGAATAAATTGCGTCTTTATCTCTTTCCAGATCCTTGCTGTTGATTGAAAAGAGGCAGTTCTATAATATATTTTTAAATTATTTCAGTAACAAAATTAAAATTGGGTTTCCCAACTGTCTTTAGAACTACACAATATGCTTATAAATGCATCTTGTGTGTGCATTTGTGATTACATACATAGAAATTTTAAGGGTCACTGTAGGAATAAAAAAACATTAAAATTCTACTTTTAAAAGAAATTAACATTGGCATAAAGGGTTGATGAACAGTTTTGTTCTTTCATAATACTGTACTCAGATGTCTCAAGAGTTAACTTGTCAAACCAGAACCATCTCAAATTAGAATGTAATTTCAAAGTTTACTCTGGAAGACTAAAATGTTAGTAATGATAAATGCTGCCAAGTTGTCCGAATTTTTTTCCGTAAGCATTTTGCCTATGTGCTAGCTTTTCTTCAGTAGGATTCCAGCAACCTAAATATACATCTATGGAGTAAACACACATAATGTGTTCTGCTCTTACTTGGAGAGTTAAAAAGAAGACATAATTCCTGCCACATAGAAACTCATAGTCTAAGGGGTGAGAAGAAGTTTATGGGAGAGCAGCTAAATTGAAACTTGCGTTCTGACCCCTGTTTTAGTGTTATGTTATTTTTAAATTACCCATCCTTGATTGAAATCTGTGACAGACATACTTTGATGTACCGTATAACTGTGACCCTGGCTCTATAGCCCATGAGGCTCTTCTCTGAAGCTCTTTTTTGTTCGTTTCATCTGATTCTTGTTTCACTAATAGAAAGCTATTCTCCTTAGTCATTTGTTCATTTAATTTAACAATTTTTATTGCGCGCCAGACTTTCGTTATTCTAGGTGTTGGAGATACTCAGGGAACAAACCAGGTAAAACCCCTGCCCTCAGGAATCTTAATAGTCTAGTCACTTGTATTTTTCTCTGTCGTGTCAAGTATTTAGTTTTGGTATGTTTAAAAGAACAAGGTATTTTAGGTACTTTCTTTATATAAGATTTTTCTAGCTAGAATCCCTTCTTCTCTCCCCTATCCTCCCCTACCCCAGCACCGCCATATTAGTTTCCACACAACAGCCAAAGAACTCTCAATTTACAGAAGATTATATTACACCCCAACGTAAACCCCTCCAAAGGCTACCTCTTACTATTGATAATCCAGTCTTTTTCTTGGGCCCGTTTTCTACTTCTGTAACCTTCTCTCCTTTCACTCTCCCCTTGTCTTAACTCCCGTGCTTGCACTTGCTCTGCACCTTTCCTTCCCTCCTGTTTTCTTGCTTCTGCATGATTTGGGGCTCAGCCCAAAGGTCATCTCAGAGAGGCCTCTCGGACCTGACTATTTTCTTTTTGTCTCCTTCTCAGTAACCCTCTACCCCATTGCCCAGTGTCATTTTCATAGCGTTCATAACTCACTGAAACTGTAGACTTCATTTATATGTGTCACCTGACTCCCCAACTTCTACACTAAAATCTAAGCCTCCTGAAGGCAGGCATGTTGTCTTACCGCTTGAGAGCACTGAGGAGAATGTCTGGCATAAGGAAGTTACTCAACAAATATTTGTTGTGTGTGTGTATACATGCATTATCTTTTTACGTTTTTTGATGTCTACCTTTTGTTCCAGAAAAAGAAATGGACTATATACCCTTTCCTCCCCGCCCCCCCCCCCCCGCACTTCATGTTTTATCTTTCTTCTGTTTAGCCTTCTGTCCTTGCATTTTTCCTCCCAAAAGATCAGTTCTGTTTTAGCATTTTCTTGTGAGCACATTGAGATTCTTGTACAAAGTATCATTGTGATGACTGGAAGGAAGGCTTTTCACCAGCTCTGTTTTAATTTCAAAGCTTAAAACTGAAATGCAACCAAATGCAAGGTGGTATGTGAAGAGCACATCACAGATCAGTGGGAAGAATTAATAAATGGTGTTGGGAAACTTGATGAATCTTTTGAAGAGGTATCAACCCATAACCTTATCATACACCAAACAAATTCCACCAACAAATTCCAGCTAAATCAAAGTATACTCAGGCAAACATCACGTGTCTATCTCACCTCTAGTTACTAGAAGACTTTTTAATCTTAAACGTAATGGAGGAAAATCACAGTGGGAATGACTGGTGCATTTTACTCTGCCACTATTTGTAAGTAGATATGTCAAAAATAAAATAAACTGAATCAAAAGGTAGATGGAAAATGGGAAAAATATTTGTAGTGTAAGTAACTGAAAAACCAGTAACATTAACTTATACAGAATCTATGCAGTTCAGTAAGAAACTTAAGATCCCATCTCAGTGGCCATTCTATCTCATGCCATGTTCTGTTGGACCCTCCTTTTCTGTTAATAAATTTTGGAACACCCTCCAGACTTCTGTTCTTCACTGTACTCATTCCCTAGAGGATCACAGCCCAGGTTCATGGCTTTACATACCATTTATGACGGAAGGGTCCTGAATTTATATCTTAGGATGACCTCTTCCTTTGAACTCCAGATTCATATGCCACTTACTAAGTATTTCCTCTGGGATGTCCCATATGTATCTCAAATTTAATACTTGCCAAACTAAACCCTTGATTCTACCTCCGCAAGTCTATCACTCCTCTGTGTTTCTCCAGCACAGTAAATGGTCAACCCAGTTGATCAAGCCTTAGAATCACCTTTGACCTGTTTCTCTTACATCACACATCAAGTCCATCAGCAAATCCTCTTCTAAATACATCCTGAAAGAAATCACCTTTCTCTCTGTACTGCTAATACCAAGTCACCACCACTAGTTTCTTAACTAGTCTTTTTACTTTCTCCCTTGCTTATAGACCCTTTTTCTACATAGCAGCCAGATTAATGTAAGTCAGTTCCTATCACTCTGCTACTCAGAGCCATGCAGTTACTTCCCAAAATATATAGGATAAAATGCAATGCCTTTTCGATGGCCTACAAGGTAAGCCCTGCTTGATCTGGCCTCCTGTCTCTCCAACCCCATTTGCTACACCACCATACTTTCTGTTGCCTGTTGGACTCTAGCCACACTGACCTGATTGCTATTCCTCAAGCAAACAAACATGTTCCCACTTCAGTAGCTCTGAGCTTGCTTTTCTCTATGTCTGGATTCTCACCTAAGAATCCCCATGGCACACTGCTATTCACTCTGTTCCAGTTATCTTCTCTTCAGAAAACTTCTCTTTGACTCCCCTATCTCAAATAAGGGACCCCTTTACTCTGGTTTCTACTTACTGTTTTTGTTTTTGTGTTTTATAGCATTCTTACTACCTGAAATGGGAAAAACATTATTGGCTTGTTTTTTGTTTTTATTGTTTGTTTCTTGCACTGAAATGTAAACTCCACATTTTGTCTCGTTAACGTTATATCACCAGCACCTAAAATAGTGTCTAGAATATGGTAGGCACTCAATGAAAAAATTTCAAAGAGCAAACAAACATTCGAAAGGCTATCCAAACTCCTAATTAGTCAAAGAAATGCAAATTAAAACAACAATACAGTATCATTTTCACCTTTCAAATTAGAAAATTGAAAAAATAGGGGCACCTGGGTGGATCAGTGAGTTGAGCATCCCACTCAACTCTTGATTTTGGCGCAGGTCATGGTCTCATGGTTCCTTCATTCGAGCCCTACTTGGGCTCTGTGCTGACAGTGGGGAGCCTGCTTCATATTCTTTCCCTCTTCCTGTCTCTCTGCTCCTCCCCCTTTGCATGCGTGTATGCACTCTCCCTCAAAAAAAAAAAAAAAAAAACTTTAAAAATATATATAAATAAAAAATAAATGAGCCAGAGATGACTAAGTCCCAGAGATCTACTGTATAGTATAGTGCCCATAGGTTATAATAATAATGTATTAATTAATATATATTAAAAGTTTGCTAAGAGGGTTGATCTTATTCTAAGCATTTTTATCACAAAAAAAATAAAACAAAGAGGGAGAGAGAAAACTTTTGGAAGTGATGGATATGTTTATGGCATAGATTGTGGTGATGGTTTTATAGATGTTTACTTATCCCCAAACTCATCAAGTTGTACACATTAAATATGCACAGTTGTTTGTATGTCAGTTATACCTCAATAAAGTGACTTAAAATAAATGAATGAGTGGGCAAGCTAGTACTGGTGAAGGTGCATGGATACCCTTAATTCTTGATAATCTTGCCAAAGAATTCTTCCAGTTCTGTATGTAACCCTTATAACCACCACGTTATGGCCTGGAGGTTTGTTTACCATGTCAGTATCACCACTTTATCCATCATCAAAAGCCCCTGTAGCTGTGATACCATTGGTAAAGTCCATTTCACTCTTTAAGGCCAAAGATGCTCTTACCTGGCTGGGCCCTTCAGCCATAATTAGCCTTGCAACTACTTTCTTAGCTGTTTAGAAGCTATTAAAGAGTTAATGCATTGGAGCTGTCACTGAGTAGCAAGACAGAGATGGGAAGGATCCAGAGGAGTATATATACTCATGGGGGAATCCCCAGCAGTGATCAATGAATAGAAAATAGACAGGAGACAGGCAGACACCTGAAAAGCAGGGACGTAATACCTGCTATATCTATGGTAATGGACTTCTATTTGTGTTGCTTATCCAAATAAGGGATAAGGATGCAAAGATGACATGTGATTTCATGGATAAGAATATCTCTAGAAATCAAGAAGCCTGATTTCTCGTCTCTGCTTTACCATGGATTGCTATAATTAAGTCTTTAAAAGCAAGTGCCTAGGTATTTTAGTGGTAGATTTTCCATTACGTGTGTGCATAATATTCACTGTGCTCTGATTTTACTTACTTGCAAATTTCTTTTTAAAAATGGGAATTGACATTTTCTTATTCATTCAACTTTTAAGCTCGGAACGACAATTTAACACTCAAAGCTCGTTCCAATTTTGTCCTTAAATAACCAGAAATTGCTGCTATAAAAAAAAATAAGTACATCTAATTTGTGACCAGTCTTCAGTGGAACCTATCAATCTATTTAGGAATCTGTAACTCCTAAAATGCCCAATTGAGTAGTCGTGGAACAGAATTTCATAGTTTTTAAATACTGCAGTTGCTTCTATTAAGAGTAGAATCACATACCTTCTTTATTCCAGAATGGTCATGGATTTTCTGTTTGAAAAGGACATAACACAATTTCTCAAAATGTGCAGTTCTTTCTGCTCCACAGAGGTGATCCGATAACGGCACGTGAGTGGTCAGTAGTGCCTCCAGAGCACATGACACTTTATCTAGTGGTGACTGTTTACACATTCCACAACTGTAGGTCTTTTTACTTAAGCAGTTTCATATCACCAAAATTTTAGAGATAGAAAATACCAAGCTTAGTTCATGATCTCTCCACGCATCAGCTCAGCAATAACATTCTGTGTGCTAACTATGCCAGCTTTCCTCTGCACCCCCATCAGAGCTTAAACAACTTAACTCATATCAATGATGAAAGAATCCAGAATTATAATTCTGGTAGATGGGCCTTCTGCAGAAGGCCTCTTGCCAGAAACCCTACATGAGATCCTAGAGGAAGCGAGGCTCCAGGGAAAGAAGATTCTAATAAAGAGAGTACCCTGAGCTCTTAAGATGCATCCCACATTCCTTAGCTGGGCTCCATGTGACTAAAGCGTGATGGCATCCAATCCATTCTTACCCTAGGAATGCCTGGTGACTAATAATTCTGCATCTCTCCTTGGGATTAGGATCTGCCTCAGCTTAGAAGGGCTCCTTCCTCTCCAGGTCTGGCCTCACTAGAATGTCCTGAGAAAGTGCAGGGTTCCAGGAAGCACAAGGATCCTTCCAACAATCTTACGTTAGAATATGACGAACATCATGAGAGCAGTGACCACATCTGTCTCATTCATTGGTGTTGCTTCAATACCTGCCACAAAGAACAAATTTAAGTATTAGTGAAATGAGTGCTTTTTAGCTTCAGTTGTAGAATAACTCATATTGATGTCACGAGCCACATCTTAGAATCCTCGTATTCCTAGCACTGTACTCGGTACTATTTATAATGGTTAGTAAATATTTTAGTTTAATGATTAGGTAAATAAATACTGTTTTGAATATCTAAAAGACATGATAAAATTCTCCTCAACAATTTCCATTTTACATGGTCAACAAAATTTTTTAAATTAGGCTTTATTATATTTACTTACATAATGACTACAATTGTTCAGAATTATTTTATTGCTAAAATATGGTAAAGAAATAATTGCTAATAATATTCCCCAAGCTATAAAGCCAAGAAGTCCATGGTTATCAGTATTAGTAGTTAATTGGCTAATTAGAATGTCAGAGAACCCTGATTTCTATATAAATGTAACTTTGTGATACTTTTGTGCTCAAATAACTAAAAGTTTGTGCTTATAAGCACATCTATGTCTCAAGTGCTCTTTCTGTCATATCAAAGAGTTGTTACTACCCAACCAATTTAGATAAATTGCTAACACTGTCTCCTATCTAATCCAGAGTAAATAGATTTTTCTCCTTTTTTAAAAAATTTATGCATAATTTGTACCAGTACACAGATCCGTAGTATTCTATCTGATGAGTTTTGACAATTGTGTATACCCATGTAACCTCCATCCAAAACAATATATCTGGCATGAACATTTCTTTCACCTGAGAGTTCCCTCGTATCCCTTTACAGTCATTTGCAACCACTCATCCCGAGACAACCACTGTCTGATTTCTGTTACAGTATATGTTGGTTTCGCCTTTTCATGAACTTCATATAAATACAACCAGGCAGTGTGCACTCTTTTGTATCTAGCTTTTATTTTCGTTCAGCATGATGTCTTTGCAGTTCGCCCATATTCCATGTATCCGTTCCTTCCTTTGGATTGTTGAGTCGTATTCCATCATATGAACATACAGCAAGTTGTTTATTCTCTCGTTGACTGAGTTATTTCAAGATTTGGAGTATTATGAATAAGGCTGCTATGAACATTTCTCTACAAGTGTTTTGATGCTGTTGTTTGTTGTTAGTGTTGTTTATAGATGTATGGTTTTCTTTCTCTTAGGTAAACACAAATTGCTCTATACGATAGATGAATGTTTAACTTCATAAGAAACTACCTGTTTCAAAACAACCTGTTTTGAAAGTAACTGTATCTTTTTCTACTCCCATTAGGAATATATGGGGTTTCCAATTGCTTGCATTCTTGTACATCATTGTATAACATTAGTAATTGTGCATCCTTGCCAACATTTGCTATTGTCAGTCTTTTTTATTTTGTTTACTCCAGTTGATAAGAAAATGGTATCTCTTATGGCTTGCGTTTTTCTGCTGATTAATGATGTTGAGCATCTTTCATAACATATCACTGATATATAGGTCTTCTTTTATAAAGTGTTATTTCAAGTTTTTTTTTACCTGTTTTCAATGGGTTATTTGGGGTTTTTTTAATTCTAGGAATTCCTTATATATTCTGGATAGGATTCTTTGTCAGATATGTGTACTAGAAATATTACTCCCTAGTGTATGGCTTGTCTATTCATTTTCTTAATGATGTCTTTAGATGATCAGGAAAATTTTATTTCAGTGAAGTTTCTTCTTTCAGTTTCTTCTTTTATGGCTAGTGCATTTTGTTTCCTACCTGAGAAATCTTTGCCTCCCTTTAGTCTCCATTTTTGATGGTCCCCAGACCCTCCTCAGCTTAGTGACTCACTAGGACTCACAGCACTCTGCACAGCTGTTCCACTCATGGGTACTGTGTGTTATGACAAAAGGATACAGACTGAAATCAGGAAAGGAAAAAGTTTGTAGTCTAGTAGGAGAAACTAGGTACAAGTTTCCAACTGTCCAGTCCCAGTGGAGTGCTTAAGTCTCCCAGTAGCAATATATGACAACATGTGATAAGTGCTGCCGCTAGGGAAGCTCACCCAGGCTTGCTATCCCTCAAGGTGTTTTGGGGTTTTTTTGTTTTGTTTTTTTTTAATTAGAGCTCTGTCATGTAAGCATGAAGCAACAGTGTGACTAACGGTATGATATAGAAACCTCAATTTTTATTTCTATAGATAAGTCTTAGAGAGTTTATCTAATGATTGTATACACAGCAATCAATACATATTTATTATTCTTATGTTAGTTTGACAAATGTTATGAACGGTGTTCAGACCTAATTAGGTAAGCCCCCTATAGGCTAGCTTATATCCAACCATGCATTAGGCCAGCCTTTTTATCCCTAAAAGCACTACTCCTTTTGCTTCATGACACAGTAACAAAAATGTATCTTCCACGTGCAAAATAATCATAGCCTTATAGATGAAAGGAGTACATTTCACTCAAAAGTCAGACTCCTAAGGAATAAGTAATAGCAAACTAACTTTTATCATCTTGTTTTAATAAAGACCTATCAAATCTAGAGTTCTTTGAGATGTGGAGATAGTTTGTTTTCTAAGACAATAGAAACCTCACAATATGGCAAACAAATTTAGAATTACATATAGATGTCTTTCATTGAAGCAAATTTGCTACTCTCAACTTTAAAGATAAAGAATTAAGAAAGGTAGAAACCAATTCATTTTATAGAATTTGAAGTCTTCAACTCACAGAATTTGTAAACAAAAGTACACCATAAATTAGCTCAGGTGTTAGAATCATCTTGAAAAGTACTATGTTGCAACCCTGACAGCTGTTTTGAATTTCCAAATAAAATATTTATGTCTATAAGCATGAAAGAAATAAATATGAACCGTAATCCATTGAGGGTAGGTCACTAATGTAGATTTCTAGAAAGATAGCACAGATGGAAAGAGAATATTGTTTCTATCTAAAAACCAAAGTCACATATTCATATTTACTTTTTCCAACTACGCTTTGCACTTAAGAAAATAATTTTAAAATAAGTTCTATGTTTTTTATGGTGGAAAAAAAGGTACAGTGAGGTGACAAAATGATAGAAAAGGAGACTATGAAACAAATGAAAGGGCAGGGGGAAGAATAGCATCTTGAACGGACAGTGAACGTGGAGGAAGAAGGAGGGGCAAAAAGAACAGAATAGAAACAGAAGGTAGAGATAAGGAGGCAGGGCAAACAGGCCCCTAAGCTTGGAGATGGGGTTTGGTCAACATTCCTCAAGGGCCTAGACTAGTGTACAGGCCTCTCATTTGGTCCTGTCCTTTCAACAATATAATGAATGAATATGGTGGTGGAAGCCATTTGACACTGCAGATTATAAATCCCTAGAGCTGGAAAGGGCCTTTCATTTAAGCCTATGTCTCACCCAGGCCAAGACTAGGAAGCCACAGTGTCTGAAGGTGATTTTCCAATCTCTTACACAGTTCCAGAATTGGAACACTTATTATTTTAAATAGAGCCTGTTAAAACATTAGAAAGGATTTCCTGTGTTACAGCTTTTGAACTGTTTTCTGTAACTTTAGTAACACATTTCGTTTTCTAAAGCCATGCCAAAAGGACTCCTTTCCCCCATGACAGCTCCCATGATATTATAAGACTCGCCCCCCAGCTTTTTAAGCCATTCCTCTCGCAGCATAATTTTCATACCTCCCCACTGTTCTACTCCATTTTATAAAGACACAACTCAGTTCTGCCAGACATTAATGCCTCAGCGAAAGCTGTCTGCCATAGTTGTGCAGTTAGCTTCTGCCATGTAGGCACTCACCTAGTATTTTTAGTCACATATTTATATTACTATTAAAGATAATATATATTTACTACATAGAGATACCATATTTACTTTTGAAGGATAATTTCACAGGGAACAGAATTCTAGGTTGGCAGGGCTTTTTCTCTCAGTATTTTAAATATTCACTCCATTCTCTTCTTGCATGCATGGTTTCCAACAAGTTGGTTATCTTTGCTCTTGCATAGGTAAAGTGTTTTGTTCTTCTGGTTTCTTTCAGGATTTATTTATCTGTGATTTTATATAGTTTAAAAATTACATGCCTAGGTGTAGTTCTTTTGGCATTCATCCTCCCAGGTGTTCTTGAAGCTTCCTTCAAGAACTGTGGTTTGGTGTCTGACGTGAATTTGGGGAAATTCTCAGTTGCTATTGTTTCAGATATTGCTTCTGTTCCTTTCTTTCTCTCTTCTCCTCTGGTATTCTCATTATGCATATGTTATACCTTTTATAGTTGTCCCACAGTTGGATATTCTCTTCTGTGATTTTCTTTATGTCATTTTTGTGTTTGCTTTTCAGTTTGGGGAATTTCCTTTAAAACCTCCTCAACCTCAAGAGTGTGTATAGTCTCTTTCCTTGCCTGTGTGTAGTCTACTAATAAGCCAATGAAAGACACTGTTCATTTGTTATAGGTTTTTTTTTTTATCTTCATTCTTTTTTTCTTTCTTTCTTAGAATTTTCTTTTCTCTGCTGACATTTCCCACCTGTTCTTGCATGCTGTCCACCTTATCCATTAGAGCCCTTAGCATTTTAATCATAGTTCTTTTAAATTCCCAGTCTGGTAATTCCAACAGATAGAGCTGGCTATATCTGAATCTGATTCTGATGCTTGCTCTGTCTTTTCAAACTGTGTCTTTCTACTTTTTTTCAGTAAGTCTTATATAAATTTTTTGTGATAGTTGGATATATGTAGTGGGTAAAAGGAACTGCTGTAAATGGACTTATAGTAATGTGGTGATAAGGTGTGGGAGGAGAAGAACCATTCTATAGTCCTGTGATTAGGGGTCAGTCTTTTTGTGAGCCTGTGCCTTCAGACTGTGAAAACACATGCCTCTCATCCGCCTCCCCAACGTGGGTGGGACAGGGTGACTAGAGGGGTGTGGGGTTGGGTATTTCCCTTCCTCCAGGTCAGTTAAGCTCTGATAAAACCTCAGCAGGTTAGACTTGGGTTGAATGATTTCTCCTGAGGGTAGACTTTGTTGAGAAAAACAGAATGTTCAGATGTATTTCAAAATGGTTCCCTTCCATTCCACCTGTTGGATGCGCAATTTTTCTCCCATCGGTAGAACTCCAGGAGATAAAACTCAGGAGTGTGGGCTACCCCCTCATGATTGGGTCCCCCTCGGAGTTTTTATCTGTCAGATTGGTCCCCATTGAGCCCCTAGTAAGATTGTCAATTGTACTTCATATCTCCCTACTCCAGCGCTGCTTCCTATGGGTCTCTGCTCCAGGAAGTTGTGATTCTCTGTAGTCACCTGTCAGTCTGTCT
Source organism: Panthera tigris (assembly GCF_018350195.1). Classification (NCBI taxonomy): domain Eukaryota; kingdom Metazoa; phylum Chordata; class Mammalia; order Carnivora; family Felidae; genus Panthera; species Panthera tigris. Next base: position 133,183,871 of record NC_056668.1, on the reverse strand, counting down.
GATTTGGGGACAGCAGTTTACGCTATGGATCTAAGAAAAATTTGTTGATTTTTTTTTTTTTTTCAATTTATTCAACTCTTTCTGGTTGTTAGGACAAAGTGGAAACTTCCAAGCTTCTTACATGCCAGACTGGAAACCAAAAGTTCACTCATTTAGTATTAACACAGGCTAAGAATCTTACTTTTCTTCAGCAGTGTCCCTGTGGGCTCAGATTAGCCTAGCAGACCAAACTAAAACACTAATGTTTGGGTGTTGTTGTTGTTGTTGTTGTTGTTGTTGTTGTTGTTGTTTTAATGTGAACTCATGTTAACCCATGCCTCTCTATTCTGTGTGTAATGTGCAGTTATAAAAAGGCTTAACCTAAGTGCTTAAGATTCTATTTATCTTTGTTAAATTTTATCTGTTTAATTCATTTCTCATGCTAGCCTGTTGAGAGTATTTTATATTTTGATTCCTTTGTCTAATAGATTAGGTGTCTCTGCAGGCCTTTAGTCTCAAATTCAGTAAGCACTTGTTCTCTTTCCAGTCACAAAATTATAGAATTTTCTATCTAAAAGGAACCCAAAATATCAATAATCCAGCCCCCTTGTCTTAAAGATAAGGAAACTTCAGTGCAGAGAGCAGGCTACATAACTTTCCCCAGTTATGCAGCTCATTGATGGAAGGAAGATTATGAGCTTATAAAAAGGACTGGTGAGCAGGTCTGTGAACCAAGTCTGAGACACATGTCATCACCAGAAGTCTTTGGTGGGTGCTAGAACATTCAACAATAAACTTGAGGTACAGTTCTCCAACTATAACTGAGGATGCATTATCTTTCATTCTATCCACGGCACTGACATACCTTGGTAAATCTTACAGACTTTAACACCTCAGATAAGAAATAAAGTTGCCTTAGAATGACTTGTTTTTAGTGACCCATACTGGCTACTTGTGAGAGACTACAACCATTTTCAAGTAATTAGGAAAAAAAATTTTAATAAGCCAGTCCATTTTCTGGTTCGTGGTCTCTACAATCCTTCTGAAAAATTAGAACAGTTTCCCCACTTTCAGTCTTCTGATACTTCTATTTCTATTCAGTACAACAAATTGGGTATTATATTTAAACACAAACAAACCCAGCCATCTGAAACTTTAAAATGTACCTAAATAACAATTGAGCCAATGGACTATTTAGAAAACATGTGGGAAAAACTGTGATGCTGTTGCTATAATCAGATGCAAATGTATATCTTTAAATGCTTTTATTGGGAAAGAGAGGGAACTGAACGAGTGAATGAATGGATGAATGGATGAACGAACCAAGCATTCAACCTTTGGGAACACAGAAAGGAAATAATAAGAAAAATATAAACTAGCATATTGAGAAAAATAATTACAAATAAATGGAAAACTCTTCCTTTGACAAAAATATAAACAAGCATGTAACAAAATTTTACTGAAAAAGGAGTTAAGTAAATATTAGATACTTAATATCAGACCTGAAAAACAAATCCATAGGTAGAAAGGAAGAAAGCCTGAGGTGGTGTCGAAGCTTGGATAACAGGAGAGGAAAATCTCCGTGGCTGTGGAGAGTTTTTACAAACGTGATCATGTGATAATGTTCTGGGTTTTTGGTTTGTTTGGTTGGTTGGTTTTTTTAAGCTTTAGAAAAGTTTTAGAAGTTGAATGAAAACAGCTCATGCCTCTGGCAGTTAAGAAGACATTGGAAACACTAGAAGCTCTTTCAGGAGAGTGTGGGTTAGAAAGTCAGGCGGTAAGAGATCAGGTGGGTGGCAAGAGGCAGCAAGAGTCACCCAGTTTTAGAAAGTGAACCAAAGGGGCCCAACAGTGAAGCCAGGTTGGGTTCTGATGCAGTTGTTTTGATGACTCTTGAATCTTCAGGTAAGTGTCCCATCGCTACTGATTTAACCTGCTAAATGAGGCTGTGCAGAAAGTAGGGTCTTGGCAACAATTTGAAGACAATCCCTCCTATATGGTACTATTTTTATTACTTAATAAGAGTATGTAGTAAATAGTAATAATGAAAGACTTTGATTACACAAAATTAGTTACTCATTAGACTCATATAATGCCTTGTTAACTCCAGAGTCCTCTTACTATTTATTTCAACAGTGTTTACACGTTACACTCCATTGTTAATCCAACCCAGTACTCAATGTCCATCAGATCTCTGACAAACGCATTAATTTTCATTGACTCAGCACACATGACTTAATAACGTACATCACAGCCAGTAAAGAATGCTGCTACAGATATTTAAGATCTGTGTTTAGCTACCTTTGGCCAAAAAATTATCATCCTGAAAAACAAACACACTATGGACAGCATGTTTGTCCTAGAAGTACATGTTTTACAGTTGTTTATATCTGTAATAATTGAAGAGTCACCTTCAATAGTTGTTTTGAGAAGAAAATATTCTTCTGGAAGCAGTGGGTAGTGAATGAGGGGGGAAGTTGGTTAAAAACAAAAAATACTCAAAAAAGGAAAACAGCGTTCATCCCCTTTTAAGAGGTATTCAGATGAAAAATTGCTCGGCATGAGCTTGATCTATGTTTTTTGTGCTTATTAGTACTAATGAAGATGCATTAACCATATTCTCTTGATAATGCTCTAGCAGTTTCTTAGTACTTTTATCAACATATAAATTTTACAGCTGGCAGTATGGGAATTTGACTAGTACATTTTTGTTCATAAAAAAGGGTAACAACATTTTAACTTCTTCATATCTGTGAATTATGAATCTTGCCTTCAAACAAGCAAAACTAAAATGCAACAAGACATGGGATTGCATGCAGGCTGCTGAGTGAAATACAGTGCCAGAGGTGAATGCCTTCCTAATCCACAACTTACGAGTTCTTTTCATTTCCTTCATTTATTTTTCAATAAACATGTATTGAGTGCCTTCTCTGTTGCTAAGCTGTAGTGTCTGTAAATTGAGAATGCCGTACTTCATTAGGAAGCAGCGGGAAACTGGAAGTAAGTGGTGTATAATCACGATATATCCTTATCTCCATTAGGAAACGTTATTTTCAACAATTTTTGGAAGGGCATGAAATAGCTCAGTTCTTAAAGATAAAACTTGATACAAAAATAATCATTTGAAAATTTTTTTCACATTTCATTGAGTTGTAAATGAGCAACTCTTTCTCTTATAAAGCCGAATTCCAGGTTTTAAATATGATTTGTCCTAGCTCCAAAGTAATGTAAGTCTCCAATATGTAGCCCATAATATTAGCGAGTACCATTAAAGAAAAACTTGATGAAAGGAAGAAGCATAGTGTTCTCTTTTATTATAGGACTATGGATCAGTTCTATCTTAGAGCTGTATCTAGCAACGCCAAGGATACAGCTGTTCTATAAAATGTAGGAGAATTACTATGTAAGAGCTGTCAGGTAGATCTGAGAGAAGGAAATGATAGTAAAATTCAAGTTAAATCAAGTAAATGTATCCCTCAAACTTGATTTTTGATCTCCTACTTTTATGGAAAAAAGAAGCAAAATGTGAGAAAATAAGCTTCTAATGATTTGGGCAATAAAAATACAAACTTTGGTATTGTTGTGGAGTGGGACTACCTCCTGCAACTAAAATAATTTATAATCGTAACTGGTCTTCAAGATAATACCCCTGAGATACTTCAAGATTACGAATCATCTGGGAGGTAGTCATTCAGTTGACAAATGTTTACTTGGTGTCTTCTGTTTGCCAGATGGCTGTCACACAGGTGCTGGCAAACCATGGCAGCCGAGCGAGGAAGTGTATGAGAGGAGCGGCGGGTAAGGGGGTCAACCATTGACAAGGGTAGAATAAAATAAGAGTGAGCCTTCAGCTCTGCACTGTGGAGGTCATCCATGACTAGGAGGAGTAGTTTTTGCACATTGGCAAGGAGGCCACAACGAGACCTGAGTGGGCCTAGGACCGAAGAAGCAGAAGTAGCACATAAGACAGCTTTTTGAAAAAATATGTCATGAGGAAGGAGGAGAAGTGGGATGGTAACTAGGAAGAGATGAGGGTTCACAGGATAAGTTAGCAAGGGTGCTTGTGTGAGCATGCACATGTGCGCACGCGCACACACACACACACACACACACACACACACACACACACACACACCATGGTTGTATGCTAATGGGAATGCCACTACAGAGAAGGAGAAAATGATTCAGGAGAGGAAGGTGCAAGGGCAACGATCTCAGAAGGTCAGAGGATGGAATCCAGAGCACAGTGAGAGAGGCTGGCCATCGCTAGGAGCCGGGACTCTTCACTGTAGAGGTGGAAAGACTTCGGCTACCTGGACGTGCAGCTCCCTTTTAACAAATATTTATAAAGCACCTGTTATACGCTAGGCAACAGCAGCATAGCAGACAGACCAGAACCCCTTATCTTCGGGATTGGAGGAGATGGACAAATAATAACCCATCAAATAGAATATGTAGTGCCATCAGGAAAAGTGAAGCAGGGCAGTGGGGAAGGAGGATGTGGAGAGCCGGGATGGTCGGGGTGGTGAGGGCAACTTGCAATTCTCAGGAACTGGGCAATTCTGTACAGCTTTTATTGAATTTACTTTGTGACTCTCAGACACGTTTATTTTTCAAAATCAGATTAAATGTGGCCTAATACCCACATGCCAGGGCTTGTGGGAAATCTGCTGTCGGCTTCATTTCAAGCCTTCTATCCAAGGCTTGCTGAGCCCTGGACGTCTCCTTTAGAGTCCTTATCACAGGCTTTAACCATGCTTTTTTTATGCGATTATTTAATATATTTCTTCCCTACTACACTGAAAACTCCAGGAAGGGAACTACGTCTGCTGTGGACAACTGCATCCCCAGAACCGAGCACAGTGTTAGCACAAAATAGGCCCCATTTGTTGAATGAATGAATGAATGAATGAATGAATGAACGAACGAACAGTAAAAAGACTATTTTCCATAAGCCACCTCAAAGAACCTTATTGTATTATTTTGTGATCACTTTTACGTTTTCACTTTCGCTTTGTGTAGCTGTTCCAGTAAATGGCCTTTTTCAAGCAGGTAAGATGTGTTTTTATACCAATTGGAATATGTGACATAGAGTTGTCCTCTAATTTAAGTAATGTTTCTCCACCTAATTTTTTTTCTACAGGGCCAACGTCAAAGGTGCTCCCCTGAATATAAATAAGGTCTCTAATAGCCTGATAAATTTTGGAAGAAAGTTGATTTCTCCAGCAATGGCCCCAGGCAGTGCGGGTGGCCCTGTACCAGCGGGCAGTAGTGGAGGCTCCTCCACTGCTGTGCCTCCCACCAGGACCCTGGCAGAGGTCCCCAGGCATCCCCTGCAGCAGCAGCAGCAGCAGCAGCAGCAGCAGCAGCAGCAGCAGCAGCAGAGACTGATGAAATCGGAAAGCATGCCAGTGCAATTGAACAAAGGTAAGGAAACAATCGTAATAAATCGAACGAAACGCTCACAGTGTAGCCTGGGATTTCCTCACCTGCCTGTGAGGAACCAACTTCCTAGAGATAGAAATTAATGCAAAACCTAATTTTTAAAAATCTGTTAGATTCGTTTTTTTTTTTCAGTTGGAATATCAGATCCTGTATCGTTTTTAATAAGACCATTTTATGAAGTAATTTGTTAAGGTACTTCTTTAGCATCTATATCCTAGGATACTTGCATTCGAGTCCTCTGGATGCCCGTAGAGTATGGCACAGACTATCACAACACAGAACTTGAAAGCAGTTGATGCGATCTCTGCTAACGTGTAATGGTGTATAGTCTGAAATGGGACGTTCCAAGAGCATGGGCTTCACTGGTCGTAGCATCCATCTGCGCAGCCGGTTTGAAGAAAGCGTGCTGCCCCTAGGCTTGCGGTCGCTCATCCAGCTGCTTTACCCATGAGCAATATCAACTGTACCCTTACGGGGAAGGCTAAACAGAATCTCTAGCAGCCAAAGTCAGTCTGTGAGTCCAGGCCCTACAATTTAGAGCCTTAGAATGCTAGAGCAGAGGAGACCTGGGAGACCACCAGATCCAAAGCTCTCATTTGGCGAGCAGGGCCGCTGCTGGTGCTGCTACGAGTGAGGGGCGCTCTTGCCACCCAGCCTCAAGTAAGTGTGTGGTGTGTTTCCGGGCTTTTCTGGTGCTTCGTCTCCCGCATGTATTTAACTCGTAGGAGAGCCCTTCAGGTTCCTACTCAGAACCTTTATGCTCTTATTTTCCACTCTTTTCAGAGACCTATATATTAAGTGCCCCTGTTCACAGCAGATTAGAAACAGCTGCATTTATTTTTAGTGGTGGGACTCTGCTGTCTATACTATAGAAGCAAGAAATAGGAACATGATGGCAGAAAATCTACAGAATTCAATCCTAAGACCTCACAAAGCACAGAGCCTGTGGCCATTCAGTTGTCAGGGCACAAATATCCTGACCCGTGCCTCATTCACATCTTAAAGGGACCCTTGTTCTAGCCGTGTTCGATGACCGGTGTTGACAGCAACCACAGTAATATTGAATCAGTTAGAAGACCTTAAACCATGTTCCCATACACTCTATTTAAGAAGATTGCATCTAAAATTGTTAAAAATTTTAAATTCTTGGCATTTAAGCTGGCAGACTTAAGTGGACTTTATTCCCCAATGGCACAAAAATAATGAGTATTGAATTCACTAACGAGTGTGTGCATGTTTATTCTTCCGTCAGTTACAGGGTATTATCTACCATTGCCTATATGAAGTATTAGACTTTGTATAGTTAGTATATAAGTTTCTGTTAGAATATTGAGTTTGCCTTACACAGGAATGTCTCGTGTAAAACTACATTCTTTTCTTTTCAATGTAGAGTTGTCACACATGATTGAAAGAAAAGAAGACTTCAAATCATTAACACATTGTAAATGTATTTTAATGCCAGGAGACATGCCCACTTTCAGAATGGAAATGAATGTTATTTTCAATATTTCTTAATTGTACTGTTTTATTGTTCTAACCAAATATGATTTCAGTATTGCTTTGATAACAAGCCATAGTCAGTAGTAATTCTAACTGATGGCAGGCAAATGAGTCAGAGAATCTCTTAATGCTGTAGCTTAAATCTTCAGAGGAACCAAGCCAAATGACTATAGAAATATAAAGTTGTATCTCTAAGGAAATGTCAAGTATTAATATCACAGTAAGTGAGAAGGAGGCGCACGAGGATGGAACGACTGATGAAAACGAAGTCCCCAGTTAGAAGGAGACAACAGAGCACTTAAGCAAAGTACTTGGAACATGAGTATCACTAGGGCATTTTGTAACTGATCCCCGTGCTGAAAGAACGTCTCCTTGTGTGGCAGCTCTTCTTTTTCTTTCTGGTTCATTCTCCTCGTGTCAATCACGAAAAGCTTGTCTACCTTCCTCTTAAAGATAAACATTCCTGCAAATGTCCCTCCCTGCATAAGGATTTGAATGAAACGGAGTAAAAGGCGAAGAGAACAGTTGATCCAAGTAGAAACCAGCTAGGTTGCTGCTCCCTCTCACTGACTTGCCCATGAAATGGACCGTAAGCACAGTCCTGAAGCCTTCTGACCATGTCTCCTCGCCCTGAAATAAGAGGTGTGGACTGCTCCCTGGGGGGGAGCCTCCCAGCTCCAAACATCTGTAAAGATACACTTGGTAACGCTACAAGGAAAAAATACGTCTCCAGCATTCATTCGTTCTTTATGCTGGTGTTTCCCACAAGTATCCCGCTGTGCTGTGACAGTGACAGATCTGCAGCTGTGTCACCTGGTCCCAGAGATTGGTGAGCACAGTACGTAGCCTGTCAGGAGGCTTGCGTTGGAATACGGCTTCTTACTATCTCAGAACAGAGTCACCTACTTAGGGCCTTTGAGGGGAGAGAATGTAATAGCCTTTGTAGTGTTCTCTGCCGGAAAATTTGAAAGTTGCTTTGAATAATGGCTGTTAGTAAAGATGAAAATGCTTGTGGTTTTTGTAGGTTAGTTAACTCTCGAACATTTAGGCTTCCGTAGGATGAGAGTTGTATGGAAAACCCAAAATTCATGTATGTGTTGCTGGGAACGCAAAGTGCGGTTTGTGTATGTGTTGGGAGTCGGGTCGTGAAAGAAAGAAGAGGGGGCGCAGATATTCCTCCACTACTTTCTGGTGATATTTAATACTAAAATGAGTTTTCAGTCTCTAAATTATACACTAATAGGTAATCCAGAAGCAGCAGAGAAAAGTGGGTAACAGGCACAGAATTGAAAATCTCCTTCAAATAAACAGAAGATAGGCATGCCATTTATCAGTGAACAGACAGGTAACTGTATTATGAAAATTCAGGACCTGATAAGTTCCGTTGAAAGCTGGTTTGGAGTGTGTACCCATTTATAGATTTTATTTCAGTTACAGGAGATATAGATACACATATATAAATGCATGTACTGTTAATGGATGGGATGATAGTATTACAACCCAGTAATTTGCAGATAAGCTGGCTGTGCTGTCAATTATAATTGTAGCAAGTGGTCAAAACACTTGAGGGTATGTTATATAATTCCAAAATTGATTTGCTATTATATGAAAGGTACAGGGCAAGCAAGTCTATTAATCCTGCATTATCAAACCTGGAAACTACAGTGTCTTTGTAGAAGACTTGGATTTTAGTTTATGAATTTCACAGTAACTTAGACCTTCAGATGCTGATACAGCCAGAGGATTAATTCTGTTGACAGTGACTGTGCCTAATGTTGAACTTGGCCGGGAAGGAAGAAATCAGAGAACCGAAAAGTCTTCCTTCTAAATGGGAGTGTACCTCAAGTTCTTCACAGAATTTCCTGTTCTCCCTTTCCTTTCTCTCCTGTACTTTTAGAATGCACGCCCTCTTTCCCCATTTCCTTTGTCTATTTTTTGAAGTTGAACGCTTCTTTATTTTAAGCATTTACCATAGGTCCAATTTGTGAATGAAATCTCGCCTATCATAAGTATATCAAGTTTAAAGGGTGTGCAGTTCACAGATTTATTTTTACATGTTGACATTTATAAGTACATGTGGTAGCTTATGAAATCTTTTCAATACTTAACTATGAAATTAGAACTTGTTTAGGTATTTATCTTATCACTGTAGAAACTGGTGTCAAGTTTAGTTAAAAATAATTTCTCTCTGTTGTAGGAGGAAATGCGTTTCAAAAAAATGCCTGCTTTGTAATAAATGCATATTTACTTTTGGATAAAGAATTTTTTTTAAGAAAGAAAATATGAAACCACATTACTATTTGTAGCATAATTAAACCTGCTCAGAAAAATCATTTGATTTCTCAAGTTTCTTATGTTTTAGACTAATAGAAACTTGTTTTTTTCTTGAAGAAAAATATTCACAGAAACCTTTTAGGAAATACTTTTAAAAAATTAATTCCTTTAAAAACTATTTTATAGTAATTTTTCTAAGATTGTATTTTGTTTTACTGTACCTTTAGTAATTAGGTTGATAAAAGTATTACATTAAGTATGAAAAAAAGTAAACTTGATTTTTTTTCCTTTTTATGAAATCTAATTATTTTTTCTTATGAAATCCAGGCGATGTAGTTACAGGAAGCGATGCTCAGGTTTCTGTTCCTGTCCAGACTCTAACTGACCTCCAAGGTACAGTTACCATGGCAACATAGTATATCTTTTTGCCTGCAGTATTATCATTGCCTTCTCCAAAATTCCATTTTTCTTTTTGCCCACCCTTCATTCATACTGTTGATCAGTTCACTACCATTGTTCAGCCGCTGAGTGGCACTGTTGTTTAGAACAAGAGTCCCCTCTCATGTCATACCTTGGTGATGCCAAATCTGGCTGTGATGTGGTTTTTATGAAGTTTACACCAGCCTCTTTTCTTGCCAAATATGGTCACTCTATATTTTGTGGTTATTTTAACACTACACTTTATTTGGAAGCTCACACTGAGGGTTTTTTTATTTGTTTGTTTTGTTTTTTTTATTTCATAGGTGCTCTATGGCAGTATTTGACAAATCAGTTCTCAGATTACATGACTTAAATGCTGTTTTTATGCATATTATCATATGTACTAGCCAGAAATATTTACTATATTTTGCCTAAAAGAATTACAACTTAATTTTGAAATAAGTTTTTAAGTACAGGCTTTGTATTATGAATCATATTAACAGTGCAAGAAATCTCCGTATATAATTGGCAATGATTTAAAATAAAAAGATCACATTTAAATACCATAACCGCTTGTTCAAAATCTGTATTTCAGGAATACAGAAATAATAGCAATTCACATTTATCACCTCCTATGGAATTTTAAATTAAATGTATAAATATTAAAGTTGCTGCATTAATCTTTTATTATATAATCTTTCACATAAAATGTGCTGTAGAGAGGATTTCTGTATTAAGTGGAAGCCTAAGCTAATCTTAAGAATCTTCCATTCAAATTCAGATGGAAAAGATAGCAGTATTAATTAAAATTCATAATCACATCTTCCTAAATTTAAAATATCCACATAATATAGTCATGCTCCTAGTATCAAAATGCTGTTCTAATAATGATATGTCTTCATAATATCTGTGCTTTTTTATAAATTTACAAAAAACAATATATTGTGATTAGGAGAATGAGTGGTGTATTGGCTTCTTTGAAAAATGTTGTGGCAAAAGAAGGATGAGATCTTACTTCTATATAGTTCTGTTTCACAAGTACAGTTTCTGGCTGTATTCAGGTAATTAAACCCTGACCTTTAAGGGCTTTTTCAACTTGGTGATTCCATGAAGAGCTGCTGTTTATCTTTCTTAGTGTCTAAGTGATCCATATTAGAAAGGGGTGCAGTAGCAAGGACAAAAAGGGGTGCAGATAATCTCCAGATTATTTCTCTTAAGCTTTGTCATTTACTGTACTTAAATGAATATTACTGTGATCATCTGATATGGTGAGAATTCACAGGACTTCAATTGATTTCCTAAAATTAAAATCTGACCTCCCCCAGGCAACGTTTTAAAAAAAAAATTTTAATGTCTATTTATTTTTGAGAGAGAGACAGAGACAGAGACAGAGTGTGAGCAGGGGAGAGGGAGAGAGAGAGAGAGAGAGAGAGAGAGAGAGAGACAGACAGACAGACACACGGAGATGGAGGCACAGAATCCGAAGCAGGCTCCAGGCTCTGAGCTGTCAGCACAGAACACGACTTGGGGCTCAAACTCACAAGCTGTGAGACCATAACCTGATCCAAAGTTGGGTGCTTTAACCGACTGAGCCACCCAGGCACCCCTGGCAACTTTTTAACAAGTGTTTTGGTATCCCAAATTTAGTTTGGTCACTTTTTAAGTTAGTTTACTGCAGAGTAGATCCTTGGCTGTGGAATCTCAATTTATACCTATGGAAAGAGAAAGATGAAGGCTGTCTGACTTACTCTGATTTCTGCTTCTATGCTATTGCTCAATCTATTTTTTCTTACAGGCCAGAGCCACAAGAACAGTTTGCATTATTAATAGAATCTTGCAGAGGGAGGTTATATCATTTTGTTCAGATCACTTGTGTTATATAGGTAGAATCATCTTATTCATTTATTCACCAACTATTCACTGAGTGCTTACTATGTGCCCAAACTCTGTTCTCATTGTTCTCTTGGCTTTCCTGCTTTTTTTTTTATTTACATGGTTGCTTGGGCATCAGCCTGTGCATTAGATAACCCAGGCAAGCCTACACAGTCAGGAACCAGCTCTTTTCTGGATACCCAGTTCAGAATTCCTCCTGCCTACCATACTATGACAGAGATTGTATCAGTCTGAAAGGGAAGGCTCCAGCTACTTTATGAGACACGGAGCCCAAATAATAAAAAGCTTTCAGTATGTCATGATGATAGTGACAATGATGATAAGAAAATAAGACTAACCTGCCCTGATTTGGAGAAGTCACTTTGTGTTTTCCTCAACATACTTCCTGCACAGTGTCAAAAAGCAAGGGGAAGTAAAAGTCAACCAAAATAGTTACCGGGGGCAACAAAAAAACTTTCTAACAATCTATGCTTAATAGGATCAGTAATATTAGAAGTTGAAGAACTTCATCAGAGGGGCCACACCCATTATACTCTCCTATATAATGTTTTCAGAGTAGATATACTTGTAAGGGAAATGAAACTATCATTTTGACGTTCCCAAGTATGTTTTTTCAAATGGAGTAAGTTTTAAGAAATGAAGTAAATAACAGCACTTTCAGTGATTCTTTGATTATGTTTTTTCATGAGATCTTATATTTGTATCTTTGCCTTTAAACACGCAATTATATGTGTTCTATTTAATTTTTTTTTTTGGAGAAAAACTGACTACAAAATGAAATCCCACAATTTAAGTCAATAAATAGTTTTTGGAAAATTGTTGGGAAGTTCCATTTTATATCTCTCAGTATGGGTTGTACTCATAAAAAAATGTGCCATGGGAGAATTTGTTTTTGAAGACTTAAAGAATTTCTTGGAAATTAGATTTGGAAATTGCCCGGCTGCCCCAGAAACTTTTCAAGAGATATTTAGGAACCGCAGAGCTTTAAAATAGGAGTACACACACAAACACACACATGCTTACAGAGCTTACTTCCAAAGAAAATTTAGAATTTCCAACCAAAGTATACAAGTATTGTCACTTAATGGATCATTAGGGAAAAAATTTAGATTTCTTAAGTTATTGCCATAACCATTTAAAAAAAATTTTAATGTTTATTTTTAAGGGTGAGAGAGAGACAGAGTGCGAGCAGAGAAGGGGCAGAGAGAGAAGGAGACACAGAACCCAAAGCAGGGTTCCAGGCTCTAAGCTATCAGCACAGAGCCCAGTGCAGGGCTCACACCTACCAACCATGAGATCATGACCTGAGCCCAAGTCGGACGCTTAACCAACTGAGCCACCCAGCACCATTTTTAATGTTTATACTTGTGTGTACATATTTATGTTGCAGATACAAATATATATACATACGTACATCCACACATAGATATCACTGTATAACATCGATCAGGTTGTTTTTAAAAAGGAGGGGGGGAGGTCAAAAATCTCCCTGCTCAGATAATCACTGTTGACATTCTTAAGGTAAATCTAAAACACATACAACATTTGATCATCCCAATTAATTAAAATCATTAAATGGGGGAAAAAAAAAACCACCTCTCTCTTTACTCCTCCCACTGGTTTCTGCCAACCCATTTCCCTAAGGGTAATCACTTAATTTTTTTATAATTCCTTCTAGGAAAAAAATAGATTTTAAACTGAGGAGTAACGTGCAAGTCACATTAGCGCAGCGCCAGCTCACATGTCGGGAGAGGACTCCCCTCTGGACCTTCAAGAACAAAGAACTAAAACAAATGCCCTAGTGCAACAAATTGGTAGAACAAAGAAAAGAGAGGCCGAATTAATTAGAATAGGACACAGTAACGATGGGACAAAGAACGCCTACTCACAGGAGCGAGAGGAGAGACTGAGAAGCCAAAAGCTATCCTCGTGAATGACCCTATGTTGGCCACTGTGCTTGTTGTTGAGAAATGATAGTCGTGAAGCAGGACAAGCAGTTCCATTATGTTCTGGATAATCACTCTAAGAAGGCAGAGAAACACAATACGTAAAACAAATCTGGGGAAGCATCAATTAGCTAGAAAATGCATTTTTGTGGAAAACTTATTCCCAAAAGACATTGAATAAATGACTTTTTGGACTGAGAACAAGGACAGAATTTGCCATTTACTTTCAAAAAACCTCATTCCATTTGTCTTTAATCTTAGGTCACATGTGCGACAGCGCCCCCCGCACAGCCTTATTGGCAGGGGATGGGCCGGCAGACTGGTACAACTCTCCCAGCATGGGCTCTCGAGTTGGGTCCAGGTTTGAATTCTGCCTCCACCACTGCCTTGCTGGATGATCTAGGGAGGTCACTTAACCTGTTATCTGAGAAGAAAGGAAAAGAACAGCTGCTTCTGGGCTGGTTGTGGGAAGTTACCACCGTACCTGTGCTCCGTAAGGACTCACGGGTGCTGCCTGCTCAGGTGGCAGTGATGAGGGGAGCACTGTTATGTGTTTTGTTTTGTTTTGTTTTGTTTTGTTTTGTTTTCCAAATACCTCTGGTTTTCAGAATCAAGTTCTGAAAGAGCCAACTCAACTCCTCTATCTTTTCTTTTTTTAATAATTATTTCTGGGGTGTCTGGGTGGCTCATTTGGTTAAACATCTGACTTCGGCTCAGGTCCTAATCACAGTTTGTGAGTTTGAGGTCCGCCATCAGGCTCTGTGCTGACAGCTCAGAGCCTAGAACCTGCTTTGGATTCTGTGTCTCCCTCTCTCTCTGCCCCGCACCCCCCTCAAAACTAAATAGACATTTAAAAAAAATTTTTTTTAATAATTACTTCTGACATTCTATAACCACATGTTTGCATGTAGGCACTGGATCCAACAGTGCTTAGACTCTGTGATCAGACTAGAGCAGGTCTGTTTCCAGGGGTTTCATTTACAACCTTCCATTCACTCTCCTGTGACACCAAGATGTATGTTTTTAACGCATAAACATCAGCCCTCTTGCTGTCTGTCACTCAAGTCTGTGAGGTGACAAAATATTACCAGAGAGGGGACACATGCCTCTCGTTTTCTCCTGGGTCATTGAACAAAGTCAAGGGCACAGCACTTTTTCCCTTTTTGCTCTTCTGAGCTGTGCCACCCCACCAGTGACCTCCCCCACCCCAGATTTCCTAGCCTTCTGAACATGTTACCTTTGGAGGTCCTGTGTCTAGCTCCTCCAGCTGGTCTCAGGTTCTTGCCTGTCCATTTAGGAATATACCCCAGCCCCTGTTCCTATTTTCCATTGACTTGAATGAGAGAAAAATCACAAAAATATTATTCATGGGACATAGTAGGAGCTTAATAAATACTTTCTCCCCTTTCCCCTTTCTTCCTTCCCAGCCATCCTGTAGTCAGGGCTCCTCGTGATGCCTTTGAAGCTCATTCAGTCAGCCTGGGCTCTTGACAAATAACCTCCACTGATAGGTAGCACATGGGACACAAAACTTTTATTGAATGTTTCAGAGAGGAAAAGAGAATGAAGGACAGATTTCATATGCCTGGACACAGCCACAGCTAGTCCAGATAACACCTTAGTGCCCTTTAGAAAAAGCTACCCCTTCTGTACAGATGCAGCTCACACCAGGGCACCCATCTTAGCAAGCAGAACAGTAGAGCGGGGCCTGGATTCCCGCTGTCCCACTAGGCAGTCTCAGGTGTGGCGGATGTGGCAGTCCTCGGCTCAGCTAGTTCGCCAAAGTCTGTGGGAGGTGCCGCTAAAGTGAGAATAGTCCTAAGGGGAGAGGACTAGCCAATCTGCAGCCCACAGTAACTGCATATGAAACTACCTGCTTTAGATTTGGAAGTCACCACTATGCTAGTAATGCTTTATGTCTGCTGAATACTTAGCATATCACCTGGTATCCTAAGCCACCCTGAGCCTTTTATACCCATTACCCACTTGGGCTACAAAGCATGTGTGAAGTAGATGTCTCACTTATAGATGAGAACCATGGCTAATGGAGGGGCAGTGAATTGTTGACTCAGCTAGATACCCGCTGGGCTTAGACTCCAGCTTAGGTGTGTCAGACCCAGCAGGTACTGCCTTGTAAACATCTCTCAAATCTACCACCACAGCCTTAGGTTCTGCCCTCGTAATCTCATGTGTGGGCAGGCGCAGGAGATGCCTTGCTCAACCAAGCTCCTCTAATCCTCATGCTGCTTTCTTCCTTAAAATCTGCAGTAACTCTCATCATCTACTGACAAGGTAAGGGCCAGACCCTTCAGCATGAGAACAAAATGCTCTTTCTGATCTACCTGGCCCTGTTTAGATCCTCACCTTCCCTCGCTCCTCCCTCCCCACTATGGCTGGATGACCAAGAGGGAAAATAAGCTCACATGTAGGGTACCAGCAGCTTTTAGGAAGAACTTCCTTGATTCTCTCCTTTTCCCAGAAAACCATTGAAATCGTCATCAAGTGCAAAGGAAGCACTCTGTTGGACTAGTCTTATTTTCCACTGGTATTGGTGTCATTTTCAGTTACGTACAGATGGCAGGAAGCTCCAGAGGATTCAGGCAAGCTCTGATTGAGCTAGACGTCCCCAGTAGCATTTACCAGTTGCCTTCACAAATACCGTGTTCTCTGCTAAAAACGACCCACCCCGAGCCACCGAGGCCACCGCCGCCACCACCGCCGCCACCCTCTCTTCAGGCGTGAAGACAGAGCGCACACTTCTGATTGCCTGAGACAGGCTCGGTTGCTCTCTCTTTTGTGCTTCCAGAGTGCTGTTGTTTACACATCCGTGTTTGCTTTTCTCACCTAGGATTGTAGGTTAGTTAGTGTACATAGAGGTGTGTATTTCCCTGGTACTGCTATTGGAGCTCTCTGAGAGCTCCTGTTGTGGTCATCCCTCATCCTTAGTGCTGGACAGAGTTTCTGCAGACATTCCATCCGATCCATCCGCACGGGGCTTGTTCCCTGGTGTTTGGTTATGAATGAAGAATATGTGCATGCCTGAGGTGGCCTAAGAATTTGGTCTTTATTTGGCATATTTAAAAATGCCTACAATCTAAAACAATTCTAAGTAACTGTCGTGAGTCAGAATTTCTGAGAAATAAACTATGAGACAAAGATTTATGGGTAGGAAGCTTTAGGCGGGGCCGGAGGGAGGGGGGTGCTGTCAAGATCAGTATCTGGGGAGCGAAAGGAGCAGCAGTGAGCTGAGGAGGAGTGGAAATGCTTTGCAGTCGTGGCTGGAACCTCTGGGACCCTCTGGGACTGGGCTGTCCCTTCAGAATAGTCTGCCTTGAGGCAAGAGGGCCAGCCTTTATCCTCTATCACCCCACCCAGTCCCTAGATTGGAGCTAATCCCAGGGGAGGGTACATGACCTTAGAGCAGCTGTCTTCAGCTGAGGGCCACTTCCAGAGAAGAACTCGTAAGAACCCTCATCAGTCAACACTCCCCATGGCTGGGGAATAGTGCCTTGGTCCCGCAGGGGGCTTGGGCGGGGCACCACAGCAGTATACTTAAGAATGTGCCTCCAAGAATAGGCTTTAAGTTTCAATGCAGCAGAAGAAATTGTTAACGTTGTTCCTATCAGTTAAAAACTTGAAAAGGTTTATAGAGGGCTTCAGAACCGCTGTGCAGCTTACGGGCTAGAAGCCCATTGAGAATCCTGGCAACTTGCCTCGGGAGCTGTCCAGGTGAGGCCTGGGTGATGGAGTGGCTCATCCATTTGCCCGGTGTGCCAGCCCAGTGTTGTCATGTTCTGTGTGTGCAGGGCATGAGGAGGACAGAGAAGTGTAATAGTCCTTTCTTCTATCTCAAGCCAAGACTACTTCTGGTGCCTAGGCTTTTCCTTCAGATCTCCAGATGAAGTGCTCCATCCTTTGGGAACATGTTCTAGTGACTCCATTGTCTTAAGGTCTAAATGTTTACGTTCCCAAAGGGGATGAAAATGTTAGTAAGCTAATTTCTGTAATTAAGGGGAAATCGTGCAGGGATTTTCTGTGAGATATAGGCCAGTTAGTACTTTATCCATACTATCACTAACTTGGAATTTGATAATTCAGAGATACATTCTAAGAGGAGTTGACCTTAAGGTTATCTCTGAGAAGGCCATTTGCCAAGCAGAGTGATAGCTGCTGGGGATCACAGGTGTCCCCACTGTAGTGTAAGGAAAGGTCTAGAAAGAGGCCTTGTGAGCCAGCACCTTATCCCATTTTTCAGATGCTTCTACCGTAGGCGGGGGCTGGCCACGTATCTGTTCAGCAATTAGTGAAGAGGCTCTTTTGAAAAACTGCTGAAGGATTTATATTTTTTAATACTAATATAATACGTAATATAATCATTTCTGGTGTCTGTCACTAAGGGTGATTCCTTTAATGAGGGAAAATCTAATTATCTAACCTGTCATTTCTCAAAATGAGATCTTTTTGCTGTTTTTTTTTTTTTTTGATGTGTGCAACACTTAGACAATTATAGCATAAATTACATGTGGAAAAGTATGGAGGCACTTCATTGTTTTTTACAAATTGGCAGCTTTTCTGCTACATAAAATGAGTGCATTTTAACAACTCCTCGGTGTCCTTATGTTGACAGTGCGAACAAAGATGTACAATAATTGATCCTTTGTTAAAGGCAGTGAATAAAGTAGCTTTAATGAAAAAGTCTAGTGATTCATTATCGCCTCTTAATTTTTCTTACAGGACAGAGTTCTAAAACCATCAGCTCATCCCCGAGCACTGAAAGTTTGCCTGGAGGAAGGGAATTCACTGGCTCCCCACCTTCATCTGCTACTAAAAAGGATTCCTTTTTTAGCAACATCTCCCGTTCCCGCTCACACAGCAAAACTATGGGCAGAAAAGAATCTGTAAGTATTTAAGGACAGTTTTTCTTTTATCCTTCATTTTCCTGTAGAGTGCTGTGTTTATTAAAACTTGTTTAGGGCTGAGTTCTAAAAAGCTCTTCACATGACTACAAACTAAAATTAATACTTTCATCAAATTATTTTAATTTTATGATTATCACTTAGTAATATTTTAAGGCCATGGCCTGCATTCCACTAGGAGAGAAAAAGTAGCATCAGTTTAAAATAAGTGGAATCCCAAATCTGCCCTTTCTTCCTCTGCAAATGCTTTTTTGTCAAAGCCTAGGTTTTTTTTTTTCTAGAACGTATCAAATAGCATTATACCAAAAAATAGATGAAGACACTTATAAAACAAACCAAGATGGATTTTTTTCAGTTTTATTTCTTGAGAAGTAAAATTAATTATTTTACCTCTTGTTTTGAAAAGTTATACAAATTACATTTAAATGATGGCATATTGATAGCTGTTCTCGAAGGTCCTTTGTATACGTTGTTCAGGACATATCTAAAGCATATCGACCACTTTAAAAATCTGGTTGTGGGGCGCCTGGGTGGCGCAGTCGGTTAAGCGTCCGACTTCAGCCAGGTCACGATCTCGCGGTCCGTGAGTTCGAGCCCCGCGTCAGGCTCTGGGCTGATGGCTCGGAGCCTGGAGCCTGTTTCCGATTCTGTGTCTCCCTCTCTCTCTGCCCCTCCCCCGTTCATGCTCTGTCTCTCTCTGTCCCAAAAATAAATAAAAAAAAAAAAAAAAAAAAAAACGTTGGAAAAAAAAATCTGGTTGTGTCTGAAAAGATTTTTTTTTAATTTTTTTTTTTTAACATTCAATTTTGAGAGACAGAGAGCACAAGCGGGGGAGGGGCAGAGAGAGAGAGAGAGAGAGAGAGAGAGAGAGACAGACACAGAATCCAAAGCAGGCTCCAGGCTCCAAGCCGTCAGCACAGAGCCTGAGACGGGGCTCAAACCCACAAACCGCGATATCATCACCTGAGCCGAAGTGGGACGCTTCATCGACTGAGCCACCCAGGCTCCCTTCGTTGTGTCTGAAAAATTTTTTCAGCCAACTTCACAAAAAAATAAAACATTTAGCCACATCTTAGAAGTAGTTCGACACTTAATATTCTACTGTGAAGAATCCATCTGCCTACTGGAGCAGGAGGCATGTGTAAGATCTTACAGACAAGGATCTAGCTGTTGCTGAGAGAGCTTTAAATTAGGAGAAAAATAAAACAACAAAACTTTAAAACCCTTGAGGGATAATTATGATACATAGACTAGATAACAGTATGATGTCTGTCTGGACGGCTGTGTATGACTTTAGGCAAGACACTCAAATCCCTGGTACTTCAGCCACCTCATCTGCAGATCAAACAACACACCTTGCTCCCCACAGAGACGAGTTCACTACTCGGTCTCTTGGGGTCCCTTCACCGTGTAAGAACTGCGATTCTCCAACTTGTAGAAGAGCAGAGTGGAGCTCTCACTGAAAGATGGCAGCTGTAATACAAGCAGTTGGCTCTGCTCTCTCCTGGCCTCACTTCAAGGACAGTTAGGGCCGGTAAAAGTAAACCCTCAAGGAAGAAGAAATCAAGAGAAAAGGTAACAGCAACAAACACTTGGTACTTGTGAAGCAGAGGTTAAGTGCTAACTAACTTAGCAGCCTAAGAAAGCTGACCACTAAGTCAGCAGTAGGTAAAAGCCAAGAAGCAACTCGATTTACATTGTAAAGTCCTCTGGAAGCTTAGGAACTAGAAATGGAGTGAAGTTGGGACTTGCTCTTCCAGAAACAGAGGGATGGATGAAATAGGTGATAGGGGTTAAAGAGTACACTTGTGACGAGCACCGGGTGATGTATGGAATTGTTGAATCACTGTATTGTATACCTGAAACCAATGTAACACTGTATGTTAACTATACTAGAATTAAAAGGAAAAAAAAAGCCGCCGTTGCTGCCGCCGTCTTCTTCTTCTTGTTCTCCTCCTCCTCCTCCTCCTCCTCTTCCTTCTCCGGTGAGCAGGCAGAGAGAGAGAGAGAGAGAGAGAGAGAGAGAGAATTTTAAAAAGGCTCCACACTCAGCACGGAGCCTATCACAGGGCTCAACCTCCCAGGGCTTGGCCTTAGACTCTGAGCTCATGACCTGAGCCACAACAGGAGTCAGATCCTTAACTGACTGAGCCACCCAGGTGCCCCCAAATTATAAATTTTTAAAAACACACAAATTACTGACTTTAGGTTCTCCAGGTAAACAACCAGTTCACTTTACAGTGAACCCAACCTCCACAGCCCTGCCCAAACACAGAGCTTTCTTTTAGCTTTTAGTTCACACTGTACATGAGCATGACAGTCAGCGATCACTAGATACTTGAGAGCATGTGACAGTTAAAGACAGGCAAAAACAAATAGAAGAAAGCAACTGGGAGAAAAGTGTTTATTCAGGAGAAGAATGCTTCGGGAAAAAAAAAGAAGGAAACAAAATATTCAGAGGATAACAACAAAAGCTATTAGAAATCAAAATATGATATCTGAAACGTAAGGCTCAGTAGAAGAGTTGGAACTGATAAAATTGAGGAAATCTCCCAAGAAAATGGAGTACAAGACAGAAATGGAAAGAGAAAGAAGAAATATTAGAGAACCAACCTCAGAAGTTCAAAATCTGAAAAATAGAAGTTCCAGACAACAGAGAAAATGAAGGAAATAATAAAAAAATACAGTTAATTAAATGTTCCACTAATGAAAGACCAGAGTTTTCAGATCAAAAAAATCCATAGACTCATATGAGGACTTTAAGAGACAAAACAGATGAACATAAGGGAAGGGAAACAAAAGTAATATAAAAGCAGGGAGGGGTACAAAACAGAAGAGACTCATAAATATGGAGAACAAACTGAGGGTTACCGGAGGGGTTGTGGGAGGGGGGATGGGCTAAAGGGGTAAGGGGCACGAAGGAATCTACTCCTGAAATCACTGTTGCACTATATGCTAATTTGGATGTAAATTTTAAAAAATAAAAAATAAAACAAGTTAATAAAAAAAAATCCATAGAAAGTCCCACACAAGTAAAAAGAAACCCACAGCCAGACACATCACTGAAGAAGTTCAGAACTCTGAGAACAAAGAACTCTGAGAACAAAGAGATATCCTCCAAACTTGGAGAGTTGAGGGAAAAGAAAGATTTCCAACAAAGGATCAGGAATTAGAGTAACTACAAATTGCTCACAGCAACACCAGCAAGGCAGTGGAGGAATACCTTTAAAGTTCTGAGGGAAAACTACTTCCAGCCTCGATCCAATACCTGGCCAAACTAATTAAACGTGAGATTAGAATTAAGCTACTTTCACATGTTCAAGATTCAAAAAATTTATCCTCATGCACCCATTCTCAGAATCCACTGGGGGATGTGCTTACAGAAATGAGGACATACACTGAGAACAAGGAAACAGAGTGTCCAGAGCAAGACAAAAAGATTCCTCAGAATGATAATATTAGGAGATCCCAAGATTACGTATAGCACGGCTAGTTAGCAGGTCGAGAGAACAGCAGCTAACCCAGGTTGGGGCAAGTCAGAAGGTTCAGAAAGTTTTGTCCAAAAAGATGATATATTTGGGAAACAACTAATGTATTTGAACAAATTAAAAGATTTAAACTAGGGGCGAATTGGGGTTTGACTTAATAACTTTATAAAAACAAAGCCATTAAAACACAGGACAGTGGTGCCTGGTGGCTCAGTCAGTTGACTGACTTGGGCTCAGGTCATGATTTCATGGTTCATGAGTTCGAGCCCCATATCAGGCTCACGGCTGGTCAGTTCAGAGCCTGCTTCGGATCATCCGTCCCCCTTTCTCTCTGCCCCTGTCCCGCTCCCGCTCGCTCTCTCTCTCTCAAACATTCATAAATATTAAAAACACACACATGGGACAAATTGTAACTCCAAAGGAAAACAGAGTGTCAGAAAAAGGAAGAAAGGTTACGATAAACCTTGTAACTGAGCCATGACTAAAATTTACATAGACATGATAATGAAAGCCTAGTGACTACAGAGCTAATCAAAATCATGATAAAATTGGTTAGTAGACCTAAACAAATCATTTTCTTCCTTAGTGGAAAATACTGTGCAGAAAAATCAAGAGACGGCAATATAAACTAGAGATACCGAGATAAAAAAAAAAAAAAATGGGTAAAAGAATTGAAAGTGGTTCCTTCTGGAGCAGGAAGTGGAGGGTGGGGCTGTGTGAACTGTTTTTCGTAACAGGCCTTCTCGAACCATTTGACTTTTCAAGGTGTTACATATATAACTTAGATTAAAAATAATAACTAAGAATCACAACAAAAACAGAACGTATTGGCATAATAAATTAGAAGAGATATCCGCCTGTACAGAGAACATGTCTATGAAGAAGTGGAATAAGGAATAACAAATGAAAAAGGCATATGGAGACACGTTCCATTTGCACTCTGTCACAGTTTGGTGGCATATGGATTAGTCGACAACACCAATTAATTACTTTTCTTTATGGTGATAACTGTAACTTAAAACTGAGACGTCAGACAAAAATAGAACTAGAGTAAGTCTCACTCTTTACATAGACCTGTTATGAACCAAAAGCAGAATGTAAAATTATTATTCAAAATTCAATATATTTTCTAACTTGTGGGAAGTAAGTAGGCAGGAATTTTCAAGAGAAAGCCCCTGATTTTTCAAGTAATAGATTATCTTATTATTTTATGAAATAATGTAGTCCGTGCTCTTTGCCAGGTCACACTATCTGCCCCCCCCCCCTTCTAAGGTGCCTGATAGGATCGTACCTCCTTGTCAGAGCCACGTGACTGGTTCTATCCTGGGAGTTGTTAATGAAAATGACATGTGCGTATTGCCACTACTGGATCTTCCTCAGCCCCCTCCTTTGCCCAGCCAGGCCTTGGTAGACGTGAAGTATGAGTGAGAAATAACTTTTGTTGACGTATGCTGAGACTGTTGCTTATCATAGCCTAACCGTACACAGGTGGAAAATGCTCAGGCCCATAGCTAGGACTCGTCCTCCCGTGGGAGCCACGTACCGCCTTTGCCACTGGTGGCACCAGAGCTTATGACTGGACACCTGTCATCCCTTGAGCCTATATTGCTTTCATTTTCAGCCCAGCTTGGGGTAATATAGGGACATTCTGTGTCTTCAGAAAAGTTCAAGATTGCTTTTCGTTAGCATCGTCAGCATCAGTTTCTCACATAAGCAAGTAGCCAGAAATGGAAGCAAAGATATGTCTTGCTTTGGCTCCCCAGTGCCTTAAACTATATGTACCTTGCAGATTTCAAGACTCCGTTGATCTTTTAAAGTGGCCCAGGATCAAGAAATTGTTGATGTCACTTAACAAAAGGTTAAAATGGCAGTTGAAAACAGACATTAAAACAAAATAATCTAGTAGGAGCTATCAACCTAAGTGTGGCGAAAGCTGCTTATAATGGTTCTAACGTAATTGAGAGATGATCTTCAAAATCAGTATGTGTGATTTATTTTGGATAAGCATCATATATTAGGTCATAGAACTTATGTCTTCTCAGTATTGTCTTTTTATATATCATATAAAGCCTTTCTGTAATCCACAGGCTGGCTCTCTTCTTTAGATGAAGATGTATCATACTTATTACTGTTAATGCCCCTGATTTGGCCATATCGTAGAATACACAACTCAGCTAAATCTTTAAAGAGGTAACAAATTAAGCTTTATGTCGTATATTTTTGAAAGATATCATTATACTTCCTCTCTGAAATGTGAACAAACTAGTAGGAAGTTTTAAACATTTACCTTTGCTTCATTATCAGTAGTAGTGTTGTTTTGAGAATTAGTATTTATTCATGAACCATCTTCCCTCTGCTTTGTTTCCCAAAAGAGCCTTTAGGGCCCACCTAATTCAAACCATGGTTTCCAGCAAGCTCTCATTTTTTAGTCTTGAAAACAGAACTGAAAATTTTGATACTTTTAATTTTCCATGATAATGTAAATGACATCCAATACTTAGTTTTCTAGAAATCTATTTTAGTTGGGTCATTCATCTGACTGTTAAGTAATTTTTTTTACTTGTTTTAGCACTGTTAGTCATGTTCCACAATTGTTGCCAAATCATTTTCCAAGAATATCTTTGCTAACATTCAAGAATAGGGAAAATACTGAACATAAGAAAAACTCTAAAATGGATTTGTAACTTCTAATGCTTAAGCACATCAGCCAAGTAAAACATTTTTTTAAAGTTCCTGATGAACTGCAAGACATTCTGCTATGCTTTTTGATAATTACATACATACCAGTCTCCAAAGATCTAAAGTTATCATCCATGGTTCCGAATCCTCTCTCTAAACTACAGGAAATCAAAATTGTCTGAGCTAGAAATCCCTGCATAAAACAGGATGTGTAACAAAGTACGCACCACCTGCGAGCTCCCGGCACTGCTGAGGGTGCTCATCCCGTGTCTTTGTGACCCCTGCATGGACTCCTCATTGCCCTTTGGTAGTGTGAACATACGCCATGGTCATACTAATATAATTATTTTTGTAATATTCATTGATCTATTCTTTATGATAAACGAATAACACGAAGTGTCAGATGAACGAAAACTAATTTGAAAGTAGACTCATGTTTACGTCTGGAAGTATACACAACCTGAACGTTACCTAATCTACTTCAGGTTATGTTCTAGGAATGGAAAGCTAAGACGTATCTGTATAAGAAATGTTAGAGAGTAGTAGTCTCAGCGAGGGTGCTTAGGGTAAAATTAGGGCAGAGGGGAACACATCAAAAGTTAAGTAATAATTAAACTAAATAAGAATTTAACTTATCAATATGAGAGACGTTATATGGTTTAATATCAAATAAGCAGTAAAGATCATAAATAATATGGATTCAGAAGATAGGCCATCATGGGGTTTGTTGTTGTTGTTGTTGTTGTTGTTGTTGTTGTTGTTGTTGTTGTTTTGATCCAGACAGGCTTCACATGAGAGATCAGATTGAACCACAAACATATTTCTTCTTCTATTAAATGCAACCATTGTTTTCTCTTATGAAAATCCAACAACTTCCTAGGACCAGATAGTGGTGGTGGAGATTGAGTAGGCAGTCAACAATGTCTGCTGTGGGTGTTTTCTTCTCCCCCACAGCCTCTGGCAGAATGTAAAATGGTTGGGATTGTATCAATTTGCTTGTAAAAATGAAAGAAATCGTTATCTCAAATGAGGAAATTTGTTGCTTATTATTTCAAATAACAAGAGTCCCGAGATAGGCAGGTCTAGAATTGGATAATTCAGCTGTTCATTGACATCACCAACTTTCATTTTACCATCCTCAGTGAGGCTTTGTCCTCACGTCACGCCCATCATGTTCTCAAGAGGGCTGTCATAAGCCTAGTATATATCCTGCCATGCCCCCTGCCCCTAGCACACACGACATCTTCTAGAAAAGTCTACTTGGAAGCTCCCCAGCAGGCTTTCCTCCCAACTCAATGGTTGGCCAGACTGAAATCCCATGCCTACTCCTAAACCAGTCTCTGGTACGGGGAAGCTTTAGAGAAGTCCATGACGATGTGGAAAGGTGGTAGAAGGATAAAACAGTTACATGGACAAATAATCCCTAAAGTATAAATTGCCAAAGTATTTTCTCTGATCCTTCCCTGAAGCATTTGCCCTTGATGAGAGCCAGTTCTGTTGTGTCAGTGATGTTTCACTGGTGGGTTTTTAGGCAGCTTGAGTTAGATTGGTAGTGAGAAGAGAGAAACCGAGCAATAGCATTCCCAGGAGGCCAGAATTTTCCTAGTTATCAGATTTTCTCTTCAGCCAGTGATGTATACTTCCTAAGAACATGTATTATGTGGAAAGTATTGATTGTAACAGATTTCTTTGTTGGCTTTCTGGGTGGAATTGAAAGCTGGCATCTAGAGTATGTCTAATTATAGAATTGTTTCAATTAATAAATATACATTTGTAATCTCTCATTGTTTAATCAATAATACTGATAACTGGATTAAAATACAGTCCCATTTAAAATACATTCCCATTTAATAATAGTCTATTGAAATGAATACATGCAAAATGAATTTAGGCATCAGCAGTTTTTCTAGCTTCTGAGGAATTATAATCTAAGGCGAAAATGAGCTCAGATATTTGAAGCACGGCATTTAGTTTCTCATTAGGTGTTATATGAACCTTGTTCACAATCTTTCTGCAGTGCACCAGCTCAAGGTCAGGGAAAGCGGACCATATATCTTTGCGGGAGTGTTCTTTCCTCCTGCGTCCATCTTTTTGCCTTACCCCAAACACCTAATTCCATTTCCAAGAAATGTGAGCATCAAAGGGAGCATCATAAAGAGCTCTCTGTGGTCAACAGCTTATAGGGTGAGCATTTTAATTTAGCTTAGTAAACAGGTTTTATAACCAGCTTTTAGTATCTTTATGCTTCAGTACATTTATTTTTAACCAAAATGTCGGAGGAGCCTATGAAAGCCGAACCACAGGAAGCAGAGTGCTGAACCTTGACTGTAATGCCCTTTTTAGGACAGTGAGATGGTGCCCTTTGGGAACGAATGAAACACTTATTCCCCTCACGCTGGGCCTTCTTCTCCATCATTTGACTTCATCTCCATCATCTCCATAAAATGCAGAGGCGCCGGGCTGTGCTGGTGCTCAACACTGCCCAGGAGGCATAGACAATACGTGGGGAAGAGCTCAAGTGAAGCGGTTAGAAATAGTGAGAATCCCTGGCCAGAAACCTGTCAGTTTGAATCGTGCTAAATTAAATGTGTCATTAATAGCATTTGCTTCCTTCCAGTGACCTTTCTTGACACTTGCCATTTATTTGATCTTTCAATGCCACATTGCCGTGGGGACAGTAATTTTTGTCCTAAAGCACACATGTGCATGGCAGGAAAGATGAGGGCTTTGAATTATCCGTGCGGATGGTCACCTGAGGCCAGAGGCCAAACTGTGGGGACGGTGAGGTTGGACTCCTCTTTCCCCCTCAGTGGCTGAAACCCTCTCACCTACATGGCATCTTCCTGCTTTTAAATCTCCTGCCCCTAGCATCTCACCATTTATTCTTTTGAACCCCTGTGTTAACTTTTCCAGAAAGCTGTATGTTTAACTGAATGAGCTTTAATTCCAGGAAGAATGACTTTGCTCCTGTCATAGGAATTCTAGGCCTACTGAACAAAGGGGGAGAGCTGGGTCAGGCAGGCAGCTTTCCCCTTGCCTTGAAACCTTAAGGCTCAAGACCACCTTTTAGATTTTCCCTCATGCTAGCGCTGCTGGGTCGGTCAGCAGCTTCAGCACCTTTACTTCAGCTTTCTCTCTTTCCCTGAACCCTGATTTTTTTCCCCTCCCAGTTTTCTGCGCCCAGATACCCAGGTGTCAGGAGTTCATACATGTGGAAGTATTCTTACCAGGTGGTAAGGAACCTCCAGGAACCTCACGCCTGAAGCCTGGAGAAAAGGGTGGGTTACAGAGCATTCAGTAGTGCAGTTTGTGCATTGCTCGCAAGAGCCCCACTGCAGGGGCAAGTGGGCGCAAAAACCCAGCCTGTGCTCTGTTCACCAAGAAGCGTGCCCAAGTCTGGGGGCTGTGTTTGCCCGGAAAGGCAGTGTGTTTCTCTCTACAAAAGTGATGTCCATTCCCCAAGGCCTGCGCCCAAAGGAAGTGAGTTTTCCTAATTAAAGTAAAAGCGTGTGTTAGGTTAGTAAAGGCCCCAAGAGGAAACTGTAAGTGTTGGAAAAATTCAGGACCTTTCTGTTTCATGGCAATAATGATAAAATTGAAAAACATGGATGGTACCGGAAAAACTTGTTGGCATCAATATGAAGAACTAATAAGACAAGAAAAGAAAAACAAAAATAAAACTCTCTTGGGGCACCTCGGTGGCTCAGTCGATTAAGCGTCCGACTTCAGCTTAGGTCATGATCTTGCAGTGATATGAGTTTGAGCCCCGCATCGGGCTCTGTGCTGACAGCTCAGAGCCCGGAGGCTGCTTCAGATTCTGTGTCTCCTTCTCTGTCTGCCCCTCCCTCACTCACACTCTGTCTCTCTTTCTCGCTCTCAAAAATAAATATTAAAAAAAAAGTTTTTTAATTCTCTTGACTGTAAAAATACTGAGTATAATCATTTACACAGAGAGTTCCCCATCCATGCTTTATTAAGCCTCTTAATAAGCATGTCTGTCATTACAAATGATGTGATTAACTTTGTTGTAAGTTGTATTTGGTTCGACTAGTAAACTTGACTCACATAATCTTAACCTTGGTCTGGGGTGTTTCGCTGCTTGTGAAGTACATTTGGTCACAACCAACTTTTTAAAATAGGTGAAAAAAACAATAACCAACAGCCTTCTCAGCACTGACATGATATTGTGGCCAAAGTATGCAAAATGTCTTGAAAAGATAATCAAATTCCCAAACGTCCTTTTTATTTAAGATGATGGCAGAGCCCGCCCTCCCTTCCCTCAGAATCGTCACCAACTTAGCACAGTTCTGTCTATAGCCTTATTTCCTGTCAGAACATATTCTCCAAAGTTACTTAAGTCAGTACATAGAAACTTTAACAGCAGTAACTGAAAGTACGATGATTTTAATAAGCCATGCACAAATTAGCTTTACCCTAAAAAGTTACGGGCTACCTTTAAAAACAAGAGAGAAGAAAATAAAAGTTTTTCAACTGGAAAAACAGTGACAAAAGGGGCCACTTCCCCCACCGTTTCTTCATACACCCCTCACTGCACTCTGATTCCTGGCTTTCTTGGTAGTATTTTCCAATTACTGTTTCACCTTTGATGTTCTTAGCGTTCTCCTCTAAAGTTTCCTATCTTTCTTATTTTTGCCTCTTTGGCGAACGCCTAAAGATCGTCTGATCTCATTAAACCCATTCCCACCATACCTTGTCCACAGAAAGGGCCTTTCAAGACCCGCCTGTAGGATCAGTCACTTTCAGGTGATCACTCTGACCTCTTGATCATCAACACCTTTTTATTCTTGGACACCATCCCAAAGTTAGGACAGAATTGTAAACAGAATCATGAAAGTTTGCGACATTTACCTGAAATCTTCCATGTGCCCCCTCAGATATATCAAGGGTTCCATTAACAAGAAAGTGTAACAAATTCGAAATCGTAGCATTAACCTGCCCCACAGACTCATATACACCCACCACCACACAGTCCCAAAATTGAAGGAGGTCTCATGTGCAAAATAATGCTCCAAGTAATTTAGAATAAGCGGGGAGAAATGCTGGCAAGTTGCCTAATTTCAGGATGTTCTCAGTCTAGATTCTAGTCAGGCTTTTAGATTTGAAGCATATTTGTATTCTCCACATAGCATCTCTTAGTCATTATGACACAAAGATACACACTTCATAAAATATCAAGAACAATACTTGTGAAAATGAAATTGAAGAAAACAAGAATGGAACCAGCAAGGGACCACTGTGTGAAAATGCTAACATTTATAGCAATCCTAAATTCATCTCTAGACAACAAACTTTCATATCATCCAGTTGGACTGTGATAAAACTCTTAATACCTATTTACTGCCCAGGATAAATGAGTGTTGGGTTTGTTTGTTTTTTTTTCTCAATGTCTGTAGTCAGAGTCACCAACCCTCAATCTCAATTATGACTAAACTCCTTTTTTAGTATCCTTGATGATTATCTTCAGAATTAGATGTGAAGGATGAGTAGTCACAAAGTCTTTTTTTTTTTTTTTTCTTCAAATAAATGAGTGGGCCTAAATTTTTTTGGCTTGGAATTGACATTTAAATTCCTGAGATCATCTAATGAGATTTAAAGACTGTTTAAATGTTGGGCCTTGCATTTCATTCCAAAGACCGTGTCCCATTATTCAAGATGTTTTAAGCTGAATAGAACAGAAATTCTGACTCAAACTGATTCAAATACAAAGGAAAGTTATTAGCTCAAATAAGTCCAAAGGACTCCTCATTCCTAGGTGCATATTAGAATCCCTTACAGAACTTTAAAAAATACCAGGAACAGTGGTAAGCAGTACTGAATGAGAATCTCTTGGGCCATGGTAAATGATGAAAACTTCCCAGGTTATTTGTATGTCGGGGTTCAGAACCAGTGATTGAGAAGCTCATTAGTGTCTTCAAGGAACCAAGTTCTCTCCACCCCCCTGCCCTGCCCTGCCCTGCCCTGCCCTGCTCAGAACAGACCCTTCCCCAGGTTAGAAGTGGGGCGCTTGGCACGAGACCTCCTGGGGCTCTGCACTGAGTCACCTTCCCCTTGAGAGGAGGGCCCTCTTGGGGAGGAGGACATGAGGAATGAACAGGGAGCACCAACCCTCCTCCCTGCAGAGTCAGAGTTTAGTTAGCCCTACGGAGTGCCACCATAATCTGTCAACTAAAGCTTTTACGGTTGTAGGAAAATATAACCATTCTTTTGTCATGTCGTACTTCTCTTCAAATGAACAGTCATGTTCAGAATAGTCATTTCTGTTATAGGCAATTTATATGTTCCCCCAAATTACCATGCTGTGCAAAATCATGATTCAAAACTACCGGACTCCTGGGGAAATGGGATTGGGGAACAACATTCAAGAACTTTATCAATGATGCATAAAACAAGGTAGGAACCTAGCTAAAGTGGTAGCATGGTTTTACACATGTCAAGTGATTACCTAAATAAGTAAATGCCATAATAAATACAATCCTGAAGCTTGGTTGGGGAAGCGGACCTCAGAAAGCTTGCAGTTTTTGAGTTCCCATGAAATTGCAGAAGAAAGACTATCTGGAATCTGTTGAATATGAGACATCACACACACTGTGAACCAAAGTAGCCGGCAGATTTGTGAGGTGTGCACATGTGTGCATTTTGTGTATTCCTGCCTGTCTGGGTTCGGCTACGTGCAGCTTCACCTGCAGCCAGTGTTTGTGTGGATGTGTCTGTGCATAAGCAAACATGAAATTCACATTATGCTCAGTTCCCTACTCATCGGTCTCATTGAAACAGATTCACATTTTCAAAACAAACATTATCACAGAACTGATTTTACTCCGGGTTTGATGTGCAGCTTCTGAATGTCACAGGTTAGGGGAATGAGGATATAGAAAAATGACACTTTATTAATTTTTTGTTCTCAGCTCAGTAACTTAGCAATCCTACGTTAATTAGAAATTTTAGAGTAAGTCCATTTCATCAGAGCGGTCACATCCATCTCAAGAACTTGATAACACCAGCTTACTCCCAGTGAATGTCTTCCTCAGAGTCTGATTCCTCACCAGAATTCTGCAGGGGCTCCTTCTCCCAACGATAAATCCTGTGATTTTTAAGGCCCAGTCTACAGGGCCCTTGATGACCTCCCTCTGTTCACCTTGTCATCAGCCCTCCCTCCAGCTCCTCCTCAGCCCTTCAGGAATGCACAGCTACGTCCATTCCCTCATGTGAACCCCACTGCCTCGTACATCTGTGTTGTTTCGCTCTGCCGGTCTCTGCCGACCAAAGTGATTTACGAGACCACGAAACTCCTAGAGTTCCTTCCAGTCTCAGCCCAAGTGCGTTGTGTCCCATAAAGCCTTCCTTCCACCGTCTGGAAGCTTTAAGCACTTTCAGGAGATAGCTATGGCCCGATTTAGGCTGCAGATTCCAGAGCCCCTCCCCAAACCTACAGGAGCGGTATCTTGAGGTGGAGGAGAGGGGCGTCCTAAGTTATCTGCAAATGCTTCCTTTGTTTTGACTGTCAGAGAACTACCAGTGTTCAGTTATAAGACTTTTTCTTGTCTCTATCACAATATCCTCTGTGCCAGATTTTGTGTCTGGCACTCAGTAAGTGTTTTTGAGTGATTGAAAACTGTTAAGGGTTTTGTGTGCTATGCAAGAATTCAGATGTATTAGGCTTTACTCTGGCCTTTCTCAGAACCTGAAAAGTCACCTCATTTCCCGGTGATACTCACCAACCGCATAAAAAACCTAGTAGCAATTTGTTGATGTATAGTGAGAAATGAGATTTTTATAAATTAGTTAGGGGGTAAATTACTGAAAGTGGGATAGGCATAAGAGTAAACCGGGTAACTTAGAGAATTATTTCCTTTTCTCATTTTTCATTTTCAGCATCTCAGCATTGGTAGTGTTTGTGTTAATCAAGCTTAAGCTGTTTCAACGCTTGGTGTCATTTTACCAGTTGTAACAAAGTATTTCTTGAACATGCTTGATCCTTAACTCGTATATGCTGTAGGGTGCCATTTTTTGCTTGTCCCTAATGGGACATTATGGGCGTCAGCCCAGAGAACGGTGGTATGAGGGTGCACGTTTCATCCTTACACGGGTCAATTAGCTTTGCCATAAGAAAAACAACCTTGGCAAAGGCCCTTCTCTCTGGGTCAGCCATTGTGCAGATGCCTACTTTCTTGATGCCAGGAACAGCAAGCGAAAGCACGCAGACGGGTCTGCCCAGCCAGCAATAGTATGCGAAACTCAGCTGGAGGCCCCGGTGCTGGTGGCTGGTTTCATCAGTTGGTCTGCTCACGTGTAAGCAGAGAGGGAAAAACCCTTGTTAAATAGAGTAACATCTGTGCTAATTGGCATGGTAGAGGAGAGAGCTATTCTGGTTTACAAAAGATTGGTCAAGTTGCCCAATTATAAAAATACAACAAGAGATGATGTAGCCTAAAAATCCAAAAGATGGGGACATTTCTCCACAGACACCATAGAATTAGGCTGCCGAACACCACCCCTTCTAGGAGAGACCTTTTTTCCCCCAGTTACAATGTTCGAAAGATAAGCACTTGTCTTAATAACTCTGTTTAACATTTTTATACCTTTTGGATTTTCACATTTAAGCCAGGAAGTTCCTAAGACATACCATGTCTGTAATTATTTATTTAAAGGAGCAGTTATAGGATTTTTGTAAATAATAAGTTTTGTAACTCTGCAAGTAAGATTTTATTCTTCCTCTGGTTATACCTGCGTGAGGTTGTCCTGGTTAGACATTTTATCTTAACTTTCAGTATGTTTATTTCAGGACTGTAAAATGTATTCCGTTTATTTTAGGATTTGCAGTAGGTGATCCTGTTTTCTGGCACCATTCTTATCTTTTCTGTTTATTTATTTTTTGTAAACAACTTCTAGAAAAGCACAGTTTAGATGAAAATAGCTCACAATGTTGAAATGGCAATAGGCATAAAAACACATTTCTAAAAGGCTAAACATATTTAATAAATATTACTTATTAGGATTATGATAAAAATATCTTCAGAAAATCGGGGATGAATTTAAACACCATGGATTACAGATGTGGCCTGCTTTGTCATTCTTTTTATTGCATTCATATTGGAAAAGCATCTTTTTATTCCCTCAAACTTACACACAACCTCTGTTTATCAAAAGTTACAGAAGAGAGCATCCATAATCCAACAAAATTAACTTGTATTTGGGTTTACAATAAGTGCTTATGTTTACAGTAGAATAAATTGATACCTAGTAGCCTAAGAATTAGCTCTAAATAGAATACTGAAGCCACTCTATACAGAACTGACTGAGGAGAACCTAGGTGGCTCAGTGGGTTAGGCGTCCGACTCTTAACGTTGGCTGAGGTTATGATCTCAGGGTCATGAGACTGAGCCCCACGTTGGGCTCCATGCTGAGTATGGAGCCTGCCTAAGATTCTCTCTCTCGCTCTCCCCCAATCTCTCACCCCCCCAATCTCTCTCTCTCTCTCTCTCAAATAAAAGATGAACAAAAATAAAAGAACTGACTGAGGGAGATTGGAAAGCTGTCTTGAAAACCTGTCTGCCACCCTGCCTCTCTTCTCACCACATGCCACTCCATGTTGAGAAGAGGTCTTTTGGACTGTTACCAAATATGTATCTAACCATGCTGCCATCTGTTAAAACTGCCTTAGAGCAGAGAAGTGGTAAAGCGTTTCACAGCCTTTCCAATCCCTAGGGGGACTGGAAGCTGTATTCAGAAGTAGGAGGGCATGAGATGGGTCCTCTACATCCTTGCCATTCAGAGTGTGGTCTGGGGACCAGCTCCGTAGCCATCCCCTGGGAGCTCGTTAGAAATGCTGAAGCTCAGGCCCCACCCCAGACCTACTAAATTAGACTGCATTTAACAGCATTCCCCAGATGATTTTTGTGCATAGTACAGACCGAGAAGAATTAGTCGAAGTAAGAATAATTGAGTACCAAATCAGAAATGAAATTTGCTATAGATAAATCCAGCTGCAAATGTATGCTAGTATGATGAACATGTTCTCCTTGTGGATGATGGTGAAGTGCTGGGCTGAAGGTTATAGAACATTTTCCATGTGTGTCCTCTATTCTAAGCGTTTTCCATGTATTAACTCCCTTTAATCCTCTAAGACTCTGTGAGGTTGGTGCTATAATTATCTCTGATTTTACAGATGAGGGAGCTGAGGTTAAAGAGAATGTGGTTAACTCCATGTACAAAAAAAAGGGCTCTAGTCATGACAACAGTGGGTCATTTCTGCCTTATCAGGTGGAGGCAAAAGAATAAAACAGGGTAAGAAACTAAGATTTTTTACCCCCTCAATAAAAATTATGAGAGGCACAGGAATAAAAGGAAATTGATTTCTCTTAATTTTGTGAGCCTTACATGTTCTATTTTAAGGTAACATTTATAATCTATGTCCCATATGTCCCACCCACAACAAGCACGTGATCTGAGTTAATCATTTTAACCTGCCAACACCTGACTTCAAAAAGATATTTGGCCTTTCACATGTAAACCAATGAAGTGAATGTGGATCTAATATGCAATTGGCCAGCTCTTGGAATATGCTAAACGTCACACCGCAGTTGGGCAGAGGAAAGATTTTCATGGAAAAATAAAAGTTACTCCCTATACTTCACCTGGTGGCCCTGTCCACCGTCTCTCCTTGGGCTCATGCCTCACCTGGTTACTCTGATTTTAAGGCAAGCAATTTTTAATTTTATAAAGTATAAGGAAGCACTATTCTCTTTTTTCCTGTGATAAAATAGACATAAAATTTACCACCTTAACCATTTTTAAGTGTATATAGTTCAGTGTATCAAATTCTTTCATATTGTTGTGCATTGATTCCATAAACTCTTTTTAGTAAAGCTGAAACTCAGTACCCATTAAACAGTAACCTTCCATTCACCCCCGCCCCTTGCAACCAGCATTCTACTTAACGTCGTCATGATTTTGACTCCCAAGTACTTCACATAAATGCAATCATACTAGACTTGCATTTCTGTGACTGGCTTATATCACTTAGTGTAATGTCCGCAAAGTTCATCTGTGTTGTCTATCAGACTTTCCTCCCTTTTTAAGGCTGACCGGTATTCCATTATATGTCTGTACCACATTTTGGTTATCCATCAGTCCGTGGACACTTTCTTACTTCCACGTTTTAGCTATTATGAGTAATGCTGCTGTGAACACAAGTGTAAAAATATCTCTTTGAGACTCTGCTTCCAATTATTTGGGGTATATACCCAGAATTGCTGGATTTTTCAGTAATTCTATTTTTAATTTTTGGGAGAACCCCCATACTTTTTTCACAACAGCTGTACTAATTTTACATTCCCACCAACCGTGCAGGAGGGTTCCAATTACTCCACATCTTCCCCCAACATTTGTTATTTACTGGTATTTGGATAGTAGCCATCCTCATGGGTGTGAGATAATGTCTCATTTTAGTTTTGATTTGCATTTCCCTAATGATATTGTGCATCTTTTCATGTGTTTATGGGCCATTTGTATATCTTCTTTGGAGAAGTATCTACTCAAGTCCTTTGCCCATTTGTTATCCAGGTGGTTGTTTTGTTACTGAGTTTTAGGAGTTCTATCTATATTCTGGATTCCTTATCAGATATGTGATTTGCAAATGTTTTCCTTCATTCTTTGGATTGCCCTTTTACTGTATTGATTGTGTCTTTTAATGCACATTTTAAATTTTTTTCATGAAATCCAGTTTGTCTATTTGTTGTCTTGTTGCCTGTGCCTTTGGTGTCATAGCTAAGAAATCATTGCCAAATCCAATGTCCCATGTTTTCTTCTAAGAGTTTTACAGTTTTAGATCTTACATTTAGATCTTTGATCCATTTTGAGTTGGTTTTTGTGCATGGTGTTAGATAAGGGCCCAACTTCATATTTCTGCAAATGGATGTTCAGTTTTCCCAGCACCATTTGTTGAAAATACTATCCTTTCCCCTATTTAATGGTCTTGGCACCATTGCAAAAATTGACCATAAATGCAAGGGTTTATTTCAGAGTTTTCTATTCTAATCCATTGGTTTATGTATCTGTCTTTATGCCAGTACCACACTGTTTTGATTACGGCAGCTTTAGTATAAATTTTGAAATCATAAGTTCCTCCAGTCTTTCTCTTTTTTTTTAAGTTTTTTAAGTTTTTATTTAAGTTCCAGTTAGTTAACATACAGCGCAATATCAGTTTCAGGTGTACAATCCAGTGATTAATCACTTCCACGTAACACCCAGTGTTCAGCACAACAAGTACATTCCATAATCCCCATCACCTGTTTCACTCAACCCCCTTCCCCTCTGGTAACCATCATTTTGTTCTTTATAGTGAAGTCTGCTTCTTGGTTTGCCTCTCTCTTTTTTTCCCTCTGCCCATTTGTTCTGCTTCATAAATTACACATATGTGTGAAATGATATGGTATTTATCTTTGACTTATTTCTTCAAGATTGTTTTGGCTACTCAGGGTACCTTGAGATTCCATATGAATTTTAGAATGGGTTTTTATATTTCTGGGGAAGAAATGTCATGGGATTGCATTGAATCTGTAGATTGCTTGGATAGTATTGACATTTTAAGAATATTACATCTTCCATGAACATAGTCCATGAATATTGGATATGTTTACATTTATTTATGTCTTCTTTAATTTCTTTCAGCGGTGTCTACAAGCTTTCATTGTACAGGTTTTTCACTTCCTTGGTTAAGTCAATTCCTGAATATTTTATTGTTTTTGATGCTATTATGAATGGAATTGTTTCTGTAATTTTTTTCAAATTGTTCGTTGTTAGTGTGTGAACACTGCAAACTGATTTTCATGTGTTGACTTTGTATCTTCCTACTTTGCTGAATTCATTTATTAGTTTTAACACTTTTATGTGAATTGTGATTTTTTTTGTGGAATATTTAGGGTTTTCTACATATAAGATCATATCATCTGCAAAAAGATAATTTTATTTCTTTTCCATTTTGAATGTTTTTTATGTCTCTTTCTGAACTTCACAATTGCTCTGGCTGGAACTTCCAGTATTTTATCACACAAAAGTTGTCAAAGTGACATCTGTGCTTTTTTTGTCTCTGATACTAAAGGAAAAGCTTTCAGTTTTTCATCGAGTATGATAGTCTGTGTTTTTTCCATATATGGTTTTTGTTATGTTGAGGGAGTTTTCTTCTACTGATAGTTTTTTGTGTTTTACCATAATGTGTTGGATTTTCTTAAATACTTTTTCTGAGTAATTCAGATGATCATATTCCCCCCCCTCATTTTGTTAATGTAGTTTATTACATTGAGCAGTTTTCATATTTGAATCATCTTTGCATTTCAGAAATAAATCTCAACTTGGCATCAAGGTCTGTAATCCTTTTAATATACTGCTGAATTTGGTTTGTTAGTATTTTGTTGAGTATTTTACATCAGTGTTCATAAGAGATCACTGGTCTGTAGTTTTCTTTTAGTGTCTTTGTCTGACTTTGGTATCAGGTTAAAGTGGCCTCATGGAATGAGTTGGAAAGTGATCTCTCATCTTCAATTTTTTTTCAAAAGTTTAAAAAGAAATAATATTTGTTTTCTCTAAAAGGTTGCTAGAATTCACCAGTGAAAAACCATCAGGTCCAGAGCTTTTCTTTGTTGGGAGTATTTAAATTACTGATTCAATCTCTTTACTAGTTATAGATCTGTTCACATTTTTTTTATTTGTGAGTTAGTATTAGTAGATTTTATGTCTCTAGGACTTTGTTCATTTCATGTAGGTTATCCAATTTCATGGCATATAGATGTTCATAGTATTCTATATCCTTTTTGTTTATGTAGAATCAGTACTAGTGTTACCAATTTCATTTCTGGTTTTAGTAATTTGAATTTTTTTTTTTTTGCTTGTTTGTTTTGTTTTGTTTTTAGTCCTATTTAGCTAAAGATTTGTCAATTTTGTTGATCTTTTCGAAGAACAAACTTCTGGTTTCATTGATTTTCTCTAGTGTTTTCTAGTCTCTGTGTATCTCTGCTATAATCTTAATTATTTCCTTCCTTCTGCTAGTTTTGCATTTAATTTTTTCTGTGTAGTTCCTTACATTATATAATTAGGTTGGTGATTTGAGATCTTTCTTGGTTTTGTGACGTGAGCATGTATAACTGTAAATTTCCAGCTTTAACACTGCTTTTCCTAAATCCAGTAAGTTTCGGTATGTTGTAGTTTTGTTTTCATTTATCTCTATTTTCTAACTTCTCTTGCTATTTCTTGTTGGATCCATTGCTTGTTTTAAAGTTTGCTGTTAAATTTCTACATATTTGTGAATTGTGGTCAAAGAAGATACTTGGTATGGCATCTGTCTTTTTAAATTTATAGAGATTTAATATGTGGCCTAACATATGGTCTATCCTAGAAAAGATCTGTGAACATTTGAGAAGAATACATATGCTGTTGTTATAGATAGAGTGTTTGTAATGTCTATTAAATCTGGTTGGTTTATTATATTGTTTAAATCCTCTATTTCCTTTTGTCTGGTTTTTCTATCCATTTTTAGAGTATTGAAGTGTCTTTAGCTATTATTGTAGGAATGTCTTTTTCTCCCTTCAATTCTGTCAGGTTTTGCTTCATAAATTTTGCTGTTTTGTTATTAGGTGTGTTGTAAATGTTAATAATTAGTGTATCTTCTTGCTGTATTGAACCTTTAATTCATATATAATATTCTCACTGTGTGTGGGGCTTTCAGTGCATTTTACTTGGATTTGTTAACTTTCTTGAATGTTTATATGCATGTCTTTCATCAAATTTGGGCCATTATCAGCCATTACTTCTCTAAATAACCTCTCTATCCCTTTCTCTCTCTTTTTTCTGGGACTGCCCTCATGTGCATATTGGCCCACTTGATGCTGTCTCAAATGTCCCTTAAGCTCTATTGACTTTTCTTCAATCTTGCCTTTCTTTTCTTTCGATTCAGTAACTTGTTGACTCCTTTTTTTCTCTGCCTACCCAAATTTACCTTTGAATCCCTCTGGTGGACTTTTCATTTCAGTTACTTTTCAGCACCAGGATTTCTTTTTTGGTTTCTTCTTAGGATTTTTATCTCTTTACTGATGTTTCTGTTTTGATCATCTATCATTTCCTTGATGTTCTCCCCTTCTTCCTTTAGTTCTTTGGGCATCTTTAAGATGGCTTTTTTAAAGTCTTTGTCCAGTAGATCTGCTATCAGGTCTTTTTCAGGGGCATTTTCTGTTGATTTATGTTTTTCTTTGGAATGGGTCATACTTTCCTGTTTGTGTGCTTTGTGTTTTTGTTGTTGTTGTTGTCGAAAACTGGATATTGTAATCTAATAATGCAGTCACTCTGGAAATCATTCTTCCCCTTTCGCAAGGTTTACTGTTTTCTGTTATTGTGGTATTTTGTTTGTTTGTTTGTAGGCAGTCTCTGTACCAAGGATTGGCCTGAGATGTAAACTTCTGGTCCTCTTAGGTCTTTTCTGAACCTGTGCCTTTCCCTGGGCATATGCAGTCACTTTCTTATTTCCCTCATATATGTAATTGCTTTTGAATGTTCTAGTCTTTAATAGCTGGCTTCCCAGAGGGGAAGAAGAGAAAAATGAAGTGGAGGATAGAATGCAGGCTCTTTAAATCCACTGGACATGAGCAGGGAGAGTGGATGCAACAGTAGTGACCACTCTACTCTTTGTAGACTGTGATCAGAATTAGCAATCAGCAAGGATGCCTGGGTGGCTCATTTGGTTAAGCATCTGACTCTTGACCTCAGCTCAGGTCTCAATCCTCAGGGTCGTGAGTTCAAGCCCTGCATTAGGCTCAGCACTGGGAGTGAAGCCTATTTTAAAAAAATAAATAAATAAAAAGAATTA
Organism: Panthera tigris; assembly: GCF_018350195.1. NCBI lineage: Eukaryota > Metazoa > Chordata > Mammalia > Carnivora > Felidae > Panthera > Panthera tigris. The sequence continues at coordinate 133,143,457 of NC_056668.1, read as the reverse complement.
GCAATCAGAGCAAAATCCTTGATGTTTGGAGGACAGGGTCCTTTTTGCCTATTTTGGCTCTCACAAGTTGCATGCAAGCTGCTCGGGGAACAATTACAAAGCTGCCTGCTACAGGGCTAGGGGTGGGGAGTAGGTAGCTGCTATTGTCCTCAGAGCTGAAATAGACCAAAACTGACTTCACTTTACCCTCAAGCTTTCCCCTGGAAGTAGTTAGTCTTCAGTGGACTCCAGCTTTCTAAAATAGTTACATGACGAAGGTTCTGCCAGTGGAATTGTTGTCTAGGTGGGGAGACAGATTTCCTGGTGCTTCCTAGTCTGCCATCTAACCCAGAGGCAGTATTCTTCAGTGCAGTGGTTCTTAATAGTATGAAGTCATGTAAAATAATGTGGAGTTTAGGTTTTAGTGCCTTTTTTTTCTAGACTATAACAGGCAAGAAGGAACATCACCATTAGAACATGGGTAGAGGGAGGTCTTCGTGATTGTTAAAAAAAAAAAAAAAAAAAAAACTTTCCCGTGAGGACATCTCTGGTGTCGCCAGGCAGTGTGCATCTCAGTGGTGGGACATAGCCCTGCATCGGAGCCTGGGAAACAAGGAAGCCTTCCAGTGTAAGTTTTGCTACTGGCTAGCTACCTAGCCATGTTGAAGTTTGTTTGTAAAATGAAGGGGCCAAAAGAAATGATCTTTAAAGGCAAGTTCAGCACTGAAATATGATTTGTTACCTTAAAATGTAACACCGTAAGCTTTGAATTTCAGTCCAAAATTTCTAAAGATCTTCCCACTCATATTTAACATGTTTGTGTACATACTGTCTGAAAACAGGAACTGTTTTATTTACTGGGGAATTTGCTTACTATCTTTAGTTTTTAAAGTATCTGCAAGAATCTCATTCTTTCTAGGCAATCCGTAAAGCACAACATGCAACCACTGATGTTCCCACGTTAGGTGTACAGAAAGAAGCCCTTTACCCTGAAAGTATGCTCAGGGTTTGCACACTGTACAAAATATCGTCGTTTACTTTTTTACAAGTTATTTCATGTAAGTTATGCTTAGTGTTTAGCGTTATTTATTTAGTTATTTTTATGTTTATTTATTTATTTTGAGAGAGCATGACCCTGAGCGGGAGAGGGGGAGAGAGAGGGGAGAGAAAGAATCCTAAGCAGGCTCCGCATTTTCAGTGTCGAGCCCGATGCAGGACTCAAACCGTGAGATCACCTGAGCTAAAATCAAGTCTTAACCAACTGAGCCACCGAAGCGCCCCTAGTGTTATTTAGAGTATAGGTTTGTTTAGACTGTAGTGTTGTTTAGAGTTTGATTTGGAATAAATTTTGGTAATTTAAAAATATTAACATCTTTTTCTCCTTGGTAATCAAGGAGAATTTTTTTTTCTTTTTTCCTCTCCATTATGTTATTTGAATTTTGAAATATTTGAGTTATTTGAGTTTTAAATTTTCTTCTCTTTTTTCCTTTCCATTATGTTATTTGAATAGTAATTTTATTATTACAAAAAATATGATATGATTTCATTGTGGAAAATCCAGAAAAAATAAGCAAAAAGAAAAGGGAAAAATGATTTATAATCTCACCATTTGGAAAATAACCAATATAAACACTTTGGTGAATGTCTTTCTTTCCTTTTTTTTTTTTTTTCCAAAATCATTCTTTTCCTACTACTTTGTAACTTGTTTTCCCCTAGTATATGATGTTATCGTTAAATGTTTTCCTATGAGAACATTTCAAAAAGTTGTGTAATACTCCATTTATGAATGTACCACAAGTTACCTAAGTCACTTGTCGTTAGACATTTAGGATGTGTGTGGAATACGTATGGTGAATATCCTGGGAGTTATGCTTTTGCACGTGTCGATGATTCCTTGGAACAACTTCCTAGAATTGTATAAATAATCTAGAGACAACAAGATGGACACTGAGTGGGCGTTTACCATGTGCCCCGTGCCACACAAAGCACTCCATCTGGAAAGTGTCCCGTAATTCAGTCCTCCAACAATCATCTGACGTAGGAGTTATCGTGATCCCAATTTTACAGACAGGAAAGTGAGGGGCAGAGAGCTTTGCTGTACGGTCAGGGTCACAGAGATGGGGACGCAGGCACCGTGTGTGCAGGTCCCAGGGTCCGTGAGCGTTTTCCAGCCCGCTCCGACACACGGTGTCGCCTTCCACACCCGTACCGCTTATTTTTAGACTCCTCTGAAGTCTCCTTTGTGCTCTTCTTCCGTTTTTCCTGGTGGTGGCTTCCTCTGCTGATACCATATGCTCCGGCTTGGATTTGCTCCACACCGTGTGTGTATTTTGCCCTTGTGTACACCACAGCTTCCTCAGAACATCCGCGGCCTTCCCACTTTTTCTCCTCGAGACTTTCCGCTTCCTTCACTTCCCACTTCTTGTTCACCCATCTGCTCCAGAAAGCCTGGGCGTCTTTCCTGGCTTCTGGTTGCTATATTTAGCCTGTTCCCGCAGCCTGCAGTTGGTGTCGGTTCTCTTGCCTGCTTCTCTTTCTATCCGAGGGCGCCCTCTTGGAAGCCAAGAGAACTCCACGCCAGTGCTCGTGCTGCCCCACTTTTCTCCCAGACCAGGGGCTCTGTGGTTTTAAATAGTCCATGAACAGCGACCCTGCGGCAGCCTGTTCTCATCGTCATGCACATGATGCGTGTCAGGCAGTTGCCGCGGCAGTCTGCATGTCAGACCGCGGCCCTTGAAATAAAACATTATTGTCTGAAGTCAGAATATAATAGAGATGAATGGGAGATGAAGGGAGCTGTTCTGCCGACCCTCAGCTCCTGCTATTCTCCACACTCGGGCTCAACTCAGTGGCCGGGTTCTCTGCCCGGGTCCCACACTTCTGACCCCATTCTTTTGTTTACTGGGTCCCTGGCTCCTAAAACACCTTTCTTCATCATTTCTTCTGAGCCAGGTCCCACCAAAGTCTTCTTCCTTAAGACCCACCAAATTGCCGCCTCTTCCGGAAACTCTGCTTTCGTTTCGACCTCTGACTTGGAAGTCGTGTGCTCCCCGCGGAGTTGTGAAGCCTCATCTTTCCTATCTTCTACGGAACTCGCCTGATTCCTTCCTTGCCTCCCTCTGAACCTGTAGAGGTCTGAACCCATGTCTCATTCATTCTTGTATTTCCTAACGGTACAAACGAATATGTTGCTGACTACATCAATGAATAAGTGAATAAATAATAAACTACACAAGCTTATCCTATTAACGAAGAAATAACAGAAAGATATGGCATCATTGTACAAAACTGACACATAAAATCCACATATTATTAACCAGTTTAAATCATTGTATAATATTTGAGTAGAAGTATAATGATACATCAGCTATTCGGGGATGAAGGATGATGGAAATTCTGCTTTTTAAAAAGCAAATTAAAAACAAAACAAAACATGTCTTCAGAGACCGTCAAAACAACAATGAAAACAGAACACAACCAATTGTACCTCAGTATTTTTGAAGGAAAACGATTTAGTAAGTAATTTGGGGTCAGGACTTAACATTGTAATTGTTGAATCTCTCTTAAAGGAAACTGAGTGTGAGGTTATTCATTGGAAGGACCGAAGTGACGAAGCCTAAGAAAGGACGTGTACACAGGGAAGAAATGGGAGTGAGGGTCATGTGACTTAGGTTCTCAAATAGCTGTCTACACCTTGGCACACACTTCCAGAAAATGTGGCTTACAGAGGAGACCATGTTTCATGCAGGAGATAATGAGAGAATCTACCTCAAGGTTTTGTTGTGAGAATTAACATGAGTTCATGCATGTAAAGCTCAGTGGCTGGCAAATTGTAATTGCTATAAGAGGGTTAGATACTAGCTGTTTCTCTCTTTAGGTGGAGTGGCCTTCATTCTCTGGTCCTTCCCTGTGGGGCCGCCACGTACGGTTGGTGATGTGTTGCATACAGTAGCCTACGTGTGGCCCTATTTCGTAAAGCTCCATCAGTTTCTTCCCTCACCTGTCAATATTGCCATCCAATAAGACGGTGACGGGCTCTTCAGCCTATACTAAGTCTTTCTGTGCCAAGCCGCCTAAAGTTTTAAAACTGTGAACCAGTGTTTGCCAGCACTAGGTCATAAAACCCTGTACTTAAATTCCCTTTCACTGTTTTGACCTGTCAACAAAATTTTTTAAAGAAAGAATAATTGCCTTTATTGAGTACCTGCTTTGTTCCAGACACTCTCCCAGTGTTCTCATTTCATTCTCCCACCAGTTCTACCAGTGGAGGTGAGGGGAACAAGAAATTAAAGAACTTACCCAATATTATACAGCTAGTAACTGGCAGAAACACGATTTGAACCCAGGTGTGTGAGGCCAGAATTCCAGCCTCATCCACCACACTCCGTCCTATACTGGAAGGCAGAACATACAATGCCAGAGTAAATATCATAAGGGTTTCTCTTCAGTGTCTTATTTACACATAAAAATTACACTAACTGCTTGTTTCCATAAAACCTCAAGGCAATTAGCCAAGCATTTGTTTTGGATTACAGAGGACCAGTTTACTGAAAACAAATGACTAAGGCTGTCCATTTTTAATGTTAGTTGGGAGCAGAATGAAGCTTAAGAAGCTAAGATAGAAGTATAAAGTTGATTCCCACAATTTTAGAAGTTTGATTCTTGGCTGTTTCTTTTCTCTGTAATTATATAATAGAGTGAAGAATAAGTGACAAGCCACCCTTTGCCTCCAAATGATTCCATTTCTGTTTCTACAGTCTGAGAAAGTTGAAGGGTTCAGGAGTGTTTTAAGATTAAGAAAACTCTAGAGGGGAAATACACTGGCTTTCAAACTTCCAGATGGAGAAGTTTCTTGGGCCCCTCAGCCTGTTCCACAGAGAATCCTCCTCTTATCCCATCCGTGGGCTTTTTGGTGGGCTTTCCTTTGGGAAACAAAAAAGGTTTAAATGAATGAAAGTTGTCATTTTCTACATTGTAGATTCCATTTGTGTTGATATTTACTTGGGACTTAGGCAAGAAAACTCTCTTCACTTGCTGCCAGAGCCCAGACCACAATTGCAGACTTGGAAAACTGTGTTCCTAATTTGTGCATGCCCACCCAGCAAGTGCTAGGTGCTGCCCGCTTCTCAGGGCTTCCCCGTGCCCTTGTGCAAATTGTGCACTGCACAACTTAGAGGGCACCAGTCTGCTCACGTTTTTGTTATTACAGTGTTCCAGCTAGCACACTAAAGTGTTTGAGGAAGAGACCTCTGAGCTGCATGTTTCTTCCAGCTGTCCAGCGCCTCCACCACCAGCACACGAGACCTCTCTCCTCAAGTGTCTCCTCTCGAGATCTTCTTCCTTCCCAGCTTTTAAAAAGCAAACAAATGAAATAAAGCAAATCTATTTAGATGGGAGTGGCTACTGAGGATTAAAGTTCCCAAGGGCTTTTATATCTTAAAGGAAGTGATTGCTAACTCCAAATTAAGACTAATACATAAGATAAATAGAGAAGACTTTTTAAGCCAGGAGGCAGTACATTCCTGGTGTCCTTTGTCCTCTCTGGGCTGACAGCACCCCGGTTGGTGGCCGCACGCAAGAAGAAACTGAAGCCATCGCTGGGCCCCCTTCTTTTAAAAGCCTGCCAGGCTCTGGCCTCGGTACCGTTCTGAGCTCATCCAGCTGGGTTTGTGTCTGTAACCTATTGACAAAGTGACTTCAGTGGAGGTGGTAGGAGGCAGGGACCAGGATTTCCAGAGCAACTATTCTTATTTCATCATAAGACTTGCATGTACTCTACCTCATAGTCTGGTAAATTACACAACACTCTTACTCTAATTATGCGATTGTAATCTCCATGGAAGCAAAGTGTCTGACTTATACCCTCTCCAAGGAGTGCTGAATTTAAGCCCAGATTGGGCGAGGATTACTTAGGGTTACACAACTAGTTAATGGCAGGACCAGAAATAGAACTCAGATTTCCTCATGCCGTAATAGCAGCCTAGTGTTCTGCCCCTTCTACCTCTGTTCCAGTTATCTGTTGCTGTGTAACACCCCATCCAAAATTCCACTCCTTAAAACAGCAACGCTGCTATTTCTCATAGGTTTCTGGGTCAGGCATTTAGTTGGGCTGTTCTTCTCCATGTGATGTTGATTGAGTCACTCACCTAGCTGGTGTCAGATGGATTGGGCTGAAAGGTCCCGGAAGATGTCATGTACATGTCCAGAACCTCAGTACTTCCCCCCTGGCCTCTTTCTCTCCATATTTTCTCTCCTCCCTTTCAGGATTCTAGCCTGAACTTCTTGACATCTTGGTAGCTGTCTTCCTCTAGTGAAAGCAAAAGTAAGCAGAAGCTGACAGGCCTCTTACACTAGCCCAAAACTGGCACAGTGTGACTTTTACTGCATTCTCTGGGTCAAGGCAGGTCATAAGTATCTATCTGGGAAATAAATACTACCACTTGCTGAGTGGCACAGCACGTACACCGAGGGAGGGAAGGAATTGATGGCGGCCATCTTGGAGACTAACCATAACCGTGGTTAACCAGCAGACATAGCCTTCTCTCCCTAATTCCTAGTGCCGGACAGAATGGAGAAACTCAAGCCTGGGCAGAAACGAAAGAGAAAAGGGAAAGAGAAATGCCCTGAAACACCGCATCCTTTTCCATCTTCAAGCCTAGCATAGAGTTAAGAAGGCGGCACCCACCTACCCACATGGCCCTCCAATCATTCCTTGGCTGAGTTTCTTCTGGTCGTCTTTTGTGCATCAGAGGAGACGGTGCTGCATTTTATAGTAATTTGGTTTTACAGCTACTGCTATGTCTGTTTTCTGTGTCAGGCTTTTAAGTGCCTATTTCTAAGGCCCATTCTCTACGCAGCAGTTAAAAACAGTACTTTTCAGTGCTGCATTGTGTATTGCTAAAATGTAATACACCTACAAGTAACCTTTTCAACCGTTAATTTCCATCTATAAGTCAAATTATACTCAGTTGCTAAGAAAAAGCGTGTCTCATTAAGTTTCTCCTGCTTTCTTTTTAACAGTACAGAAGATTCGTATATGAAAGAACAAGCATCTAAGACCGGAAAATCAATTTTCTAGCCTATTCTACCTCTGGCAACATCCCTTGTATGCTAACTAACTTGGTTAGGAATATCCTACATAATGAGGATTACGGGCATACTTCGTTTTATTGCGCTTTGCAGATATTACATTGTTTTACAAATTGAAGGTTTGGGGCAACCCTGTGTCAAGCAAATCAGATGGCACCATTTTTCCAACAGCTTTTGTTCACTTCGTGTCTGTGTCACATATTGGTAATACTTGCAGTATTTCATTCAAACTCATTCATTTTTAATGTGTTTGTTTGGCGATCTGTGACCTTTGGTGTTACTGTTGTAAATGTTTTGGGGTGCCACAACCCACACCCACATACGACAGTGAACTTAATAAATGTTGTATGTGTTCTGTCTGCTCCACTGACTGACCATTCCCCCACCCCTCTCCCCTTCCTTGGGCCCCTCTATTCCCTGAGACACAACAGTGTTGAAATTAGGCTTAGCGAGGGAGGAATGTCGAAAGCTGAGATAGGCTGAAAGACCTCTTGCGCTGCCCCGGTAGCCAAGCTGTGGCTGTGAATGCGAAGGAGAAGCTCTTGAAGGAAATTAGAAGTGCTGCTCCAGTGAGCGCATGGATGACAAGAAAGAGAAACAGCCTACCGCCGATATGGAAAAAGTTTGAGTAGTCTGGATAGAAGCTCAACCAGCCACAACATCCCCATAAGCCAAAGTCAAATTCAGAGCAAGGCCCAGACTCTCTTCAATTCTACGAGGGCTGACAGAGGGAGGAAGCTGCAGAGGAAAAGCTGGAAGCCAGCAGAGATTGGTTCATGAGGTCTAGGAAAAGAAGCCGTCTCCATAACATGAAAGTATGAGGTAAACCAACCTTCTATTGGAAGAAGAGGCCAACTAGGACTTTCATAACTAGAGAGAAGAAATCAGTACCTGGTTTCAGAGCTTCAAAGAACAGGCTGACTCTCTCGTTAGGGGCTAACACAGCCGGGGACTTTAAGTTGAAACCAGTGCTCATTGACCATTCTAAAAATCCTAGGGCCCCTAAGTTATATGCTCGTTCTACTCTGCCTGTGGTCAATAAATGGAACAACAAAGCCTGAGTGACAGTGCGTCTATTTATAACATGGTTTACTGAATATTTTAAGCCTACTGCTGAGACCTCTTGCTCAGAAAAAAGATTCATTTCAAAATATTACTGCTCATTGACAATGCACCTGCTCACCCAAGAGCTCTGATGGGGGTATACAACAAGATTAATGTTTTCGTGCTTACTAACACAGCATTCATTCTCTAGTCCATGGATCAAGGAGCCATTTTGATTTTTAGGTCTCATTGTTTAAGAAATACATTTTCTAAAGCTCTAGCTGCCATAGATGGTGATTCTTCTGATGGATCTGGGCTAAATAAACTGAAAACCTTCTGGAAAGGATTCACCATTCTAGATGCCATTAAGAACATTAATGATGCTTAGGAAGAGGTCAAAAGATCAACAGTAACAGGAGTTTGGAAGAAGTAGATTCTAGCACTTATGGATGACTTTGGGAGATTGAAGACTTCAGTGGGCGAAGTCACTGCAGATGTGGTGAAGACAGCAAGAGAACTAGAATGAGAAGTCAGCCTGAAGCTGTGACTGAATGGCTACAATCTCCTGATAAAACTAACGGATGAGGACCTGCTTCTTATGGATAAGCAAAGAAGGTGGCTTCTTGAGATGGAATCTTCTCCTGGTGCAGATGCTGTGAAGATTGTAGAAATGGCAACGAAGGATTTAGAATACCACATAAACTTAGTTGATAAAGCAGCAGCAGGGTTTGAGAGGATTGACTCCAATTTTGAAAGAAGTTCTGTGGGTAAAATGCTATCAAACAGCATCACATGCTGCAGGGAAATCGTTCATGAAAGGAAGAGTCAGTTGATATGACAGGCTTCATTGGTATATTAAGAAATTGTCATAGTCACCTCAGCCTTCAGTAACCACCACCCTGCTCAGTTAGCAGTCATCAGCATGACGGCAAGGCATGACGGCTAGACCAACAATGGCCAGCATTTTTAGCAACAGAGTATTTATTTTATCTTATTTTTAAGTAACCTCGACACCCGACATGGGGCTCGAGCTTACAACCCTGAGATCAAGAGTCGCATGCTCAACCGACTGAGCTAGCCAGGCTTTAAATTAAGGTATATATGTTGCTTTTTTAGACATAATGCTGTTGCACACTTAATAGACTACAATATAGTGTAAACATAACTTTTTTTTACATTTATATAAACACAATTTTATATGCAACTGGGAAACCAAAAAATTCATTTCACTTACTTTATTGTGATATTCTCTTTATTGCAGTGCTCTGGAACCAACCCCACAATATCTCTAGGGTATGCCTGTATTCTCTTACTCTGAGAAAAATTCTCTTAATCTTCTAAATTTCCTTGGGAAATTTTTTTTGCATGTATGTTTTTTTCCTTAACAAAAACAGAGGTTTTTTTTTTTGTTGTTACAGTTAGATTGTCTTTTACAGTTTAGATAATTATTCAACCTAGAGTATTTTTTCCTAGAAACAATCAAATAAATAAAATTCTCTAGTGTCATATCAAAAGAGGAAATGGAAGAGCAGCTATTTATGGACTGTAGGGGCAAAACATTTCCAAGTGCTTTGGGAAATCTCACATTTAAAGAGATTATCATTGTCTCTGGTTCCCCAAATGTATGTGAGGAAATGTGATATTTTTGTACCCAGCTGCCTAGGGAGTAGGGTCCACTGAAACACATTTTTTTTCTCCCCACTCGTGTGGCTCGGATATTGAAGATATTGTCTGTACTTTTTTTATACCAGGTTGTATGGGTAAACATTTACACATGGCACAAAGCTAACATTCAGTTAGAAGAAGTCCAGTTTTGTTTTGTTTTTTATTTTTTTTTAACGTTTATTTGTTATTGAGAGACCAAGAGAGACAGAACGTGAGCAGGGGAGGGGCAGAGAGAGGAGACACAGAATCTGAAGCAGAATCTGAGCTGTCAGCACAGAGCCCGACGCGGGGCTCGAACTCACAAACCGCCGAGATCACGACCGGAGCAGAAGTTGGTCGCTTAACCGACTGAGCCACCCAGGCGCCCCGAAGTCCAGTTTTATTTTTTAACACTGTACCATTTCTCTTATTTTGTGCCTCGATAAAATCATCCAAATCACTTGGAGAACTATGGGGATTTTACTAAATTTTAAAAATTTTCCATATCTTTACCCCTTTCATTTTAGGAAGAAGAGTTAGAAGCCCAGATTTCCTTCCTTCAAGGACAATTAAATGACCTGGATGCCATGTGCAAATACTGTGCGAAGGTGATGGACACCCATCTTGGTGAGTGAGCTGCTTTGTCCCCGGGAGTGATGATGGTCATAACAACAGTATCCACTTGGCCCTGTGTCGAGCTTTTCATGTGAATTATCTCATTAATTCTCACAGCAGCACTGTGGGAGAGCTACTGTTACTATCAACATTGTACAAGTGAGGAGACTGAAGCCCAGAAAGATTAATAACATTTCCCAGGATCATAGTACGAGTAAGTGGACTAGAAATTCAAAATCAAGCAGTGTGACTGTAGATTTCAATTCTTAAGTGCTACACTGCCCTTTATAAATATTTGTCTACATCAAACCAAAATGAAATGTTGACCTTTCAAGGTCAAATGGTCAGCTCTACTGTTGTGCCAACCTATCTGTAATTACTATTGTGATTATTATTTTGACAGTGCTTTATTTTTTAAATACATAGGCTTTTTTTTATATTTATTTATTTTTGAGAGAGAGAGACAGAGACAGAGTGGGAGTGGGAGAGGAGCAGAGAAAGAGGGAGACAGAGTATTTGAAGCAGGCTCCAGGCTCCAAGCTGTCAGCACAGAGCCCGACGTGGGACTCGAACTCACGGATCGCAAGATCATGACCTGAGCCAAAGTCAGATGCTTAACCGACTGAGCCACCCAGGCACCCCTTAAATACATGTTTTTAACCACCAGCCTGTGCTTATATTCTAAGAAGTGTCCTAGTTTGAAGTTCAGTTTATATGTGAGTCCTACATATGTCACGTTAGAAAGTCTTCAGGCATTACTCTCTACATTTGTAAAAGTTCTGTATTTTGTAATAGAAATGGTCTCTGGTGGATCACATATGTTTTGCTTCGGTAACTCTGTGCTGCTTGCGAAACTTCATAATGCATACTATTACCGTTTTTCAGTTCTCTTACAGACATCCTTTTTCTGTCCATTATCTTCTTTCTCCAGTGTCTAGCATCTGTAGTTTGGGAACAAATTAGGAAAATAAGACATATACTCTGACAGACATAGCCGATATGCTGCTGTGTAAGTGTGGACAAATGACAATACCAATTATTATAAGGTATCAGGATGCATCCCAATTGTGAGGGGAAATCGAAGAGAATCCACCAAGGCAGACGTCCTAGGAGTGGGCCATCCCTAGAGCCTTCCCTGAAGGTGGACTTTACCTTGGGCTCCATTGACTCCTCAGCCTATTCATGAGTTCACTTGCATGTGGCCCAAACAGCTGTCATTTAGGTGTAGCCTAAACCGTACTGGCCTCTAGCAAGTAATGTTCCCTTACAGATTTGGAGAGGTGCTTGACCTCAGTGGCTGGTTGTCCTCCAGTGTCTTACTAGGCAGCTGGCTGGGCCCTGTTCCGTCATCAGCCTTATTTCTCCTCTCTCGACCACTCTTCTCCTTTAGAGAAAGAGCTCAAGAGGGAGAAACAACAGGGGGAACCCTGGCAGGTGATCAAAAGGGTAGTACCCCTGATCACAGTAAGAAATGTTACCCTTGTCACATCTGGTCCACCCCTGTCGAAACGATTTATTTATATGCTTCATGATGATCATCTTTAAAAATGCATATAGAACTAAGTTTATGTGAATCTCATAGCATCCCACTATAAATGCATCAAAAAGAAGTCATTAAGAGAGATACAGTTTATATATAAATAATATATATTATATAACTAATTTTAGTTTATTTAAATATAATTTTTAATTTTAAAGCAAGTGTGGGGAGTTGGGGGGAGGGGGGGCATGTGTGTTTGTGTATGTTTGTTTCTCTGGCCGTGTGGGTGACCTTTGTAGTGCTTGATTTTGGTTTTGACCAAAGTAGGAGAACAAAGAAGTGACTGGGAGAAAGATGTACTGGAACTCTAGAAAATCCTGTTAGGAAATCTCTAGGTTGTTTGGTCCACATAGCAGCTTTTCAAGCAGCTTTACTTAAGCCTAAGAATTTTTAAAGAGCTTTCGCTCTGATTTTGGTCTTTCAGTCAGCTCTGTAAGAGTATTTTCTCACTGCATGGGAGGGGGGGAACACTTTAATTAAAGAAAAGCCCATACCAGATGTGAATTTTCAACTAACCACCAAACTAAATTCGTTTCTGTGTGTACATTTCACTTTCAGCCAGAATCCCCTCATACAGTTGTCAGCTTCTTTTCTCCATATAAATAGCCGGACACTTTATAAAATGGGCTTGAAGAGGGTGGGGGTGCCTGGGGTGGCTCAGCCAGTTAAGCGTCTGACTTCAGCTCAGGTGATGATCTCACGGTTCATGAGTTTGAGCCCCGAGTCAGGCTCTGTGCCGACAGCTCAGAGCCTGGAGCCTGCTTCAGATTCTCTGTCTCCCTCTCTCTCTGCCCCTCCTCCCCACCTCAAAAATAAGTAAACATTTAAAAAAATGTTTTAAATAGGCTTGAAGGATGCTACAAAGAATTCCTGGCCCCAGGGCCCACAGATGCATTTCTATCCACCTGCCTATTATAACAGTGATTTATTTATTAAAGGGTATGCCTATGTTGTAGGCAATTTTGATTCTGAGCAAAAATTAGAGGAAAACACAAAGATTAATTAAGGGAAACTCTTGATTGGCTCTTTGACTTATTGGACTTCTTTTAAAAATTACTTCAGCACCCTAGTATTTTTTCCATATGATGTTTTCTGTTTTTCCCAATTATTAAAGTAGTACAAAATCGGAACCACTGAAAAACCCATTAGTAAGTGACTGATTATAACTTAGTATAATGCCATCTTATCGAATATTAAAGTACTTTCTTATTAACAAGGAGATGTTCATGCTGTATTATTAAAGGAAAAGATAAGTGGCACAACAGTATATATTTGATGCAAAAATAACCATTAACAGTCATGGCCTGGCTGAAAGGATGATTGTAGGATGACTTTCTGGGAGACCTAGTTTTTATGCTTGGAAGATGCAAGGTGGTCACTGAAAATCTGTAGGTGGCTGAAGTGCAGCTAGCACCTGGGACTTCCTCTTCACGCTCCAGGCAAGAGCCCCGTGCTGAGAGTGGCTGGCGTGGTGTTTGAGAAGGAGAGAGCCCCGTGTGGCGGCAGACAGACACAGGGTTGAGGTCAGACTCGGTCCCTTCTTAGCGTGGCCTGCTTCTGATAGTGTCTTCATATAGAAAATGGAGATGCAAATATCTACCTTGCCAGTTTGTTGCCAAGACTAATGTGCTTTTAACCCCAGCACAGGGCATGGCCCAAAGTCGGGTCTTCAACACAAATTCTCTCCTCTGCCTCATTAACTCTTAACTGTCCCTTCTCAGGGAAGATCATCGAGTCTGTGACCAGAGTGCTGAGTACTGACATGTGCAGGCCCCTATAACTAGTTAGTGGCCGAACTAGGACCAATACCACATTTCCCAACCCCTAACTAAATATTCCCTTGTCAGTGATGCAGAAAGATGCTGGAATTGGGATACGCCGGTCCTTGGGTTAGGTGTGTGAGCTCTTTGGGCAAGAAGAACTTTAATGATGCAGAGTCCTTGACCTGAGCGGCTGGGCCTCCATTATGCAGTGGGCCACAGGCTACCAAGGCAGCTCTGAGAACTGCATCAGAAACTATTCTAGGAGGTATTTTCTGTATCCTTTCCTAACGTTGATTGTTTTCACCAAGTTCCTTTCATTTCAATAGAATTCCATATCACCCTGCGCTTTCATCATTTCAGTAATTTTAAAACGTCAAGTACAGTTCAAGGCTATTTTTATAACTGACAGAACAAATATAGAGAAAAACATCTCAGTTAAAAATTATATAAAGGCACTTGTTCAAATGGTCCTTTAATTAGAGAGGTAATAACATTGACAGCTTAGCAGTTACTTCCTTATGGGCCTGGAACCCAAAACTAAAGAAATATTTGTTTTATCAAAACTCTACCAAAATTTTAATTTTATTACTTCCACATAGTTGAAGCACGTGAATCCAAACACTGAGAGACAGGAATTGAAAATGCATGCATTTATTAAATCTAAACTTTCCTGTCAACTTCAGAAGGCTTGTTGTACGTGTTCATTTTTCTGTTGCTATAGTTACTCCCCTTCCCGTCACCCTGACAGTTGAGTCAAAAGCCATTGACAGTATTAACCTCAGGTGGTTGAGCTCAGGCTATTTTTAGGTTTGCCGTATTTTACTCATAATTGCACGTGGGTGAGCGGCCCACGCTTCTCTGTTCTGTGAGCAGCTGGGCTGAGCTGCTAGCTGTTTACAGGGAGTGTGAGCTGTTCACCCTGCTGGCCCTAAAGGCCCCACCTGCCCACTCCCGGGGGAGGTATTTCCAGTCTCTGTTCGGTATTTAGAAGTGGTTTCCAGCGGCTTGCCCTTTCATTGGTGGCTCATGTAAACAATGGCAGGGTTAAATGCAGTGAATTAAGGGAACTTAGGTTTCCCAGAGTGCTGTAGCTCCTAGGAGCTTAGAATGTTGAACAGGTGGAAGCTTTAAAAGCCAACTCAGCAGTTCTTCGTTGCGAAGGTGAGGAAAGCAAGGTCCAGGAAGGATGAGAGGCACACAGCTGGCTTGTGGCACACACGCCATGAGTCTAGACCCGATTTCAGTCCCTGGCTTCTCTTTTACTGACGCTTTGACTAAAGCCAACACTTGAATCGGTAGTTGGATTTCAGATCTTCTGCTGTTTCATTGCACGCATCATTACCGATTTTGCACTTGTCATAATATTTATGTAAGAATTAGCTGTAAGAGGAGGCCAGTTTTGAAAATCAGTTTATTTGCTTCTGCAAGAACTTTATAAATCTCATTTTCTCATGTTTATAAAAACAACTTTCAATGGACGTCTGTGGAAATGTTCAATAAGGCAGTTAACTAATCACATTTGAAAAAAACAAGGAAGGAAAATGTGATCACCAGACAGCTTCCTCTCTGTCAATCACACTGTGATAAAAGTTTTCATTACTATTTTAAGAATTTTAAATGCTGCATTTAATTGTGGGCAGCATAGTCCTCTGTAGAAGGAGAAGATACCTTCCCTTGAGAGTCTTGTTAAAAAGACAGATTCTTATTCAGTAGGTCTGATATGGGACCTGAGGTTCAGCATTTCTAACAGCCCCCAGATGACCGGATGTTATTGGCCCATGAAAGTCTTCAAGCAGCAAAGAGCAAAAGAACTTAAAATTATGTGGGCAGAATTAAATTAATATATTCATAATCCTATTGATGTATTCATAACTCCACCCTTCAGGCACATGTACAGCTAAATTCTGTGGGCAGACAGCACACAGCCTCCCCTGGTATTCTCTTGTAGCTTTCAATCATGTGAAATTCAGTTCTCTTTTTAGTCTCTTTGAACTTGTTCTACTCTAGTAGTGAAAGGCTCTTCCCACCCCCCACACCCCCCACTCCAATTTTATTATCACAAGACTTGGAACAATTGGTCAAAATCTAACTTGTACCAACCCTGTGCCTATTTAGAAAAACTCTGCAAACTATACACTGTCTTACCCTTTCCCAGGCTAAGATACCACAACTCTGATCCCATGGCTTCAGTATAGACTGTCCCATCTTCCATCATTTTGCTTTCCACTTGCTGGCTGTCTCCCATTTTCCCATGTGTTTTTCCACAGGAGGAACCCACACTGAATATCTTTCCTTCTCTGTCTTTTTAAAAATACAGTTTCCAAATCCTTCATCTTTCTCAAACTGTCTGACTGCATAGCCCATTC
Organism: Panthera tigris; assembly: GCF_018350195.1. NCBI lineage: Eukaryota > Metazoa > Chordata > Mammalia > Carnivora > Felidae > Panthera > Panthera tigris. Next base: position 133,127,417 of record NC_056668.1, on the reverse strand, counting down.
GCAGCCCTCCATACCAGGCTGCCTCTCTGTCCTCCAATCCCAGCCGTCTCCAGCTAATGACCCAACAGGCAAAAGACTTGTCCACCCTGTCTTGTGGAAACAGGCTTGCTGCTGATTGCTTGAAAGCTCAGGGACTCTGTGGCCACCATAAGCATCTCACACTAAGCATAGAGCTTGTGAGCAGGGAAAGTGAAACCCAAGTTAAGAAGGCTAATGTTCATTGCCTTGGGCCACGTTTAAATCCCTACTGAGTAGTAGCACTCACCTTTGACTACTGACTTTCCTCCTGTCAGGAAAACTTTCATGGCCTCAAATTCACCAAAAAAAGTATTTCCGTCTTAAACCTAGTTCACGGGATCTTATTTGACTAAATGATGTGATTTGAGGACAATCTTGGTCAAACTGCCCTCCTCTCTCATTGCTTCCAAATGAGAGGGTCCAATGGCAGAACCCTAGGGTATTTCCTTTTAGTAAAGGAAATTTCCTTTTAGTCCTGGCCGTGTTTCTGCTTTTATTTTTAGAAGCACGTCTTCTGGAAAAGGCATCTAACCATAACTAGAGCTTAGAGACCTTTTAAGTTTAAAAATATATGTAAAGTGTTTTTTCTGGTTGACCCTCAGATATGGGGTGCCCCATATCATGAATAGGATAGATTTTGCTGTGAGGAGTCATACTTCCATGACATTCCCTGGCTGGCAGGGTGGTAAATCCTAAGAGAATAATATGCCAGGTGGTAGAGATGAGTAAAGATTTCTAACTCTGCCAAGTACTCTGTTTACTTGAGAACTATTTGTTGTCACCAAAAACTAATGTTAAATGCAGGACACATATTTGCCTAGTCTTACCCTTGGATTTTCCTAACTAAATGCTCCTCTCCCAGTGCTGAGTTTAGGGTCTTCACTCATTCTGACATCTCGATGCAAAATAGGACCCTTGATTATATTTTCTGTGTGGTCTGCTTTTGTTTTTTTAAGAAAATATTGAGCATGAAGTGCCTTCCTTAGCTCTTAAGAAATCCTCAGTGAAAGTTATTTCCCTTCATCTGCCCCTACCATTTCTCAGTCTGAGATCTGGTTGTTTATGTTCGTATCCCTTAATTCTTCACCTGAGAAATAGCTCACCTACATCTATTCCTCAGAACATAAAAATCAGCTCGCTTGCTGGCAGGAAAGCCCTGTATTGTTCATTCAGCCAATATTTATGAAGTACCTGCTTTCTGATGTAAAAATAGGTCCTGGGAGAAGTAGATTGGGGTAGGGTGAAGTGGAGGAGTGGTATTCTAAAATTGAGCTCAGCGCTCAATGGAAGACGTGTGTAAAGCTTCAAAGTAGGGAGAGAGAGCAAGCCAAGGAGAGTATACCTCGTTAGAAATACCTAAAGTGACACACAGCTTCACATGAAACCACGGTCCTCCCAGGGCACCAGTGATTTCACAAACATGGGCAGGGACCCATGGGGTCCTAAAGTAATACAGATATAGTGAACAGACTACCATTTTGGGAACCAAAGGACCTTGCATCCAGGATTCGCCACATAGAACTGTGCAGTTTCAGAAGACTTTTAGCCTCTGAGCCTAGTTTAAGATTACAGTTCCAAGAGTAAAAGATGAAGCAAGGGAGAGTCTAACAACTGGATGCTTGCAGAGGGAAGACTGCTAATAGGCAGCCAATGCTTAAACACAGTTTTAAGGTGGACTTTGAAGAAAAAGCAAGGTGTGTTGTTGTAAGGAGACTAGGAGGGTTTTCTAGAAGGGGAATGGCATCTGCAGAGACATGCAAATGCAAATGATCTGTTAAAGGATGAATTTGACACCTGTAGTCTTCTACTAAACCCGCCTTCTCCCAAGATGTGGACAACCATGGCACACACTGTGTGAGCAGAAATTCCTTTGTCAGCAGTGCAGCCAAACCCAGTAGTGACAAATTACAGGTCCGCCCCCCTCCTTGACCCATCACCACCTCTTAAACCACTACCACTCTGAGCACACATGTGACCCTAGATCAACCCTACACGTGACCCCTCTATTTTGTAACAGCCTGCATATTTCCTAGAGTCTGGACAGTCCTTTCTATGAGATTGTCTGAGGTCAAGTTGGCTAAATCTCTATCAGAGATGAGAGAACCACAAAGAACAGAATCCACTTATATGGGTATTTAAGGTCATGGAAAAGGGAAACATACTAACCAATAATAGTAATAGTGAGCAATGTGTTTGAAGTGGACCATATTGGTTATCCCATGTAACTAATCTCTCCAGCAACCCTCTGAGATAGGTATTGCCCCCATTACCAATGGATTTACACAGATCTCTGCCTAAGGTCATCAAAGTTCAAGGTGTTTAATGCTAGGACCAGTGCTCCAGAAAGTTCTGACAGAAATGATACAGCAGTCTGTTTTGCATGTAGGTGACTTCCTGTCCTGCCGGCTGACCTCACTTAGGTCAGTTCCACCGCCAAATAAAGGGCACTGACATCAGAAGGCAATCAAGTCAGTGGCAAGACCCCCTCCTATGCCTCTTCATATCTCTCTCTGGCCCTTCCATCAGTGCCGTGTATGGAAGTGTGGGGGAGCTGAGGAGTCCAGATGACGTAGAATCTGGTCCTTGCTGTACACTTCCCTGTCATGAGACCTCAGATAATGGACTGGGGATTGCTAAGCTTGGCTCCCTTTTCTGTAATAGGATGACAGTCCTCATCTAGAATGATTGTTGGGATAGTCAGAGGAGGTAACGTGGCCATGTCGAAATGAACACTGTCCTGAGCTTCTACAGTGGGCAACACACTGTGCTAATGTATTTACTCTTCATCGTAATCCTTTGAGAAAAGTTCTGATATTACCCTCCGGCATAAGGAAGCTAAGTTCCACCTCCACTGTAGATAGATATTAGTTCTGTCTTGTCCCCTTTCCACTCCCCTTCTTAATGAGCTTACGTTACCTTTTGTCCCAGCCGTTCAAATGAAAACACGTTTATTCTAGCAGTGAAGACAAAGGGTTTTTAAGAAATTGAAAAAGTAGTTTGTGTGCCACTTCCACTCCTGTTACAGTCAGAGATCTATTTCTGTGACGTTGACATCTCTTTAGATACAGTGGAGTCACCGTGGAACTCTTACGTTGATGAGATTTTTGGGTAATTTTCACAGAAGTAGTTATGTGAGATTTTCCCCCTTTAGTTTCAGTGCTCCAGCATTTATACTTTATAAAACTTAAGTAGAAGGAGATTGCAAAGAACATAAACTTCCTTCTACACAGAAGCAAAAAGAAAGAGCCTTTATCTCATCACTTATTCTGCCTCTTGCTATAAGGAAAAATGTGCGTTACTATTTTACTATTTTACTATTACTGCGTTACTATTTTACTATTTTACTATTTTAAAGCATGAGGAAAACATCATTATGTTTTTCCATTTTTGCATGTAGATGCTCATAAATGCTACCTTAAATCAATGTATAGTTGAACTAATGCGGCAAAGGATTGACATGGCCGGTACTTTGTTGTTAGTAAAATCAAAATTCCTGCATTCAAAAATTTTAAGTCTCCAGAGGTGCCCTTTGTTTTAATTTGGATTTCTGTGCCCTGGATTCCTTAAAGTGAGACTAGTGAGGTTTTATAGCAGAGGCTTATCATGAAAATTAAATGAAAAAATTAAATTATAGTGAGGTTTTATAGCAGAGGTTAATCCTTAAAATTAAATGAACATTATATACATGTGTGGGTTTTCAGGGCAGAAGGTTTTGGTTTTCATCAGATTCTAAAAGGTGATCTTTGATCCTGTCCAAAAAAAATAAGGCTGAAAAGTTTCTGGGAAAAGGGTATGCTGCTGAAGATAGTAAGGCTCTGGGCTCTTCTCCCACCCTGGGAGTGCCCTTGGCTCGCCTCACTGCACAGCAGGCCAGAGCCAGCCTGGAACTTGAAGTTGTACTCTGCGCGCAGGAGAGGATTGGTGGGGCTGTCTCGGCCCCCTTTCAGTAAAGGAACTGGACGGCTCGTATTCTGTGTAACAGGGAAGAGATTAGCTGCCGTACCAGGTCGAATAGTGTTTCCTCCCCATTCCGTGTCCATCTGGAACTTGTGAATGTGACCTTTTGGTAAATAGGGTCTTTACAAGATATAATTACGTTGAGATGAGGTAAGACTTGATTAATCCAGTGACTGGTGTCCTTATTAAAAGAGGGGATTTTGAACACAAACATACAGAGAGAGTGCCATGTAATGATGGAGACAAAGCCAAGGGATGCCAAGGATTGCAAACAACCTCCAGAGGCAAAGAAGAGTGCTTCCCTAGAACTTCCAGGGGACACGGCCCTGCCGACACCTTGACCCCGGACTTACAGCTTTCAGAACTGAGAATAAATTTCTGTTGTTTAAAAAAAAATTTTTTTACATTTATTTATTTTTGAGAGACAGAGAGTGGGGGAGGGGCAGAGAGAGAGGGAGACACAGAATCCGAAGCAGGCTCCGGGCTCTGAGTTTCAGCAGAGAGCCTGAAGCGGGGCTCGAACCCACAGACCGTGAGATCATGACCTGAGCCGAAGTCGGATGCTCAACCGACTAAGCCACCCAGGCGCCCCAAATCTCTGTTGTTTTAAACCACCCAGTCTGTAGTACCTTGAGACTAATAGAGCTGCTAATAACATAATCCCAAAAGCAGTAGAATAAACACATCAGGAGGTTATTACTATTTTTTTCATAACTAAAAGAAGCCCAGAGGTGGGCAGTCCAAGCAGGTGTAGCAACTCCGTGATGTGCCCAGGGCCCCAGGCTTCCTCTGGTTCATCGCCCACAGTCCTTGCAAGCTGACTTGTGGAGCTCCTGCCAGCATTTCAGCAGGGAAAGTGGGAAGAGTAAAGGCCCAAAAGCCACAGACTGAGTCAGACCCAATGAGGAGATTCCCAGAAGCTCCATCTGGGGACTTACACCTCATTGGCCAAAGCTGTGTCACATGACCCACCTCGGCTGTGAGGGAAGGGGCGCAGGGTGCTGCCCTGGGTGTGATCTGGTGAGGATCTTGGTGAGGAAGGAGTAGAGGGTGGGGCTGGGGGGGTGGCCCACACACAGCTCTGCCACCTCTAGACCCAGGAGATGGTACCGTAGGGGGCACCTAGGCTTGTTGGCTGTTCCTGCTTTTAAGCAAGCAAGAGCACATGGGATAGAGTGGCCTTTAGATCATGGGGCATCATTGCCACTTAGACCTGCAATGAAAAACAAGGGGCCTGTCCTCTTCCACCTTCACCGCCACTCCCCTCTTCAGCCTGCCCACTGCGAACACCGCCACCACGCAGTTGTATGGGTTTGTGGCGTCCAGGAGGGCACATTGGGAGGACTTGCCTCTTGAGATTTTCAGGCAATATGGCCAGTATGATTTTGTAAGATGTCAGGTAGATACCACTACTTCTGTACTGGGGTGATAGATCATATATTTAAACTCGGGGGTACAGAAACCTCACTCTGGAGGTCCGTTCCCACCAGTGGCAGAGTCCAAGGCTTAAGTCTGCCACTTAAAGGCAACTTTGTCTCTTACAAGTTAGCCATCTCAGCTGAACAAATGCCCCCAGTTAGAGTGTCTCCGCTTTGTATCTTCTCCCTGCCAGGATGATGTCAGGGCTCTAGGATGGCTCACGTGTCTCTTTGGTCTTTGAGGAAGGATCTCTGGGTGCCCTCTGGGTCTTTGCTCGCCTCTAAGGAGATATCTGTTCCTGCATAGTTACCGGCCTCTGTCCCCACTGGAGCCATTGACTGATTGCCCTGCTAGCCTGTAGCCTATGACCCTAAAGGCCTTCGGCTGTGTTGCCGCTGACCATGGGCCCCACATTACACTGGAGGCAGGAGCCGGGCATTTTGGCCAAACCTTTTGATTCAGGATATGTTCCACAGAAGACCGTCAAAGGGGCAGGCAGGAGCTGAAGATCGAGCTGGGGCAGCAGGATACATCACATTTGCTTTCTGCACGTTTCCTCTTATCATGGTCCCCTGATCCGGCCTCCAGTGGCCTCCTCTCCAAGAAGCCTCCCGTGCTTCTTCCAGATGTCCAGATATCCCTGCATCCATTGGCTGAGCTTCCTCCCAGGGCCCCGGAGTTATTCCCCTGCTGCCCCTGCTTGCACAGCAGGAGCTGGGACATCTGCCCCACACTGCGGCTCAGTGTGCAGAGCTCACCGCCCCACCAAACTACGCAGCTGCTACGTGCAGCCCGCAGACCCTGAGACCTCTGCCTGAAAACCATGGCATTCGTAAAAACAGAAGTGACCATATTCAATCCCCTGACAGACCTACATAACTGCTTCTTGTCAGCTTCCTGCCGTTGGTTGTCGTTGATGTCTTGTGGAGTGGATTCTGCGTTGTTTTTCTGTTGAGAGAGAACAAATTGTTACAGGCTTTTAAGGAAACCAGAAACATTCACTCTCTAATTATATCTATTATTCCATTCCCATTCATCTTGCTTTCTTGTTTTGAAGCAGGCCTTTATATGAGCCAGAAACTACAGTCACGTTTTCTGCATAAATAAAAGCTGCTGTTTTTCTGCTGCGGTGTGTGAGAGGACTTGTCAGCATGGGTTAGAGAGTTATTCCTATTGAAGATTCTAACAGACTGTCAGGCTGGGCCCATGTTGACGGTATCAGTCATTGCCTTTTCCCTTAACTGGAAATATTTTTGGAAATATTTAGCATAGCAGTGTTTTGAAATGCAAGTTCCAAGAGTGTTTTCCCATGTTTGTTCAGTCAGTCAGGACTTACACTGTACCTGAAAGGTAGGTCTCATGCCAAGGGCCGAGAGGATAGCCCTGAACAAGACAGTCTTGGGGCTTGTATTCCGTTGGGGGAGGTGGACAATAGACACGCCAGCAAATGCATGTGAGAATGCCAGATGGTGACAGGTGCTTAGTGAAAGTACAGGAAAAGAGATGATGTGGCAGCGCCCAGAGGCTCTGTGACCCGGGCTCCCTTAGTTTGGATGGGCAGGAAGGTTGCTCTGAAGAGGCATCATGGGACCCGAGTTGAACAGTGAGGAAGAGCTGGTCTGCACAGATGTGAGCCCAGCCCCCCAGGGCCAAGAGAGCAGTGTGCCGGCCCTGCCTCCGCTAGCAGTGGGGCAGGGGCGGGCCGGCAGGGAGTGATACACAGCTCTGGTGGCCGTAGGGGGCCAGGCATACAACTGAGGAGTCTCGAGTCGAGACTGAGACCGCTCTACTGAGTGAGTGACTAAGCATGGGCCTTGTAGACCCATGCATATAAGTAGGTGTGATTTAAGGCCACAAAATAAGCAAGGAGATGTTAATGGAGGGTAAGCCTACTTATTGTCATGATTCTCCGATTGGTGTGCATATTGGTATCCTCTTTAAAGTGTGTTTTAGTTGCCCTTCACCCCACACATTCTCCTGCCTAGCCCTGGTCGGGGGGAAGGTGTGGGGGGGCTCTTCCTCCTCCCCTGAGCTCTCCTGAGAACCCCGGCTCAGTCAGGCCCACCAGCAACAGGGCCGTGTGCGTCCCTTAGGCGTGTCGTGGGGGAGCCCCGAGGCCCGCTGCATGTTGACCGTGCAGCTCAGTGCGATGCTGAGCCTGGCGGTCACGGCTGACTTGCTGGATCCCCCCGATCGGGCCTGGGTGAAGGACTTCTCACACGGAGGGTGAGCCTCCTAGAGGACGTAGAGAAGTAGCTCCTGTGAAGACCCCGGGTGAAGTCAGGCAGACTCCATAGGCAGTGATGTCCGATGGCAACCTGTGGTGCCGTGAGTTTGTTCTTTTATTCTTACCATTTTGTTGAGTTTACAACATGCTTTACTGTTTAAATCTTCAAAGACAGTGTCTTTACTGACTTCAGTCACCTGGGAGGACCTGGTCTTCAGAGACAGAGGTGAGTTAACCCAATGGAACCATGAGGTGGTGTAGGAAGCTCAGAATGAAACGCTTCCTCCCAGAGGCTGGATGAATGCTCTAGACTGTTCACATTGTAGGTTAGCAGGAGGTGCCCTGGTCTCTCTGCAGAAGTGAAGACACATTTGTCATCATAAGAACACATTTGTGTCTCGTCGGTGGGAAGGCTGTGCTCACCGGGCTCGGTGCTCCCCTCTGCTCTCCCCCACACCTGCCTCATCTGCACTTTGGCAGAGCGTCCTTGGTGGAAATACTTACTACGAGATTGGACAGAAACATTTCCAAGCAAGTAATGACGTGGCAGCAGATAAGTTATACTCAGGGCATTAGTTATAAAATGTCATTCTTCTATTTTCAGTAAATATTCAAGATGTGATATTACAAGAAAATTTGGAAAAAGAAGATCAAATTCTGGTTTCTCTGGCAGGATTAAAACAGGTATGTCCATTGATCTGACTTTGTGTCCCGCTGGCCATCTTTCAGTGCTTGTTGGGGAGGGTATCCTGTGGAGGGTGGACCATGCACGTATTAGAGCCAACATCCCCCCAGCCCCTCATTTCCTCCCAGACAGAGCCCATCCTGAACCGCCACCTTTTTACGCCTCGTGCTCCCGCGAGTGATTATGTCTGACTGGCTTGTAGCCCAAGCTACTTTTCCACTCTCACCCTTGCTTCTTCCTCGTACCAAAGCCATTCAGTTGGTTCCTCACCCAGAGCTGGTGTTGCCTGGTCCGGCAGCATGTTCACTTGTTTACCCGTAAACACATGCTGTCCTCGGAGCACAAGCCACCCACGGCAGGCCTCAGACCCACAAGGACCACACTCACCCAACCCTTGGAGGGCTGAGTGGAACGTACGCGTTAATGAAAAGAGCGTGCTGCTCTCAGAGCCGTCTGCCTGTGTTATTAACAGTTCAGCTGGGGTGTAGTCACTTGAGTAGCTAAGGGCCGTTCAGTGGGGCTGAGTGTGTAGGCAAATGGCACTTCCTGCTCTAAGATAACTGCCCAGGATGTGACACCCATGTCTGACCCCATGAGAGCCTGGCCATTAAGACTTGGAAATTTTCCTTGGTCATTAATAAGTCCATGGCTTTGATACAGTTGGATTTTTTCCTGTTATTCCTTTCTTGTGGTAATATATTCATCATCCTATTAAAAAATGGCCCATGATAAGTCTAGTTTAAAGGTATTAGAGATTTAGCTAGCATTTCAAAACAAACTCATTCACCTTTTTCATTTATTTTCTTCTTTTTTGAAAAATAGATCAAAGACATTCTAAAAGGTTCCCTGCGTTTCAACCAGAGTCAGCTGGAAGCTGAGGAGAATGAGCAGATCACCATCTCAGATGATCACTACTGCTCCAGTGGCCAGGGCCAAGGCCAAGGCCAGAGCGACCAAACACCTGGGGCCACCAAGCAGGTATAAGAGCTCTGATGAACTGTGTCACATGAACTTGATGGGGGCACATTCACGAGAGTTCTTCAAAGCAAGGAATAATGAAAACTTTGCCAAAGTCATTTCAGATTACCGTGTGTGAAGTTCAGCTGTCAAATACCACGGGTGGCCTGAGCCAGAAGTGCTGTATACAGCTGTGCGAGTTACATACCCTAGTGCCCTACGGGGTGCCATTCACAATGATAACAATTAGGCTGTTATCTCCCAGAGTTGTTCAGTATACAACCTACATGCCTGTATGCAGCAGCTTTGGCCTGAACCTCCTACCAGTCCTATTGTGTGACATTAGAAAGCCAGATCTCTGCCTCAGCTATTGGTTACCTCTAGCTGACGCCCCAATTCCCCGTTAGCACAGGAAGTGCTGTTCATTCTTTCCCAGTGCTCTCCTGAGTGTACTTCAGCTGGCTAGACCTTTTTTTTGCCTTCGTGGAGGAGGGCTTCTCATTAATGTCCATCCTCTAAGGGAGAGGTCAGCGGAGTCTTCCTGTAAAGGATCAGCTCATTAATATTTTAGGAGTTATAGGCCGCATGTGGTCTATGTCACGTATTTGTTTTTGTATTTGGTGTGTTTGTTTCTTTGTTTTTACAACCTTTAAAAATGTATAAGCGATTCTCAGCTTGAGAGCCATGCAAAAACAGGCCACGGACCAGATTTGGCTTATGGGCCATAGTTTGCTGACCCCTGCTCTCAAGGTGTCGACATAGTATATACTTTATTCTAACATAGGAACATAGAATTTTCCAGTGAGAAATAATCCAAGAAATTCCTCTTGTGCTTAGTCCTGTCTGCTTATTTTACCAGTGAGAAAATGAAGGCCTCAGAGGCGCATAGGCTCAACAGGCATCACGTTTCCAGAACTCCTGTTCCAATCCAGTAGGCTCCTAGCTCCACCATGCTTCCTCACTATACTTTCTCTGACAGGACTAAAAATCCCTAATAATACACTGTTTCATGGCTTACAAAGTTTCATCTTGAGAAATGAACATTAGCAAAATCTCATCTAAGGCTCTCTCTCAAAACTGAGCATCCAGATACTTACAAATTATTTTTGTGATGAAAAAACCAAAATGATATGTTAGAATGGGAATTTTTTTAGTTTGAAGAGTACTCTTCAAGGAGAGAGAGGCTTGTGTGGTTAATTTCATTCAGCTTTAAAAAGAAGTTTTCGGGGCGCCCGGGTGGCTCAGTCGGTTGGGCGTCCGACTTCAGCTCAGGTCATGATCTCGCGGTCCATGAGTTCGAGCCCCGCGTCGGGCTCTGTGCTGACAGCTCGGAGCCTGGAGCCTGTTTCAGATTCTGTGTCTCCCTCTCTCTCTGACCTTCCCCCATTCATGCTCTGTCTCTCTCTGTCTCAAAAAATGAATAAACGTTAAAAAAAAAAAGTTATCATAGAGCATTTAGTCTGCATTTTTAGCCACATGAATAGAGCATTAACATTGCAAGTTTAATTTGATTAGTTCCTCCAAATTCTCCTTCCCTAAGCAGATGTTTTTCAATAATCATTGCTTCATTCAAATTTTGTTGAGTTTAGGCTCACCCCCCAACTATTTTTAATTGACAATGCTGTTTTAAAATTTAACATGATTTTTTTATTTGAATGTGTAAAAATATTACAGAAAAAGACCTTTCAAAAGCACTAATGAATTTGCTAAATTTAAAGCTTCTTGATTATACTTTGCCATTGTTACTCCCAGTTTTCATTTTGTAAGAACCTACCTGTTACCGCCATTGCCCCAGCAGAACCCATGTGCACGCTCAAGGTGAGCCAGCCGTGAGGTGTAGATGGCCCGAAATAGGATATGCCCTTGCTCTGGCAGGGCCACACTCCTGTGCAGCATCCAAGAGACCTGCCTCTGTGTGCGCTTCTAAAACACAGTCAACCCATCCTGTGCCCAGAGACCCCACAGCTGCCTTCTCTGCATCTCTGTTCCTCTGTAGGGTTAAGTGGAAAAGAAGAAAAGTGGGAAAAGGGAAAATAGCAGGGCTTTTCTTCTTTGCTCATTCCTGCCATGGCTTCTTCCTCAAGGATGTTAGCAGTTTATAAAAAAACAAAAAACAAAAAAAAAAAACCCTGTACTCCTGAAAGAGGTTTTATCTGAGGAAGGAAGAATTAGGGAAGCAGTGCTCTCCTCTTGCCTTCACAGGAGGAAAGGCAAGAGAAATCCCAGATGAAGCAACAGGTCGCATAGAGAGCCAAATGTCTGGAGCCTTGTGCCCCAGTGCCCGGGGATCTGGTCTAGATTCATACAGGAACCACCAGGCTGGAAGTCCTGGCCCAGCATCTTTCCTTAGGAACCTGTGTCTCAAGCCTTGGGACGACTGTCAGGGCTTGGAACTGGCAGACTTACTTTCTTATTCTGTGGGGCCAGGGTGGCAGAGGGGGGCTGGCTCTGGACAGGAACGTGTGGGCCAGGTGGGTGTTCTGAAGGCGTTTTCCCTCCTGCTTCCCAAAGGTGAGCTGAGGGCCTGCTCTGCCAAGTGTTCAGGGTGCTCAGGGTATGGGATGTGGCCCCCGCTGATGAGCTTCCAGTTAGAGGGCCAGAGGCCGGGGCAACAGTGTGAGGCGGGCTTTGGAGACATTTTCTGGAGATGTAATCACCACGTCTTGGTGTGCGGTGGGTTGTGCCACAGCTCATTCCTAAGTTGGGAATGAGCTTTGCTTCTTGGTTTAGCACGAAAGTACGTGCAAAGGACAATGCCGAGGGTCAGGCTCACCGCCTTGGGGCAGGTGGCTCAGTGCCCTTCCCCATCAGGAGCTTCAGTAGGGCTTTTCCTTTTTGGAAATGCACGTGCCTCACTCCCTGCCAGCATGTTGGTTAGTACTGTTCTTTCCATTCGACTCACAGATCTTATCCCCAGCTCTGAAAAGGGCAGATGCAAAATTGTATTCTGTAGAATGGGAAGAGCCACATTCTGCCCCTTCCTCCCAGTCTGTCCTTCACACACTCGTTTGGAAGTTTTTTGGTAAACTTGACTCAACTCTATGGCAGTAGACGGCAGGACCCTGTAGGACTCTAGATTCTTTTCGTCAGCCAGCCCACATCATGTGCCTCACTGGTACTTGGGGCCCCTATTTTTATTTGTATGGTCTATATCTGCATTGTCTAAATACAGTAGCTACTAGCCAGATGTCTATCTAAAATTAAATTTAAACTCATTAAGATTAAGTGGCTTTAAGTTAAAAATACAGTTCCTCCGTCACACTAGCCACCTTTTAAGTACTCAATATCCACCTGTGGCTGGGTGCTTCTATATCAGCATAGAAAGAGCACACTTCTCTTGAACAGCTAGTCCACAGTTGGGCTCACCTGCATCCACCATGTTCCTAAACTCAAGGTAAGAAATGAGGCAGGGTGAGGACAGCAGGTCGGGGTCCGGGGGCTGTATATTGTGCTGGTCCTGGCCAGCTTTAGGCAGGACTGACGGGTTGAAACCTCCCATTGTATAGTACATGCTTGTGTTTGGCAAAAAAAAAAAAGGATTGTGTAAATGATATAAACAGAACCGGGTAGTAGCAAAGGCTGCTATGGAAATCCAGAAAGAAGGCATCTTTGTGTTTAGAAAAAAGTTCTAGGTAGGAGTCCAGAAGAGTCCAGATCTTTTAATTCGCTTTGTGACAATGGCCAGGCCACCAGGCCTCTGAAATGGGCTTCCTTTTGTGATCTGTAATATAAAGGTGAGGAGGGGTAATAAAAGAAGGTCAGGCCCTGCCAGCTCTGCCGTGCTTTGTCTGAGTCAGTCCGTAATTTTTTCTGGGAATGGGAGGCAGGGGGGTAACCCAAGATTAGTAACTTGACTTCACTACTTTCCCAGAAATGTGCCAGATAATTAGAGTGATGGCAGGAACCTCATCTTTACTTCCAGTCACAGGCTTTATAACGTATTTCTCCTCTTCAAAGTCTTGTAATGTATTCACTGTAAGCCAAAGGAGAGTGGGTTGTCGTGGTATTTCTGTAGTCACTCTGCAAATAGGGCCTGCTGTACATGCTCTTTTTATTTTCAAACTAAGATGAGCTCTGCCCAGCAGCGTTCCAGCCACAGACCCTACGTGGGGTGAGAGGTCAAGGTTTTCACAGTTTGCAGTGCAGGACAGTGGTCACATGAACAGTGTCCACACTTTGGAGGTAGAAGGTTGAAGCTGAGGTCCCACAGCCCAGCCGGCCCTGCACCCCATGTGCATATATATGCGTGGGAGCACAAGCCCCACTCACGTGTCCCTTCCAGCCTCTCCAAGGGTGGCACCGTCCAACTGGGTACACCTCACAATGGACGGTGTTTCTCTCCCAAACTGCCCTAGTACCAGCTATGATCACATCCCCTTCTACCAGAGTGCCAGGATCTGTGTGTCTCCTCAGTTTTGTAAGAGTTAATGTGTTGATGGAATGGAAACAGCTTTAAACCTTGAGATGAGGAACTTCAAGACCTGTTGTCTCAAGCCCTGTGATCTCAAGGCTAATTCTGTTTCTGTTCTCCCAATTAAATATCTTAAAGGTGGACAGAGGGTCAGAGGGTAGAGGCACCTGAGCCATTATTTAGCTACTCACCACCCACATGTCACCAAGAACATGTAGTTCAGAGAAAGCACAGTCAGTCAAGCCCAGATTTCCCTTGGAAGTGTTGCCAGCTACCTGTCCAGGCTCTGCCCACAGCCCACCGGTGGCCCAGGCCATACTGGTCTGGAGGCCAGAGGATCGGGTGGCACTTCCAGCCACGGCACTGTGCACATGTCGTCAGACCTCAGACCCCCGCCCCAGCCACCACCCACGCTGTGGGAGAGTAGGCGAGGTGGGTGGTCGAGCAGGTGTGGGCACCACACCAGCTTATGTCAGCACTTCTTCCGTCTGGCCAGCTCTGAAACATCCTTGGTCAGGCTGTAGCTTTCCTCACGTCAGGGCGGGCAGGGGCTTCTCTGGGCTTAACCCAAAACCCTTACTCATGTTCATAGATGTCTGCATTTTTAGTCAAAAACAAACGCTACTCATAATTGCTTAAGAAGAAAGGAAAAGCATGGTCAGTAAACCACTTCTGCCTTTCTGCCTTTTGCCATATACTTGGCACTTAACCATTCCTGGTTTTTGTGTTTGCCACCATTGTCCCAGGGGGCCCCTAAGCGCATACCCGGGATGAGCTGGTTATGAGATACATACATTAGGCCCTCCTAAAGCTATTCTTTAAGCCAGTAGTAAAACCGCTCCGGATCTGGGCTTACATTAGGGAGCCAATTCTGTGTGATTCACATCCATGCACGTGATCTCACTGCACGGTGACCACACGCTAGGTCACAGATGCTGTCCTTATCCCCATTTCGCAGATGAGAACATTAAAGCCCGAGGAAGACGAGTGATGCGCACGGCAGGGTGCCACGTGCAGCTGGCAGGGAGTCTGTCTGCAGCCTGCTGGATGTCTCTTGAGCCGGGCTCTCTCAACTTATCAGGCAGGAGATTTACTCTATTGCCCTGGGAACCCAGCATCCAGCTTCAGGGGAGCTGGCCCCCCGCCACTGGGAAGTACCTGGCCAAACATTGCATCTTTCCAAGGAAGAGCATCGGGCCAGGGACTTAAACTTCCATGAAGTGCTCCCAGGGCTACTACTTAGTTCTCTCATTTCACTGGATTCTTCTCTCATCCACCTCTACTTCTGACTCTGCTTCACAGTCCTCTTCAGAAACACCGGGGCGCACGGACAGAGGGAGCGCAGACGACTTCATCCTGGTCTCCAAAGAAGACGACACGGGCAGCACCAAGGGGTCCTTCTCAGGCCAGGCTCAGCCTCTTCGCACCCTCCGAAGCACCTCTGGGAAAAGCGAGCCCCTGGCCCGCTCCCCTCTGGTGTTCTCTGACCCACTGATGGGCCCAGCCTCAGCTTCCTCCAGCAACCCCAGCTCCAGCCCCGATGAGGACAGCAGCAGCAACAGCAAGGACTCTGGCTTCACCATTGTGAGCCCCCTGGACATCTGACCACAGTGCCCTTGGCTTTCCTTGTAGGGACTGGCCACCCCCCTCAGCGGCCCCAGGGTCTGGCTGAGGCTCCCCCAGCGGAGACCCCTCTGAAACCAACACTTCCTTCCCAGCAGGCCTGTGGCCCTAGCGCAGCCCATCGGAACCCTCCAGAGAGAGGCAGACGGGGCCACAGAGCACACGGACTGATGTTCACCAGAACGTAGACAGGGCTTTCGTGGCCCTTACCTCATCCCACCCCACCCTTCCTCTGAGGTGGACCTGGGTTAAGTATCCAGGATCATGCTCACTGTCAAAAAAAAAGACCAGACCACAATTAGAATCACTTTTCCTCTGTCCTCTTCTCCCCAACTAAGAATTAGGTGTGGCAACTCCTTTAATTATAACTAGAAGAAGGAAGAAGAGTTGGTTTCAAATCTTCCCTCCCTCAGAGCATCAGGCGTAGGAAAATCGATTGATATCAAGAAGGCTTTCTCTCTGGAAATCTGTATCTCAGCGTCTTTCATTCCTCCTTTGGGAAGCCATACAGCAGAGCCAAATACAACAGAATGGACTAGAACTGGTAGGTTCCGGGCCTGGAAAAAACCCATCACTGACCTTTCAGAAAGTTACAGCGATCTTTAGAAACAGAGTCTAAACTTAGGAATCCTATTTCAGTGTGATGGGAGTTAGATTTTTTTCATTTGTTAAAGAGTACATTTCCAGACCTCAGGCCAGATCGACTCTGGCCATCACTGTCCCTCCTCAGACAATTGTACTGCTCCTCTTAGGATCTTTCACAACCAGAAAGCAAGGTCACGTTGAGCCAATCTTTGCTGCACTGATTTCAAAAGTTGTAACAATATTACTTCCTTGAATTGGTAAATGTGACCCTGACTTGTGGGATAAACATCTCTCGGTTTTCTGGTAAAGCCTCTGTAGCTTTGACGCTAGAATACATTTGTCACCTGTCAATTGAGAAGTAAAGGGAAAAACCCAAACTCATTCCCATCCAGAGTCAGGATCTCCCATTGGCCTTAAAGTAGCAGTAACAGGGAACTAGACCTGGAGTCCCTTCTGGGGGAGCAGGGCTTCCCGCAGAACATTCCAGATGTCAGGAAGGTGTGGGATTTCTGCACAGCCCTTCCTTGCTGGGAGCCAAGTGTAGGAGCTGCAGGGCCTGGGTTCGGTTGTGCGCTGCGTCCCAGGCACCACCGCCGGGGCAGGACCAGGTCTGGCGTGGCTGTGCCTCCCCGGGCTTCAGCACAGGGTGGGGATTTGCGCTTTTCCGTAGGCAGCTTATGGAATCGCGATGGGCAGAAAGCATCACAGGAGCTGTTTGTCTCCTTAAGGAGAAGTCCCTATAGAGGACACTTCTCCTCTCCTGTGCCCAAGCAGGAGTTCTGACAGGAGAGCCACAGTGCCCCTGCCCTGAGGTGACTGGCTCTTAGGGCCTCTGCTCTGAGGATGGCGAGGCCTCTGGGCAGCGGAACCTGTCATGCCCACGAGCGAAAAGCTAAGTTTGAAAGAACACACACCGTGTACATCCTTCCCACTGCTAACCATGTATCTCTCTACAGACAAACGTGATAATGACCTCATTTCCCACGTGCTCTCGCTCTCCAAAAACTAGCGATGACTCGAGAGTCAGCTACTACAGAGAGGGTTCTAAGTAGCTCTAAGATTTGTTCTTAACCTCTAG
This sequence comes from Panthera tigris, assembly GCF_018350195.1. Lineage (NCBI taxonomy): Eukaryota > Metazoa > Chordata > Mammalia > Carnivora > Felidae > Panthera > Panthera tigris. Next base: position 133,110,457 of record NC_056668.1, on the reverse strand, counting down.
CAGGAAAATCTCTGAAGGCGTGAGCTGGAAGAGGAATGACAACTCTGGTTTCGCTCAGATAACAGGGTTGTTGGGCCTTCCGTGGTCACTCAAAGATACGCTGATGAGCGTCCTGAGTGGTCTGCCCAGCCCCCTGTGGGGGTGACTGAGTAAGTTACTGTGTGTCCCCTTGAAGACACTTTGTATGCTCCCCAGGTCCCCATGCAGTGAGTGGCCTTGCAGCTGCACCAGGTTGCCATTATTTTCTCTCCGCGGACCTGGTTTGGGGAGCTGTTGGTGTTTTCGGTTCTAAGGTAAGAAGCCTAGAGCCATCCTCGCCAGGGCTCCAGGACAGTGGCTGGAAAGGGCCACAGAGCTGGCTGTCCCCTCGCAGTGGCGGACAGCCGTCTGCTTGTTTCGAGCATTTCCTTGGCCCTGAGAGCTAGAGTCGTGATAGTCCAGTGTCAGTGGGCCCACGGGAGCTGCCAGACAGCCAGCACCCTGACAAGGCTCTAGGCTACCTCCCTGCAGTCGCAGACGGCTGGGTGTCTACGAGTCACTGAACACCCCCGGCCCGCCAGCACACCAGGGGCAGGTCCTCCGTTCTGTGCTTCTGTGTCTGTGCTACACGGGAAGCGACGGGGTCCCTCAGAGCTGTTGCTTCTGCGGTCCCCAGTGCGCTGCTCCCCCCTCCGAGGAAGGAGGCACGAGGGGGAGTGGGACGTGGGCAGTGCCACCCTCCACTTTCCATAGATCCATGGGGTTTGAGAATTGTATTACTCTCTCAGTCATTTTAAGTGACTTGTTGTTATTTTTCATAGTTGAGCATTGTTTGCATTTTTATTAGTTACAGTGCTATTAAAAGAATGTGTTCCTTTTTTATTATTTTATCAGGTACTTCTGTTTCATTGCACATTTTTTTAAATCCTGAATATATGAAACCTTTTTATTTTTCTTTAACAAATATAATCAGTGGAACCCTCTCATGTTTTGATTATTAGCAGTTAAATAGATTTTATATATGTAAAGCTTAGATGAATTCTGTCATCCACTTTTTTAATATGTGTGTCTGTGTTTCATGCATTCCTCTCTGATCAGTTTGGAAATTTGAGTTAAATTTTCTCTCTGTACATTACATATGAGAGCTACAGATTAGAGAAAGAAAGTCATTATGACTTTGCCTTACCTTTTGTATATGCCAAGGGGTCTTATAACACTTTAAACATTTAATTATACTGGATTCTTCTTCCAAAGGTGATCTCCTGCAAATGCTCACTTCTAACTGCAATCTGGTAAGAAGTAATACCACTGCGGAATAAGTGTGACTAAAAATACACCCGAGGCCTCCCTGTGCTTTGCCTTCTCTGCATCTGACAGAGTTCGTTAGTCCTTCGGGTCTGATTGCCCACCGCTAACACGAAGGACTCCTCCACTTTGTCAGAGACGATGAACAAATACAAAACTCAGTGGCAGTTACGTTGTCTCCTAAAGATAGGTAATCTGCCAGAGTTGACTTAAATTTACTATTTTTGTTTTCATTTTATTGTTTCCTTAAGAAGTTGCCTCCAGGGGCTGTTACAGAACCAGTGTTGCGGGGAGCAGGGGAGGGGCGATGCAGGCCCTCCCAGTGGCTGTCCTGTGGAGGCCAGGCCATTCCATCATTCCATCCCCCTCCCCTGCAGGTGCACACCGGTCCCCGCCCCCATGTGTACAGAACAGGGGCTCTGGGGGGCCGTGGGACAGGGAGAGGAGGCCGGGATGGATTAAGGACGGCACCTGGCAAGCCGAGCTTCCTTCTCACGGGCCAAAACCGCTTCCCCACCCCACCCCACCCCCCATGTTACTTTCAAAAGCTCTCTTTTTATAGTGTTAAAAAGAAATCTAAAGTTCCTGTAAACAGGCTTGAGACCACTTTGATGTAAAAGTTGTCATAATAGTTTGTCTCACGATGGCACAATTCGTTTGACTTATGGAATATCCTGTTGTGCCATTTATATCCTATTGCTTTGTTCTCATTCATCTTTATGCTGTAACTCATACTGATTTAAGAAATGACTTCTCCTTTTGGCAAAGTGATCCCATTAAATACAGTTATAATAAAAGACTAATGTGAAACTGAGAATGTAGCTTGACTTGTTCTGGGTGGGGGACCAGGGCAAGATGCTGAGCAGGCCTGAGTCACAGGACACCAGTCCAGGACATGGCCAGCAGGGCCCCCAGCCCAGCCTCACCCATGTCACTGCATGAGGCACTTCCCTAGGGCTCACGCCTAACCCTGCCAGTCCCTTCTTCCCCAGTTTGGGCCCTGCTAGGCCCGCTGCTCCAAGAAGTCATTTAGGGGTGTGGCCCCAACGGCTTGCCCTCCCCTCTGCACGGTCTCCCCTCCACACCAGGTTTGCCCTGGTAGCCTCACTTATGCCCACCTAACACAGGGTTTGATGCAGGGCCACAGTGGGGAGGGCACCCCCAAGTCTTAAACTAGGAAAGGTAAGGGGGATCTTTTTAGCTTAGGTAGAGCCATGAGGCCAGTGATACCTTTGTGCCACTGCCAGAACTTCTGCGTGGGCCCATCCCTGGCCTAGGTCACTGCCCCAGGCCCAGCCAGCAAGGGACTTTCCCTCCCATGGGTCACAACCCATTCCCCCAAGCAACTTTATTATCCACAGGTTCTGCCATGAAAAAGTTGGAGGGCCCGGCACACTTCTCAGGTGGCTCATGCTGGTGATGGTGACCAGTGACAGCCACGCACGCTGGCATCCCTCGCCGGCCGCCGGGAACAGGGACCCTGTGCGGCAGGTATGATGGGGGCTTCACCCGTATCCTCTGGGAAGACCACTTCCGGGCAGCTGGCTCATCCTCCTGTACTACCTACATCTGTGCCTGAGAACTTTGGGGCCCCATCTCCCGGGAGGGGCTCTGCTCTGGCTGAGGAGCGGTGAGTGCAGGCTGGCGGGGGAGGGAGGCTTCCCTGCAGGGTTGAGTCCAGGTGCTGAGTGCCTTCCCCTCCTGACTCCCTTCCCCACTCCTCCTTGGCATTTGCCCCTCCCACTTAAACAAGCCACTCTTCAATCTTCTCTCAGGGCCAGCCCCGGGGAATCGGGGAATCGCACTAACAACACATCCTCCTCCCAGGACCCCTTCTACAGGCAGAAGCCTTGTCCCTGCCTCCCCTGCAGCCAGGGTGATGGGTAAGTGGGAACGGGTTGCAGGTGGTCAAGGGGGGGTCCTCTGGCCTCACAGACAGCTGTGCAGAGGAGTCACCAGTCCCACCCAGGGCCGAGGCACCCTCGGACTGCTCCACCAAGTCCCCAACTCCTCCCCGAAATGCACCATTAGGGGGACCACCGACAGCTTTGTTTTTATTTTGTAACTTGTCTCTGTCAGGCCACATTCTTGACCTCTTAAGGGTGTGTGTGTGTCACCAGAAATTTGTGCACTCTGGGAGGCGCATCTGTGGCGAGAAAGGACCCTTCTCACAGAAAGGTGAAGGGCCCGGGAGGCACAGATGGTTGATGCGTGGACCCTGAGCATGCATTCGGCCTCGGCCACTTGTTCCTTCAGCAGGCTCCACACAACACCCTCAAAGCGTCAGGCTGCTTGGATGCCAGGATGCACGGGTTGCCGGGAAACGGGGGAAGAGACACGTGTCTGCCAGGAACGCCAGAAAAGGTTTCGGTACCGAGAGAGCCCAGGGAAGTCCTCTGGCCGGAGAGGCTCCTGAAGGCTCATAGGTGAGACCAGTGACCTAGGCCCCGCCTGCCATCCTCCTCCAGCGGCGAGGCAGGGACACTCTACTCCCTGCAAGTCCCCGCCAGGAGCTAGGATCCGGGGAGGAGGGTGCACGGACAGCCACCAAGCAGGATGCATTTCCCCCAGGCATGTGCTGTAATGTAGGCTTGACGCTCTCGCAGCAGTTCTGGCCAGAAAGCGTACCCAGCTGGGGGACCCCAGCAGACACCTGAGGCCTGAGCTCACGGCAGCCGTTGTTGAGGAAGCGGCCAAACTCTCCTGTGTCTTTCTGTCTCAGAGGGATAAAGAGTTTCGTCACAAGGTGTAACTGAAGGGGGAAAGGGACTGCAGTAGATGTCACATCCCCAGGGGATCTTCCCAGAGGAAGGACAGCTAACAAAGGCCATGCTGTCGAAAGAAGAGCATCGTACGCTGCCCTTCCCCTTGTGCCTCAACATGGGGATCCCCACCTCCTGCCACCTCAGCTTCTGGTCCTAGCCCCGCATCCATCCGGTCAGGAGCCTCTGGTTCCCTCACAGCCTCCCATCCCACAGCTTGGTCAGGCCCTCTTACCCACGCACCTGCACAGCAGAGGCCTCGTCCTCACTCGCTGGGCCTTATTCCTCTGACTTACCGTCCCCCCTCCTTACCTGGAAGCGGATCTGACCCAGGGCTCTCCTCCAAGTGCCCAGGATGAAGGGTGGCCCCTTGTACCACCCACCCTGTCCCCACAGGGCTGTGTGCTAGCCCACTAACCTTCTTCCTGCTAGGCCCCTTCCTGGCTCAAGGCCTCACATATGCCCTTTTCTCTGTCCAAAACACCTTCCCTTGCTCCCCAGTTTATACCTGGTGGAAGCCAGCTTCAATGGCCGGACCGTTCTGGTGAGTTTCCACCAGACTCCTCCTGCCCGTGGAACTGCTTTCTGGAGGTCGCATTGCTATATTTCACTTTGCCCACTGTGCCAGTTACTATGGCTACCCAACAAATCACTCAGAAGTTGGCATTAAGTAACCATTTATCATGCCCATGGGTCGTGTGGGTCCGGAATGCAGACAGAACATGATGAGGATGGTCTGTCACTGGTGCCTCTGATGGAAGACTCGAAGGCTGGGGGCCGGGGTCCTCTGAATTGGCTCACTTAGACGCCTGACAGTTGGTGCCAGGATCATGGGCTATCTGCTGGGATCCCCAAAGTGGCCTCTTCACGTGGCCTGGGCTTCCTTGCAGCACGTGCCTCAGTTCCAAGAGCGAGTGTCTGGAGAGAGAGAGAGAGAGAGAGAGGAAGAGAGAGAGAGTGAGCACCAAGGGGAAGTCCTGTCACCTTTTATGACCTAGCCTCAGAAGTCACACAGCGTCGCTTCTGCCCCAGTCTTCTCGTTGAGGTAGTCACACGTCCGTCCCGTTTCAAGGGGAAGGGAAATAGATTCCAGTTGTTGAAGTAGGCAACATTCTGGAAGCACGTGTGAGACAGGAAGTGCTATGGCCACATTGGGAGAATACAATCCACCACGCCCATTGACTGGAGGCTTCTTCAGGGTAGCTGGAGCGAGGCCTCAGCCATGCTGCGGTAGTCCAAGGTAGTCCTGCTCCAGCCATACCGAAGAGCTTAAAGGTGCTGTTCAAACCTCTAATGTTTGTAGCTACTCACACCTCTCCTCCAGGAAGCCTTCTGTGATGGTTTTAGGCAGGGCCCCGAAACTTTTTGACACTCTTTCCATCAAGAGCCCCTTGAATCTTTCTTGGCTCTGGGACTTTTTAACCAGTAAAATATGGAGGACATGATGCAGTGACAGTTTCTGGGCCCAGACCTTAAGAGGACAGACCGCTTCTACTTCCTGTCTTTGGTATACTCACTCTTAGAACCCAGTCATCACGCGGCAAGAAAACCCAAGCAGCCCTGCAGAGAGGCCTGTGTGAAACCAACAGCCAGCGGCCGACTTAGAGTGAGCCGTCTTGGAAGCGGATCCTTCGGTCCCAGTTGACACTGTGGAGCAGAGACAAGGCACACCTGCTGAACTCCTCCCAAATTACACAATCATGAGCAAACAAAACGATTGCTGATTTAAGCCGTTAAGTTTCATGGTAGGTGGTGATGCAGCAATGGGTGACTTTCCCTAACACCCTAACAGGACTCGTCTCCTCCAAACCCCCTCGTCTTGTGACCAGCCCTCCAAGTCCAGAACTTGCATTTCCCTCCTTGAAAAGAGGGTCTGAGCTTTAGCAATTCGTTCACCCATATTTGTAGAGCACTTACTATGTTCTAGGAGCTGGAGACGCACAGTGAACAAGATAGACAAGATCCCTGTCTTCAGGGAGCTCGGGGTCCAGTGCGGGAGACAGGCAAAGCCTTCTTATTCAATGCATTGCTTCTGTGAACAAATGACGGAGATAATTTCAGATGAGAATGACATGGCAGAGACTCTTCAGGATGGCCGCTTCCTTTTCCCCCGGGGCAGGGACACAGCTGGACCACACTTCCCTTGCAGTAACTGCGCTTGGACCACTGGATATGGGTGAAGACGCAGGAGCAGTGTATGGAAGGGGAGGAGGTGAGTAGATGACCCTGGGAGCCCCAGAATGCAGGAGTTAGGAGGCCGGGACACCCCTTCACTTTCCCCAGATTATGAGACCCAGCCTGTCCTAGATTTTTCCCAAGCCTCTTTGCTCTCATTCCCACAAACATTACCCGTGGGGAAAGAGCCGGGGCCAGTTCTGACAGACTGGGGGGGGAGAGGGAGGCCAGTATCACTCCCAACCAACCCCGTTCAGAGGAGATTTTAGTGCCACTGGACCCCAATGCCCTGGGCCCTGCCTGTCTTACTTTGTCCTTACTCAAGATGCCAGGGCTCCAGCCCATGTCCAGCCAGTGAAGAAGGTTCTTTGAGTCTGACAAGTGAGCTCTGAGAGCCTCCATTTCCTTATCTGTAATATGATGGGGAGAATGCCAAGCTTGTCCACATGACAGGGGTGCTGCAAATACAATCCAGTCAGTGAAGTGTCAGGTACTGTGCCCAGGTACTGAGCACTTGCATGATTAACTCTTACTCGCAATAACGTCACGGGCTAGGTGATGGGGAAGGCACAAGCCTTGCGCCCTCCCCCGCTGATCCAGGGTGGCCTCAGCACCTGGGTGACAGGCTCCGCCAGTCTGTGGGATGCATGAACGTGATGGCTGAAGGCTCCTACCTGCCGGTGTCAGCATCAGCACCAGGGCCCGAACTCACTATGTGTTAAAAATGGAGGTGTCGTTCCTGGGCGTATGTGCGTATAATTCAGCTAGTGCTCTCATGGCGGTGGCCAGGCCGCTGCCAGGTTTCTCAGAATCCTGCCACCTCAGAGATTCAGAGAAGCTTAGATTTTCAGAGAAAGTCTGTTGGTACGCCGCAGAGATGTTAACCACAGAGCCTGAGCAGAAGCCAGGTGAGAGTTAGTTCAGCAGGCCAGGCAGAGTTCACCCTTCCTGTCCCCAGCTGTGGGCAGAGGCCCCAAAGCACAGTGTAAATGTCAGATCCATGCCCCTGAGCGTGTGTGGGAGGAGCACTGTCCCAGGAGTCAGCAGCCCAGCAGTCAGCTCTGCCCTGTCCAGCAGTACACAAAGCCCACCCAGGCCACACAGCAACCATCCTCCTGCTTAGGCAGGGTTTGGTCCCAGCTCATTCAGAAGACTTTGGGGAGCCCCTCCCAGTTTCTGACACTTGGCTTCTCCATCGGAAAATGAAAGGGTTACATTAGACCAGGTCCTTTTTTCAAACTTTTCTGACCATAACCCACATTAAGACAAACATTTTACACATACTACATAGGACAACCTCAAGTGCTGTAACTCACATCCCAAGATGTCAATGGCTTAACACGAGAAAAGTTAATTTCTCACTCACATAATTTCAGTGCACTGTTTCCTGCTTTGTGGGTGGCTGTCCTCCACAAAGTGATTCAGGAACCCAGCCACCCTGACCCAGAAGTAAAATGTCACTTTCAATCACATTCCATTAGTGAGGGCAAGTCACCCAGGGGCCCCGTCTAAAGCAAGGGTCTGGAGGTGGTCACTCCAGGAGCCCACCCCCTCCCTCGGGACACACGTATTCTCTGAGAGGGGAGCACAGATCTGGCAGCCAGTCAGCCACTTCTGACACACCCTGGATACACACACACACACTCACCCATGCAACTGAAATAGAAGGTTCATGAAACAAACTTGCTCATCCTGCATGTGATGCTTCCTGATTCTAATACCTTCTACCTTATTTTATTTTATTAGTGCTGGGCATGCCCCACTATTGGATCAGTGCCTACCGTTTACAAATTCAGACGATTACTCAAAGAAACGGCCATAATATTATCCTACTCTGTAGAGTGTATAGAGTTGAATGGCCCCATGTCTTGAAGGACTTAATTCAGCCAAGAAGAGGGTTACTTAACACCCTAGCTGCTGCTCAGGGGAAGATGCAATGCAGAAAAGGTGACTTTTAGCCCACTATAGACTCAGATGAACTACTAATCTATCCAAAGAACTGAGGCCTGGTCAAACGTCCAGGAGCAGAAGGCACACCTGGGGGCCCAGGAGGATGGTTTCTAAAGCAAGTTACAGACCGGATTGGAGGAGGCTCCAAGCCTCCTTCTGAGAGGGATTTTGCAAGTTCTTTTCCCAGAATGCAGTTGACTTTGGACAAAATTCCAGCTAGGTGGCAATGATGATGCCCTAGAACAGTGGAGAAGGAGCAGGCATCTTAGCCCCTGCCATGAAATATCCTGGTATTGCCCCCAGACCACCTCTTCTCTCTCTTGCCCCCACCCCCAGGAAATATCTAGTCTGCCTCCATCTCATTGCTGATGCTCCCTGAGCTCTGATGGGTCTGCAAAACAACTTCTGCTCTGGAAGCTCTTTTCTCAGAAACACCTGGGAGAGGGCCCTGTAACTGTGACTCAGCTTATGACGTATATGACCCAAAGTCACACTGGAGACACTGGCCCCTTTCTTTGAAGAGACAAATCAGCCTTCAGTGAGTGACCTAGATCCAATTTCAAAATTTCCAACTAATTTTGGTCAATGTACCATAACTTGTGCAACTGTCCTATTATGAACCGAGAGCAAGGAGCCTCTCCATGGAAAAGGTGTGTGAGGGCAGGAATATGGGATTGTTCAGGCAGTGGATCTGGGTTCAAGAAGGGCCTCTGCCTCCACATAAGCTGTGAGCTCTTGAGCAACATGCACAACTTCTCTCAACCTCCATTTGCTTACCTGGGAATGGGAAACGTTACCTGCCTCCCAGGATATGTGTGAGAAGCAGATGGTTTAAAGTAAGTGAAGGGCAAGACTCATGGTGAGTACCCCGTAGACACTGCCCTGTCCACCCCCAACCTCTGGAAGAGGAAGGGCCACATAACACATTTACTTTCTAGGTGTAGACTTCATTGCCCTTCTGCATGGAAGTGACAAGCCAAACGAGCCCTTTATTAGGAATATATGTGTGGTGGACAGGTGTATTCCGAGGGCCACACACACCCAGCCCAGCCAAGGGACTGACCTTGGGGAACCTGTTGCTACCGTGTATATTCCCTGACAAGTCCAAGTATGACAATTTGTGAATCTGAGAAAGGCGGACTCGGGAGTAGAGGAGGGATGTGATGTGTGCCAAACCAGGAAGAAAGGGTAGCAGGTGGATTTGCCCAAAGAAGCGAAGTGTTGAGCTGGACCTTGGAGTTGACTGGGCGGTTTTGTGGGGAGGTGTTCTAGACACTGGGAGTAGCGGCATACACAGAGTGTGCAGAGGTGAGGCCCCAAGCAGGGAGGCAGCAAAGGAGATTCTTGGTGGAGTGGGGGCCCTACGCGAGAGACCCCAGCAAGGTCTGAGGACTCCAAGTCCTCTCTGGGACCTTCTCCCCACTCTGGGGTTGTGTTTATTAGAGGTGAAGGCTTCTACAATATCTGTGGTTCAAAGCTCAAATTTAAGGAATCGCCTCAGAATGGCCAGGCTGTCTCAGATGGGAGCCTGGGGAGATTGGCACTGCTGTAGGGAAACGGCATGAGCAAAGGCAGAGAGGCTGGGATAAAAGAAGGAAAGAAAGACAGTCTAGAGAGACATTTCTGGTGTCAGGGAGGAGCATGAGCCGGAAATAAGAAGGGTCCGAGTCTCTGCCTTGGCCCTGCTTCTCGCTGGGTAGCCTTGGGCAAGTCACCTCCTCTCTCTGGGCCCCAGTCTTATCTCCTTATTGATGAAATGAGAGGTAGGAACTGCACAGAAATCACCCGTAGGGGCCTAGAGTGGGGACTTCCAGAGCTGAGGGTGTGGGCATGCTCACCATCCCTCCAGATCCTGGAATCTGGGCACGGCACAAATGGCTGCAGATGAAAGAGGGGAGGGTGAGAGGGAATCAGTGCATCAGTGAAGGCCCCACAACCTGTTCCTGGGACAACAGGCTGTTGCCAGTAGGGAGAGCAAAGATGTGGAGGAATTCTATAACTCATGATTTCTAGTGGGAGTTACGGTGCAATGACTTTGGAAAATAGTTCAGGGGCTTCTAATAAAGTTAAACATACACTTAACCAGCAATCACACCCCTAGGTATTTACTGAAGAAAGATGAAATACACGCCTCACAAAAAGACTTACACATTACCATTCACAACAGCTTTGTTCACTATAGCCCCAAACTGGAAATCACCCAAAAGTCCATCAACGGACAGCAAATGGCAGAACGGCCAGGTGACGGAGAGCCACTCAGCAGTACAAAGGAGTGAGCCTTGGGTACACACAGCATGGATGGGCTTCATGGACGTAAGGGTGAGCTACAAAAACCAAACAAGAAGGAGTCCCTACTAGGATTCCATTTAGATAAAGTTCAGGAAAAGACAAAAATGAGTCTATAGTGACGGACCTCAGAGAGTGGTTGCTGCTGGTCAGTGGGGGCGGGGGTTGTCTGGGAAGAGGCCCGAGAAACATTCTGCATTGCGTTCAGTAAATATCTTCCTCTCCCCTCCCTGTCCCCCTTCCCTCCCTCCCTTTCCCTCTTCTCTCTCAATGAAACTGCCTTCTGTCTGCATATAACCAAATATAATTGTGAGTACCCACCAACAGAACATATGCATCTCCTATGGATCTATGGACACGTATTTCTGCATACACATGCATTCAACAAGTATTTCAGACACCATTCTAGGCACCAGGGAAGCAGTAGTGGAAAAAAAAACAGGTCCTTATGGAGGGGATAGTCTAATGTCACCATTCTTGCCAGTCCCCCACCCCAGCCTCCTCTGGTCTCATAGATGTTACAAATCTGGGTCACTAGTTTGGGTGAATGAAGAGCTCAGAGTCATGGTGAATAATAATTATGTTTATAATAATAATAAGTAATAGGGACACGGCCAACATGGCGGAGAAGTAGGGGGATCTGTACTTCCCGCGTCTCCCAAATAAAGAAGGGCTGAAGCCAAAGGACTTTGAACCCCAAGAGTCTGGGAGAAAAAGAGACTGAATCTACCAAGAAGAAAACGGGACAACTTGAGAGACCATAGGTGAGTGAGGGGAGACAAAACGGGCCATGCAGGCATGGAGGGGACGGATCGCCTTCTGCCGAGAGACAAAGGGAAGAGAAAGAGCGGCTGGGGAAACGTAGGACTGGATGTGGACAAGAGAAAAAACATCAGACCTGGACTAAGAAGGATCCCATCGCTAACTGCAGGTTACAGGATCTCTAACTACAGATCCCATCTTCAGACTGGGGTCCGCTGCCCTGTTTGCACACCTGGGGAGGAGGGGAGCCACTCCTGGGTTCCGTGGTAGATCAGGGGCCCAGTCTGCAGCAGGAGAAACCGGGCCCCTCCCCTGAAGGGCTCGGCACAGGACAAAACCAGCTGAGACCTCATATTGGGAGACGCTTCCCCAGTCCTGGGGCGCACGAGCAGGAGTTTAATTCCCAGCCAAGCCTCCGGGGCAAAGGAGTCGGCGGAGCAAGACAGAGAGCCTCGTCTGCGCCCTGGCACAGCGAGGAGGGCTGCAAAGGAGTGATTTGGGACACCATGTCGTGGAGAAGAGACTGGGGGGGTCGCCATTTTTCTCCCCACCACCAATAAGGCGGGGCCTCGGGGATCGGTCTGCGGGGCCCACGGTGGAGACAGGACCAGCCTACACCAAACGATGCCCTCCACGCCAGGTAACTGCATATCTACTGGAGCGGGACAGACGCTGTGGAACTATACGGCCTCCTCCTCCAGACCAGCGCCGCTGCATTGCCTGGATTAATTCTAGGTCAATTCTGGATGTATAGATAAATTCTCCCCCCAGTTTCTCCTCCTTATCTCTTCCCTCCTCTAGGCTGGTTACTCTGGTTATTGGTTTGTTTAAACAGACATATTTATTCATACATGTTTTACACCTCCTTTACATTCCTTTCTCTATCTCTCTCTGGAATAATCAAGCCATATAGTTTCTCTGTCTGGGTAACTTGATGTTCATTTCTTTTTCCCCGCCTCCTTCCTTATTTTCCTTCCTCTCTCTCTGGATTAAGCCTTTTAGTCTCTGTGACCAGTCAGTGTTTATTTCTTCTTTTTCCCCGCCCCTGTCATTTCTCTCTTTGTATGTGCTCTCCCATAAGCACTGCCTCCACCCTGTTCTTTACTGTGTTTCTGGTTTTTGCTTTTGGATTGTTTTTAGACTTTTGTTTTCTGTTGTTTGTTTGTTTTTTTGCTTGTGTGTTTGCATGTTTTTGTCTCCTGTTTGTTTTCCTTTACAGGGCTACTTCAAGGAACAAATCAAAGCACACCTGACGGAGGGTCCAAAACATCACTACGAGTAGGGAAATAAAATAACCAAAGTCACAACAACAGAGAGCAAGTAACACTCTCCAAAAATCACTTCCTGAAGGGCCAGGCCCTGGACACTGTATGACCCCCCTTTAATATAGGAGTACTCGCAGGTGCAGCACATAACAAGCTTTTAAAACTCATAAGGGACAGAAAACTAGCCAAAATGATGAAATGGAAGAATTCTCCTCCAAAGAAATTCCAGGAAGAAGTGACAGCTAAAGAACTGATCAAAACAGATTTAAGTAGTATAACTGAACAAGAATTTAGAATAATAGTCACAAAATTAATTGCTGGGCTTGAAAAAAAGCATAGAGGACAACAGAGAATCTATTGCTACAGAGATCCAGGGACTAAAAAACAGTCAAGATAAATTTAAAAACGCTATAAATGAGGTGCAAAATAAAATGGAGGTGGCCACAGCTCAGATTGAAGAGGCAGAGAAGAGAATACGTGAATTAGAAGATTAAATTGTGGAAAAAGAGGAAGCTGAGAAAAAGATTAAAAAATCCACGATTACAAGGGAGAGTTAGAGAACTAAGTGATTCAATCACACAGAACAATATCCATACCATAGAAATTCCAGAAGAAGAAGAGAAAGGGACTGAAGTGTACTTGAACAAATCATAGCTGAGAACTTCCCTGATCTGGGGAAGGAAAAAGGCATTGAAATCCAAGAGGCACAGAGAACTTCCTTCAGACGTAACTTGAATCGATCTTCTGCATGACATATCATAGTGAAACTGGCAAAATACAGGGATAAAGAGAGAATTCGGAAAGCAGCTAGGGATAAACGGGCCTTAACATACAAAGGTAGACACATAAGGGTAGTAGCAGACCTCTCTACTGAAACTTGGCAGGCCAGAAAGGAATGGCAGGAAATCTTCAATGTGATGAACAGGGAAAATATGCAGCCAAGAATCCTTTATCCAGAAAACCTGTCATTCAGAATAGAAGAGATCAAGGTCTTCCCAAACAAAAACTGAAGGAATTCATCACCACTAAACCAGCCCTATAAGAGATCCTAAGGGGTCTCTGTGAGTGAAATGTTGCAAGGACCACAAAGTACCAGAGACACCACTACAAGCATGAAACCTACAGGTATCACAATGACTCTAAACCCATATCTTTCAGTAATAACACTGAATGTGAATGGACTAAATGCTCCAACCAAAAGACACAGGGTATCAGAATGGATAAAAAAACAAGACCCATCTATTTGCTGTCTAACTCATTTTAGACCTGAGGACACCTTCAGATTGAAAGTGAGGGGATGGAGAACTATCTATCATGCTACTGGAAGTCAAAAGAAATCTGGAATAGCCATACTTATATCAGACAAACTAGACTTTAAATTAAAGGCTGTAACAAGAGATGAAGAAGGGCTTTATATAATAATTACAGGGTCTGTCTATCAGGAAGAGCTAACAATTATAAATGTCTATGCACTGAATTCGAAGGACCTAAATATATAAAACAATTACTCACAAACATAAGCAGCCTTATTGATAAGAATGTGGTAATTGCGGGGGACTTTAATACTCCACTTACAACAATGGATGGATCATCTAGACACAGGATCAATAAAGAAACAAGGGCCTTGGGGCGCCTGGGTGGCTCAGTCGATTAAGCGTCCGACTTCAGCTCAGGTCACGATCTCGCGGTCCGCGAGTTCGAGCCCCGTGTCGGGCTCTGGGCTGATGGCTCAGGGCCTGGAGCCTGCTTCCGATTCTGTGTCTCCTTCTCTCTCTGCCCCTCCCCCGTTCATGCTCTGTCTCTCTCTGTCTCAAAAATAAAATAAAACGTTAAAAAAAAAAATTAAAAAAAAAAAAAAAGAAAAGAAACAAGGGCCTTGAATGATACATTGGATCAGATGGACTTGACAGATATATTTAGAACTCTGCATCCCAAAGTAACAGAACATACTTTCTTCTTGAGTGCACGTGGAACATGCTCCAAGATAGATCACATACTGGGTCACAAAACAGCCCTCAATAAATATAAAATAATTGAGATCATACCATGCACACTTTCAGATCAAAATGCTATGAAACTTAAAATCAACCACAGGAAAAAGTCTGAAAAACCTCCAAAAGCATGGAAGTTAAAGAACACCCTACTAAAGAATGAATGGCAATTAGAGAAGAAATTAAGAAATATATGGAAACAAATGAAAATGAAAATACAACAATCCAAACGCTTTGGGATGCAGCAAAGGCAGTCCTAAGAGGAAAATAAATTGCAATCCAGGCCTATCTCAAGAAATAAGGGAGGAAGATGGCGGCGTAGGAGGATGCTGGGCTCACCGCGTCCTGCTGACCACTTAGATTCCGCCCACATCTGCCTAAATAACCCAGAAAACTGCCAGAAGTCTAGCAGAATGGACTCTCCAGAGCCAAGCATAGACGAGAGGCCCACGGAAGAGGGTAGGAAGGGCAGAGAGGCAGTGCTTGCTACACGGACTGGCGGGAGGGAGCCAGGGCGGTGGAGGGGCAGCCTGCCCTGCAAGGCAGAGCCCGAGTCTGGCTTGCAAAAGCAGAGGGGCCAGACAGAGTGTGTTCTGACAGCCAGCAGGACTTAACATCTGGAATATTATAAGTCAACAGCTCTGCTCCGAGAGCGGGAGGACTAGAGGACAATGGGAGGGAGAGTTGTTGAGCCCCGGAGGACAGAGCTCAGCTTGGTGGGGAACAAAGGTGCTGGGAAGTGCCATCTCCCTCACCCATCCCCCAGCCAAAATCCCAAAGGGAACCAGTTCCCATCACGGAACTTGCTTGCACCATGCAAACACCCAACACTGTGCTTCTGTGGATCCATCCCTCTGACGGGTCTGCCTCCCTCCTGGTGCCACAGGGCCCCTCCCGAAGTGGACCACCGAAGGCAAAGCGAGCTGAGTCTGCCCTTCCCACCCCTGTGCATCTTGCTGATCCACCCTGGCTAATACGCCAGATCCCATTGAAGCAGCACCATAAGCCTGGCGGTGTGCAAATAGCCCAGACAGGGGCGACACCACTCCACAGTGAGTCCTGCCCCTGGGAGAGGGGAAGAGAAGGTACACACCAGTCTGACTGTGGCCCCAGCGGTGGGCTGGGGCAGACATCAGGTCTGACTTCGGCCCTGCCCACCAATGCAAGTTACTCCAGACGGCACAGAGGAATAGCCCTGCAGTTCCACGCCACTACAGGGACTATCCAAAATGATGAAACAGAATAATTCTCCTCAAAAGAAACTCCAGGAAGTAGCAAGAGCTAACGAACTGATCAAAAACGATTTAAGCAATGTAAAAGAAAATGAATTTAAAATAATAGTCATAAGATTAATCACTGGGCTTGAAAAAAGTATAGAGGACAGCAGAGAATCTATTGCTACAGAGATCAAGGGACTAAGGAACAGTCAGGAGGAGCTAAAAAATGCTATAAATGAGCTGCAAAATAAAATGGAGGCGACCACAGCTCGGATTGAAGAGGCAGAGGAGAGAATAGGTGAATTAGAAGATAAAATTATGGAAAAAGAGAAGCCAAGAAAAAGAGAGATAAAAAAATCCAGGAGTATGAGGGGAGACTTAGCGAACTAAGTGACACAATTAAACACAGTAATATACGCATAACTGCGATTCCAGAGGAGGAAGAGAGAGGGAAAGGTGCTGAAGGTGTGCTTGAAGAAATCATAGCTGAGAACTTCCCTGATCTGGGGAAGGAAAAAGTCATAGAAATCCAAGAGGCACAGAGAACTCCCTTCAGACGTAACTTGAATCGATCTTCTGCATGACATATCATAGTGAAACTGGCAAAATACAAGGATAAAGAGAAAATTCTGAAAGCAACGAGGGATAAACATGCTCTAACATATAAAGGGAGACCAATAAGACTAGTAATGGATCTATTTATGGAAACTTGGCAGGCCAGAAAGGAATGGCAGGAAATCTTCAATGTGATGAACAGAAAAAATATGCAGCTGAGAATCCTTTAGCCAGAAAGTCTGTCATTTAGAATAGAAGGAAAGATAAAGGTCTTCCCAAACAAAAACTGAAGGAATTCGTCACCACTAAACCAGCCCTGTAAGAGATCCTAAGGGGGATCCTGTGAGACAAGGTACCAGAGACATCACTACAAGCGTGAAACCTACAGACATCACAATGACTCTAAACCCATATCTTTCTATAATAACACTGAATGTAAATGGACTAAATGCTCCAACCAAAAGACATAGGGTATCAGAATGGATAAAAAAACAAACAAACAAACAAACAAGACCCATCTATTTGCTGTCTACAAGAGACTCATTTTAGACCTGAGGACACCTTCAGATTGAAAGTGAGGGGATGGAGAACTATCTATCATGCTACTGGAAGTCAAAAGAAAGCTGGAATAGTCATACTTATATCAAACAAACTAGACTTTAAATTAAAGGCTGTAACAAGAGATGAAGAAGGGCATTATATAATAATTACAGGGTCTATCCGTCAGGAAGAGCTAACAATTTTATAAATGTCTATGCACTGAATATGGGAGCCCCCAAATATATAAAACAATTACTCACAAACATAAGCAGCCTTATTGATAAGAATGTGGTAATTGCAGGGGAGTTTAATACCCCACTTACAATAATGGATAGATCATCTAGACACAGGATCCATAAAGAAACAAGGGCCTTGAATGATACATTGGATCAGGTGGACTTGACAGATATATTTAGAACTCTGCATCCCAAAGCAACAGAATATACTTTCTTCTCGAGTGCACATGGAACATTCTCCAAGATAGATCACATACTGGGTCACAAAACAGCCCTTCATAAGTATAAAATAATTGAGATCATACCATGCATACTTTCAGACTACAATGCTATGAAGCTTGAAATCAACTACAGGAAAAAGTCTGGAAAACCTCCAAAAGCATGGAGGTTAAAGAACACCCTACTAAAGAATGAATGTGTCAACCAGGCAATTAGAGAAGAAATTAAGAAATATATGGAAACAAATGAAAATGAAAATACAACAATCCAAACGCTTTGGGATGCAGCAAAGGCAGTCCTGAGAGGAAAACACATTGCAATCCAGGCCTATCTCAAGAAAAAAGAAAAATCCCAAATACAAAATCTAACAGCACACCTAAAGGAAATAGAAGCAGAATAGCAAAGACACCCCAAGCCCAGCAGAAGAAGAGAAATAATAAAGATCAGAGCAGAAATAAACAATATAGAATCTTAAAAAAACTGTAGAGCAGATCAATGAAACCAAGAGTTGGTTTTTTGAAAAAAATAAACAAAATTGTAAACCTCTAGCCAGGCTTCTCAAAAAGAAAAGGGAGAGGACCCAAATAGATAAAATCACGAGTGAAAATGGAATTATTACAACCACTCCCTCAGAAATACAAGCAATTATCAGGGAATACTATGAAAAATTATATGCCAACAAACTGGACAACCTGGAAGAAATGAACAAATTCCTAAACACCCACACACTTCCAAAACTCAAACAGGAAGAAATAGAAAGCTTGAACAGACCCATAACCAGCGAAGAAATTGAATCGGTTATCAAAAATCTCCCAACAAATAAGAGTCCAGGACCAGATGGCTTCCCAGGGGAATTCTACCAGACATTTAAAGCAGAGATAATACCTATCCTTCTCAAGCTATTCCAAAAAATAGAAAGGGAAGGAAAACTTCCAGACTCATTCTATGAGGCCAGCATTACTTTGATTCCTAAACCATACAGAGACCCAGTAAAAAAAGAGAAATACAGGCCAATATCCCTGATGAATATGGATGCAGAAATTCTCAATAAGATACTAGCAAATCGAATTCAACAGCATATAAGAAGAATTATTCACCATGATCAAGTGGGATTCATTCCTGGGATGCAGGACTGGTTCAACATTCACAAATCAATCTAATAAAAGAAAAGAGAAGAACCATATGATCCTGTCAATTGATGCAGAAAAAGCATTTGACAAAATTCAGCAACATTTCTTAATAAAAACCTCGAGAAAGTCGGGATAGAAGGAACATACTTAAGCATCATAAAAGCCATTTATGAAAAGCCCACAGCTAATATCATCCTCAATGGAGAAAAACTGAGAGCTTTCTCCCTGAGATCAGGAACACGACAGGGACATCCACTGTCACCGCTGTTGTTTAACATAGTGTTGGGAGTCCTAGCATCAGCAATCAGACAACAAAAGGAAATCAAAGGCATCAAAATTGGCAAAGATGATGTTAAGCTTTCACTTTTTGCAGATGACATGATATTATACATGGAAAATCCAACAGACTCCACCAAAAGTCTGCCAGAACTGATACATGAATTCAGCAAAGTCACAGGATACAAAATCAATGTACAGAAATCAGTTGCATTCTTATACAGTAATAATGAAGCAACAGAAAGACAAATAAAGAAACTGATCCCATTCACAATTGCACCAAGAACCATAAAATACCTAGGAATAAACCTAACCAAAGGTGTAAAAGATCCATATGCTGAAAACTAGAGAAAGCTTATGAAGGAAATTGAAGAAGATATAAAAAAAAAATGGAAAAACATTCCATGCTCATGGATTGGAAGAATAAATATTGTCAAAATGTCAATACTACCCAAAGCTATCTACACATTCAATGCAATCCCAATCAAAATTGCACCAGCATTCTTCTCAAAGCTAGAACAAGCAATCCTAAAATTTTTATGGAACCACAAAGGCCCCGAATAGCCAAAGTAATTTTGAAGAAGAAGACCAAAGCACAAGGCATCACAATCCCAGACTTCAACCTCTACTACAAAGCTGTAATCATTAAGACAGCATGGTATTGGCACAAAAACAGACACATAGACCAATGGAATAGAATAGAAACCCGAGAACTAGACCCACAAAAGTATGGCCAACTAATCTTTGTCAAAGCAGGAAAGAATATCCAAAGGAAAAAAGACAGTCTTTTTAGCAAATGGTGTTGGGAGAACTGGACAGCAACATGCAGAAGATTGAAACTAGACCACTTTCTCACACCATTCACAAAAACAAACTCAAAATGGATAAAGGAACTGAATGTGAGACAGGAAACCATCAAAACCCTAGAGGAGAAAGCAGGGAAAAACCTCTCTGACCTCAGCCGCAGCAATTTCTTACTTGACACATCCCCAAAGGCAAGGGAATTAAAAGCAAAAATGAACTATTCGGACCTCATCAAGATAAAAAGCTTCTGCACAGGAAAGGAAACAACCAACAAAACTAAAAGGCAACCAATGGAATGGGAAAAGATATTTGTAAATGACATGTCGGACAAAGGGCTAGTATCCAAAATCTATAAAGAGCTCACCAAACTCCATACCTGAAAAACACATAATCCAGTGAAGAAATGGGCAGAAAACATGAATGGACACTTCTCTAAAGAAGACATCCAGATGGCAAACGGGCACATGAAAAGATGCTCAACGTCGCTCCTCATCAGGGAAATACAAATCAAAACCACACTCAGATATCACCTCACGCCAGTCAGGGTGGCAAAATGACAAATCAGAGACTACAGATGCTGGTGAGGATGTGGAGAAACGGGAACCCTCTTGCACTGTTGGTGGGAATGCAAACTGGTGCAGCCACCCTGGAAAACAGTGTGGAGGTTCCTCAAAAAATTGAAAATAGACCTACCCTATGACCCAGCAATGTTACTGCTAGGAATTTACCCAAGGGATACAGGAGTGCTGATGCATAGGGGCACTTGTACCCCAATGTTTATAGCAGCACTTTCAACAATAGCCAGATTATGGAAAGAGCCTAAATGTCCATCAACTGACGAATGGATAACGAAATTGTGGTTTATATACACAATGGAATACTATGTGGCAATGAGAAAGAATGAAATATGGCCTTTTGTAGCAGCATGGATGGAACTGGAGAGTGTGATGCTAAGTGAAATAAGTCATACAGAGAAAGACAGATACCATATGGTTTCACTCTTATGTGGATCCTGAGAAACTTAATAGAAGTCCATGGGGGAGGGGAAGAAAAAAAAAGAGAGATTAGAGACGGAGAGTGCCAAAGCATAAGAGACTCTTAAAAACTGAGAACAAACTGAGGGTTGATGGGGGTGGGAGGGAGGGGAGGGTGGGTGATGGGTATTGAGGAGGGCACCTTTTGGGATGAGCACTGGGTGTTGTATGGAAACCAATTTGACAATAAATTTCATATTAAAAAAAAAAAGAAACAAGAAAAATCCCAAATACAAAATCTAACAGCACACCTAAAGGAAATAGAAGCAGAACAGCAAAGACATCCCAAACCCAGCAGAAGAAGAGAAATAATAAAGATCAGAGCAGAAATAAACAATACAGAATCCAAAAAAACAGTAGAGACCAATGAAACCAAGAGTTGGTTTTTTGAAAAAATAAACTAAATTGTAATCCTCTAGCCAGGCTTCTCAAAAAGAAAAGAGAGAGGACCCAAATAGATAAAATCATGAATGAAAATGGAATTATTACAACCAATCCCTCAGAAATGCAAGCAATTATCAAGGAATACTATGAAAAATTATATGCCAACAAAATGAACAACCTGGAAGAAATGGACAAATTCCTAGACACCCACACACTACCAAAACGCAAACACAAAGAAATAGAAAATTTGAACAGTCCCATAACTAGTGGAGAAATTGAATCAGTTATCAAAAATCTCCCAACAAATAAGAGCCCTAGACCAGATGGCTTCCCTGAGGAATTCTACCAGACATTTAAAACAGAGATAATACCTATCCTTCTCAAGCTGTTCCAAAAAATAGAAAGAGAGGGAAAACGTCCAGACTCCTTCTATGAAGCCAGCATTACTTTGATTCCCAAGCCAGAGACCCAGCAAAAAAAGAGAACTACAGGCCAATATCCCTGATGAATATGAATGCAAACATTCTCAACAAGATATTAGCAAATCGAATTCAACAGCATATAGGAAGAATTGTTCACCATGATCAAGTGGGATTCATTCCTGGGCTGCAGGGGTGTTCAACATTCGCAAATCAATCAATGTGATACATCACATTAATTAAAGAAAAGAAAAGAACCATATGATCCTGTCAATCAATGCAGAAAAAGCATTTGACAAAATACAGTATCCTTTCTTAATAAAAACCCTCGAGAAAGTCAGGATAGAAGGAACATACTTAAACATCATAAAAGCCATTTATGAGAAGCCCATAGCTAATATCCTCAATGGGGAAAAAATGAGAGCTTTCCCCCCAAGATCAGGAACATGACAGGTATGTCCACTCTCACCACTGTTGTTTAACATAGTGTTGGGAGTCCTAGCATCAGCAGGCAACAAAATGAAATCAAAGGCATCAAAATTGGTAAAGTTGAGGTCAAACTTACACTTTTCGCAGACGACATGATACTTTACAAGGAAAACCCAACAGACTCCACCAAAAGTCTGCTAGAACTGATACATGAGTTCAGCAAAGTCGCAGGGTACAAAACCAATGTACAGAAATTGGTTGCATTTTTAGACACTAATAATGAAGCAACATAAAGAGAAATAAAGAAACCTATCCCATTCACAATTGCACCAAGAACCATAAAATACCTAGGAATAAACCTAACCAAGATCTAAAAGATCTGTATGCTGAAAACTAGAGAAAGCTTATGAAGGAAATTGAAGAATACAGAAAGAAATGGAAAAACATTCCATGCTCATGGATTGGAAGAATAAATATTGTCAAAATGTCAATACTACCCAAAGCTATCTACACATTCAATGCAATCCCAATCAAAATTGCACCAGCATTCTTCTCAAAGCTAGAACAAGCAATCCTAAAATTTTTATGGAACCACAAAAGACCCCAAATAGCCAGAGTAATATTGAAAAGAAGACCAAAGCAGGAGGCATCACAATCCCAGACTTTAGCCTCTACTACAAAGCTGTAATCATAAAGACAGTATGGTTTTGGCACAAAAACAGACACACAGACCAGTGGTATCCATTGGAAAAAAGACAGTCTCTTTAACAAAAGGTGCTGGGAGAACCGGACAGCAACATGCAGAAGAATGAAACTAGACCACTTACTTACACCATACACAAAAATAAACTCAAAATGGATAAAGGACCTGTATGCAAGACAGGAAACCATCAAAACCCTAGAGGAGAAAACAGGGAAAAACGTCTTTGACCTCAGGTGCAGCAATTTCTAACTCGACACATCTCCAAAGGCAAGGGAATTAAAAGCAAAAATGAACTATTCGGACCTCATCAAGATAAAAAGCTTCTGCACTGCAAAGGAAGCAATCAACAAAACTAAAAGGCAACCAACAGAATGGGAAAAGATATTTGCAAACGACACATCAGATAAAGAGCTAGTATCCAAAACCTATAAAGAGCTCACCAAACTCCACACCCAAAAAACAAGTAATCCAGTGAAGAAATGGGCAGAAGACATGAATAGACACTTCCAAAGAAGATATCCAGATGGCCAACAGGCACATGAAACGATGCTCAACATCATTCCTCATCAGGGAAATACAAATCAAAACCACACTGAGATACCACCTCACACCGGTCAGAGTGGCTAAAATGAACAAATCGAGACTATAGATGCTGGCAAGGATGTAGAGAAACGGGAACCCTCTTGCACTGCTGGTGGGAATGCAAACTGGTGCAGCCGCCCTGGAAAACAGTGTGGAGGTTCCTCAAAAAATTAAAAACAGACCTACCCTATGACCCAGCAATAGCACTGCTAGGAATTTACCCAAGGGATACAGGAGTGCTGATGCATAGGGGCACTTGTACCCCAATGTTTATAGCAGCACTCTCAACAATAGCCAAATTATGGAAAGAGCCTAAATGTCCATCAACTGATGAATGGATAAAGAAGTTGTGGTTTCTATACACAATGGAATACTACTTGGCGATGAGAAAGAATGAAGTCCTGCCATTTGCAACAACATGGATGGAACTGGAGGATATTATGCTAAGTGAAATAAGTCAGTCAGAGAAAGATGGATACCATATGTTTTCACTCATATGTGGATCTTGAGAAACTTAACAGAAGACCATGGAGGAGGGGAAGGGAGGAAAAAGTTTCAGAGAGGGAGGGAGGCAAACCATAAGAGACTTTGGGGTACTGAGAACAAACTGAGGGTTGATGGGGGGTGATGGGCACTGAGGAGGGCACTTATTAGGATGAGCACTGGGTGTTGTATGGAAACCAATTTGTCAATAAATTATATTAAAAAATAAAATAAAAAATAATAATAAATAATACTAATAAAAAACCTGAAGAAGAACTTGGGAAAAGTGATTTTCCATTTCAACACTGTACATAAATGGAAAGCTCACAGTCGGAAGGAAGGATGAGAGAGATGACTGAGAACACAAGGTAATCCAGTGTTTCCACTGGCTTTCTTACGTAGACTTAAAAAAAAAAAAAGAAATTTACCTTTTTATTTTGAAATAATGTTAGGCTCACATAGAAGTTGTGCAGCTAGTGTACAGAGAGTTCCTATGTACCCCTCACCCAACTTCCTCCAGCGATAACACCTTACTATGCAGAGAACAGTTGTCATGACCAGGAAATTGATGTTGGTGCATTATTATCAAGTAAACTGCAGATCTTAACTCCACCTTCACCCCTTTTCACATGCACTCGTGTGTGTGTGTGTGTGTGTGTCTATGAAATGTCGCCCCACATACAGACTCGCACAGCCACCACCACAGTCAGAATGCCCGATGACTCCATCACCGCAACGAGCTCCCCCACACCCCCCTGCGGCTGCAGCCTCTGGTGGTCTGTCCCCAGGGCCATCATTTTCTCATTTGAGAGTGTTCTGTAGTCCGTACGTGATCCCTCTCCGGGACTGGCATTTGCACTCAGCCTAACGCTCTTGCCATCCATCCGAGTTCCACCTAGTAGTTCGCTCCCTTTGTTGCTATGTAAAATTCCATGGTGTGGATGTGCCAGTTTGTCCATCCACTCATACACTGAAGGACATTTGGGCTGTTGGTAGTTTTTGGCTGTTACAGATAAAGTTGCTAACAGCATTGGTGTACAGGCTTTTAAAAGGCCTTTGACATGGGGCCCCTGCGTGGCTCAGTTGGTTGGGCATCTGACTTCGGCTCAGGTCATGATCCTCCCTTCCCAAGTACGAGCCCCATGTTGGACTCTGTGCTGACAGCTCAGAGCCTGGAGCCTGCTTTAGATTCTGTGTCTCTCTCTACGCCTCCTCTCCTTGCACTCTGTCTCTCAAAAATGAATAAATGTTAAAAAAGAAAAAAGTCCTTTGATGCATGGACTTTACTTTTTCTGCCTGCCTCAAGCCACAGATTTTCATTAATATGACTTCACCATCATGCACAAAACTCCACTCATCTGGATGTAATATATGTAACAACACAGACTATAACACAACTAAGAGTCAGGAAGAAAGCAGACAAGACGTGGAGAAGAAGCAATAATTTGTAAATGTCAAAAAGCCCCTGTAGAAGGTCTGTCGGCCATCACCTCACACCTTTTAATGCATATTTTACACACACCTAAAGGCTTAGCCATGTTGTCTCCTGTCCACATCAGTTAGGAGGCATGGAGATGGCTTTTGACAGCCACTGGAGTTACAGCTGGTAGTATGACAGAGGGCTGAGACTGGAGAACCATCCCATAAAGCTAAAAATGCAGCCAGTCAGTGCAGGATAAATAATCCAATTTATGTCAGCAAATCAGAGGGCATCTGTGTCACTGCAGCTGAGTGCCCTTCACAGAAGTTACCAGAATCCTCTGGAAAAGACTCAACTAGGCAACGACAGATGGCATGTGTTTAAGAGTGATTTTCACCTCAAATCCTTGACAATTACAGAAATCAAAATGCTTCAAGTAGTGAGCTCTAGCAAACAGACGTGAAGAATACCACCTTCTCTAATGCCAAAAAATAAGGTATGTTATTAATTTTAATGAACACATTCCAATAGAAGACATATATATGCTTTATGCCTAAGAAGAATTGAATCAAACTTTCCCCAAAGAGTATGGCACTGAAGTCACACACACCTGGGTATGATCATCAGTGGGGTGACCTTAGTCAAGTCATTTAATCTCACTAAGCTTCGGTTTCTCCATCTGTGAATGAATGGGAGTCATAACAAGAATGGACCCAAAGGAAGATCTGTGGCATGTCAGGGTCTTGTGAAGAAACAACTTTCACGTGAGAACTTTCCTTTGAAGCAGTTTCAACTCCCCACCCTCCTGGATGTCAGGAGAATGGGGCCAGCTGGTTAGTGGCTGTGAAATCTCTGTTCTCAACCACTTCCTGCTCAGTGTCCCCTCTGTCCCTACCCTGTCCAACCCCTCCCACCTATCGCCAACATCAAAGGCTTCATTGGGCTCTGGGACACTCAGGGACAAGCTGGCTGGTGAGGAATCTGACTCAGCACCACCGGAGACTCCTCCGCCCCCGGATTCCTGTCTACACCCCCAGACTCCTGTCCACACCCCCTCTCTCCACCTCCACCAGCAGACAAGCACGATCTGTCCTCTCAAGATCCGAGGGCTCCTGGAGGCAGCATCTAAAGGCGTTGGCCTCTTCTCACGAAATTAATCTTGCATCAGCTGTCAACTTCTAAACCTCCCAGTGACAGGAGCAACTCACTCCCTCCAGACACTAACCACTTAATTAGACTTACTGGGGCAAATGTTTTCTTCCTGAGAGAATCTGTTCGGTGCCCGAGCAGGAAATGTGCACACCCTCCTTGCCGCTCTGGAAGCTCACTCATGCCCACTGGGGGATATGGGATTCTTCAATGGGGAGTCTGATCCTGGAGAAACTCCTACACATGAGATGCTCACATTCCAAGCTCTGCACTGAGACCAGAGGGGTGCAGTCTCCTGGTGCCACCAACCAGTGGTGCGATTGGACTAAAACCCTGGGACCTCGGTGGGGCCTCAGTTTCCTCATCAGCAAAATGGGATGACAAGACCCTCTCCTAGGAGAGTGGTAAGAATTAAAGGAGATATTTAAGGTTCCCTAAAATGTCACTGTCCCTAGGCCAGCACGCGAGGATACATTTTCCCCACAGCAGGGGCAGCCCCCAGAGGGAGTAAGCCTCACTGTGGGCGCGGGTATACACACGTATCAGCCATCTGCTTGCACTGCTCCTGCTAACATCCCATTGGCCAGAACAAGTCATGTGACCCAGGAGGCGCAGGGAGCAGGGCCTGCAATGGGAGGAGGGAGGGAGGAGCTAGAACAACACTCCAGATGCCACGATGGTATGTTGTTGAGCTGGGATTTGTATCCACTTTCCCTTTGAGGGCAAAACCTCCACATTATTAACTTGCAGTGACTCAAATTAAGAATGAATACTTTTTGGGGGCGCCTGGGTGGCTCAGTTGGTTAAGCGGCTGACTTTGGCTTAGGTCATGATCTCACAGCTCATGGGTTCGAGCCCCATTTCAGGCTCTGTACTGCCAGCTCAGAGCCTGGAGCCTGTTTCAGATTCTGTGTCTCCTACTCTCTCTGCCCCTCCCCTGCTCATGCTCTGTCTCTCTCTCAAAAATAAATAAAGAGTAAAAAAAAAAAAAAAAAAGTATTCTTTTTCAATTTTTTTTTTTTTTTTTTTACTTATAGGTTTTTTTTATTAACATCCATCTATGATTGGCCTTAAATTGTTTTCCCAGGAGGGAAAAGTCTATTTAGTGAGCATTCACAGACTAGGACTAGGAGTGTTTTACATACATTAACCACTGCAACAACCCTGTGAGGTACATGTTGCTATTATCCCATTTTAGAGAAGAAAAAACCGAGGCACAGGGTGGTTCAATAACTGGCCCAGGGTCTTACAGTGTTCTGTCATCACAGGCATAGAGAGGACACGAACCAGACTGGCTGGCTCTAACGCGTGGGCTCTCCCCACTGGGCTTGCCTGGGATGACAGCAACCTTGAAAGACTGGCAGCACTCAGCAGGCAGCGGAGAAAGGCCCTCTTCATGCCCCCACCCCACTCAGGATGGTTTCTGTCATGAGCAGTCTCAGTTCTGATTTCACACTGCCAGAAGCTTCCCTCTGCTGTTAACATGCACACCTGGCTGCCTTTGGAGACACGGCCTCGCTCAGTCCCTGCAGCTGTTGTGATGCCCATTTTAAAGGCAAGGAGCCTGAGGGGCGGGGAAGGAGCCACCACCGTGGGCTCTTTCTGGAGCTAGCGTTTGAACTCTGGGGGCTGAGGAGAGGACCACGGGGGCTCAGCAGCCCCCCAGACTGGGGTGGGGGGGGGGGCACAGGGCCCCGGCTGAGGCAGAACGTTGGGGTACTCCCAGTATGGAGGAGGGGGCCTTGTTTCTCAAAGAGGCCACCCATGGGGCTTTCCTCACAGGGGTGTCCTGGAGGACCAGCCTTCCAGCCAAACCTGAACTCTGGCCCCTCCCCCAAACCACAGCAGAGAAAACACACAAATACACATTTGCACAGAAAGGATATTCTCTCTCAGAGGTCTTTCCCACTCGACCTTTTTCTCTTAGGAGCATCCACCACCCCTTGGCCTCCTCCCAACTCAGCCCCAGACTGCTCTGCTGCTTTCTTGACTACTTGCTTGACTCAGGGAACATGAGGAATTTGCTATGTGTGCACCCCCAAAGCACAGGAACCTCCAGCAGCCCTGCTATCGGCAGAAATGCTCCGAGGATGGGGGCGCCTCGGTGACTCAGCCATTACGGGTCTGACTGCAGTTGGGGTCAAGATCTCGCAGTTCGTGAGTCAGGCCCGTGTCAGGCTCTGTGCCGACAGCTCGGAGCCTGGAGCCTGCTTTGGATTCTGTCTCTCTCTGTCTCTCTCAAAAATAAATAAACACTAAAAAATTTTTAAAAATAATAATAAATGCTCCAAGGATTAAACATTTAAAACGAGGTGGTTATCTGGCAACAGGACTGATGCGGGGCCCACCGCTTGATTTGCAGCTGAGGCATCGCAGCGGACTCTCACCCAACAGGGGTCTGAGCTGCGCGGGTCCGCCTCAGTGAGGGCTTTTTGCGATAAACATGGGAAGAGGTTCTGGAGATTTGCAACAATTTGAAAAAAACCACAGACAAACCACATAGGCTAGAAATATCAGGAAAACAATTGAGAAAAAGTCAGGTACTGTAGTAAGAATGCAGTATACAATACATATCCAAAACATGTCCTAGGTGACTATGTGACCAGCAAGGCTTCTGGTCAACAGTAGGCTGTTAGTACTGTAGGTACCAGCACTAAAAACAGGGAGATCTGACACGAAAATCAGGACTTATGGCAGCTCCTAAAGCCTGGGAGGCTCTGCCCACAGGCCACACCAGGCCGGGACTAGTGAGCCGGGGAGGCACCCACGGTGCCATTTAAGGAGCCTCACTCTCCGGTCCGTGCCCAGCTCCCCCCAGACCAGCCACAGCCACTGAGCAGAGAGCATCATGTTTGTCAGGCCTGCTTTTAGGTTTGGCCAATGCCTCCATTTACCCTGAGTGGACCCTGGAGAAGTTGAGCCACATCCTACTCTTTCTGCTCCCCTCCTGTCCCCTCTTCTTTCCTTTTTTTTTTCATAATTGGCAGCCTAATTTTTTTCTTAACTGAGTTAGAATTCACATAGGGTAAAGTGGATCTTAAAGAATCGACGCAGTGAGTTTTGACAGGTGTTTGCACCATGTTAATGACTGCCCCATCGAGATACAGAGTCCTTTCCTCAGCCCAGAAAGCTCTCTCACCCCTCCCAGTCACCCCACCTCCTCGCCTGAGGCGCCACTGATGTGCCTTCTAACACCAGGAATGCTTTCGCCTGTTCTGGGACTTCACAGGGATGACTCCTACAGAGTGTAGTTTTCAGGGCCCATCCTCTGTCGCTCATCCACCATCTGTGAGACTGGCCTGTTGCTGCAGGTTTCCCCAGTGGTTCCTTTTTCATTTCATTTTACGTTATAGAGAGAGGGAGAGAGAGGGAGCAAGGGAGAGAGAGGGAGCGAGGGAGAGAGAGGGAGCGAGGGAGAGAGAGAGAACACAAGCAGGGGAGAGGGGCAGAGGGAAAGAGAGAGAATCTCAAGCAGGCTCCACACTCAGCATGGAGCCTGACGGAGGGCTCAATCCCACAACCCTGGGATCAGATCATGACCTCAGCCAAAAGCAAGAGTCAGTTGCTCAACTGACTGAGCCACCCAGGCGTCCCCTCAGTGGTTCCTTTTTATTCCACTGGGGGCTATACCACATCTGGTGTAGCCATTCCCCTGCTGGTGGACAACCGAGTCATTTATGGGCTAGTGTGAATAACACCAATATATGAACACATTTCAGGGGATTTGCTGGATATGTAAACCCCTCACACTCATGGGGGAAGAGAGAACATAGATTAGGCCCAGTCTTCATGATCCTCATCCCCTTCCCCAGCTTTAAAAAATCTGTCGTCTTTGCCCACCCTTTCTGTGGGCTCACAGAGTGAAGGATCTTTGAGGAGGGACAGAGAGGGGAGGGACCAGCCACGGATAGGAATTTAGTGAAAGACTGCAACAATACCACACACATACACACACACATGCATATGAACATTCATGCACGTGCACAGGCACACACAGGCATGCGCACACGTGCACATATATGCATATGCACACAGGCACACACAGAGTCATGCACATATGTGCAAATACATGTATACACACACGGGCACACAGAGAGGCTTGTGCACATGCACACGCATGCGTATGCCCAGAGGCATACACACAGAGGCATGCACACGTGCGCATACATAGCCAAGGCACACAGCCTAGCCACTGGGGTTGGGCACAGCCCCCTTCGATCAGCTCTGCCTCATGAAGGTATTAATCATTTCATGGTCTGTTTTCTAGCTGCCTGTTTTGCCTCTGAGTCTGCCACCGATCCTGGAGCTGCCAGCCTTCTCTTTCTACATAAGACACTATTTTGCCCACATCACCCACTGTTCGGGCACCTTGCATGCCCCCAAACTGATCTGCATGGACCACAGGTGGTTGCTTCCTCCACTTCCCTCCTGCACACACACTCCACACCTGTTCCCACTGTAGGGCCTTTGGGCTTTGGCTGGGTGGGCATTCCTGCTTTTTATCTAAGCTTTCTCCTGGTCAGTTGCCCCTCCTGGATGAAGCCATTCCCAAATGCCAGCAGCCTGGATGCTTCCCCATGATCTGCCCCTGCAGACACACTCTCACCTGTCCCAGCCCTCTCTCTGATGTCGTTATTGTAGTGACCGCTTAGGTGCAGGGCGAGAGAGCAAAAGAGCACTGGGTCAGGGCCGGCCCCTGGTGTTCTGGGCTGACAGGAGAGGTCTGAACCTGTGTACCTAGGGTAACGGGGTGGGGGTGGGGGACAGGGTGAATCAGGTATGGTGGAGACAGATCTTGGTGCTCGGCCCCCTTGGTTGCCGCCTGGGGTGCCCTACTTTTGGGGCACAGGAGCTGCTCTTCAGTGGGCATGCCAGTTCTCACATGCCCTAAGTGCACAGGTAAATATGAAGGCCACCTTTGCTCAAGTATCAGTGACCCCAAATGTAAAGTTTTCTCAGTAAAATCTATCAGATTGTTTATGACCATGTAGACTTACAGGGATCAGGCAAAACTATTCAAATTTCCTGTATATTTTATTGATTAATTGGTTGCACACAAATCCTAAGCATCTCTTGAGACTGGATTATCTTGTGCTACTTTTCTTCCGTTAGGTCTGGCCCAGTCTGAGTACAGAGGTGCTTTGCACAGCCCAAGAACAGCCCCATGATGGGGGTATGTGGGGGGTCCCCCATGGTGGCAAGAACTGGGACCGAAGTTCTCCTGAGGATCCATGGGGTAGGCAAGGCAGGGGGTGGGGGGGCTGGACAGAATGCATGCCCAGGCTTTTTCCCCAGGAAATAATGGATTGTTCTCCTTCAGACAGACCAGCCCTGGCTAGTTTCCCTGTGGTTTCCAGTCACGGCCAGTCCTGACTCACTCATGTCCCCACGCTAAGGTTTCTGTATTAGACCAGAGAGAGACAGCAAGAGACAGAGCCAG
Organism: Panthera tigris; assembly: GCF_018350195.1. NCBI lineage: Eukaryota > Metazoa > Chordata > Mammalia > Carnivora > Felidae > Panthera > Panthera tigris. The sequence continues at coordinate 133,078,962 of NC_056668.1, read as the reverse complement.
ACAGAGCCAGAGAGAGACAGACAGAGACAGAGATAAACAGATACATGCACATTGAGAGAGCCAGACCAAGATAAAGTACTAGCCACAGAGATGCAGAGAGAGAGAGAGAGAGAGAGAGAGAGAGAGGGACACACAGTCATACCCACACATACTCACAATCCCAGAAAGATCCTCAGCTGTTCAGAGACACGCACTGACACAGAGACCCCGGAGAAACACTCGGAGCCACAGACGCAGAGGCACAGATGGGGAAAGGAAGACAGCACCCAAGAGAGAAAGATTGAAAATCTGCAGGAAACATACAGACAACCAGCCCCTATGATTGCGATGGCTGCACAGGGTGCTAAGCGAAGGGCCTCCTCTGGCCTTTCACGTCTGGCAAGCCCCCACCGTCCTGAAAGATCACATGAGGGAGGCTCTTCATGAGTCTAATAACTTCTCACCCAACCCCAGATCCTGGCCCGGAATGCTTTCTCAGAAAGGGCTTCTCGAAATTTAGTTAAAGGCATTCAGTCATGGCTGGGAACACACCCCTTCCCCACCCCAGTGCAGAATGAGTCTGCTCGGCCGCCAGCCTCTGCCTATAGGGTGACGTGGCTGAGCCCACATGTAGGGAGAGCTCACCAGCTGCCCACGGCGGCCACGTGCTGAGTGTCCAGGGGAACAACTTGCAGCCCAGGAAGTGTCCCCCATTCCGAGAGGGCAGGAGAAATGCCAAGACCCCAGAGCTGTGCCGGGCCACCTCTCAGCACCCCGGGACCCTGGGCTCAACAGTAAAGGCAGGGAAGACAGAGAGAGGGGTGACTTGGGGATCATGGTCCCAACCATGGCATGGTTTGTCCTGTGTGTCTGTCTATCTACAGCTGTTACCCCGAGGAAGCCAGGGGAAGGAGACGTTCCTCAATACGATGGGTATAAATAAACCTGGAGCCACATGGGTTCAGACCAGGGAGCTATTTCGGGGTTAGAACAAATGCTGGCCCCTGATGAAAGAGAAATTCCACCAGCAGCACAGAGCACTTCCCTCAAGCCTGGGATTAAGTGTTTCTCCAAGTCACGAATGCAGGCCAAAGTGGCCGCGCTGGCTCCTGGCGGGGCAGCCAGGCGCCCCAGTCACACCACACAGTCCAGAAGGGCTGTGGTTCCGTGTATGCTCCCAACTCCTCCCCAAAGAGCACTTTTTCTGTCTGCTGACCAACCGTGCAAACAGATGCACCAACTGGCCCCCAAAGTAGATCATAGTTGTGCCCTTACTAAGAATAAACATTCAAAAACCTTTTTTTAAAAAATGTTGCACAACAATGTGAAAGTACCTAATGCCCCACTGTTGTAGACTTAAAACTGGGTTGAAATGGGGCGGCTCAGTCAATTGAGCATCCGAACCTTGATTTACGCTCTCAGGTCTTGATCCCAGGGTCGTGGGATTGAGCCCCACGAGCTTACTTACCATGGAGCCTGCTTGGGATTCTCTCTCTCTTTCCCTCTGCCCCTCTCCCCCACTCTCCCTCTCTCCTCTCTCTCTCTCAAAATAAAATAAATCTTTAAAAAATGGTTGAAATGGTAAATTTAATGCTATATATATTTGACATAATTTTTTTTTTACAATAATCTTTTTTTTTTTTTTTTTTTTTTTTTTTTAATGAGGGATTCAAACAATGTTGTCAGGATCTCTCAGCTCTGATTTCCTCGGGTGGACGTCATTGAAAAAGTCTCTTTCCCACCCAGCCGCAAAATAGCCAGGCCACCCCTCCCGCTTTGCAAGTCTGCACACCAGTGGTTTGCTCCCACCCACCCCACCTAGCCAAATCCTGGGCCTCACCCACTGGTCAACTGCTCACCACAGGTCACGTGCCCACCCAGGAGCCCACCAAGCAGCGGCAGGGGGATGGGGAGGTGAAACACGGCCGCGTTCCCTGATAAGGTTTGGCTCCAAGCTCAGGGACATCTACCGCTGGCAGGAGATTGCACATTGCAACCCTCCCTACCACCACCACCCCCGCCCCAAATGTTCTGTCTGAGGGCTTTTGTCCTGCAAGAATGCACAGGGCAAGCTGATAAGCAGAGGGATTCGGTCCCCAAAGCAGCCTGGGCCCTTGATGGAAAGGGGGTGGTCAACACCCCAGCCTGGTGGTGAGTCCAGCACCTTCTCCCACAGCAGTGCCCTCACCTCTACACCATTTCTTGGGATCACCCTAAATGAGCAGCTTGCAGTTGACTCCTTGTCTCAGAGCTTCTGGAACAACCCAAAGCAGACAGAGCCCCCAGAGGAGCCAGGGCACTGCTCAGAGAGGAGAGAATGGTTCTGGCAGGCTACACGTAGCTTCCTCTCCCTGTCCCTAGATGTGCAGGAGCTTAGCTCAGGGGCGGGGTGACAGCTGAGCTACAAGGACCTCTGCCGGAGGGAATCGGCTCCACCCAAGGCCCTGTGACTCCTTCCCTGCCATACACACCTCCCCCTCTCTGTCCCTGGGCAAAATCCCACCGAAAGAATTCCTGCATTGAAAGACAGGATGGTGCCTCCTGGCAAGACATTTAGCTGCTAAATGTCAGAGGCACCCAGGCAGCAATAATGGATTTGAGCAGAAAATAATAATAAAAAAGAGATTAGAGCAGAGCACTGGTGCAAGAAGGCCTGGCGGCAGGCACGCAGGACCACAGCTCTGCAAATGGCTTCTTTGAAGCTGATCTGTCACTTGAGGGTCTGTGATTCAGTCCCAAGTAACCTGAATAAGAAACAAGGATTGCTAATTAAGGGATCAGTGGCTCTTGGGGAACAGAATCCCCTTTTGTTTGTAAGTGTAAGGAATTAAGGAGATTTCACGGGACAAGGGGCTCCTGATGACTTACTCTGAGCAGGACAGAGCCTGCGCTGAGCCTCCTACTCACAGCACTCGTGGGCACGTCTGCCCTCTTGGTCAGTGCGGGACCCTGCTGGGCTGGCCGTGGAAAGCAGGAGCCCTGCAGGCTCCAGTTAACGCCGGCGGCTAGGATCTACGGTCAGCGCAGAGGAGGGCGCAGAGTGAAGACGGCAGATGGCGCTTCACTTGATTCTCACAACAACCCCATGATCCCATTTTTACGGATGAATAAACTGTGGCACAGGACAGTTATTTGTCCATGATCAAACAGCTGGTCAGTGATAGGGGTGGGGTGGTGTTTTGAAAGTCTCAGGTAACCTAGCTCCACAGAAATTACTTGCTGTGGGATTCTGTGTGCAGGAATGGGGGAAGTCAGAGAGAGGTAGGGATGATGGAGACATACAGAAAGATCACACACACACACACACACACACACACACACACACACACGGCGCCCTGAGCTAGGTCCGGCCACCTGAATGCACCTGCTGGAAGCAGTGCCCACCCAAGCCCCCCCCCACCCCCCCACCCCCCCACCCCCCGCCAAGTCTGGGTCTGGTAAGGTCCTGCCAGCAGAGGAGCAGGAGGAGAGCAGCCTGGAGAAACGCAGGCCAGGCACGTTGGCTTTGCCCTCTTCCATTCCAGGACTCTCTGTGCATCAGCTGAGCCCAAGTATTTTTTCACAGCCCCTTGCCTTAGGACCACCTCCATTATCTCCTGGCCCACAGAGACGCCATCCCTCCCCAGCAACACCCCATGCCGGCATTAGCAGGCTCCCTGCATCTCCAGGGAAACTAGGCCACTGTGTCCTTCAGCCCAAAATGAGGGGCACCGCGGAGACCTCTGTCAGTCACATACAGGAGAGAATGAAGCTTGACCAGCTGGAAAATTGAGGATAAGTACAGCCACAGACCCAGTCACCATCCAGAAGGTTTTTCCCTCTGCAGTCGGGGTGCTGACTTGAAAGAGCGGGACACAGCTGTGCTCACACAGAGCACAGTATAAAGGGGGTCCCTTATGCCCCCTAATGCTGCCCCCACTAGAAAGGCTTTGGCAACAACATTCTGAAACCTCCTTCCCCCTCAGCACCTTAGGCCTGCATCATTTGGGGTCGGGCTGTGAGGCAGCCTCAGTAAGGTCCATTCCGAGGACCTCTCCCTTCCCCTGGTCCCGAATCAATGGCTTATGCATAATATCTCAAGTTGTGGGGCACCTGTCTGGCTTAGCCGTTATCCTCAGACTCTGGATTTCAGCTCATGTCACAGTCTCACAGTCTGTGGGATTGAGCCCCACGTTGGACTCCATGTTGATAGCTCAGAGCGTTCTGGGATTCTCTCTCCCCTTCTCCTTCTGCCCCTCCCCTGATCTCTCTCTCAAGAATAAAATAAAAATAAAAATAAAAATAAAAATAAAAATAAAATAAGGGAGGAGCAAAGATGGCAGAACAGCATGGGAGTTTTTTTGTGTCTCGCATCCATGAAATGCAGCCAGATCAACACTAAACCATCCTGCACACATAGAAAACTGATTTGAGGATTAACACAATAATCTGCACAACCTGAACCACAGAACTCAGCAGGTACGAGGCGCGGAGAAGTGAACTGGGGGAGAAAGAAGCTGCGGAGGGCAGGGAGCTAGTTTTGCTTGCGGAGAGAGGACAGAGACAGGACGAGGGGGGGAGCGGGAGGGGGGGAGCGGGAGGGAGGGAGGGAGAATACGGGAAAAGCACCCCCCCCCCAAAAGCAGCTGGAGAGAAAGCGGAAAAGTGGAAACAGCTGCGGGGACTGAACTAAAAAGGGAGAAAGGAGAAAGGAGAGTTTTTAAATTCCATTAAGACTCTATAAACCGGGAGCGCAGAGTCTGAAACGGCGCAGCTCCATACCTGGCGGTGCTCTGGTGGGAAGGGCGAATCCCCAGGAACAGAGTGGGGCCTGGGGGTCTTCGGGCCACACGGGAGAGGCGGTTCCTCGGCTGGGAGGACATCTTGTAGAGGCTGTGTGTCCCCCCCACCCAGGCAAATGCCCCAGTGGGCCCAGGAGAACAAGCACATTCGCTGGTGCTGGAACAAGGTCGTTAAGGGTGAAGCCTGGTGCCAGGTGTGCGTTGTGAATTTCCATAGTCCTGAAACGCTGCTGCTACACAATTTGCGCAAACTTTTTCTGGGGCGGGCTGGCGCCCAGCCGCAGTCTCTGGGCATCAGCAGCAGCATGGTCCTGCGACCGTTCCTGGGTGCGGCCGGCACCCAGCCATTGCTCAGTGAGACCCTCCCGCAGAGGGGCAGAACAGGTCAAAGCCGCAGTCCCTCAGAAATAAGGGGTCAGGAAAAACAGCTGAATCTGAGGTAAAACTCAGGAGGGAGGTGCTGCCTGGGGCTTGGTCACGGACGGTGTAAAAGTTGGGAGTGGATGGAAGCCAAAGACGAAGGACGGGTGCGCGATTGCTGATCCAGGTACTAGTTCCAGTACTAGAGACTGGGTAGGTGGATGACTCCCTTTTCACCACTTCCGTGCATGCGCATACACGCCTACAAGCGCCACAACAATCCACCTCAGTAAGCCAAGCCGCGCCATCTAGTGGAGAACGTAGCCATTACACTATGCCCCGCCCAACTGGGCAAAACTCGCTCTTCAGGATCACAAGTCTCTCCGCCTGCTGAGTTTACGGACTATAAAGCGCTTCATGGTTTGACTCCTAGGGGAAAACGAAGTAATTTTAATCGTATTTCAGTCTGTTCGCTGGTCCATCTATTCAATTTTCTTTTTTTTTTCTCTTTTTTGTTTCTTTTCTTTTTCTTGAATACAGAAAGAAAAATTTTAATTTTATTTTTAATCTTTATTAAAAATATTTTTCTTTAAATTTTTTCCTATACTTTTTACTTTTTTATATATTTTTTAAATTCTATTTTACTCCTATCATTTCATTTTATTATATTTCAGTATATTCATTTTTTCTAATTTTCAAATGATTTCCTTCCCTCCCCCTCCTTTTTTCTCTAGTCTGTCAAGCCCTTTTCAACACCCAGACCAAAACACACCTATGATATAGCATCATTTATTTGATTTTGTGTGTGTGTGTTGTTTTTAATTTTTTAATTTTAATTTTTTTACCTCATGAATTCCTTTTCTTCCTTCAAAATGACAAAATGAAGGAATTCACCCCAAAAGAAAGAACAGGAAGAAACGTCAGCCAGGGACTTAACCAACACAGATACGAGCAAGATGTCTGAACCAGAATTTAGAATCAAGATAATAAGAATACTAGCTGGAGTCAAAAATAGATTCCCTTTCTGTGGAAAGAAAAGAAGCAAAAGCTAGTCTAGATTAAATAAAAAATGCTATAACTGAGCTGCAATCTCAAATAGATGCCATGGTGGCAAGGATGGATAAGGCAGAGCAGTGATTCGTTGCTATAGAGGACAAACTTATGAAGAATAATGAAGCAGAAAAAAAAGAGGGAGACTAAGGCAAAAGAGCACGATTTAAGAATTAGAGGAATCAATGACTCATTAAAAAGGAACAACATCAGAATCATAGGGGTCCCAGAGGATGAAGAGAGAGAAAAAGGGGTGGAAGGGTTATGTGACCAAATCATAGCAGAAAACTTTCCTAATCTGGGGAAATACACAGACATCAAAATCCAGGAAGCACAGAGGACTCCCATTAGATTCAACAAAAACTGACCATCAACAATAGTCAAATTCACAAAATACTCAGGCGAGGAAAGAATCATGAAAGCAGCAAGGGAAAAAAAGTCCTTAACCTACAAGGGAAGACAGATCAGGTGTACAGCAGACCTATCCACAGAAGCTTGGCAGGCCAGAAAGGAGTGGCAGGATATATTCAGTGTGCTGAATCAGAAAAATATGCAGCCAAGAATTCTTTATCCATCAAGGCTGTCATTCGAAACAGAAAGAGAGATTAAAAGTTTCCCAAACAAACAAAAATGAAAGGATTTCATGACAACTAAACCAGCCCTGCAAGAAATTTTAAGGGGGACTCTCTGAGGGGAGAAAAGACAAAACAGTAAGTAAAGACCAAAAGCAACAAAGACTAGAAAGGACCAGAGAACATCAGAAACTCCAACTCTACAAGCAACATAATGGCAATAAATTTATATCTTTCAGTACCCACTCTAAAGTCAATGGAATAATGCTCCAGTCAAAAGACATAGGGTAACAGAATGGATAAGAAAACAAGATCCATATATGTGCTGTTTATAAGAGACCCACTTTAGACTTAAAGACACCTTCAGATTGAAAGTAAGGAAATGGAAAACGATCTATCATGCTAATTGTTGACAAAAGAAAGCCAGAGTAACCATACTTATATCAGACAATCCAGACTTTAAAATAAAGACTGTCATAAGAGATGAAGAAGGGCATTATATCATAATTAAGGGGTCTATCCACCAATAAGACCTAACAATTATAAACATTTATGCTCCAAATGTGGTAGGACCCAAATATATAAATCAATCACAAACATAAAGAAACTCATTGATAATAATTCCATAATAGTAGGGGACTTCAACACTCCACTTACACCAATGGACAGATTATCTAATCATAAATTCAACAAGGAAACAATGGCTTTGAATGACACACTGGACCAGATGGACTTAACAGATATATTCAGAACATTTCATCCTAAATCAGCAGAATATACATTCTTCTCCAGTGCACATGGAATGTTCTCCAGAATAGACCACATACTGGGACATGAATCAGCCCTAAGTAAGCACAAAAAGATCAAGATCATACTGTGCATATTTTCAGACCACAACGCTATGAAACTTGAAATCAAACACAAGAAAAAATTTGGAAAGGTAACAAATACTTGGAGACTAAAGAACATCCTACTAAAGAATGAATGTGCTAACCAAGAAGTTAAAGAGGAAATTAAAAAGTACATGGAAGCCAATGAAAATGATAACACCACAGCTCAAAACCTCTGGGACGCAGCAAAGATAATCATAAGACGAAAGTATATAGCAATCCAGGCCTTCCTAAAGAAGGAAGAAAGGTCTCAGATACACAACCTAACCTTACACCTTAAAGAACTGGAAAAAGAATAGCAAATAAAATCCAAAACCAGGAGAAGACAGGAAATAATAAAGATTAGAGCAGAAATCAATGCTATTGAGACCAAAAATAACAAAAAACAAAAAAACCCAAAATAGAACAGATCAATGAAACCAGAAGCTGGTTTCAAAGAATTAACAAAATTGATAAACCACTAGCCAGTTTGATCAAAAAGGAAAAGGAAAGGACACAAATAAATAAAATCAATAATGAAAGAGGAGAGATCACAACCAACACAGCAGAAATAAAAACAATAATAAGAGAATATTATGAGAAATTATACGCCAATAAAATGGGCAATCTGGAAGAAATGGACAAATTCCTAGAAATATATAAACTACCAAAACTGAAACAGGAAGAAATAGAAAATTTGAACAGACCCATAACCAGTAAAGAAATCGAATTGGTAATCAAAAATCTCCCAAAAAACAAGAGTCTAGGGCCAGATGGCTTTCTAGGGGACTTCTACCAAACATTTAAGGAAGAGTTAACACCTATTCTCTTGAAGCTGTTCCAAAAAATAGCAATGGAAGGAACACTTGCAAACTCTTTCTATGAAGCCAGCATTACCTTGATTCCAAAACCAGACAAAGACCCCACTAAAAAGGATAACTATAGACCAATTTCCCTGATGAACACAGATGGAAAAATCCTCAACAAGATACTAGCCAACTGGATCCAACAATACATTAAAAAAATTATTCACCACAACTAAGTGGGATTTATACCTAGGATGCAGGGCTGGTTCAATATCCGCAAAACAATCAATGTGATTCATCACATCAATAAAAGAAAGGACAAGAACCACATGATCCTCTCAATAGATTCGGAGAAAGCATTTCACAACATATAGCATCCTTTCTTGATAAAAACCCTCAAGAAAGTAGGGATAGAAGGATCATACCTCGAGATCTTAAAAGCCATATATGAAAGACCCAATGCTAATATCATCCTCAATGGGGAAAAACTGAGAGCTTTCCCCCTAAGATCAGGAACAAGATAGGTATGTCCACTCTCGCCACTGTTATTCAACATCATATTGGAAGTTTTAGCTTCAGCAATCAGACAACACAAAGAAATAAAAGGCATCCAAATCGGCCACGAGGTCAAACTTTCACTCTTTGCAGATGACATGATACTCTATATGGAAAACCCAAAAGATTCCACCAGGACCTGCTAGAACTAATCCATGAATTCAGCAAAATTTCAGGATATAAAATCAATGCACAGAAATCGGTTGCATTCCTATACACCAACAATGAAATCAAGGAATCAATCCCATTTACAATTGCACCAACACCCATAAAATACCTAGGAATAAATCTAACCAAAGAGGTGAAAAATCTATACACTGAAACCTATAGAAAGCCTATGAAAGATATTGAAGAAGACACAAAAAAATGGAAAAATATTTCATGCTCCTGGATAGGAAGAACAAGTATTGTTAAAATGTCAATACTACTCAAAGCAATCTATATATTTAATGCAATACCTATCAAAATAACACCAGCATTCTTCACAGAGCTAAAACAAACAATCCTAAAATTTGTATGGAACCAGAAAAGACCCCAAATAGCCAAAGCAATCTTGAAAACCAAAGCAGGAGGCATCACAATCCCAGACTTCAAGCTATACTACAAAGCTGTAATCATCAAGACAGTTTGGTACTGGCACAAGAACAGACACTCAGATCAATGGAACAGAATAGAGAACCCAGAAATGGACCCACAAACGTATGTCCAACTAATCTTTGACAAAGCAGGAAAGAACATCCAATGGAATAAAGACAGTCTCTTCAGCAAGTGGTGCTGGGAAAACTGGACAGTGACATGCAAAACAATGAATCTGGACCACTTTCTTACACCATACACAAAAATAAACTCAAAATGGATGAAAGACTTCAATGTAATACAGGAAGCCATCAAAATCCTCGAGGAGAAAGCAGACAAAAACCTCTTTGATCTTGGCTGCAGCAACTTCTTACTCCACACGTCTCCAGAGGCAAGGGAAACAAAAGGAAAAATGAACTACTGGGACCTCATCAAAATAAAAACCTTCTGCACAGAGAAGGAAACAATCAGCAAAACTAAAAGGCAACCAACAGAATGGGCAAAGATATTTGCAAATGACATATCAGATAAAGGGTTAGTATCCAAAATCTATAAAGAACTACTCAAACTCGACACCTAAAAAACAAATAATCCAGTGAAGAAATGGGCAAGACATGAATAGACACTTCTCCAAAGAAGACATCCAGATGGCCAATTGAAACATGAAAAATGCTCAACATCACTCATCATCAGGGAAATACAAATCAAAACCACAATGAGATATCACCTTACACCTGTCAGAATGGCTAACATTAACAACTCAGGCAACAACAGATGTTGATGAGGATGCAGAGAGAGAGGATCTTTTTTGCACTGCTGGTGGGAATGCAAACTGGTGCAGCACCCTGGAAAACAGTACGGAGGTCCTCAAAAAATTAAAAATAGAACTATCCTATGACCCAGCAATTGCACTACTATGTATTTATCCAAGGGATACAGGTGTGCTGTTTCAAAGGGGCACATGCACCCCGATGTTTATAGCAGCACTATCAATAATAGCCAAAGTATGGAAAGAGCCCAAATGTCCATCGATGGATGAACGGATAAAGAAGATGTGGTATATATATATATATATATATATATATATATATATATATATATATATATATGATGGAGTGTTATTTGGCAACCAAAAAGAATGAAATCTTGCCATTTGCAACTACATGGATGGAACTAGAGGGTATTATGCTAAGCGAAATTAGTCAGAGAAAGACAAATATCATATGACTTCACTCATGAGGACTTTAAGAGACAAAACAGATGGACATAATGGAAGGGAAACAAAAATAATATAAAAACAGGGAGGGGGACAAAAACATAAGAGAGTCTTAAATATGGAGAACAAACAGAGGGTTACTGGAGGGGTTGTGGGAGGGGGGATGGGCTAAATGGGTAAGGGGCACTAAGGAATCTACTCCTGAAATCATTGTTGCACTATATGCTAACTAACTTGGATGTAAATTTAAAATAAAGTTAATTAATTAAAAAATAAATAAAAGTCACATGTAAAAAATTTTTTTAATAAATAAGGGTTTTTTTTTAATTAAATAAATAAATAAGTAAATAAATAAATAAAGCAAGCAAGCAAGCAAGTAGTAAGGGCATGTGCATTTAGGAGCCAGAGAAATGGGCTCAACTGCCTGTCAGAACAAACATTTGGAGGCATTACCAAAAGGTCACAGGTTACTATGATCATTGAAATGGGTCAACCGAAATGGAGAGGAGCGAAGGTCAGGGGAGTGGGGGAAGGGAGGGTGACCCGCCTGAACCCTCTGGGCTTCAAGGTCCAAGCCACTGAGTTGCAGACCAAAGAAAACAGGAAAGGGGGAAACTAGTTTCTTTTTCTGAGTACCCATATTATAATATGTTGTTATTATTGCTTGAAATAGAAGAAGAACAGCAACAAAAACAGACTTACGCTTTCTTCTCCTTCAAGCTCACTGGGAAAGGAAGTAACATTTCTACTCAACCTCCATATGCTGGACACTTTTCTAACTGGCATGTGACCCCCACGGAACTCCTGGGAGGGAACTGTTCTTGCAGATGAAGACCTGAACGTCAGAGAGGTAAAGCAGCTTGCCCATGGTCACACAGGATGAAAGTACAGAGACTGGATTTGAACTTGGTTCCCTCTGACAGCAGGTCTATGTGTTGCTTCACAACTCCCCACCCTTTCACAACTCCCCACCTTTAGCCCCTTGGGAACATGGCAGCACAGCTCATGGCTTTATTCCACCCCAAAGCTGCTGTTGGGAGGTTCTCACTGGTTTCTTTTTTCTTCTTCTTTTTTTTTGTTTTTTTTTTTTTTCAACGTTTTTTATTTATTTTTGGGACAGAGAGAGACAGAGCATGAACGGGGGAGGGTCAGAGAGGGAGACACAGAATCGGAAACAGGCTCCAGGCTCCGAGCCATCAGCCCAGAGCCTGACGCGGGGCTCGAACTCACGGACCGCGAGATCGTGACCTGGGTGAAGTCGGACGCTTAACCGACTGCGCCACCCAGGCGCCCCTCTTCTTCTTTTTTTTTTTAACAGAGAGAGAGCACAAGTGAGCGAAGGCGGAGGGAGGAGAGAGAGAGAGAGAGAGAGAGAGAGAGAGAGAAGCGGGACCCACCCGGAGCGGGACTCGAGCTCTCCCCAAATGGGGCTTGAGCTCACGAATCAATGGTTTCTTTTGAGTTTTAGAGGTGCCAGAGATGGGGATGTGATCAGGGAATTTTTAAAGCCCCCCTCCCCCACCTCGCCCTCCTTGGAGGAAGAATACATTCTGCTCTCTGCCCAGGCCATAGCCGTCCTGCGTCTCCCACATCCAACTGGGTCTGCCAGAACCACACACTGTGGACTTACTTCTTAGGAACTGACTCATAAGGGATTCACTGAGTGATAACAAATCTTATGTTGATGTTAAGGATATTTAGGGGCACCTGGCTGGCTTGGTCAGTGGAGCGTGTGACTCTTGATCTTGGCGTTGTGGGTTCGAGCCCCACAGTGGGTATAGAGATTACTTAAAAATAAAAATATTTTTTAAAATACTTAGAGAAAAAAAAGCCAAAATAAAAATCAGATTATCATCATGTTTGTACTGTTTTTCCACACAGTTTCATTTTTAAGATGAGAAGAGCTGGCTGTGGTTGAGAGCTTACTATGTGCCAGGGAACTGTGCTAAGCCCTTTAAGTGTTAACTCACTGCCACCAGTCAAATGGTGCAGGTGCAATTACTGCCTGTGTTTATTGTTTTGTTTCGTTTTGTTCTGTTTTTTGTTTTTTGTTTTTGTTCTTTTTTGGGGGTGGGGGGTTTGGATGAGGAAGTAAAGCCAGGGTTTGAATCCACGTGGTCAGACTCTTAACCACTGTACTCTATCATTTCCCTACCAGGATGCCTGGGGAACCAACAGCCTGACAGCCCAGGAGAGCCCTGCAGCTGAGGATCACAGAAGTCAGTGGAGAGTTAGCATTTCCCCCGGGGGAAGGGGCCATGGAGATTAGTAACACCAGAGCAGGAATTTGAAGAATGAACAGCCATATGCCAGTTGGTCAAGGAAGAGAAAGATGTTCAGGTAGAAGACAGGATAAGGGCAAAGATTTGGAAACTTGAAACAGACCTGTAATACTGCGGAATTCTTCATCATGTGAGGAGAAACGACAAAAGGCAGTATTTGAGCGATGGAGGAGTCCAGAGGGAAAATGACAGCATCTGGAGATGACTTATTGCCAGAATGGGAGAAGCCAAGGACTCCTAGGGTCCTGGCCTGGAGGTGTGACCTTATTTATCTGTTCAACAGTTTATTTTAACCATTCACTTATTCACTCACACCATGCCTCACCTGGCAAGGGAGCCGAGGCATTTCCCCGGGGCCCCTCCATTTGAAAATCCAGTAAACAGAAGGAAATCCCTCCAAAACACTCATACCTGTCTAGTCATGGACTCACATAGAAGTGACGTATCCAGGAGAAACAGTCAACGATGTGTCCATATTCCTCACGGTGTCAGCCGTTCATGTTGGATAAGGATCGGGGGTGGGAGAAATGACAGGGGCACAGATAGAGCATGACACATTTGTTCACTAAAATGCTTATGTGATGTTTAAAATGTTCGATGTTGTGGGATATTTAACTGGAAAAATTCCAAGTGTTTTTACATAGTATGACTGCAGTAACGTTATCTAGAAAAAAAACTCTAGAAGGAGCTAAATGAAAATACTCTCACCTGTTTGGTCTGTGGGGTTGTGGGTAATTTTTGGTTTTGCCTTTATATTCCCATCCTTTGTTTTCAAAGTTAAATTCTGTAATTTAGAATACATGACTTTTATAATCAGGAAAAAAAACACTTCTAAAAATTAAAGAGTATTCTCTAAGATACTTGTAATCTATTATTTATGTTTTCATAATAAATTTCTGGAGTCACAAAAACATGGCCGAGAGAAATGAAGAAAAGGGGAAAAACAGGGTAGTAAATAGAATAAAGTCAGGTGTAAGTTTCCTCCACAGAAATGCCTGCCACAAATGTCCTGGGGAGATGCCACCTGTGAGCTTCCTGACAGCCAAAGCAAAGAGGGAAACAGTTCACAGAGTCTTTAAGGTCCACATTAACAACCATAATCAATTATCATTAATACCACAACAAAACCATACCTCTCCCTTCCCCGGAGCTGAGATTCGATAGAAACTGCTCCCCATCGAGGGAAAACCGGTGTGAGGGTGGTTACCAGGCAGGACACACAGCCACTCTTGACAACACTGGCCTGTGCTGTCCAGGTGCAGTGACCCAGCCTGGGTCGGAGACTGAGCTCTGCCCAGGGAGAGCCTTGAGAAACAGGTGCGAGCTGTCTCACGGTCTGACTGCATGAGGGGTTCTGGACCCTTCATCATTGTGAGTGAAAGTTGTGCAGTTACAGCTCAAACACGGGAAACTAAAAAGCCCGCCAGCCTTATCTGTGGGCAGCCTATGAGAAACTCCCAGCACGGGTGTGCACCAGGCTGGGCCGCCTTCTGCGGGTAAGCATGGCCGGCAAGGGCCAGGGCTCACAGCGCTTTTAGAGGCCCACAAAAACGTTTGAATTTCTTTTAAACTCAGAAGGGGAAAAAAATGAACTTCGAGGTCAAAGAAAATGTCTTAATTCAGAAATTAATAAAGTTGTCTTTATAGCAACACAATTGTCAATGATGATTTTTAACACATTTCTGTGGAGAAAGTGTTCACAAAAGTCCCAACACGGCCCTGGGTCTGGGTTCCATGCTAAACGTTTCCCTCCATGATCTGATCTAACACTCACAGTAGCCGCTGAATGGGCAAGTATATCGCTCCCAATTTACAGGTGAGCAAACTGAGGCAGAGTGGTGGTAAGTGACCTGCTGTGGGTCACCCAGGCGAACGGCAGAGCCCTTCCAGACGCAGGTCTTCAGATGATGATGCTTGAGCTGTCTAGGCCCCACAGAAGCGGTGGTTCCCCCAGGTTGGTAGTAAGGGGCACTACGAAGGAGGAGGGAGTGAAGGGAGTGGAGGGAGGACGTGCAGGTAGCAGAACAGCCCTGGGTTGGGCAGGCTGTGTGATGAGGGGCTGAGTCCTCCTTACATTCGACAATCCTGGGTTGGGCAGGCTGCGTGAAGAGGGGCTGAGTCCTCCTCACATTCAATAATCCTGGGTTGGGTTCAGGGATCCTTTGGTCTTGGGAGCAAGCCCACTGAATGGCTGTTTGGCCCTGGGCAAGTCACTTCACCTAGCCCATGGCCCAAGCTGTAAATTCACTGGGAAGGGCACCTCCACTGTAAGGTCCCTGTGTGGCTAAAACGAGACGGTGCAGCGAAGTGCCTGGCACACAGCAGGCAGCTCATAAATGCCACCTTGTGTTGATATTATTTCCACAGGCCAGACCCAGGGGTCGGGCTTCCTGTGAGTGAGCTCTCTGTCTCACTCAGCCATGACCAACTGCCTTCCAATCATCCAATCATCTGAACTCGTGGAGAGAATGCACTGAAAACATCTTGAAGCCTGTGCAGAGACACTTGGAAGGCTTGATACAACATTCCATAAACAACTTTCCCAGCCGATGGTGGCCATTAAAGGAACACTAAGCTACTTGACAAGTTCACTGAAACTAAGGTTCAGAAGTTTGGTTTTTTTTAACATTTTATTTATTTTTGAGAGAGAGAGAGACAGAGTGCGACCAGGGGAGGGGCAGGGTGAGAGGGAGACACAGAATCTGAAGCTCTGAGCTGTCAGCACAGAGCCCGACATGGGGCTCGAACCCACAAACCACGAGATCATGACCTGAGCTGAAGTTGGACGCTTAACCGACTGAGCCACCCAGGCGCCCCTGAAACTAAAGTTTAAACCGAAGTTACAAAAGCAAAGAGTTGGCTAGAAGTTCGTGGGCCCGGTTCCTGAGTCCTGGGCAAGCTCCCCAGTGTTGCTGTGGTTGGAGGCAGCCATGGATGGAGATTCTGGCCAGTGGCAGGGGAGTGAAGGGCATTATGTGATTCAGGGGGAAAGTAAGAATTGAAGGCCCAGCCACATTTATCTAAATATTTAAATGTTTTCCATTAAGCTGCAGAAACTGTTAAAAAATACATTTTATCCTTTCAGTGATAACTTTCATAATATACCTTCATATGACAATTATATTTTCAAATACACCTTCATAATGACATTGCAAATATGAATAAAACTATAGATTTTATATAACTGATTCAGTCATTAAATATTAGAAGTGACTGAATTTAATTAATATTTTATCTATGTTCTGTTACTGGGTCAGTGGTGTTTGGATTGGTAGTAAAATAAAGACATAATAATTCATAAATGTTTATATATATTATTTCCACAGAAGCTATTCTTACCCTCATTTCAGTAAAATCACTAATTTCAACAAATTCATAATTTTTTCATGTAATTTTTATTTGGTTAATAGTAATAATCTAAATTATTAAAAATATATTCAATGTGTATATAATCTTATTAATTGCTATCAACAATTTAAATTAAAGCAAGTGTGGGGTGCCTGGGTGGCTCAGTTGGTTAAGTGTCCGACTTCGACTCAGGTCATGATCTCGCAGTTCCTGAGTTCAAGCCCCATGTTAGACTCTGTGCTGACAGCCCAGAACCTGGATGGAGCCTGCTTAGGATTCTGTGTCTCCCTCTATCTCTGCCCCTCCCCTGCTCATACTCTGTGTCTGTCTCTCTCTCAAAACAGATAAACATTAAAAAAAAATTTTATATAAATTAAAGGAAGTATAAAAGTGAAAAATTAAAATTATTTTAAATGTCTTCAAATTTTTAAAAATTTTAATTAATTTTTTTTAATAATTAAATCTTGGTAATTTTTTATAAATAAAACGTTCATCATTCCAGCATTCAATGTCTGCCTAGTTGCTCATGTAAAGGACTAGTGTCCCACATCATATTTGGCTAGACCAGTAATTCTCAACCGGGGCAATTCTGCCCTCCCCACCCCCACCCCCCAAAAAAAAACATTTGGTAATGTCTTAACCAAGGATGCTAGTGTTCCTGCCATCTAGCAGGAAGAGGCCAGGGATGCTGCTAAATATCCTACATTCAAACACCTGCAACAAAAACTTATCTGGTCCAAAATGTCAGTAGTACCAAGATTGAAAAGCCCCGGTCTAGACTTAACTATCTGCAAATGTTAGACGGTTACTGGCTGGTTAATGTAGCAAAGGTTGGTCAGCTGCGATGCACAGGGGTGCGAACGCTGCACTAATTCGTGAGTACCTCCAGAACCACAAATTGGAACATGAAGAGAAGCAAGAAAAGAAGAAATGGAACTCTGTTATACAGGGATCTACTGCATCCCTCCTACGGGACAGGATGGATTTGACAAGTTAATTAATTGTGTTTTCTCTTATTAAGTGCTTCCTCCATTTTAACCCTCCCACCTCCCAAGGCAGCTCTGGTCCCTGATGTTGGCTGTGGCGCAACCCACACACCTGCACGAAATTTATACAGTTATGTTTTGCAGAGGACGGAGGGCGACAGATGTGGTGAAATGGTTCTCTGAGGCCTGAACAGTGTTAGGAAGATACGTGGGCTCTCTAAAGCGTAGGCCCCAGAGCAGAGGCCCTCTGGCCCAGGCTGAACGTTAGTGCTGCAACGTGACCGGCACACGCCCGCCGGCATGGCTGAGATCAACAACACGGAGAATGCCTAGCGCGGACGAGGATGAGAAGCGGCGGCCATGCGCGTGCACTGCAGGCGGGAGTGCGCGTTTTGCACTCAACTTCGAACGCAACGTTGTTGGTGAAGAATGTCACATTCACTGTAGATTTCTTTGGAAACTGGAAGCATCTCTGAGGCTGAACAAACACACACGTAGCATTCCACTTCTAGGTAGAGCCCAGCGATGGGGGTGAGCCTCACAAACGTAGCGAATACCTTTTTCTGTGAAGAAAGGCAGTATGTGCACTCTGTAGACCGTTCAGAAAATTGAATGAAAGGGAAAAATCGTCATTTCCAACTCCCAGCGGTAAATATTGTGAACATTTTGGCTGATTTTTTAAAAAACACCTTATGGATATGTACAGATCATAGAAAAATGTGGTATAGTCTCTTGTTTTAAAAGCACCACAAGCTTATTTGGCAATTATACCTCAATTATAAGCATTTTTGCATCTCATTCAATAATTTGCTATGACACAATTTTAACAGCTGGATAATATTCCAGGGCATGAACTAAGTATTTAATCAATCTCTTATAAACAGACCCTGATGTTGTTTCCAGGTTTCTGCTACATAGACATCTGTCTGTGTCTCTCTGATTATTTCCTGGCATGCTTTTTCTAAGCGAGATGGTTGGGCCAAAGAGTTATGAACATTTTCAAAGTTCTTGACACATACTATAGATCATTTTTCCAAAATATAGCGGCAGCTCACATTTCTTTCACGAGTATATGAGACTGCCCTCTTCACAGCACTTGCCCCAAGTCTGAGCATCGTTGTTGTTTTCATTGTTTTTTAATCTTTGCCTATTTCAAAGGTGGACAATAGTGTGTTGTTTTAGTTTATTTCTCCCTGATTACTAGTGATGTTAAACATATTTTTCTGATGTTTTATTATTCTGTAGAAAATTTGGAAATCACAATTCTGAAACAGCATAGTCTAATGTATGGAAATTTAAACTTAAAACGCAAAAATATTCACAATAGGGAAATATGTGTATTACTTTATATGACTATATACCACTACAAAGTACTCTACGATAATCTCTGTCACTGTAAAGAATCATAAAATATTTAAAACTGCAACTGATACAGAGAACATGTAGGATACAACAAAAATGTGACCCTTCCTGTTTAAAATGTACTCCCCCTGCCTGGGACGAAAGCTCTGGTCCTATTTTTCTGCTCATTCTTAGGTATTAGTCTCACAATCACGAACATAGGCTCAATTTGCTAATTAGATTTCCCAGAACCAGAGAATAATCACAAATTCCCAAGTTGATTTAGGGTTAAATCTTCCCCTCCTCCAGCTAGCCGGGCTCCAGGGGATCCGGGCCAGGGAGTGATCTCTATACTCTTCTTCCTCAACTTTCCTCTCTACTTGCTAAGGAAGTGGCTTCTGGTCTTCTCAGAGAGTTACACAGGACGGGGGACAGGGACAGTTCTTACTTGTCTAATACTGTCATGAGAAGGTTTTTCAAACTCGGGGGATCTGGTGAGTACTTAGGCCTAATTCCTTCATGAGCACATTCAGGGATTTATCAGACATTCCCCTGTTGGGTCCCACCAACTATAGCTCCTCAGAGAGGAGTGGTCTCTTCAGCACGGAACTCTCTCTCTTGGAGTCCCCTCCTGGCTGTCCCGCCTGGCTGTCCTCTTGCACAGTGCCAGAGGGCATCTCTCTCTCAGTTGACCTGCCTCTAGCTCATAAGAAATGTAATGCAGACTATTCACCCTGTTCTTGGAGGCAGTACAGTGATTTCCCAAATGCAGCCTTTGACGGTCTCTCTCTGTCTCTGCTGGTGACTATTTACAGGTAGCCATATCCTCTAATTTTAAAATTCCTTAGTCATGTGGAAGAAATTAAACCCCATGCTCTGCCATAACTGCACTATTTCAAATTTACTGAAGACTCTTGGAAAACTGGCCACAATTCCCCACCCTTCCCTGCAGTCACACCCCTTTCTATTATAACCTGGATGCTTCTGCCATCAAGAGGCGGAATTTATTTTCCCTTCCTTGAAAATGGGCTGATCTGGTGACTTGATTTGGCCTATACAATGCAGTAGAGGTAAGGATGTGATTTTTCCAAGCGCAGATATGGAGAGGCCTTGTACACTTGTGCTTGCTCATTTGGATCCCTGCCACTGTCTTGTGAACAAACCTAGCCTAGCCTGCTGGGGAATGAGAGACAGCATGGAGCAAAACTGAGTCGGCTGATTTGTCCCAGACTCATGAGGGAGATCAGACAAGATCAGCAGAACTGATTTGCTGACCCAACAGCTGACCACACAAGTGTAAGTAGGACCATCCTAGACCAGCTAATCCCTGGCCAATCAGCATGGGACCTAAAGGAATGCTTGTTAACTTTCTGAGGGACCTCCATGTTCTCCAGAGTGGCTGCACCAGTTTGCATTCCCACCAACAGTGCAGCAGGGCTCCCCTTTCTCCACATCCTTGCCAACACTTGTTGTTTCTCGTGCCGTTCATTTTTGCCATTCTGACAGGTGTGAGGTGGTATCTCATTGTGGTTTTGGTTTGCATTTCCCCGATGATGAGTGATGTTGAGCATCTTTTCATGTGTCTGTTGGCCACGTGGATGTCTTCCTTGGAAAAATGTCCTTCACTCGTTTTTTTTTTTGAGAGAGAGCATGCATAAACATGTGCAAGAACAGGAGAGGGGCAGAGGGAGAGGGAGAGAGAGAATCTCAAGCAGGCTCCACACCTAGCATGGGGCCTAATGCAGGGCTCAATCCCATGACCCTGGGATCATGACCTGAACTGAAATCAAGAGTCAGTCTTTTAAGGGATGAAGCTATCCAGGTGCCCCAGCCATTTTTAACAGGGTTATTATTGTTGTTTTGTTGTTGAGTTGAGTTCCTCATATATCTTGAATACTAACCCTTTATCAGATTTACGGCTTACAAATATTCTCCCCATTCCATAGGTTGTCTGTCCACTCTGTTGATTGTTTCCTTTGCTGTGCAGAAGCTTCAGTTAGTTGCACTCCCACTGTTGTCTATTTTTGGTTTGGTGATTTAGGGGTCATATCTAAAAAATCATTGCTCAGACCACTGTTAAGAAGGCTTTTCCCAATATTTTCTTCTGGGAGTTTATGATTTCAGGTCTTAAATTTAAGTGTTTAATCCATTTTGCGTTGATTTTTGTACATGAGATGAGATAGGGGTCTAATTTCTTCTGCATGTGAATATGCAGTTTTCCCAACACCATTTATTGAAGAAATTATCCTTTCCCCATTACGTGTTCATGGTACCCTTGTCAAAGATCAGTGGACCATACGTTTGTGGATTTATTTCTGTGTTCTATTCTGTTCCATTGATCTATGCATCTGTTTTTTAATGTCATGCCATACTATTTTGATTATTGTAGCTTTGTAATATATTTTTAAATAGTTAGTATGATGCATCCAGCTTTGTTCTTCTTTCTCAAGATTGCTTTAGCTATTCAGGGCCTTTTGTGGTTCCATATGAATTTTAGTAATTTGTTTTTTCTATTTTTGTGAAAAATGCCTTTGAATTTTGATAGGGATTGTACTGAATCTGTAGATTGAATCTTTGGGATTTCACAGGTATTACATTATGGTGCCTTGGTCAAAGCTTCCAACTTAACATGCTGCTGTGTATCTAGAAATGCATCTGTAAGTTTCACTTTACCTTTTGCTTATTGCAGTAACATTTAACTTATAAATGCCAAGGTTTTTGGTGATTTCTGCCTCATTACAGTCATTGTAATTGGCGATTCAGGTGTCTAGAGTGGGCCTTTGGAACACCGGGCAAAGCTACCCACTCATTGTGATGCCAAGAATCAACCTAAGAAGCAAGTGTTGCCCTTTTCAAAGTATTTCACACCCAGTATCTCAGCTATGAGAAAAACACTCTATGATGTATGCAGAGCAGTTATTGATACACTCATTTAATAGATGAGAAAACTGGGGCATAAAGAGATGAATCAAATTGGCCAAAGTCAAATTGTAGGTCCAGAGCCCAAGGCTCCTGACTTCTGCCCAGATTGTTTCTTGTTTCCCCTCTCATATCACCCCTGTGCCAATTCCAGCTTTCTAGGTCAAGGACTTTGTGACCTTGTAATCTCTTAAGAGAACATAATCAATGATATAGACAGGTGCTTGGCTTGGGGCTTTCTTTAAGAGGTCTGGGCTAACCCTTGATTTAAAATCTCTCAAAGGCAAGGACCAGACATTCTCCTCAATAAACAGTAAACAAGCTGACTATAAAAGGAAAATTACAGTCACATGGGGTTATGCAGCCTATTTATTTGAATTTCAGTTATTGTTACGAGAATTTATGGTATATTTATCATCATGAAAAGCATTTATCTTCGGGCAACTAAAGCAATAAGAAAGGCGTAGCATTTAATTTTACCCACAACATTTCCTTTAATCCAATCTGACACCACAAAAAAGAATCCGTTAGGATTTACTGGCTCAGGATAATCCCTAATTCTCAGATGGCAGCTGCCAGAGAAGCTAATTAATTCAGATTGACTGCTGGGTTTCATTTTTATTTGGAATTTTTTTTTTTTAAATGAATGAGGGTAGCAGATCAATAGCATATGTACAGCCTGGACTCAAATTCTAAGATGTTGTTTGCCAGCTGGGTTCTGTGCCCTTCTGAGGCTACATCCACAGAGGGAAGCTTCTGGGAGGATAGTGCCTTTCAAATATTAGCAAAAGCTGTCTGGGCTGGGTTCGAGAGCAGGGCAACTGGGGAAAGTCTGAACACTGAATTCAGGTAAGTCTGATCTCATTCTGTCCCGTACTGTGTGACTGTGGGCAAGTTGATTCACCTTCTGAGCTTGTGTTTCCTTATCTATAAAATGGGCATAATACTGCCTACCACACAGGCTGTTAAAGGGAATTAAATTGTATAGAATGTGATCACTGGGTGGTAAGAGCTTTACATACAACAGGCCCTGTTTACACCAGGTCTTCATCGTGTAGTGTTGTCTTCTAGAAAAGATTCATCCTTTCGTTCATCTGTTAAACTAATATTTACTGAGCACCTATAGTGAATGGGCTGTGGTGCTGGGTGTTGAGCCTGGGAACAAGATGGACCAAATCCTGGCCATGATGGTTTTTACATTCTCACTGGGGGAGACAGTGTACAAGTAAACAAAATCTTAGAAGAAATGAATAAGGTTGATAAGCTGGAAAGTGAGGAGTGAGATCTTGTGGCCAAGGAAGGCTCAGGGAACATTGGGTTGAGACTGGAATGATGGGAAGGGACCAGTCTTGGGAAGTGCTGAGAGGAGTGGGTACCCAGGTCTTGTGGGGGGTGAGCATGGTGTGTGGCTGCAATGCAGGAGGGAGGGAGACAGGACCCACAGAACCTGGAGATGAGGTTGGGGGTGGGTAGGGACCAGATCATGCGGGACCTTCTAATTAGGGGTTGGCCAACTTTTTCTGTGAAGGGGCCAGGTAATAAATATTGAAGGCCATGTGGGTCATATGGGCTCTGTCGCAGCTACTCAATTCTGCTGCTGTAGCTGAAAACAGCCATAGGCAATATGTAAAGATTGGAGGTGGCTGCATTCCAATAAAACTTTGTTGATAAAAACAGATGGCAAGTAGGATTTGACCCACAGGCTGTAGTTTGCCAGCCCTTAGTTTAAATCATGGTGATGAGTTTGAAGTTTATTCCAGGTGCAATGTGTTGCCATTAGAAGGCATCAAGCAGGAGTGTGATGTGGTCTGACCCGTGTTTATGACTTCCATCTGAGGCTTCATATCAATGATATGCTGAATTATAGCAAGGCCCCCAGGTGCTCCACACAGAATCCCCAGGAACATCCAAAGCCAGCTGATAAGAAGACTTAGAAGAAGAAAGGAAGAGGAGCAGGAGAATAAGAAGGTATGGAGAATGGAGAGGAAAGAAAGAGGAAGAACACAAAAAAATGCACCTTCGTTGTATTGGGTAAGAAAGGCTTTGGGTCTGGCTTCCTTCTCTCATGGTTACACCCATGAGACACCTAGTGTGGTGAGTTGTGGTATTTTGTTTATCACTGCTCTAAGGTATTCCATTGTGTGAACAATTTATTTATACATTTCCTGTTGCATACATAACCGGGAGGACTTGGGTAACCAGGAGCCCTCAAGGGTTTGATTTGGGTGTTGGCACAGCTCTGGGTCACATCTGCTGCTGGCTGGCTCTGGGGTCTCTGGAGACCCCGTGAGTTCTGCAGGTCCCAGCAGGCACAGAGAGCAGGCATGAGTCCAGGCCACAAGCCCTGGCCCAAGCCCCACTCTTTGAACCTGAGCTGATTTCAGATAAATAAACATCAACAACCCAGATTTGTGCCCGGAAGTGTGCACAGGGGGAGGTAGTGATGGGAGGGGGGGCTTTCAGTGTTTGGTACCTTTGTCCCCACCGGGCTGAAGGTTAACAGACCTTGATGATCGTACCTGTTGCAAGAATTTGCTTATTTCCATGAGAGCAGGAAAGCAGCCACTGCCCCGAATTTCCCTTGCACCTCCCTCCTCCCTAGCCCCCTCCCCAGGCCCTAGATGTCCACCAGCCCGCCAGCCTGCCTCAGCTCCCATGCCCCAGCCTTTGCCCCTCTGGCAAACACAGGCCTGGTCCTGGTGGGAGGGAGAGATACCTGGTACTGATGCTCACACCGTGGCTGTAGACCCATGACACCCACTAGTCCCCCAAGGCTGGGGCCACCTCACATTACTGCAGTATTTATAGTGCACTGCACCAGTGGTTAAGTATTTGGAATATCAATCACATATGCCTCCTCAGGCCTATGTTCTGCTTCAGACTGAGAATTGCTTTGATGGCTAAATTTGATCCTTGATGCAAGAGCTACCAAGAACAAGAGTTATAGTACTCTCAATAGAGACCCTGAGAAGGGCAATAATAGCTGACATCTACTCAGCTCTTACAATGTCCCAGACATGGTTCCAAGCATGTTACGTGTATGAGCTCATACACGTACAACACGTACAACATCACTCTGGGGTAGGTGCTGCAATGATTTCTATTTACAGGTATAGAAACTAAGGTCAATTAAACTGCTCAGGACCACACGGTCAGTCAATGACCAAGCTGGGATTCAAACCCAGGCAGTCTGACTCTAATGTCTAGAAAGAAAAAGACAAGTGAAATTAGTGCACGCATTTGCTTCCTTCTGCGTCTGCTTCCCTGTCATTCCTGGACAGTGGACAGGGACAATTCCTGGACAGTGGAATTGCTGGTGGTGGAAATACGGCCATTAATTCTTTGACATTCCTCCCACAAAGAGGTTGGGGCTATGTCACTTCCCCTGGACCTGGTTGGGCCTATGACTACTTCAAGGAAGGAATGATGGCAGGAGGCCTGCTATGTGACTTCTGAGGCCATGCAGCTCTGCCTTGTCACCTGGGAATGTTCCCTGCTGGGAGCCTTGAGCAGTTGCACTTCTCTGAGACCACAGTCTGAATAGGTCACATGGAAGCGCTCTGGTGAGCAGTCTGGCCGGGCCCAGCCTGCCTCCCTCCCCCCCCGGAGCCAGGTTTATGTATGAGGAGGTTATTTCAGGCTTGGGTCCCCCGAGTCGATTGAATCCCCTCCCTCCCCAGCCATTTAAGTCATCCCAACAGAGGCACCAGACATCAACGGGGGGGAGAGAAACACCTGCTGTGACCTTTCCAACATCTTGACTCCCAGATTCCACGAAGAGAATAAACAGGTGGTTGTTTTAGCCTCATAGTTTTAGGGAGGTTTGTCATGAGCAATAGCTAACTGGAAATCTGCCTGTAGCAGTTAGAGTCCAGAATCAGTGGAAGATGTATATCAAGACATCTTTGCAAGTAATTGCCTAAAATGACTGTGGAGGCTGCTGGACAAGTCCAAAATCCGTAGGGCAGACCATGAGGAGGGGTAGGCAGGAGGTGAGAGTAGGGCGAGAATACAGATTCCAGGGGCGCCTAGGAGGCTCAGTTTGTTAAGCATCTGACTCTTGATTACGGCTCAGCTCTTGATCTCACAGTTTGCGTGTTCGAGCCCTGGATTGGGCTCTGCGCTGACAGCATGGAGCCTACTTGGGATTCTTTCCCTCTCCTTCTCTCTCTGTTCCTCCCCAACTTGTGCTTGCTACCTATCTCTCTCTCTCAAAATAAATAAATAAACTAAAAAAAAAAAAGAATACAAATTCCAGGTTGGAATCTCACATAATCATCCCATCTAATACAAGGTGCCCAGAGTCACATGGTGGGGCAGAGAGAACCACTCAGCCAGCATTTGGAGATGGAGAGGGATGGGAAGAATGTGTTCCCCAAAGAGGGCATGCCAGAAGGTAAATAAAGGATAAGGAGAAGGTGGCCAGAGGCTTGAGGGGTGGGAGATGGGACAGGGAGACATACATGCCAGGAGAAGAATCAGTATCTCCCCAGTGCTGCTGGAACAAAAAGTGTTCCAGGGAGGGTGGTGGGAGCAAGGGGACCTCTCAGGGAGGCCGCTGCCTGCAAAGGCATTTGGACTTTATTCTGAAGGAGACACAAACTACACACTATGTCATAGTATTGTTTGCTTTCAGTGACACATACAGATCTTGCCTTGCCTCATTTCCTCTTATACAACAATGTTGATGAGGAAAATGATCAAGAAATTCAAATGGCGCCAGTAACAATCCATGACGGCGATCACCTCTGCTGTTTCCCACACAGTCTCCAAAATGATAGATTTGATTCTTCATATAAAATATCTCTTGTGCTATTTAAAAGTATGTGGGAAACATGACTCAGAGCAACATCACCTAATATCATAAGAAAAAACAATGATGTCAATGGTGAGAATTCAAAACAACAAGCTGCTTGTCAGCTCTAAATGTTGGGCTCCTCACAGCTCTGTCCTGAGTCTTCTACTTTACCAACACTCTCTCCCAGATGTTCTCATAGACCCTCTAGGCAATAGATGCCATGTATGTATGGTAATGACCCCCAAGTTTGTCTTCCCATACTTGACTTTCCCTCCATGCTCCAAATTCATATATCCACATGCCTACTTGACGTCTCCACTTAGATGTTTAATGGGTTCTCATCCTCAACATGTCCAAAAAAGGAACTCCTAATCTCCCCTAAAATGTGCTCTTTCCCTAGTCTTTCAGGTACTGTTTATTAAGTCAGAATATTAGGAATTATCCTCCACCTCTCCTTTTTTCTCATCCCACTCATCCAACTGCATAGCCATTCTTCATCACCAACATACAGCCTGGACGCACCCTCCTCTCTCGTTCTCTATTGCAACCCTCACAATGGAGGCCACCAGTCCCCTTGCCATGAATTATTGCATGTGCATTCTTGTCCCTCTGCTACAAGTCTTGCAACTCTCCACTGTTTCCTCCGTCGAGCAACAAAAAGGATCTTACAACAAAAATGGAATCATACCCTTAAAACCCTTCAATAGCTGTCCAATTGTATTTAGAATAAAACTTACTTCTCTCAGACCTTTGACCTAGAAAGTTCCATATTATCTAGTCCCTTCCTGTCTCTCCAGACTCATCTAGGCCACTCTTCCCTCTGTGTGTCTCCTCTTATGCCCCAACATACCAAGCTCCCCCTGCCCCAGAACTTTCAAGTGTTTTCTTCTCTCCACAGGAATGCTAGTTCTACCACTCTTTGGGTAAATCCAGTCTTTTCAAAGTCAGAAGGCCTGGCTTTCTGGACACCTGTACCTGACGTAGAATCCCTCCTACCAATTTTTAATGTAACTCATGACTTGTTTCCATAAAACTCCTATTACAACTTGCCATTTATTCATTGGTCAGTTTGCTTATTGCCTGGCCCCTTAATAGAGTTAGCTAGTGTTCTCTTTCCCTAGCACCTGAAACAATGCCTGGCACATACGGGTGCTCAGTAAATAAGTGCAGAATGAATTCAGACTGTATAATGCCTTCTGTTTGTTGCTGATTAGGAAGAACAAGAATCCTGTCACAGCATACATTTATGAAGCACAGTCGCTGATATTTTTCTTCCACGAGATGTGTTCCATTTAGGTCAAAGAAACATCAAAAAGAGAGAGGGATCCAAAAAATACTTAGGTGAAGAAGACAGAAAAACTCTTGGACAGAGAGTTTCCCTGGGGGGAAGGGGATCTCTGTGTGTGTGACAGTCTTAGTGAGCTGCCCATTTATAAGGGTCTATTGTGGGGTTGCAGCTCAGCCCCGCTTGACTATATAATGCAGCTCAGCCACATTACCTGACACTGGGGGAGCAAGGACCTTACTTGGCCGAGCCCCAGCAACCACGCAGTCTTATTTCCAGGATACAAAACCCCATTTCTTCTGGACCCTTGTCCAAGTTCACACTGGGCAGTGGGGGGTGAGATTCACCACAAAGAGGAATGGATTTGAATTCCAAACTCTGGTCATGTGTCTGAGACAGTATCTGTTTTTCAGAAATAAAACACCAATGATGATGAAGAGAGTAGTTTAGGGTAGGGTAGTATAGGGAAGAGCGGTTCTGTGAGAACAGAACTGATAAGGGCACTGGCAGGACTGAAGCTCATCTCTCTGGGGAAGTCACTTCGCCTCTCTGGGCCACACCTTCCTCATCTGGAAGCTATTGTTGCCAAACTTCCCTTTTTAAATATTCACAGTTTTAAAAACTGAGGTATAATTTCCATTTGCTTCTTCCCCATGGTAGCCCCTGAGGCACCTCTGTGGAACCCAAAGGCTCCTGCAGCTGGTGGTTCCAGCCCACCCTCTGTGCGGTCCTTCTGTCTCCCTGAGGGTCCCTGGTGCTCCCTTCTCTAGCCACAGCTACAGGGACAACTGGAGAAGCTTTCTCACTCATCTGAGCCAACACCAAGATTTTCTGAACTTGGGAAAGTTCCAGGATAGAAATGAACATTTACTAATGATTTATGACAAATTATGGGGAATATATATATCACAGAAATTTATGACAAATTAACAGTGATTATAAATATTCATATACTCTCACTTATAAATCCACTCAATTTCCCCCAAACTTCTAATTTTTCCAGTGAAAATCACTGGGCAACTTTAAATGCCTTGTATAATTATTGGCAGAATTAATTCATATAATTGTCCTTATACAATCAAGATATTCCCCAGACTCTTGCTATTCAAATGTGATCTTTGAACACATAGCATAGGCATGACCTGGCAACCTGATATAAATGCAGAATCTCCATCCCCATAACCATATTTACATTTTGTTTTTTGAGGTTTTTTTTCCCCCTAAATACCTCTCTCTCTCTTACTATCTTTACTAACACTCTGTACTCCAGTCTAGGTCAATTTTTGTACAGGTTCTTTTTTGGAGAATACTTGATATGTTACAGATGGAAAACCATTTTGTGCTGCTGGTAAAAACATGCCAATAAAAATAAATCTATATGTTTGTTTTAGCAAGGTGAATTTTTATGAGCGTTTTCTAGCTATATTTTACTGGTCAACATCATCAGCCTTTTTCTGCTATATTCAAAAGCTGATCTCAATTTTTCTATATATAAGATACAGCTCATGCTTCTGAGAGTTATTTTAATAGTAAATATAATTTACACGGTAGGAAGATATGTATACATGCTAATAAAGGTGTATGGATTTCTATTTTTTAGACCAAAATTTCTACTTCTTATTTAAGTGAGGTAGCCAACAATATTACATCATTTTCAGAAATTTTATTACTAGTAAAAATATGTTGTTAAAATTCCTAAATGAAGATGGGTGCAAAATTCAAGAACTGAAGTTCACCACACCATATGCCATTTCTACTGCTGCTGCCTAGGTGCTGGGTTCAGAGCAACCAGGATGGAAAACATCTGAATATATATGACACATGACATTACTTTGACTGGTACATTTCAAATTGCTGACCTATAGGTACTGAGGAGTCATTTCCAGAAAAGATACAATTGCTGGTAGGCATCATCTCAAAATTAAACTGAATTGTAAGAACGGAGGTGAAAAGGAATTGAATTTCTAACCAGAGTTCCCAGCGTCTGGTCTCACATCTGACCCTGGCTGGTTCTGTGGCCTTGAAAAGTCTTGTAACATCTCTCGCCTCAGTTTCTGCATTTTGAAAAAATATATTGGATTTGATGAACACAGGAGCCGTTACCAGATCCGAAATATTATTGTGCCATCTAATTCCTTTACCCCAGCCCAAAGGAGACACGTTCTCATCCCTGCTATGTTCCTACAGAGATTAAAAAATTCCAAGATGTGAGTCTCATGAGCTCCCCTAAATCTTGAGAACATGGCCTCGATTTGCCTTTTTCATTTAATCAGCATTCATATTATATTCACATGAATATTCATGTTCATCGTGAATGCCATGAGCCAACAGCAGATGTGGGAGGAAAATTGCAAGAAGATTCTCCACCCCAAACCCACCCCAATCAGGGCAATTCTTTTCCTTCTCCTATATGTCTCTGCAAATTAAGTGGAGATTCTGGTGATAATGCTCTTTATATTGAAGGTAATTTTGAAGTAAATTGGAAGAGTAAACCAGCAGCCCTGCAAAGCAGCAGTGGCTGGGTAACTAGGAGCACCATCATGGCTCACCACCACCCCCGTGCTGGACCACTGCCCCAGCCAATAATGATGCAGCCATTCTGGAGACAGGGGCTGCCGAGAAATTTCTGTATGACGGGCCACGATGCTGTTGTTGTTGTCGAATGTGAATTAGTCTTCAGGGGTGATATTAACTCTCCCCTTGGCTGCAGGCTTCACTACTCCCTCTTGCCTTCCCATCTATTTTATGCATTTATACCACCAGCCTGGCTTCCGGCTTCTGGCCACACCGATATTCACAGCTTTGCCTCGTTTCCCTCTCCCGATCGTCATTTATCCCACCATCACACTTCTCTTTAATATTTCTGATTGACATTTAGCCTGACTCACGAAGCTGGGACTGACTCACTGTAACTTTTCCCAGTGGGTGCCTTGTCAAACCTGCACGCAGCAGGCCTGGCCCGCCTTGCATTTGAACTCTGTCCTCCCTGTGTTCGTTCTGCTGAATTTTTCCTTATGAATGTAACGTCTGCTGATACAGGTCCCCTTTTACTAAAGCGTACTTCTTAAACTAGTCAGATCTGTCTTTCCCAGTTGCTAACGACCACATCCAGTTTGTTTTCATTCGTAGGGCCAATAAATGTTTGTATATCAGCCATTAAAATACCATCAAGTGCAGTGCACTCAGGTTAACCATGTCTGCGGAAGTAACAGAAGTATGTATATTCCAAAAGTAACTTACATCTAGCTCGTGACATAATCAGTTACCTAATGATGCACACATGTTTTCAGACTCATGCACACGGCTACTTCATAGTCAAACTGATTTCCTCTCAGGTCAGCCCTTCTTTTGGCATTCTGGCAATAGACACCAAACTAAGTCTACATACATTTAACTGTGAATTATCACTGAATGAAATGATTGTTATGAAGTCCCCCAGACCAACTCGTGGGCTGAGTCTGATATACAGACTCCAGAGCTATGACCCTTTGACAGTGGTATGGTCTGAAGCAGGAATCACACGGGAGAGCCTCCTGCCCTGGGCCTCCCCTCCGGCCCCCCTACTCAGGCACCATTAATTGAATTGATCAATGTCTCAAAAAGAGCCTTGATCAATTGGTAATATTTGCCTGGGCATTTGTTTTCAGAGAGGGGTAACTTCTGTTCACCACTTCTTTTCTGTATTGTAATTTATCCAAAGAGTCCACACTACGCTAAATTCATAAGCATTTGCGATATCAGCTTGTGTGCTAAGATACCCATTCCTGCTCGTGTGCTAGGAAGCCTGCTAACAGACATACTCCATTGTTGCAGGGAGTCCCCGTTCACGGAGAGACAAAGAGAACACACACAAGCATGGACATGCACCCAGCCATGGTGACCACGCTAGTTTCTCATTCATAGACAGGAACAGAGCACTATGGCCCTCCTAACAATCGATGGAAGAACGTAGTACAAAAGAGAAGGTCCGCAATAAATAAACAGAACAGCTGACCACAGAAGAAATAACACAGGGAAAATAAGAGCACTTATTGGACAATAACCATCACAAAACAAGAACAGATTGCCATAAAGAAGAAACAACCATCAGAAAATAACAAAGTGTTTGGAAGTAAAAAAAAAAAAAATTAAAGCCAACATCACACGGATCAATCTAATACTCAGACAAAAAAGAGCCAAGAAAGACACGGAACAAACGTGCAAAGAGATGAATAAAATGAAGGAAAATAATGAAATGAGGATTGTTTCAAAGAATGTAGCATCCACCTCGAATAGGAATTCTGGAAAGAAAGGACAGGCAAAATGCAGAAGTTATAATTCTATAAATAGCAGGGGAAAATGTCCAGAGTTGAAGACGCACGAGTCACACACAGATTTCACAATGGAAGGGCCCATCAGGTATCAAGCAGGGCACTGAACACTACCTCACAGGCTGGAGACCCTCACCTCTCCTCCCTAACTGCTCACCTGTCCAGGATGTCTCTCCGGCATCTCAACTTAGATGTGAGTTTTCTCTTCCAAACCTGCTGCTCCTCTCGTCTCCTCCCTCTCAGGTAAAGGCTCACCATTCACCTAGTTGCCCCAATAAAAACCCGAGGCATTGCTGATTTCGTTTTCTCTGCTGCCACATCCAATTAAGACCCCGATATGACCACGTCTCTCCCTGTCTACTGTTACACTCTGTTCCCAACCATCACTGCCTCCCTGGTTTACAGCAACACCTGTCTCTACTCCTGACCCTCTCATGCTTCATACACAGCCAGAGCAATCTTCTAAAATACAAATCAGATCACAGTATTCCCTAACTGACCTAGAATAAGATCCAAGATCCTCACAGGCTCTGCAGAGTCTGCTCCTCTTTGCCCCTTATTTTCTGCAGCTTTCAGCTCTGCTAACCCTCCAGTCATCCTGACTTATTTCTATCCCCAAACACTGTGAGTCCATTCCTGCCTTGGTCCTTTGGGGGCATGCTCCCTTTACTGTAATGTTCTTTTCCAGATCAACCCAGGGCTTCACTCAACTCATTCTGCTTCAACTTATTATTCTCCCATTCCTGTTCTATTTTCTTCTTAGAACGTATCAGTATCTACAGGGATCTCATCTACTTGTTTATATTTTATTGACTATTTCCCACACCAGAATGTAACCTCCTCGAGAATGGGGGACTTACTGCTCTATTTCTGGCTCCTAGGCTTTCCTGAAATCAATATCTACAATAAGTATTTGTTGAATGAATGAGTAAACTCATATATATCACAACATTTCAGAACACCAAAAATAAAGAATAGATCCATAAGTTCCCAAGAAAATGGAGCCCGTTACCTACAAATGAGTAAGAACCAGAATGGTATGCCTTCTCATAAGCAATAATGACACTAGAAGAAAATACAGTGATACTTCAAAGTTCTGAGAGAAATGGTTTAGAGCCTAGAATTAGACACCCGGTCAAACCTGCAATCAAATATGGGAGCAAGGTCAAGAATTTTTTAACATGGCAAGACTCAGAAAATCTGCCTTCCCTAAACACTCTCTGAAAGAATTACTCACGGGTATCCTCAGCGAAAAGCAAAGACAACTGCTCCCCAAACAAAACATAGGATCCAGGAAAGAGCAATATATAGTAAAACTAAGTCAGCACTGTAATAAATAAAATAAACCTCAGAATTAAATCTGTGCAGTGGGCCGGGAAGGCAATTAGTCCAAATTAAAAACAAGAAATAAGAGGACTCGGAGGGGGAAAAAATGTCTTCAGAAGAAAATAATCTGTAAAAAAATTATATAATTAAGACACCAAAAGGATTTTACTGATAAAGGAAAAGTATGAAATAATACCATGTTCCCTCTTTGCACTCCTATTCCCAATTGTTTTTCTCCTGGTTTTTACATTCCAATCTCTTTTTAAAAATATAACATCAACTTTATTGAAATATAGCTTATATACAAAAAATATACAGATTTCCAATACACAGTTCGAAGAGTTTTGACAAATGTCTGGTACATTGTAAATGTGACCAGTATAATTGCAATCAATCTAGATGTAGATTTACATCCATGTTACATCCACATCCCTCCAGAAATTTCCTTTGCAGGCAACCCCCCCCTCAACCCCTTCTATTACAGAGTCCTGGCTTTGCCCATTCTAGAACTACTTATGAATGGAATCATACAGTAAGCACTCTTCAGTGTCTGGATTTATTCACTCAGCATGAAGTTTTTTTCCAGTCATCATGTCTGTGGCAGGTACCAGAAGTCTGTTCTTATAGTTGAGAAGTACTGAATCTCATGAATCATGGTCTCACTTTTGTTTGTCCATTTTCTTGTTGATGATCGTTTGGGTGGTTTAAAGTTTTTGAATATTATGAATAAAGCTGCTGTCAACAAAATTCTACAAGTCTTAAGAAGGATATAAGTTTTGATTACTCTGCAGAAACTCTGGGATTGGAATTGCTGGTCCATAAGTTAAGTATAGATTTAACTATATCAAAAAAACGCCCAACTGTTTTCCAAAACAGGTGCACCTATTTCAACAAATTGGTGTACATTTCAAAAATAATGTATGAAAATTAGAGTTGTCCCAAATGGTCAACATGCAGGATTGTCAATATTTTTAATTTTAGCCATTTTAGTGGGTGTATGGTGGTATCTCATCGTGGTTTTGATTTGAATTTCCCTTATGACTAATGATACTGAATATCTTTTCATGAGCTTTTTGGCCATTATATTTTCTTTTGTCAATATTCCCTTAGCCATGATTTTTGTTACATTGCTTGCTTTCTGACTTCTGAGTTGTAAAAGTCTTTTACATGTTCTGAAAACCACGGTTTTGTCAAAAAGTATAGGGTCCCAAATGTTTATCCCAGACTGACTTTTAATAATAGCATCTCAGAAAAAAGCAGAAGCTAATTTTAAAGTCAGATTTATCACGTTTTTGCATGTGATTTTGCCAATTGTTTTCTATTTGCCCCATCTATTTATCCTTTTCCCTTTTTCTTCTTTTTCTTTTGAGTATTTATTATTCTAATTCACCTCATCTGTTGAATTATTAGCTATAATTCTTTGTTTTGTTATTCTACTGGTTTCCTAATGTGTACAGTTTATGTCATTATTTATAATACTACACTTTTAAGTGGTTTTATATCACTTTACATACAGCATAAGAACCTTACAGTAATATACTTCTATTTCTCACCCCTAGGATCATGTGCTATTGTTGTTAAACATTTTACATTTACATAAGCTGCATCATTATTTTTAAATAGCCAATGATCTTTTTAAAGATATTTTAAAAAGAAGAAAAAATCTTATACATTTATAGGTGTAGTTACCATTTCCAAAACTCCTCATTCTTTGTGCAGATCCATATTTCTATCTGCTATCATTCTTCTCTTCCTGAGGACTTTCTAAAACAGTAATGTAGTCTGGGTCTGTTGGTAATGAATTGTTTTAGCTTTTGTCCATATGAAAACAATTTATTTTGCCTTATTTGGAAGATATTTTTGCTGGGCATAGACATCTAGGGAGACAGCTACTTTTCTTTCAGCCAGTCCTTTAAAGACTTCTGTCACCTGCAAAATCTGCCAGCATCCTGGTTTTCATGCTTCTGCATACAATGTGTCTTTTTCTCTCCGATTGCTTTTAAGACTTTCCTCTTTATCACTATGGGCTTTGAGCAATTCAAGATTGATGTGCCATAGCGTAGTCTTCCTCAGTTGTCTTGTGCTTGGGTGTTGAGACTCCTGCATTTCCGGGATGTAAAAGTGTCTATAGAAAGTGTAGAAACTATTTCACCATATTTTCTTTTCCTCTACTTTCTTTCTTTCTTTCTTTCTTTCTTTCTTTCTTTCTTTCTTTCTTTCTTTCTTTCTCTTTCTTTCTTTCTTTCTTTCTTTCTTTCTTTCTTTCTTTCTTTCTTTCTTTCCTCTTCTTTCTTTTCTTTCTTTGTCTTTCTTTCTCTTTCTTTCTTTTTTTTCTTCCCACTTTTTCCTCTCCTTTGGGCACTCAAGTTACGCACATAGGAAGCCACCTGAAGTGGCCCCACAGCTCACTGATGCTCTGTTCATCTGTTTTGTTTTGCTTTCTTGTTCTTTTTTTTTTTTCCTTCTGTGTGTTTTATTTTTGAAAGTCTTTATTATGCTGGCTTCAAGGGCACTAATTTTTTTTCTTTTGTGAGGTCTACTCTGCTGTTAGTCCCATCCATTGTAGCTTTCACTCACACGCTGATGTTCCCATCTCTAGAAGTCAAATTTTGGTCTTTTCTACACCATCCACGCAACCACTTCACTTTTTGGACATAAGGAATACAGCTGTAATAAGTGTTTTAACACTTTTGTATGCTAATTCTAACATCTGTGCCAGTTCTGGGTTTTAATTCGTGGATTTTTCTCCTCACATAGGTTGTAATTTTCTGCTTCTTTACATGCCAGGTCACTCTTTTTTTGGGTACCAGACGTTGCAAATTTTACTTTTTGGGGTCCTAAATATTTGTGTATTCCAGTAAATATTCCTGAGCTTTGTTCAGGCATGTAGTTCACTTGCTGGAAAAGCTTGATTTTTTTAGGCTTTGCTTTTCTTAAAATTTGTAGGTGGGACCAGAGCAATGTCTATTCTGGAGGGAATTATTTCCCACTCCTGAGGCAAGACGCTTCTGAGTACTCTCCTTGGGGTCCTGTGAATTATGTGGATTTCTGGTCCAGCTGGTGGCCGGGCACACTGTTGTGGGCCCTTTGTGAACACTGCATGAGCACTGTTTCCCTTTGTGTGGACAGCTGCTCCCACAGGAGTAAGAATTACTCCTTACTCCCAAGGAGTAAGATTTAGTTTTGGGAGAACAGCTTTTACTCTGTTTGTATATAAAGCATTTACTCTGTTCGTATACAAAAAATTGTATATACAATTTTATATACATATTAGAGACGCATACAGTACATAAATAGCTGGATGGATCTACATTTATATGTGTGGTCTTAAAACTTCATGGGGGAGAGTGACTATGGAAAAAATGTCTAAAATGACTCGTTAGGGGGTTGATGATCTGGAAAGGTTGAGAAATGCTGTTCTAATGACTGAGTGGTTCTCTCTCCTGCCTCAGGGAGTGTCTCCATTTGTGCTGATGAGCACTCTGCCGAACACTGGTCCCCGGTAGCTCTGTTCTCTGTCCGTGCAGCTCTCTCCTCTCCAGCACCCTGTCCCGCAAACTGTACCCATCTTGGTCTCCCAGGTTCTCAGCCCCACTTCCTTGACTCAGGGGTGCTTCTAGGCTCTGCCCCGCTTTCCCCTCCTGGCACAGGGCCTGGAAACTCTCTCAAGGTAATCACTTAGGGAAATCGCAGGGCTCACCTCATCTGCCTACTTCCTCCAAGGGATCACTCTCTTTCTATGCCTGAGGTCTAGTGTCCAAAATCCATTGTTTTCTGGGTTTTGGTTGTTTTATGCAGGAAGGCAGGTCTGCTCCCCATTACTCTGTCTTGGTTGGCAGTGGAAGTTAGCTCTATTCACCTTGAACGGCACAGGTTTTGTGGCCTGGGGTCCCAACCGTCTACTTCTAGGCAGGTTTAGTTATACTATTCCCATAACAAATTAATTCTTACGAAATTATAACATGATAAAGGCTGGTTATTTAATTTTAGAACCAATCTCAGAGGAAGCATGGGAAGTTTATAGTTACGGGACAGAATATGATGTTACCCAGAAACAAGTTATATATGTGACAAGTATGGGCGTGGTGGTCAGCAAGGGTGGGTGTCAATGGAGGGAAACAGTGGAGAACTCTAATTTCCTGACCTAACACGGCAGTGGATCAAAGTACGATAGTCAATAATTGATGTATCAAGAAACGGTTTAAAATACACTACTTAACGCCATAATGGTACACTAGCAGCACGAAAACGAAAATGTTCCTGACAGGGCTTGGGAATGAAGGGAAAGCAAAGAGAAGGAGCAGTGAAGGGAGCCATATTTTTCCTTTTCCTTTGTGTAGAGTCACAGATCTCTTAAGGTTGATAAAGAAGCAGCGGAGGGATGAGCCTCTTCTCTATCGCTGCCCTGTCCATGATGGTAGCCACCAGCCACATGTGGCAGTGGAGTTACTGAAATGCGGCTAGTGTGACTGAGGAAGCAAATTTTTTATTTCACTAAGTTCTTATTAATTAAAATGTAAATTTATGGCCACACGCGGTTAGTGGCTATTGTATTTGATAGCACAGATAGAGATGTTTCCATTATCATAGAAAGTTCTATTGGACACCGTTGGTCTAGAGTTTGGGAGGCAATTACCAGAAGAATCAAAACCAGAAATGATTAAGCATGATAAATTCTTGGCGCTGAGGCCAGGGGGAAATGGAAGGAGAGTTTTACTCTCATATTAGACCTTTTAATACTTTGAATATTCATTATCTATATCATATCTCACTATATGTCCAGAACGCTCATCTCAACCTATAATCTCAAGCCACAACAATCCATTCCCAAAGGACTTTTGTGATTTTGGGTTTAGAGTAAAAAATATTTTTAGAGGGAAGACATTTGTTGTTATAAATTCTAACAGTCATATTTCAGCCAAGTTGTTAATTTCTATTTTCCACCTAACATCTGCGGCTTTGATAAAATGCAAAAGTATTGTAGTTCATGAAACTGAACTGCTATTCATCACTTTCCAGGCCACAGCTTTACTTTAAATATTCGATTCTTTGGTTTCTGCGGCCCCTAAAGAGAGTTTTACCTTTTCTTGACAGTAAAAGTGGGAACTTATCAGAGAGAGGATGGCATTTGTTGGCAACATGTGAACATCTCCGCATGGAGGAGGACTGGCCAAACCACTCCCGTGGGGAGCAGGAGATAGGCCGTGTGAGCGGCACATGCACTTTTTAATTCACATTCTTTAGCATTTGACCTTTTTAGTAACAGGGAGCATACATTTCTCTACAATGAAGTAAAACTAATAAAAGGTAGATTCGATATAATAAAAGTAAATATTGGGCACTAGCTTTTTAGGAAACCAAGACCAAAATCCCTGACAAGGCCCTCCACCACTCATTCCACACCTCCCCCCTCTCATCGTCTGCACCCCAGTCTCACTATCCTTCTCTGGGTCCTCAGGCACGTCACCCTCCCTCCCATCACCGGCTTTGGCAACATGCTGGGTTCTCTCCCTAAATTGTCTGAATTTCACCCTCTCCTGACAATTTTTGCCTCCAGGTCTCAGCTAAAATACAACTCTCTCAGAGAATCTTCTGTGGCAGCTTGCATATTCCAAAGGTGATCTTAGTATCTCCCGGCCTATATCCTCTTCTGCAAGACAACCTTGCCGCTTCCCTAGCAAGAGAGGGAGTTGATTTCTCCACCCACTTGAACCTGGGCAGACTTAGTGACATACTTGAATAATATAATGCAGCAGAAGTAACATTCTGGGACTTCTGAGGCTAGGCACAAGAAGTGTCAAGAAGACCAACAGCTTCTAGATAGGTCTTCTGGAACACAGACTCTTGGAACCCAGTGCCCTGCTATACGAAGTCCAAGTCACATGGAGAGATGATATGCAGATGCTTTGGCTGACAGCCCAGCCATGTGAGGGTGCCATCTTGCAAGACGGCACGTGTAGCCAGTCAGATGACCGCAGTCCCAGCTGACATCTGCCAGTGACTGCATGGTAGACCCCAAGCAAGAACCACCGAAGTGAGCCCAGCCAACCCAAGACATAAGGACTGTTTTAAGTTCTCAGGGTTGAGTTTCAGAGCAATAGATACTCAGTCCATCTACCAAGGAGGGTGAGGCCTCTGTATACTCTCATGGCTCTACCTTTCAAGAATCACTACCGATGATCATACAGCAAGTCCGCTGTGAGCCAGGCACCTTACACACACCGTCTTATTCAGTCCTCACAAGAATCCTGTGAGGGAAGGAAGCATGTTTTTAATCCTTCAATTACAGAAGCAAGAGAGTCTGAGCACACTTCCTCTCAGTACTCAGCTAGGATGTGAGCCCAGGTAGCCCCTCCATTGCCCTCGCCATGGTTTGTAATTGTACCTTCTCTTTGTAATTATTTAATGTCTCCTTCTCGAAACCACATTGTGAGTTCCATGTGGGTTGGGACCATGTCTGCTCTTGTTCATGGTGGCCCCTGGTGTCCAAAATGTGTGCTCGGTGAAATCAGAGCAAATCTCAGTGGTTTCTAGGGAGCTCGTGTTCAGAGTGAAAGAGAAATAAAATTACCTCCTTGCTTATGACATAGTGCTCACCTTGTAGTTAAGGATGAAATATATATTTGGAATTCAGAAGAGTACAGATGGAGGTTGGGGAACACAGGCTTCAGGGCAGGCAGCTCTGGGCTCAAATCCTAACTTGAGCAGTCTGTGACCTTGGCCAAAGTCATCATCTCTTCACCTATAACATTGGTTAAGTATCTTGCCAGTTGTTGAGAGGATAAAATGACATATGCAAAGTCCCTAAATACAGTCCTTGCTTGGCACACAGCCCCAACAAAGGGTCCCACTGTCAAACGTAACAAACAGAAAATTCTTCCAATTCATGGTAAATGTCAGGTCTGTTCAGATCAAAGCCTAGCTTGGGTAGGAGCTCCTACTGAAGACGGTAAAGAGAAATCTAGCGGGGCTTTCTCACTCAGTGGGTGGGTACAAGGGAGTGATGCTCTTGAGGTCAATTTTGCATTTATGTCATTTCAACCCTTGATTAAAGATTCAACGCAAAGTATCCAATGTACCAGATGAGGCCGCATGACGAAGGCTGCAAGCCGGATGACTCTCCCCGTCCAGCCCCACCTCCGTGCAGGTGGGGAGCATCCTCCCGAGGATGCAGGCCACCCAGCTGGGGAGGGACTCCACCTGGCCCAGACTCCCAGGCCACACCCCTGCCCTGAGACGGAGGAGGTGAGCATTTGGGGTTTAGAGGCCTTCTTTCCCACCGTTCAGAAGCTGTAGCTGCTAGAAGCAGAAAAGAGACCAACACTTGCAACGGCTCAGGTATCAGAGAGGATCCACCTCACAAGCAGATGCCTCGGGATTTATTCCGTGGACAGGTCATCCACACGACTGCTGGAAACCTGGTGCTTGGCTCTGTTTGCAGGTTGCCAGTGTGACGTTTCGTTTCTCACTGGACTCACCAGGCATTGGCCGTAGTCCCTGCGCAATTCTGCCCGACTCTTCACGTTCCTGTATCCTCGCCAGCGCTACGCCAGTTGTGTTCATGGACTTCCCATCAGATGTTTCCCTTAACTAGGGATGATGCAGTGTGTGTGCACAGTGTGACTGATGTACACATTAGTCAAACTAAAGGGCGTTATTTGTTTGACTTATTGTAAGTAAACAAGTCTCTTACAGTAAGAGACTTAAGTGGGGGTTCCCCCATATAAGGAAGGTAGATGAGGGAGGGAAGCCGGCCTGTCAAACCGCTGTCGCCACAATTTATGAACTTAGGAGTGTGTCCCACGTTTGTTTGACTAGTGGGGTTGTAATAAGGCCCTCACAGGTTTGAGTCGGAGCAGACCAGTTAGTCCTTTGTAAGAGAAACCTGCTTACAAAGGTCATAAATCAGAACTTTGGCTCAGGGCCAGGTGACGAATGGTTCCCATTTCCGTATGAAGACGAACAGAAGAGAATAGCTCAGCTGGCCATGACTGCATGTTCTGCTGAGCTGAGCCACCATCTTCTTTAATGAAGGACGGGGGCCTCACTGGGCCGGGGACTAGGCAGACAGGAGGAACATGGCAGCTTCGGGAGCAACTCCTCAACTGATGTGCCTTCTTGTTCCCGTTACGAGGCCAATTCCTTTGAAGAGATGGGTCAAAGGAAGGTTGCTTTTTTTTAACTGAGGAAAAGTAGAGCAAACCCGGGGCTGGGTGCAGTGCCCACACCCCCCTCCACCCTCCGCCCCGGCAGACTTCGTGACCCGGGGTTGTGCGTGATATTGTCCTTGTCCGCAACCCCTGCACCTAGAAAGGAGTGTCAGGAGCAATCATCTCAGACTCCTTGTGTCCTCAAGTTGCCCATTCCACACCTGTGTGACCTACAGCAAATCACAGGGGCCTTGCTCTCCGAGTCATTCAAGCCACACCTCCACTGATGCCTGCCACGGCTGTAAATGTAGCACTGCTTTCAATCTCATTCTATTGTGAAAAGTCATTTTTTTATTATTTTTGGATTTCACCGTGAAGTTGAATATTGCTACTTACTTGCCAGCTGAGTTCGAGGATTATTAACAATGGTCTAAATTATACATCATTTTATTTCTCACTCTATAAAGCTACTTTTAATTCGTTGCTAGTCTCCCCCCCACCCCCCACCCCCCCACCCCTGCTTTTTTTTCTGTGTGGAGTTCATTTCCGAGCAGAGAACTGAAGCTACCTACCCGCCGGGCGTTCGCCGGGGTGCGCCGGGAACCGCGCAATCATTCAAATGACAGATAGGTTTAATTTTCTAACTGGAATTACACGGTGCCGAGAGCCAGCGAAGACGCATACCTTCACTTAAGCACACTCTTTGGAATGCAAATGACAAGAACTGAGCAGAGAAACTGTTTTTTAAGAGGATATTTAGGAGTCTGGGCAGAAATAAATTAAATACATCAGCCTGAGCGTCTTCCTAAGTGGGAGGAAATAGCAGATTACGCATATTTATCTGGCTTGCAGACCTGAACCACTGAAAAGAAAACGGACAAATCAAGGAGGGTTGCTGAGGATTTAGAGCTTTTACTCTTCCAAAATCTGAAAGCAGGTTTGGTTTGGGAGAAGCAGTAATTAGGCTGCAGTGTCTGGTATGTTTTCAAAACTAGCACAAAGTTTCACCGATTTAGAAAATAAAGCCTTGGATTAAAATCCCAGCTGGCCGAGGACAGCTACACGTGCCCCAGCCCCTCTAACTGCCTCTGACGGACCCCCTGCACGGTCTGGAGGCACCCGTCACTCCAGTGCGAATTCAAAGCACAAAGCGGCATCTCGGTTCCTGGTAGAATCAGTCAGCTGTCGTTGCGCAAAGTCGTGAGCACCTTCCTCGAAGCAAAACCGCTAAGCCAGACAAGCAACTCATTTTTGACAAAGCTGGTTCAACAATCGGCTCCTCTGAAGAGTAGAATATTCTTAACTAGAAATTTTAAAAGTGAAAACTTTCATTAAGTGCATGTACTGCTATTGGAGAAATATCATAAAACATCGTTTTAATGTGAACACTACTTCATACAATGAAAAACTATTTACAATGTGTTGCTTCCAGATTGGCTGCTTTTACATTGTATGTCTACCCAGCGTGTGTCTTCAGCCGGGAGCTGCAGTCCTTGTACCCGACGGCTCTCCAAGGCCCCTGGGGACTCAGAGCATCTGTCCACTTACATTCTCCCTAGTAATTATGGCTCAGCAGGCACGCCACCAAAATCATCTATAACCCAGAGACTCTGGCAATCGTATAGAAGTAAAATGCGTAGAT
Organism: Panthera tigris; assembly: GCF_018350195.1. Classification (NCBI taxonomy): domain Eukaryota; kingdom Metazoa; phylum Chordata; class Mammalia; order Carnivora; family Felidae; genus Panthera; species Panthera tigris. The sequence goes on along the minus strand of NC_056668.1, from coordinate 133,035,811 downwards.
TAGGTTTCTGTCCAATAAATACTAATTTGACAATACAATCCATTTCCATCTTAAGAAACTGTTTTCAGTTAGGAAAACATTTTTTCTCAACGGAACTAGAACGAATAGTCTGTGGTTCACCCTGGAACTGTTAACGATGTCTTTGTATACAAATATAGCATATTTTGGCCAGGAATATAATTTCTTGTTAAAGAGTTTATTTGCCTTCACACGCAGAATTGCTACATACATTCACAGTTTTAAGAGACTGCAATTAGCTATTCCAGTTGTGCTTTAAAATCCCAAATATTATTTTCATTAGTGAGTGCAAAGCAAATGTCCCACTTGACTACAATTGGTCCTAGAGTTATAAACTCCATAATGGTTTCTAGAAAATTCCTTCAATCTCCAGTTTCATCATTTGCTTTTTCAGGTATGACTTCCAGGCTCCGACGCGGCTTCTGAACGTCGGCATTTTCTGTGCCTGGTTTATTCAGCCCACATGAAACAGCAGCATAATGGATTTGTTTCAGGTTCTCCAAGGTCTCGTTCTTTGCATATTTCAAAAGATCCGCTTGTCCCTGTAACAAGACATGCAATTAAATGTTAGGTGTGACTAACATGACTTCTTGTTGCAGTCTGACAATACAGGTGTTCCACTGAAATAGAAATATTTTGATGCCACAAGAGGGCATGTTTACCTGCTATTGGCACTGTATCCGAATAGGTCAATTGTAATAAAAAACAAGACTGTCTTCCCCATTTTCCACATCAAACTCCAAGACCGTGCTGCCTCTTTGGTTCTTTCCCTTTATAAATCTGAATAGAATGCTGTGTGTGTGGACCATGGCTGTCTGCCCTGGTTAGAATTACATCTTTTTGTAAATTGTTTGGCCCATCTTGGTTTTTTTCCTTTTAAGATTTGCCTTATTTTTAGCTTCTCATTCTGAAGTAAGTATAAATTCACAGGATGCAAATATAATACAGAGAGGTCTCATATACCTTTCCCCAAATTCCCCCCAATGGTTATGGCTTACATAACTAGAGTACAAGGTCCAAACCGGGCAGCTGACGTTGGTGCAATGCACATGTATAGCTCTGTGTCACTTCATCCCATGGGGAGATTCACGTAACCACCACTGCAATCAACACACAGAGCTAACCTGCCGCCACAGAGACCTCCCAGGCACCAGGACTCTACGGTCACACCCTTCCCCATCCCTCCACCATCCGTAGCCCCTTGACAACCACCAGTCTGTTCTCCATTATAAAGACTTGCTTTTGAAGCAAGCTTTGGCAGATAGGCACCCAGCAGGTTTTCACAGACTACTTGCTTAAAGGAGGAAGGAAGGAAAGGATTCTTTACTTTCAATAAACTTTCTTAGCCAAATCTTAATTTCTTTAGTGGGGTGTGGCCATCCTCTCGACATACACGCAGTCTAACACATAGGTCAAGACACAATGGGATGGACTGAAGCACCAGTCACTGGGAGTCTGGAATCTGAGCTGATTCCAGAGCTCAATGGAGAGTTTGTCAGCCTCATCACTCTTGACATATTGACCAGAGAATTCTTTGGCCGGGTGGACGCGTGGACGGCTGTCTTGTGCATCTTGGGCTGGTGAGCAGCATCCATGGCTTTTGGCCCCTTTAGACCAGTTGCACTCCCTCAGCTGTGACAACCAAAATGTCTGTGGATGTTGTCAAATATCCTCTGGGGGGTGAAACTACCCATATATCAGCCGACCATTTCAAGATTACTGGTTAGGAGAGATGATGTGGTACTCCACTGTAAATTCCAACATTCCTACTTTGGTCATTTGTTCTATTTTCCCCTCTGATATTTAATCTGCCTTCCATTAATAGTTGTTTCTACTTATACTATTACCTTTCCTTCTCTCCTATTTTGTCTCCTTCCTCGGGCTCTAAATTCATTCTGTTATTCTCTTTATCATCCCTCCATACTTTGGCTTTTTCTTTGTCATACTTAGATTCTTGGTACTATCCCGTCTTTCTCCTGTTTTTTTTTTTTTTTTTTCCCCTTAACTGCCTCTCAGCGTGCATCCCATTAAAGTGCTCCTGTACAACAAAAGCTGGGGGCCAGTTGCGGAGGCAACAGGTAAGGACTTACCTTGGAAGGCAACTGGACTACAATCAAATCTCAGCCTCTGGTGAGACTAAATTGCAGCGTAATCTTAAGCCACTATGAGGCCGGAATCCACAGAATGGTTTGCTGTTTACCACTTACTGTTCATGATTTTCCTGCTTTACAAAGACCTTTAATTAGTAACTATAAATACATGCTCCATTGCTTAGTTTAACTGAAGAGCTTCATTTTTATTCATTCTTAACTAGTCACTGAACTCATATGCTGAAATTTTACAAGCAGTAAGGTCTTTGTACATAAATATAGCATATTGTGCCAGAAATATAATTTCTTGTTAAAGACTTTATTTGCCCTCACGTGCAGGATTGCTACATACATTTATGGTTAACAGATTGTAACTAGATATTCCACTTGTGCTTTAAAATTCCAAATATTGTTCTTAAATTAATTAACTTTATTTTTTAGAGCAGTTTCAGGTTCACAGTAAAACTGAGCAGTTAAGTACAGAAATTTCCCGTATGCCCCAATCCCCGCATGAGGCGTAAACATCTCCACTACTGACATCCTGCCCCACAGTAGTACATTTATTGTAACTATAGACCTACACTGCACATCATTATCGCCCAAAGTCCATGGTTTACACGAGGGTTCACTCTTAGTGTTGTACATTCTGTGGGTTTGGACAAGTGTACAATGACATGTGCCCCATTACGCAGCATAGTCACACTGCCCTAAAAACCCTCTGTGCTCCCCCTATTCATCCCTCCCTTCCCCTTAATGCCTGGCAACCACTGATCTTTTCACTAACTCAATATTTTGCCTTTTTCAGAATATTATATAGTTGGAATTCTACAGTACGTAGCCTTTTAAGATTGGCTTCTTTCACTTAGTGATATGCAATTAACTTTCCTCTATGTCTTTTACGGCTTACTAGCGCAGTTGTTTTTAGTGCCAAATAATGTTCCATCGTCTGGATGTACCACAGTTTATTCATTGACTCACCTACTGAAGGACATCTCAGTTAAACCCAAGTGTTGGTGCTTATGAATACAGCTACTATAAACATCCATGTGCAGGATTTCGTGTGGACCTGAGTTTTCAATTCATTTTGGTAGATACCGAAAGGAGCATGACTGCTAATATCATACAGCAAGAGGATGTTGAGTTTGGTAAGAAACTGCATCCCGTCTTCCACAATGGCGTGCCGCTTTCTGTTCCCACCAGCAGTGAATGAGAGTTCCTGTTGTTTCACATCCTCACCAGCATTTGGTGCTGTTAGCACTTTAGATTTTGGTCATTCTAAAAGGTACACATTAGTGTCTAATTTTTGTTTTAATCTGTAGTTCTCTAATGACATATAATGTTGAACGCCTTTCCACATGCCTACTTGCCATCTGTATGCCTGCTGTGGGGGAAGCGTCTGCTCAGATCTTTTGTCCATTGTTTAATTGTTCATTTTCTTATTGTTGAGTTTTAAAAGTTCTTTGTATGTTTTAGGTAACCATTGCTTATCCGGTGTGTCTTTTACAAATATTTTCTCCAAGTTTGTGGCTTGTCTTCTTGTTCTCAACTTGCCTTGCAGAGCAGAAGTTTTTAATTTTGATAGAGTCCTGCTTATAAATTCTTTCTTTTCTTTCTTTATTTCATGACTAATGTTGTTGGTGTTACACCTAAAAAGTCATCACCATACCCAAGGTAAGTTAAGTTTTCTCCTATGCTATTTTCCAGAAGTTTTATAGTTTTCCATTTAGGCCCACAATTGGCTTGAAGTTAATTTTTGTGCAGGGTGTAAGGTCTGTGTCTAGATTTTTTTTTTTTTCTCTTAGCATGTGGATGTCCAGTTGTTCCTGCACCATTTGTTTAAATGAGTATCTTTGCTCCATTGTATTGCCTTTGCCCCTCAGTCAACAATCAGCTGACTAAAATTTATGTGGGTCTATTTCTGGGCTCTCTATTCTGTTCCATTGATCTCTTTGTTCTTTCACCAATATTACACTGTCCTGATTACCACAGCTTTTTTTTTTTTTTTTAAGTTTAATTATTTATTTTGAGACAGTGAGAGCCAGGGAAGGAGAGAGAGGGAATGAGAGAGAGAATCCCAAGCAGGATCTGCACTGTCAATGCAGAGCCCGATGCAGGGCTCGAACTCATTAACCCAGAGACCATGACCTGAGGCATAATCAAGAGTCAGATGCTTAACCAACTAAGCCACCCAGGAGCCCCAGTTACTGTACTTTAGAGTAAATCTCAACTTGGGTAGCGTCACTCCTCTTTGTTCTTTTCCTTCAAGACTGTGTCATCTATTCTGGGTCTTCTGCATCTCCATATAAACTTTAGAATTGATTTGTCAATATCTACAAAATAACTTGATGGAATTTTGGTTGGGATTATGTTGAATCTATAGCTCAATTTGGAAAGAAATGACATCCTGAAAATATTGAGTCTTCTAATCCATGAACAGGAAGTGTCTCTCCATTTATTCATTTCTTCTTTGATATATTCGATCAGTTTTGTAGTATTCCTTACGTAGATCTTGTACATATTTTGTTAGATTTATGCCTCAGTATTTTATTTTTGGAGATGCTAATGTAAGTGGCATTATATTTTTAATTTCAAATTACCCTTGTTCATTGCTGTTATCTGGGAAAGTGATGGACTTCTATACACTAACCTTGTATCTTGCAACCTTGCTATAATCGTTTATTAGTTCCAGGAGTTTTTTGTCAATTCTTTTGGAATTTCTACATAGATGATCATGTCATCTGTGAACAAAGTTATATTTTTTCCTTCCCAATGTATAACTTTTATTTTTCTTTCTTGTCTTATTGAATTAGCTTGGACTTCTAGTACAATGATGAAAAACAGTGGAGTCAGGGGATTTCTTTGCCTATGTTTGCCTAATGGGAAACGTTTGAGTGTTCCCACCATTAAGTATGATAGTTAAAGGTGTTTTGTTCTTTATCAAGTTGAGGAAGTTCTTCTCTTTCTAATTTGCTGAGAGTTTTTATCATGAATGGGCACTGGATTTTGTCAGATGCCTTCTTGCTATCTAGTGAGATGATCATGTGATTTTTCCTCTCTAGCCTGATTACACTGATTGATTTTCGATCGTTGCACCAACCTTCATACCTGGTATAAATCTCACTGGGTCACAGTGTATAATTCTTTTCATACATTGCTGGATTCAGTTTTTTAATATTTTCTTGAGGATTTCTGCATCTATGTTCATAAGAGATATTGATCTGTAGTTTTTTTGGTAATGTCTACCTGGTTTTGGTATTAGGATAAATGCTGGCCACGTACAATATATTAAAAAGTATTCCCTCTGCCTCTATTTTCTGGAAGAGATTGTAAAAAAAAAAAAACTGGCATAATTTCTTCCTTAAATGTTTGATAGAATTCACCAGTGAACCCATGTGAGCCGGTGCTTTCATTTTAAAAGGTTATTAATTGTTTATTTGACTTCTTGAATAGAGATAAATCTATTCAAATAGTCTATTTCTTCTTGTGAGTTTTGGTAAAATGTGCCTTTCAAGAAATTGGCTCATTTCATCTAAGTTATCAAATTTGTGGGAATAGTGTTGTTCGTCATATTCCTTTGCTGTCCTTTTAATGCCCATGGGATCTGTAGTGACATCCCTTCTTCCATTACTGATATCAGTAATTGGTGTCCTCTTTTTTTCTTCCTTCATAGTTAGCCTGGCTAGAGACTTACTGATTTTAATGATCTTTTCAAAGAACCATCTTTTAGTTCTATTGATTTTCTCTCTTAATTTCCTGACGTCAATTTCACCGATTTCTGCTCTAATATTTTTATTAATAAAAATTAGTAGGTCTATGTTCAAAGTGCTTCCTTGGCATGTCCTCTTAGACTTCACGTGTCCAAAACTGAGTTCCTGATATCCTTCCTACCAGCCTCTCTATAACCAGCTCCTCTCAGGGTAAGACAACTCCGTTTTCACAGTGACTGAGAACACAGACCCTAGTACCATTTTGACTCGTCTCCTTTTCTTTCATCCCTCATCCCACTTGTCGGCAGCCTCCATTATCTCTGTCTTCAAAAAATATACACATATACAGGTTCTCAGCACTTCTTACCACCCTCATTGCTACCACTGGCAGCCTGAACCACCATCACCTCTCTCTGAGTTTATGACAACTGGCCATCTGGCTTCTCCTCTGTCAACATGACAGCCAGAGACATACAACTAAACACAGTCAGAACATGAACCCCCCAACCCGTGGCTCCTCGTATAACTCAGACTGAGAGTCAAAGTCCTTTCTCACAGCCCCCGAGCTGTCTTCACCCTCTTCATCACCCCACCTTGTTCACTAAGCCACTGTGACACTGGGCCCCTAAATGCTCCTCAGACACGGCAGGTCCTCTCTGGCCCGGCCTCAAGGTTGCACACTCAACATTGCCTATGCAGGGAAGGCTCTCGCCCCAGAAGGACACACAGTTTGCTCTGTCACCTCCTTCGGGCCTTGACTCCCTGACAGCCTTTCCAAAATGAAAACTGCCACCTCTTGCCCCCAACTCTTCTTGCCCCTTCCCTGCCTTGCTTTCTCCATGACATGTTCTGTGTTGCTTTGTTTACTGTCTGTCTCTCCCATTAAATGTGAGTTCCAGGAGAACTGGGACTTTCACGTCTTCAATCCGCTGCTGAACCCTCACCCCTCAAGCCTACAACAGCACCAGGCATACAACACAGGCTTAAGAAATGTGTTGAATGAGTATAATGACACTAAGATGTGAAAGTCTCCTCTTTAATCCTCACAGTGGCCTCCCAATCATGTGCTTCACCTTTTTCTCTGCATTTATATATATATTATGAATAGGTATTGTATTTTTTACAGAAATGAAATCAAGCAAACCCTGCCATTCTTCAGTTTTCTTTTTTTCACCAAAAATCATGTCTTGGCAATCTTTCCATGTCAGCATATATAGATCTGCCACAGGATGACGGGGCATTTAAATAGAAAAATCCCCAGATGGTATACAGGATAATTGATGTGGTAATAACGAATTCTTTATCTGGTGGAATCTTGGTTCCCAAGTTTAGACAGGTCATTACCACACTTTGAACGGATCAGGCTTTCCACACCTAGCCAGGGGAGACACAAAGGACCCCCAGAGCTGGGGAGCTGCTGAGTTTTATCCCCAGCACTTGTATTTTGTTCTGTGCGTCCACAACCGCATGTCTGACACATCTCAGGATTGTGGCATCCAGCGGGAGCAGAGAACAATTCTGAACAAGGTGATGATGGTGTTTGCTGTAGCAGTGTTCACGTCTCGTTGCTTCAAAAGAGCAAAGGCTATTTAAAACACCGCCGCCCACTGACACAGGGCATCTGGGTTTGAAGACTCCTACGAAACTGGCTTTGCAACGTTTCCAGTTGAGAAACTCAAACTCTATTTGGTTTCACACATTCTGTTTTGAATTTAAAAAGTTATTCTATTTGGTTTTCATCTTGAAAGAGTTATAACAACCTTAGGTCATAATATTTAAGGTTCCTACTTAGACTCGGAATATAATCTTTAAAAGACATAGCTAAGGGCAGGGCTGGATCCCAGCGGCTCTTGTGGAGAGCTGGCCGCAACTGTGCTCCTTCTGGCCCTGCCGGCGGCTGCCTGAGATCAGGTCAGAGGTCGGAGCAGCCGGGAAAGGAATGATGGCAGATCCCAGACACCATGGCTAGTGCCCCAGCCATACTCAACACTTGGCCAATCACCAAACTTTCTGTCTGACCATAAAAGATGCCCTAGCTTTTAATATGTTAAAAATACTTCAAGGCACATCTGTTAGTCCTACATAGTTTTTGAATCTAAAATTAACAACCACAATTCACTGCTTTTATTTAGACTTAGAGCTAAAACTATAGGGATTGTACACTTCCGTTATTCTTTTTCAAAGCTTTTTATTCCAACTGTCTATTAGAGAAGAACAGAATTGTCTTCCTTCTGAGATGAGTGAACCAGGGTGGCCACAAAGACTCCCCCGACCTCTGCCACCAATCCGTGCAATGGCCACGTGGCTGAGAGCTGGAAGGGGCAAAAATGGCCATCTGCCGTTCCCTGGGAGTCAGCAGACACATTTCTTCCACATTATAAGCAGGTGGATGGAAGAGGAAAAAAGAGGATACCCATACCATTTTGGGAGTCTGAAGGAGGCACAAAGGTAGTCAAAAAAATTTTAATTTAATGCAAATAAAGACATAAGCTATCAGTGTCTGGTTTGACCTCAGCATGTCTGGGGCCCACACTGACTTCTGGGTTGTTCTGGGACTAACGGCCCCAGCCCGAGAAGCTTCATTTGGATGGCATGGACTAGGCTGCCTCCTTCCCGCTTCTTTGTCCACTCAGGAACAAAGCAGCTTCTAGGCACCTCCACCGATACCTTCCGCTCCCCCAAGACATGAAGCTAACTCTGGGATAAAGAGAGGGGGGCAGACACCTGGAGAGCGCCAAGGCCCAGCAGGAAGACAGACTGCCACCCTGCAAGCACCTAGCACCGGCCACACGCTGACCCCTTACTCAGCAATTTGCCATGCACGCGTCCTTATCTTTCCTATCACCCAGAAGGCTGCAAGAGTTTTCCTGTCCCCTCCCTCAGCATCACTCTGAGATGACAGCACAGGGACCTAGGGTTTTTCTGGCTGTCTCTTGCCAGAGAATCTAAATTGCAAAACCCTAACACAAGCTCATAATCAGGAAACATTTCTTGGAAAGAGAGTGACTAACGTATGCCGGGCACTGTATTAAGCCCTTCGCAAAGACTATCTCGTGACAATCTCAGTTCTGTGAGAGCTACTGTTAGTATTCCCAATTTTGTAGTCAAGGACATTGAGTTTAGAGGGATGAAGGGGCTTACCCAAGGCAGAGCCTGCACAGCAAATTACACTTAAAAACATACAACTTTCTCTCTGTGTGTTCTGTTTTCTTTTTGGATTAACTAAACCACAGGGCCCAAGCTATACAGTTGAGCCCACACATTACATGTGACACTTGAAAGCAAGCAAAGTGTAACGTCCACTACATTTCTAACATCCCCAGTGTATCACCAATGGTGCAGGCAATTCCTTCTTCCTGTGCTTAAACACAAGAACAGAGATACAGATTTCCATTCGTATTTGTTGAATGAGTAGGGAGCGAACAACACCATGGTGGGGCCACGGAAATCCTGGCCCCGGTTCTAAGCTGCCTCACTGCGCTCCGAACGCCCCCCTTGAGAGGCCCGTGTGGCTGGCCAAGGCTGTAGCACATTCGTCAGAGTTAAGGAAGGCCTTCTTCCTACTGACGTCTCAATAAACCTTACACTTGAACAAAGATCCCCTGATCATCAGTCACCTGAAGTTGGTGCAACAGAGCATAGCAGCATGTGCTCGGCTGTGGGACGATAAATGCATGTTAAACGTTTCGTGATTTTTTTCTGTCCTATTGGCTTCCCCTGTGCTCAGTCACATGTGTGAAGGGAGTGACATGTGAATTGCAAGTGAATTCCTCTCTTCTCAGCAAGAAGACTGCCTTCCGTCTCCCCTGACTCCATCCCAAAGGGTTTGCAGGTGCTGGCCAGGTGGAAAGGCCCTCTGAGAGTATGAAGAACGGTTCTGGGAGCAAGACTCCTAACCCTTAGTCTTCGCCTTAATCCAGAGAGACATTTAAGCTGTATGAAGCAGTGTCCTGATTATGCAAGCAAAGTGGGTCGGTCCAGGACTATCCTTGCACCTCGATCCCCTCCCCACTGCCGATATTTTGGCTATTTCATCACATTTACAGTTGTTTCTCAACTTCACAAAGGTTGTGCTCAAAGGTTTACGCACACTTTAATTTAAAATTTTTAATATAAGATGCGATTTAAATTCAGAGTGGGTGTCTTTCACCTCAGAAACTATTTTATGTGTCACTCAACAAAGATGGGGGGGGGGTGGGTGCTCCCAGGCATTCCTAGGCAGCACAATGGAGGAGGTCTAAGTTGGGCCTTGACATGGGCGGGAAACGATTTCAGCAGAGGCCAAGGGGCTGTGGAAGACGCTGCCTTCCTTCCACACGTGACTCTACGACTCCCAACAAGTGATGCCTTTGGGGCCTAACCACGGCTTAGTAGCATGATTTCTGTGCTACAAAGCTTTCTGAGTTCCAACTGTGGTTACATCTTCCTCTGATAATGGGAATGAGCATGCAAAAAGCTAAGTCTCACACTGGCAGTGAGAGCTGGCCCCCTACAGTGGGAGACGACCTCCCCTGACACAGAGCTGGTGGCTCACGTGGTAGAGGGGGGGTGAGGATTTCAGGAGGTGCCATTGGAGGCTGCAGATGGTGGAAGTGAGCCATGACCTAAGCATAGAAGACAGGAGGTCAAGAGAGTGTTCCAGGCAAAGGGGCCAGGGCCAGAGGGGAGCAAGGGCAGTGTGCCTAGTGTGTAGAGAGAGAAGGGGAGAGCAAGGGGATGCTGAGGGATGAGCAGGGCCAGGGCCACGAACACGGAAGCTTCGAAAACGCTAGTAAAAACAGCACGCACAAGCACTTCCCTCGCACTGTTAATTTTTTAAGCACACTTTTTGCACGATTAAACGTTAGCTGAGTGATCACAAATTCCACATTAGTGGGATCCAAGGTCTGAGGTTTTACTGTGTTTTAAATGGACCAGAAAGTACAGCCTGTCTAATGACAGGCACTACCATAGTTTGGTTTTCTGAGTCATTCTGAAGAGTCTTCACATGCTAAAGAGAGGAATGGCTTCCAGCCAATTACAGATTTTCAGGAAAACAGGCAACATAATACATCACCTAGTACATAAAATAACTAAAGGATATTAACATCAATAAAGAAAAGGAGTTGCCCATGGGCCATCACAGCAATGTTCAGAAAAGAAACAAATGTCATTCTTCAGTCTTCAAGGTAAGTACTATACCTCAGGTAAAAACAAAATCAAGATGAACATCTCAGCAGGTGCAAAGACTGTCTGGTTTAACTATTTATTTTTGGCAGAAGTCTCATTTTCCTAGAGAGAACAAATCTCTAATTACTTCTAGGGCTTAGCTTTTAGTCTTGGTTTTGAGGGCGGATGGTGCGGAACAGGAAGAGCTGGCTTGGCAGCAATCCTTCTGGAAAACATCTTGGGGTTGTAATAAACTTTATTTGAGTCTGTGATATGACACAGGTGTTAGAAAATCCAGCGTAATTTTGGCCTGTATTGACAGTAAGATAATTTTCAGATTATGAAGAAAACCATACTGACGAGTCCTACCCTGGGGCCGTCAGTGCACCGCGTATCCAAAGTATGGGGATAATTCTGGCCACCCCATCTTATGAAGGACACTGACAAACCAGAGCCATCAGGAGACCAAGGGACCCAGTGAGGAGGGGATCAGATGCCATCTCACCCTATTATCTGCAGAGATTGAGCATGTCTGACCTGAATCAGGGAGGTCTAAGAGAAGGTAGTGATAGTTTGCAAAGGTACAAAGGGATGTTGAGGAGGAGGGAATAGAATAATTCTGTGCTGCTTTGAGGGTATTACTGGAACCAGTGGGTAGAAATGAAGTTACAGAGAGATAAAATTCCATATACTGTATGGCAGAACAAAACTAAGATTGCATGACAGTGGAGCAGGCTGGCAATCTGGTGGGAGCAGCAGGAAGGTGGGTTTGATGACTTTATGGGGTTGTGTGGCCAAGCCTCACAGTGTATCCTATACCCTTCTAAGGGAAAATGCGTCATTGGCAGGTTCTGCCACTGTGGTAGACTATCTCCAAAGGCAGGTGCCATAATTCCTTCCATCTCTGTCCAGGCATGCTACTCCATCCACTAAGAGGCGGAGTCCACTTCCCCCTCCCTTGAATGTGGGCTGGAGTTGATTTCCTTTGGTCAGTAACATGGAGGAAGTGGTCTTAAGAAGCCTGGCAGCTTCTCCTTTTGTTTTCTTGGAATCTCATAGCAATATAAGGAAGCTGGGGCTGGACTACTGAATGACGATAGGCCATGCAGAGAAAGGGAGAGATCAAGAAGAGGGGGACCCAGCCATTCTAGCCATCCCTGGTGACATGCCAGCCACGTGAGTGGAGCCTTCTTGGCTACTCCAGGCCCAGCTGACCTCCCAGCTGAACCAAACCAACACCATATGGAGCAGAAACACCACCCAGCTGACCACAGCTAGCCCACAGAATCGTATCAAATAAGAAGCTGTTGTTTTAAGCCACTAGTTTTGTCATGGTTTGTTCTATGGCAACAGAGAACTGAAATAGCCAGTCAAGGCGGCCGTATTTTGTGCCATGTAACAGTGCCTTCCTGAGCACAGTGGATTGAAGCAGGTAGAGAACCTGATCCAAGGAGAACTTAATACGAGAGGAGGCTTATACCTTTAGGACCGCAGGTCTGGATGTGAAAGGAAAGGGTAGGCTCAGCCGATCAGATTTCCTCTCCTTGGAATTTGAACTAGGAAATACAAACAGATTGAGAACTTGGAATGAAACCTTCTAAGGTACAGTCGGGGCCAAACCAAGACCACAGTAAGTCATAGGGCAACAGAAACATGAGTGAGCAGAGGGAGAAGGACAGAGAGAGGACCATCGGCCCCCGGGGAAGAGCTGCCCCGGGTGCTGCTGGGCTTCCTGGCTGCCCTTTACTCCTGTGAGGCTGGAGCACGGCTTCCGGTCCCAGAGCTCCCTGGCCTTTCACAGTCCTCCCCGAGGCCAGCACCTCTCGCCCCTCCTCTGTGAGCTGGCCTGCAGGAGTTCTGCCTCTTAGAACCAAAACAGAGCAATTAAAGCAGGGCTCTTCTACCATGAGATTCCACCATCTTAGGAAGGGTAATAAATAGAAACAATAAAAATTATCACCAGTACAGTGAGCGTTTAGCAAATGAAAAATAAAGGGAGAGAAACCTCTTAATTAAGCTGGTGGGTGGAAAATATTAACAGGATATCCTTCCCACATTTCTGGTGAAATGAGCAAAAAATAGTAAAATTGGCAAACACACACACACACACACACACACGCACACACATACAACACAAGCAACAAACAAACAAAGGGGTATGACATAATTTAACAAACTTCTGAAACTCACAGAATTCATAGTGGCAATTCTTAGAAGTCCTGAAACTTTTAAGAGCCCAGTCAAACTGCAAAGACACAAACTGAGTGCCCTTTTCTTTTATTTCTTTAAAAAAATTTTTTTTTCATGTTTATTTATTTTTGAGAGAGAGAGAGAGACAGAGCACAAGTGGGGGAGGGGCAGAGGCGGAGACACAGAATCCAAAATGGGCTCCAGGCTCCAAGCTGTCAGCACAGAGCTCAACTCGGGGCTCGAACTTGGGAATGGCGAGACCATGACCTGAGCTGAAGTCAGCCACTTAACCAACTGAGCCGCCCCGGTGCCCAGTCCTTTTTGTTTACTTCTGCTTGATGCAACAGAAAAGGTGATGGGACAGAGGGTAAGAAGAAAGAGGTAACGCAGGACAAGTGAGGAATCGGACTGACACACATAGAAAACTGGACACAGTATATCGAACAATGATGTTCTGACAGTGCAACACAGTGAGCCCTGATGGAAGAGATACAAACGGGGGTCCAGCTCCCTGTGTGGAGGGGTTCCAGGCTGCAGTGCAGGAAGGGAGAGCCTGGTGGCCCCACCAAGCCAAGGGGATGGAGTTTGGAGTTCAGGGAGGCTAAACAGCTGGGATGTACAGGGTGGAGCAGTGGGGCTCTTAAACAGCTACTGTCAATATCTGGTTCGGGAAGACGAAGGGTATGATGAGCACCAAAAGGAGAGGAGTGGGAAGCTGGATGGGATTAACGGCAGAGTAGGCACTGTAGAAGATACAGCAGTATTGGTTGAAGATGTAGAAACAATGGAAACTATTTTTTAAGAAAAGAAAAGGAAAGAAAAGAAAAGAAAAGAAAAGGAAAGAAAAGAAAAAAGACCTAAAAAGAAATGAATCTTTTGGGAAAATATCAAGCAGTATACATGTATAATAGGAGTTACAGAAGGAAGAGAGAAAGGGTAAGACTGAAAAAAAGATTTAAAGAAGAAATGACTAAAAAATATTCCAAATCTGATGGAAATTTCCACATGTAGAAGAATCTTATTCTTTCACATATAGAAGCATCTCAACAAACCCTAAGCAGAAGAAACATGAAGAAAACCAGACTGAGGCCCATCATAATTCTTCTAAAAGTCTAAGAAAAAGAGAGAGAAAAATCTAAACAAAAGATGCCCAACCTCTCTGCATTTACTAGGCTGGCTAAACTGACAATAGCAAATGTTGACATGGATGTAGAATAATGGGAACTCTCAGAACACTGTTGGGGGGAGTGCTAAATGGGACAGTTTAGAAAGCAGCTTGGCAATTTCTTATAAAGTCTGGCATGCACTTACCATATGATCCAGTAACTGCACTCACAGGTGTTTAGCCAGTAAAATAAGAGTATGTCCACACAAAGACCTGCGTGTGAGTGTTCACTGCAGCTCTACTCACAACAGTTAGAGGCTAGAAACGGCCCAAACGTACATCGACCAGTGAATGTATAAACAAAGAGTAACACACCCATAAAACAGAATGTTGTTCATCAAAAAAAAAAAAAAAAAAGGAATGGATTGCTGAAACACACCTTACCTTGGATGAATATCAAAAGCATTATGTTACACGAAAGAGGCCAGGCATAAAGACTACATGCTACACAACTCCCATTTATACAACAATCTGGAGCAGGTGAAACTATAGACAGAAATCAGGTCAGTGGTTGGTGAGGGAGGGAGTTTTCTGCAAAGGGGCATGAGGGAATTTTGGGGGTGATGGAAATGCTCTGTCATCATTGTGGTGGGGTTGCATGACAATACACATTTATCAAAATTCGTTGAGTTGTGCAGTTCAAAAGGGGGAATTTTATCTTATGTAAATTGTACCTCGATAAAGTTGATCAAGAAAAGGGAAGGATGCTGACTATCTAAGGGAAGTGAGGTCTTGAGGGCAGGCTTCTGAATTAAAGAGCAATCAGAAACCTGTGGAAATGGATTATACCCTCTCCCAATTATGCAGCAGAGACCCTAGAACGTGACATTTACAAACTCTGAGAAAGCTGGGTCCAAGAATCCAAAGACTGTCAATGACCCCAGCTGAGATTTATCTCTTCTCTGCCCTTTCCTCAGGCTATGGATGGTGGTGACAGTAAGCTAATTTAAATATTGAACTTATACCAAACAACATGGTAATCATAGTCTTGGGGCCAAATGGGAATATTTAAAACTGGAAAATGGAAAAATAACAGCATGCCTAAGTCCTCACCTAGAAATATTAGTGGGTAGATACTCTCCTCTTTCATAGCAGAAGGTCAACCAACCGACCTCATAATTGAAATGTGTAGCTTAAAAAAAAACAAAAACCCAACAAAATGACTCCTACTAACATTTTTCATAATCTTTTTTCTTTTTTTTTTTTTTAATTTTTTTTTAACGTTTTATTTATTTTTGAGACAGAGAGAGACAGAGCATGAACGGGGGAGGGTCAGAGAGAGAGGAGACACAGAATCTGAAACAGGCTCCAGGCTCTGAGCTGTCAGCACAGAGCCCGACGCGGGGCTTGAACTCACGGACCGCGAGATCATGACCTGAGCCGAAGTCGGACGCTTAACCGACTGAGCCACCCAGGCGCCCCAATAATCTTTTTTCTTAACCTCAGAGATATTTCATAGGAAATAAATATCTCTCACAGTAAAACTTGTTAGTAATTCATTTAGCTTCTTTTCTTCTGTTAAATAAAGAAAAGTGAAACTCAGTACTTTTTAAAAAAACTTCAAAAGGGCAGTTACAGTAGGATCCTATCTACTGGCGTACCTTATTTCATAATACGTGAGACAGTAGCTCTTGTCAGATGTACCACTAAGAAAGAAAATCACTGCCAATTTAACTAGGATACAATGCACGGATGCCATGGACTAGAAGATAACATACCAATTTCAAAGATTTTTGATCTCAAAAATAAAAAAAGAAGGATGACTCAGAATCAATAAAATGTATCTCCATCCATCCATATGCAAATAAAATGGTTGCTAAAATAAGGTCACCTACATTTAGTAATAGCTATTTCTCAGAGGGTTTGGAGTCATTTTAAAACGTCTATCTTTTCTACATTAAAAAAGTTCTGTATGATGAAGACGCATTTACAAAGACAAATGAATGATTTTTATTCAAAATAAAAAATGATTGGAAGTAAATGTGCCAAGGCGTCAATAGTAGATATCTCTGGGTGTGGTGATGACAGCTGACATTTCTTCTTTGTTCATTTCTGTATTCTAAAGCAATTCTTAAAATTGAAAAACTAAACAAAGGAAGCCAAAAAACCCATAAAAATAGGGATGAAATGTCCTTAGATGAAAAGAATTTATGGCAGGACCAGGCATTCCTGCTTTGCCCCGATTTTCACATGGAAGTCCTATGTCCCAGGATGCCTTGTCGCCCTGCCTACCTTCTTGTTCAAATTAGTGGTTGAAGGTGCTTTGGATTTCATTCCAGAGCAGAGGTATTCCATTTTTCTAGGGTGCCTCAGAATCACCCCAAGGAACTTGTTAAACAAGCAGATTCCTGCACTCTACCTCTAGAGATTCTGATCCAGATTCTGAGGGGAGCTCAGGAGACTACATTTAAACACCCGAGGAAATTCCTGTCAGGCCTCACAGCCGCAGGGCTCCTTCAGCATGTCTTCTTGTCATCTTTCTCCTTTTCTCTCCCTAACCAGTATCATCTGAAACCTTCCCCAAGCTTCTGTGCCCCCCAGGAGGGCACTGCGGCCTCCCGCCCACCACACATAGCCCTGGAGGGCTGCCACCTCACCAAGCTCACAACAAAAAACACACGGTCAGAGGAACCCAAAGGATCCGATTCCCTCCTGTCAGAAAAAGGCTAGTAGCTCAACTCAGACCCAAACTCAAGTCCAAGGGGGCACTGACTCCCCTAAACAAAGATAAAACTTGTAAAACATCCAGGAATGGAGAAAGCCCTTCCATTATACGGAAGTGACACACAGATCTCTCCACTTCTTCCCCGTTCCTTGCCCAGGTTCTACCACATTCGAACACCATCTACAGCAAATATGCTGGAAATTTTTAAAAGATCGATTACCCTGTCCTACACATTACTTTCCATATGAACATAAGTCTGAGGTGTTAATTCTCTCTCCTGGACATAATTCCAAAGAAAATAGGTTTCCTCAGTGTAGATATTTGGTTCAATTACTGATTTCTAAAATCTGGTGTATTACTTTATGTCGGCTGTTTTTCATTAATATGTGCGCCCAGCTCCCATTTTCTATGGCTCTTAGCCAAGAGCGTCTCAGACTTTCATGCGTATGAGAACCCCTTGGGATCTTGTAAAAACACAGATCTGTAGATGTGCAATCAGGAGATCTGGGGTGGGTCCTGGGGGTCTGCATTTTGAACAAGCTCCCAGGTGATACCCAGGTTTCTGGTTCCTAGACCACAGACGAGTAGCTAGGACACTTGACAGGTGGGAGTTTGGTCCCTAAGTCTGTTTTTGCCTATAATAAAGTAAAAGAAAATGAGCATTTGGTCTCTCACGGGGCTTAAACAATTGTGCTACTTTTCCCTTGAGATTTGCAGGAAATCTGTAGTGTACCCACACCTCTGGGTGGGAGTGAGTCAGCAAGTTATAAAGCCAAATTCCTTTTCATTGTAAATTCTTATATCTGCTTTTTACTTAACTGCAAACTATCAAAATTAACTTCTAAGCAGAAGATTGAGAGATTACCAAAAAAAAAAAGCACATGTGAAGGATGGGGAGTATTTTAAGAAGTCAAGAAAATGATTTTAATTATAAAAATGAGTAGAGGTTTAACGTGAGAAAATGCAAGTTGGCTAGTTTTGCAAGGGTGACTTTTTATTAAATCAGAAAACTGTTGTCAGCTGCAGGAATGAATCTTTTAACTTCAGGGGAAACAAGGAAATTAAAAGGGGCAGCTGTGATAACGTCTTTACAGTTTTGACTTCAAGGGAGCACAAAGTTAGAAGGGTGAATATCAGAGAATAATTTTACATTTAGCTATCCAAGATCCAGAGTGAAATAATGTGTCTGTGTTATGATTATCAAGCTCCCAAACACAGAGGAGAAGAAAAGTAAAGACCACTGAGACAAAATTCAAAAAAGTTCCAATTTCCTATTAAGCCCAGCATAGAGAAAAAGACAGGGAGAATGTACAGCAAAAAGGCCAGTGGCAATTGCCTTTGAACGGTGGGAGTATGTTCATCTTGGCTTGTTTTTATTTTGACAGTTTCAACAATGATAATGTACTAATTTTATAATAAAAAATAATTTAAAAATTTTAAATGGTCATGTGAAGGAAGGAAGGAAGGAAGGAAGGAAGGAAGGAAAACAGATTGATACAGATGGCTTCTCCCTTGAAGGAAAATTTCTTTCAAATGGCAATTCCTTTACATATTTCTTTTAATTATGCCCCACACAATTCTTTCCTATTTTTGTCCTGGGATCATATTAATATTAAGGCTGTGATTATACTTGAAAGTGTTAAATGGCATTTGAGTCATTAGAATCTAAATTCCCAATCATTCCTCTGTAATCATATTTTCTATTTCACATATAGCAACTGACATGTATAAACTTGACAATGCTTCAAGGACAGAACTCAGGGTCCTTTCCCTTCCTATCAGAATCCACAACGTGCCAGCCATGACAGTCCCATGTTCTCTCTCCGAGCGGCACTGGCCAGCTGTCGTGCCTGTAGGCTCTCCAGAGGGCCGAGTTCTCCCTGGATTGCTGTGACTGTGCTATGGCCTCAGTGGCTGATACTGCACAATGCAGGACATGCTACACTGAAAGGACGAAACATGCTGAGAAAGACTGCAAAATCACCAGCATCAGAAACAGCTTGGCCACGTACCTTTAGGATGGTGATATTCCAGGTAAAGCTCTCCACTGCTTTCTGTAGTTTTCGTTCTTTCAAACCTTCCTTGGTGCCGATGCTGTGCAAATGTTCATGGAATTCCATGGCTGAAAGAAACAGAGTAGTTTACTTCCCCATCCAACCCGTGGGGAGGAGCTGGCAACACTTATTTTTCCAATCTCTAGTGAAAGAATTCCGATCCCCAGTGGATTTTCATAAACGTGCCTATTTAAGAATGTGATCATTGGGTCATCTGGGTGGCTCAGTCGGTTAAACGTCTGGCTCTTGATCTCAGCTCAGGTCATGATCTCAAGGTTCTTGAGTTCGAGTCCCACATCAGGCTCTGTGCTGATGGTGCAGAGCCTGCTTGGGATCCTCTCTCTCCCTCTCTCTGCCCCTCCCCTGCTTGTGCTCTTTCTCTAAATGAAATATAAATAAACTAACAAAAAAAAATTAAAAAAAAAAAAAAAAAGGAATGTGATAGAGGGGAAACACTGAAAAAAACTCATGGTCTTAAACAAGGCAGAAGGCATCTTAGAGGTCTACAACAGTCATTCTTCATGGTTTTGAAGGGGGAACGGGGCACATATGATTATTCTCAGTCCCATTTTAGAGATGAGGAATCTGAGGTTCAGCAAAGGTGAGAGATGGAAGGCTGTGGAGGTAGCAAGAGGGAGAGCACCAGAGCCCAGGTATTTGGAGCCTCAGAGGGCAGACTTAAGCTCTGCTGAGGACACAAAGTTGGCAGCCAGAGATGAAATGAATACAAAGTAATGTACTTCTGTCAACAGTGAGTCAATCTGAGGTCAGTTACCAAGCCTACTGTAAAAGGAAGAAGATGGGGAGAAAGACCCTGACCTCTAACTCTACATTTACATTATGACTCTTTAACATAATTGACATAATCAAATGAATACTCCCTACTGTCATTCAAAATAGTGTCAGAGGCTCCCTATGCAGTAACAATGCAATAATGTAGGAATAATATGACGGTGTCTTTGCTGGCTTAATATCATTACAACTCACGGAATTTTACATAGTAATCTGCAGTCAATTATCCCACCTCTGGCCAATGGGGACCCTTCAGACTGGTACCTATGTCCTTTTGAAATGACTAATTAGCCTTTTGGCACAAGATGTTCTAGACTTTACCAAATACATTTTCCACCTCAGACCTAGAGTCAGGCATTTCTCTAAGGACCTCTAGATACTTTTAGTTGGAATGATACTTAAAGACCACAATCTGGGTGTCATGAGTGCCCATTTTTACTGAGTTTTCATTGTTTTCTAGGTCTTTTCATTGGACTGATCTCAGACACCTTTTTTTTTTAAAAAAAAAAAAAGAGGGAAGGATAAGATCCTGCTAATACTTCTAATTCAAATATAAGTGTATGAGGTTTTTACATATTTTTAAAAATTTGATGCTTATGTTGTATCTCCTAGGTGGAAAACCTTAATTCCTAACCACATCAATAGAACTCTTAACAGTAAAACCAGCATTTGCTGGGGGAGGGGTCCTCAGAGAGTACCTCACTGAGAATGTACAGTAAGAATATTGTGTTCTAAGGTTAGTCAGAATAATTCTTTTCTCCATGTCGTTATGTGACTAACAAACTCGAGTTAGGTTCATTTGGCTTTTGCATTTTTCATTCTCCGTGTGTGTGGTGGGGCAGTGCTTTTTTGGATGTAATCTGTTTTATGATTACGTCAAACCTACATGATTCCAGGGGTGCCTCCGTGGCTTAGTCAGTTAAGCATCCAACTCTTGACTTCAGCTCAGGTCATGATCTCATGGTTTGTGAATTTGAGCCCTGCATCAGTCTCACTGCTGTCAGTGCAGAGCCTGCTTTGGATCCTCTGTCTCCCTCTCTCTGTCCCTCCCCTGCTCACTCGCAGGCACTCCCTCTCTCAAAAATAAATAAACATTAATAAAAATTAAAAAGACTACATGATTCCAAAGTCAAACCTCGTATCAAAGAGCTCAGGTAAGTCTTGCTTCCTTCTGGTGTCCTGTACCCTGATCCCTCCCTCCCCCTCCACATTTTTTGGTAGTTTTTAATATACCCTTCTCCTGTCATTGTTCCCCTTGAAAATACAAGCAACTGTGTACACGTATCCACGGCCTTTCCTTTCTTGCACAAGAAATTTCTGTATTTGGTTTTGTTTTCTGTACACTGTTCAGAAGGACACTGTTCTACATCTTGGTTTTTGTTTTTTTCCTCATGTTAGTACAGAGTGGAGATCACTCTGCATCCATGTGTACAGCTCATCTTCACTCTTTTTTCTTAACAGCTACATGGACTCCTTGAGGGGATGAACCGGCATTTACTTCACCAATCCCCTACCACCGGACATTGGGTTGTTTTGAAAGCATTTGTTGTTACAAATGATGTGGAGGAGTCATAATCTGTACATTTCCTCTGTTCCTTTGTGCATGGTTACTGTTCAGTTGGGCATTCCAATTGCTAACACCCTTCCTATGCAACACCATTTCAAAGAACTCTTTATACTGTGATTGACAGCAACTCTATTTCTTAGTGTCTTTAAACAGGAAGCAAAAGCTGACACATAGGATAAATACGGTAAGCTGCCAATTTTTTATTAGTCTTTTTTCTTTTTGTCCCCCTCACCGAATAGGAACAACAGCTGTAATTCCTATCCTGCTAATAAGGCTTAAGAACATAACTGGTTTCAAGAAAGAACAGTAAAATTCATTACATCGTCTAGGAAACTACCACACCGACCTCTCTCCTTTTCTCCAACTTCTCTTTGCCACTGATGGTACCTGAGAACATCCCGACTTGATTAACTAAACCCCCTCCACCATAATGCTGGTGACCTGGCTCACACAGCAGGCTGCATCCCCTATACCTAATTCTGACTTCTACTGAATGTGCTTGGTGGAACATACTGCAAAAAACAAACAAAGAACACAAAAAAGCAACCATGAATAGGATACAATCTTGTTCTAAAACCCAGGATTTTTGCTAGAGCATTTAACTGTGCCCGCATGTTTTTCTTTTTCCCTGGGACACCCCTTGGAGAGTGCGATGATGACTACCACCCACTTCTTAGAACACGGCCAGGTGAAGCCTGAGCAGTGAGACCTTGATGTGCTGGCTTTTCTGCTAATATTTAATACTGGACTTTGTCAAGACCTAGATTTTAGGACAGGAGTCATTAATACTCGTCATGTTTCTAGACTAGCCTTCAGGAGGCACTAGAGCCTTATAAGCATCACTGAGGCACGGCAGATAGAATTCATGACTGGAATGCAGGAAAGAGAAGAGACACAACAGAAGTGATGAGGGAGCAACTCTCTGTAAACAAGAAGGTAAGGGAATGCTGAGCTTAGACAAATGTCTACCCTGAATTCTAAGAAGGTTTCTGAAGGTTCAGAAGAATGCAGGGCCAGAGGCAGTAAAAGCATAGGCTGTCTTGAGAAGGACTGAGGACTCAAGGAAGAAACGGTCAAAATAATAAAAGATGATACTGATAAGGAAGAAACAGGGAAACATTTACAGAACTAAAGGTAGTTAAATACATGCCTGTTGTCTAAAAAGTTCACATTTCATTGAAAAGTGAGACTATGCAGCTCCCTCTTATCTCTCCCCTCTGGAAATATCAACAGTCCAATAAAAGTCCATAAAGAACTGTATTATTAATGAAGTTCTTTTAAAAATGTGCGCAAGAAAGGTGATTAAGTTGAAACCGGAAAAATTATGTTAAAAATATAAAACCTGGCAAAAAGAAAAAATATATATACAAAACTTGAAGCTTCAAAAAGCGACCAAGATTATCAGTCCCACTGTTACTTATTTCATTTTTTGAAATATTGATTCATTATATATTTGCTGCATCACACAATGGTTTCTTTAAAAAGTCTTCTGATATTCATAACTTATAGACTGATCTTTGCAAACATTCTGCTAATCCACTGATTCAAAGCATATGTTGATTTTATTTAAGGAAATCAAAGGATTCTGACCTTGGCCCATACAACATGACTGTACCGTTCACTGCTTCCCTGTGACGTGCAAAGCCCAGAGCACGGACTAAGGGCACACAACTGAGAGAAACAAAAGGCATCTGTCCAGGTGCTTTACGAACATCGTATAGGAAACTTGGAGAGAGGCTATATAGCACTTTCCTAAGGAAATGGGAAAGAAGAATTTGAATACTGGTTTGTCTTCCAACTACCATGAGTTATTTCCAATCAAGAGTCCCTACTCTTGACATGAGCTCAGGCTACGGTTACGTGTACCCAATAATTACTCCGTGAGGTAGAGCACTGTAAGGGCTGATGCACATGCACTGACCTAGTTCTAAGGGAATACAGAGGGAGAGCAAATGAGATTATGCATTTGAAGTGGGTCAGTCCATATATAACAAGGAAATCTAATTATATTAGATGCAAACTGCATTTATTCCCTTGATATTAAATTATCAGGAAATCTATTTTAACATGTCACAGGAGGTCTTTTAGTTCTTTACATCAACATTGAGTATAAAGAACTTGTCTGGGTTAGATGTTAAGTAACTTTCTCCCTATTTTCCAAATTATTTTCAGCAAAGAAACATTAGCCCAATGACAAAGTTTCTTATTGAGAAACATAAAAGCACTATCTCTTCTCCATCTGGAAGTTGTACCATTCTGTCTAAAGAGCAGAGTGACACTTAAAGTCATCGGTGAAAATCAAATAAGCCAAACTTTTAAGACTAATTTACCACCTCTCCCACTCCCGCCCCCAACCCCCACAAGGAAGTTAAGTTGTTTTTGTTTTAAAACTCCCTTTCTAGAGGCGCCTGGGTGGCTCAGTCAGTTAAACCTCTGACTTTGGCTCAGGTCACGATCTCACGGTTTGTGGGTTCAGCCTGCGTCAGACTCTGTGCTGACAGCTCAGAGCCTGGAGCCTGCTTCAGATTCTGTGTCTCCCTCCCTCTCTGCCTCTCTCTCTCTCTCTCTCTCTCAAAAATGAACAAATATTTTAAAAAAGTAAAACTCCCTTTCTTTAATTATAGTTTGAGGGGAGTTGGGGTAGGAGCTAGAGGCAGGTGCTGGAGATTGGGAGCTTCCACTATGGGGTGAAGACAGGATGGTAAGGAGGTGCGGAGAAGAGCCCTGGGTAGGCAAAGAGCTGGTGTGTATGTGTGACTGCAGTTGAATGGAGCCGGGCAGAGGACACTTTCACAGTAATCTGGAGAATGGGCGGCCTCCATTGTTAGAGAGACTGTGATGAGAGGTAGAGGGGATTCTGTAAGAGAATCTCAGGGCAGGCTTCACAGAGCAGTCACATACATGCTAGGGAGCGGGTCCCAAACTTCAGTACAACGCAGTCACCGGAGGTGCGTGTTTAAAATGCAGAGTCTCGGGGCACCTGGGTGGCTCAGTCGGTTAAGCGGCCGACTTCGGCTCTGGTCATGATCTCGCGGTCCGTGGGTTCGAGCCCCGCGTCGGGCTGTGCTGACAGCTCAGAGCCTGGAGCCTGTTTCAGATTCTGTGTTTCCCTCTCTCTGACCCTCCCCCGTTCATGCTCTGTCTCTCCCTGTCTCAAAAATAAATAAAACGTTAAAAAAATTTCTTTTTAAAAATAAATAAATAAATAAAACGCAGAGTCTCTGCATCTCCCCCAGGATCCTAGTCAGAAGGTCTGGGGTAGGCCCAGACCCAGACGTTCTTAGCAAGTACCCCAGAAGATTTCCATGCAAGAGGGCTGGCGATGGGGCATCTGGGTGGCTCAGTGGGTTGAGTGTCCATCTCGTGATTTTGGCTCCGGTTGTGATCTCACGGTTCGAGAATTTAAGCCCTGCTTTTGGCTCTGTGTTGACAGCATGGAGCCTGCTTGAGATCCTCTCTCTCTGCCCTTCCCCCACTTGCATGCATGCACTCTCTCTCTCTCTCTCTCTCTCAAAATAAATAAGGAAACATTTTTTAAAAATTGAAATTTAAATTAAAAAAAAAAGAAGAGGGCTGGAGATCACTGCAAGGAAAACCGGGTTCGGAGGAGAGGGAGATGACACTGAGACTCTGCAGGTCATGATGAAGACAGACACACGTGCAGCAGGTGTTCGAGGGCATTTCAGAAAACTTAACAACTGTGATACTGCTGACTCCATCTATCCTGAAGGAAGGAAGAGGGGGAGGGAGGGCGGAGGGCACATGAGAGATGTGGCAGGCACCACAGTCAAGACTCTCCCTTTTTTTTTCTTCTTTTTTAACAACTGGTCCAGCCTTTTTTTTTTTTTTTTGTAATGACTGCATATAAGAGGTCTCATCATTTTAGATAATGGAAGTAATTCTTGAGGCTCCAAGTAACAACACTAATCGGTCAGAGAATAACATTTATTGATTACAAACCAAGTGTAGGTCATTTGACTATATGCTGTGTTGAGCCCTATTAAAACCCATTACTTAAATCTGTAAACCCATTACGATCGTTCTGTAAAAAACTACAGATTTCTACAAATATGTGGAGTAAACTGAGGGAAGGGAACTAGTGCTTATATTGTCAACTCATCGATAGCTCTTTCAGAAAGAAGTGTTGACAGTTTTGTTCTGGAACACAATGGCTGAGTTCAGCTGCATCACTATAGCAAAAGGGACAACGGCATCAAAATGATGTGAGAACACGTAACAATCGTTGCTTTGTAAATCAATGCCAAAATAAAGTCTGTAGGAACACCATCAGGGTAGGATTTCTGTACTAGGAAACACACCCTGGGCACAGGAGATTTAGTAGGCATATCAGGTCTACGTATTAGATTGTAAAATTTTACAGAACAAGTTACAAACAACTGGTAATTTAAGACTAGATTGTTTAATCTTACAAAATAAACTAAAAATACAAAAAATCAAAGAAATTAAAATTTCCAAAAATATGAGGAAGTCCATTCTGTGTTCTCACTTAAGCGACTGGATAGTAAATGAGAAGATAATAGATACGTCCCACAGGAGAGCTGACTGCCCTCAAACCTACTATAAAATTGTGAATAGTTACACTGGAAAGTTACGTAACAAGGTGGACAGGGAGTCCTTCATCATCTCCTGTTCTTTATCTTGGCTAGCCTCAGTATTCTAAATGAAGTAATAAGAACGCTGGACTCTGGTCAGAGAAAGGCTATCTGCTCAGCTGTGCTCCACAGACATGTACCAGACAGAGCCCGGGACGCAGAACATGCCAGCAGCCAGCGCAGCTCAACTGCATCTGAGGGTGCGGGCTGGGTCTCAGGCTGCCTGCACCAACTATGACCTTGTTTAGAAACAAGACCTGGCCACTTCCCGTAGCCGTTCTACCTACAGAGTTTACTTCTATGTCCTGCCTTATTAACTACACTATTAGCCAAACTGACATCCAATATACAAAGTAAACAGTCAATATATTTGTATGTTCCTTGTTTACCAATTAGCAGTGTCTTTTATCTGCCTGTCCATATTACTGGCATTTTAGAGTGAAAGTCCCTCCACTCTGGGGAGGGCACTGCTCATTTACATAGGTGGAGTGCTTAGAAGCAGCCCTCACAGCAGGCTTTTGGCTTCAGTGGAGAAGCCTTCATGATTTCTTAGAAAGGATAAGAAGATGTATGAGAACCACCCAAACCAGCTTCAGCTGTCATTCCCTCGGTAGACACCACCACTGAGGGCTATCCCCATGCACAGCCCTATCAGGGCTGGGGGAAGATGTGCCCCAAGCCGGCTTTCTGTGGAAACTGTGCCTTTACCTGGGGCATTAGGGGCTGAAATAGAGGGCTTTCCAGCTCCAAAACACAGTATGTCTCATTGATGAACTATAGGTAAAACAAAACAAACAAACAAAAAAACAAAACAAAACTGTAGCTTCTGAAAATAATTGGAATTTTATTGATCCTGAAAAAATTTCTTTTGTGACTATCTGCAAAATCAGTATTTGGAGGTTTCTAAACTGCAGATTTAAGACAAGAGAGTTTGCGGATTTAAGACCAGAGAGTTCTGATAATCTTATAAAACACGGCCCTCAGCTTCTGCGGCTCATGAGCATTGCTGGTGGACTTAGCTCCCAGGAAGGCACAGGTCACAGGTTCTTGATTGCCTCACTACCGCTGCTTAGTGACAAGAATTCCCACTGTGAAAACAATCTTCAGGTTCAAAAACAGAAACAAGGCCGATAATAATGAGGGAATAAGAAGTGGCCTTGTTTTGTTTTGTTTTGGGAACAAATTGTATTTCTCTGTATGTTTCCAGTATTTTCCAAATACTCTGCCACCATTTTTATCATCAATTTGTATATTTTAGACCCATGTGTAGTTGTTCACATTATCTTGTATTTTTTCTATTAGTAATGTCCCATTTATTCATCTGATTTACACTAAATGGCATCACAAAAGCCTCAAAGAAAGCATGGTCTGGCTAACATTTACAACATGTGGGGCACCTATTAAGGTAGGGGAAGGAGACCGGGTTCCTTGATTCTGCCAGGATGTTGCCACCCAAGCAAGACAAGAGGTAACAGTTAATTCTGGCCAAAGAAAGGAGAATCTTTCTAAGTTTTAGTCAACTTCACTTGAAAACCAATACTACCTAGGTAAATCGCCCTTTGAAAAGTATGACACGCTACACAACTGCAATGGGCTCCATTATTTAACAGTCAAAATACACGGTGTGTTTAAAGGCAGTAAAGTTTGAAGGCTGTGAGCATATGTTACACAAATCCGGTGAAGTACATGGAAACACAGACCAATGCCTAGGGGACATGATGTCCAGACAGCATCAAATGGTCGTATCTCATGCACAGACCTGGCTGGCCTGCTGTGACTGCTCTTTTGCCAAGAGGATTGTCTTTAAGCCTTGGCTACTCTGTGCCAAAGAACCTGCAATTAGGTTCCTGACTCCATGACCTCAAGTTTCTGTTCCCACAGAAAAGATGTGAGTTATTTTTCTTTAGGAATGTTAACCAAGAAGAAAATCTGCTCAAATTCCTCGGTGGTAGTGAACTTGAGAATTTAGGAAATGAATAGTTGGTCATCAAACAGCAGAGAAAGAACAAATGGAAACCCATAAGTTTCTATGAGAATTTAGTTTGGTTCTGATCTAAGGGAATGGAAGACAAAGGCCATGTGCACAAAGAACAGGGCCATGCATCCATGGTGGGGACTGCACAAATCATTTAATCCTTCAATTAAATCCTAAAATTTAATATTCAATTTTAAAAATTGGTATGGCCACACAAATTATATGATTTGTTTTTTACATTTTGGAAAGCTGTCACTTGTTCCCATGTCATCTCTTGAAAATATAAACAGCTAATGTATTTTTTTTATTTGTAGCTATTGGTTTCACATCATTTTCCAATTATTATTACAAAATACCTTACAACCTAAATATTTTAAAGACTTTCTTTTTGGAGGGGCTTAAAGCTTAATGACCAAAAATAAAATGTAAAGCTGACAGATTAAGTATCATGTTTTGTAAAAAGGAATAACTGATGATAAATTTTCCAGGATGATATAATTAAATTAACTAAGCACATTAGTACAACTGCAAAGAATGGGATATTGTGGAACTTGTTACTGAGTTTCCTGCCCACCGCAGATAAACATAGATAAAACCAAACAGCCATAAAAATAAAATTAAAATAAAAAAAAATATGATATATGCAAGAAATATAAAGATATGAAGAAAGAGGCTTTTGCTCAGAAAGAAAGGGAGACTTGGTCAAAAACATGGCATCATTTCCTCTTCGATCTAAGTGAACGCCATTTCTTCTTGCCAAACAGAAAGCAGAATGACCTTTCAAACATTCTGGTTGGGATTTTCTCTACCAATCTAAATGATATGAATCTAAAATACACCATGTAGCACAAGGCTAAATATTTTTAGAAATGAATGTAATTTTAAAAAATGCTCGTAAGAGAGACATATTGATCTTAAGCTTATATAAAGATTAGTTTTTTCAACCAAAAATTTATTTTGCTGCCCTAAAATGCTCTTTTATCACAAACATATCCAGTGCAAAAATATTTTTCATATGTTGAAAATAGAAACCAGCCACAAGCAAAGGGTAAAATCTGTCCAACGGTGACAAAAGAAATATGTATTTATATTTTATTTCAAATTTCCCAAATCGGGTGTAGTGAGACATTTCCTGGAAGATGGAATCCCATACAACACAGGTCCCATTTGGGACCTCATTCCAGACAATGATTTATCAACAGTATTAAAAGTACCTTAACATAACACAGTCTGCACGTGTCTTGTGGCACAACATCAGAGTATCTTGAAAACAAAATACAGTTATCGGATTATTTTTCCAACTAATTTGCATACAGCACCTGTTAAAAATCACAGCCTTTGTAAACTATACGCTCTGTCCCAAAATCCCAGGGGTCTGAAGTTTGTATGCACTGCTGACACGTGGGCGTTTACACCATAATCCCCATGGAGACACGGAAATGCCTAATTATTTTTCATATAGTTCCAGTTGGTAGTCTCTTTTTCTTGGCCTTCTTTCCAATCTTGGCATTAACAAAAGCCAAATTATTTTGAGAAGGATTTTTGAGCTGTTAAATCCCGTTCCACATGAGGTGGAAGAGATAAACCAGGTCTCTTAAATATATCCCTGAAACCCAGATGGATGACAAGATCCCGGAATGCCAAATCCACAGCAGTACAATTTGTGAATGGATTGCATGAGGGAGGTTTTCCTTCCTCTGCCAGCATGCTCCATCTGGGTAAATCGAGGTGAGAGGAAGTTGCATAACTTTCAGTCCTTTGTGGAATGCAAGTGCCATGCCACCATCCTAAACACATGGCCACATGATGCACTTGGGGTGGGGTCACAGGAGCCAGGATGTAGACCCTCCCCATTTCATTTCGCTGAGGTGTAAAAAGGCCTCTTCGTCCCCGTTAAGCTCAAAGATTAGTTTCTTTTTCTTTCTTTCTTTTCTTTTCTTTTTTTTTTTTTTTAT
This sequence comes from Panthera tigris, assembly GCF_018350195.1. NCBI lineage: Eukaryota > Metazoa > Chordata > Mammalia > Carnivora > Felidae > Panthera > Panthera tigris. The sequence continues at coordinate 133,005,872 of NC_056668.1, read as the reverse complement.
ACCTAGGACATCTTTGTCTGCATTGCCACTCTAAGTTGGATCCTTCCCCTCTACCACAGTTTGGCACAATCACCATAACACATCAGGCCTCGTCACAGGGACAGCCCTGCCTCCCTTGCTTTTTATATCTCTTCTTAGCTAAATTTTTGAATAAATAATATAGTCATATGGCTCAGCAATTTAAAAAGTATAAACTCATATACAGAGAATTATCTTTTCTTTCCCCACCCCCCAGTCTCCTTGCTCCCCTCCCACCAGGCAAGTGCTGTTACCCGACCTTAGGTATCCACCCAGACAGAGTGATGCACTCACAAGCACACAGAACCCTATTCTTCTACCCGGCCCTTTAAAACAAATACTAGCAAATAGCACAGTTTGCCTTCCCTTTGAAAACAATGTACATGATATATATATTTAACCTATATGTATATATAAGATCTTCCTTATATACGTGTATATATGTAGTGTGTGTGTGTGTGTGTGTGTGTGTGTGTAGGTGAATGTACATATACAAGCTTATATTTTTTTTCTACTTATGGTAGCATAATGTTCCATTTTATGGATCTATCAGAATGTATTAAACAAGGGCCTCCTACTGAATGCTTAGGGTATAACATTTAGCTTGATTTCAGTATTGCAAAGAAAATTATTTACATATTGTCCTTCCCCACGTAGGTGACCATATCTGTAGAATAAACTTTGAAAAAATGGAATTGCTGGTTCAAAGTGTACGTAACTTGTAAATCTGAAATTTACTGCCATATGGTCCTCCCTAGGCATGGACCGCACCCCCCCCCCAACATTGTGACAGATACCAGTTTCCCCTATATCCTCACCAATCCATCATGACTCATGTGTGATGTAACTTTGTGGTCTTGGATACAAACATTTGGATCTGATGCATGAAAAGTGGCATCTCCTTGAAATACCTTATTTACTCATCTTTCAGAAGATCACAGTTCTCTCCTCCTACCGCTTGGCTGCATCCTGACTTCCTGTGCCTGGTCCTCCACATCTCCTCCCTGACATCTAAATATTGGAGGGCCAGGGCTCCGTCTTCTCTCTCCACAGTCACTTCTTAGACGATGTCAGTCTCCATGTATAAAAGACCATCTTTGCGCTTATGGATTTCAAACTCACTACCTCCAGTCTGGACCTCTCACCTGAACTTTCCAACTAGGCATATCAAACTTAACATGTCTAAACCAAGTCCCTGACCTTCCCTCTCGAGCCTCTTCTCCCCAATCCCCTCCACCTCAGTGAAGAGTAATGTTCCCCCTTCGAGCCCCAAATCCTGCAGTCATACTGATTTCCCTTTCTTCCCTCCTAAGCCACAACCAACCTACCATAAATCCTGACATATCCAGAATACAGCTGAATATCCAGAGTGTAACCATTTCGCGTCACTTCCACCCCAACCACCACCTGTCAAACCACAACCAGAGAGTGGGCTGGATTGTTGCAAAAGCCTCCTGAATGGTCTTCCAGCCACTGCTATAGCCGCCTTGCCCTGTCCTCAAGTGATCTGCTGCAGCCATTCTGCTGCTCAGACCAGGGAAAGACCTCTCATCTCACTGAGAACAAAGCCAGCCCCTGTGTCTGGCCTACTGTTAACTCTGGCTCATTGTTAACGCTGGCTCCTACCCAACCCCCTCCCCGCCCCTCCGTGTCCTGCCGACACTGCAGCCATACTGGCCTACTAATTCCTGCTCTGACACATCAGCTCTCACACCCAGGCCTCTGCCTCTGTAGCCCCTCTTTCTGGGAGCATCTCTTTTCCAAATGTTTGGAAGGCTTGCCCTCTACCTCCCATCACGGCTCCATCACAAGTCACTGAGGTCTTCCGGGAGCACTTTATTTACAAGAGCCGCCCTCTGCCTACTCTGGGCACTCTGCCTCACTGTTTCCAAAAACACTCACTGCTGCCTGACAGCCAATGTTTTATTTATTTGCTTTTTGTTTACTTTCTGTCTTCCACAACTAGATTTCAGCTTCATGAAGGCAGGGACTTAGACCTTTTGGAACAGGTTTGCACCTTTGATGAATGAGGTTGAACATCATTTTGTTTTAGTCTTTTGAATTCTCTTACTGTAAACTGTGTCCATGTTCTTTTTGAAGAATATAGGGCTGCTGGCCTTTTTCTTACTGATTTTAGGGGTTCCTTACATATTAGGGAGATGAGCCCTTTCTGATATGTACGGCTAACATTGTTTCTCAGTTCGTAGTTCTTCTTGCAACTTTGCTCCTGATAGTTTCTGCCCTATAGAATTCTTTTCATGCAGTCTATTTATATCAAGTTTTGTTGTTGTCATTGTCGTCGAATGTTATGTTAAAGCTTCTGGGTTTGTGTTGTTTCCTGCCTGCACCTCCAGCTTCATTTGCTGCTCCCATCTTTGTCACGGCCACGGCCGATGGGCCTTCCTGCGTCACCCTGCGTGTGCTTTTCTCCCTGCCTGAATTCCTGTCCCCACCTGCCCTGTTCCCAGACACATCGCTTGCTGGACTCAACTCCTGTTCTATAGGAAGTGTGCTGTGCAGCAGGGCTCTCTTCACACGCCTGTGTCCTGACATTCCACCTGGAGCCCCCCTGGGAAGGGAAGTAGGGTCCCAACTCTTGTCACACTGGGAGTAAGGACCTCATAAATGTCTGGTGAATAAAAGAATTAACAGATAAATGCAGCACTCAATGTTCAGTTCAATTCAACATATGTTTGCCGAGTACCAGGCACCGCTGTTGGCGTTCGGGCTACGTGATGACTAAGCTCCTGCCCTCAAGGAGTTTATATTCGGGTTGTAAGAAAACACAGTAAATAAACTATATGGTATCAGGAATGCTTTTATGACCTGAGGTTAAAGTAAAACCACCAGTTCTGAATTACAGATTCATAATCATCTCTCAGGATTTTCAGTATTTCCTCCCAACCCTTTTTTCCTTACAGAACTAGTCCAACAAGTAATGCTTCCATTGGGATGACACTGATTCTATCTGTAAACCTGACTCCATCCCAAGCTTCAATGCAGTTGCTTCAACAAGTTATTAGCTATTTCCATCTGACCATCTACTATGGTCTGAATGTCTGCTTCCCCCTCCAAATTTATACTTTGCAATTCTAATTCTCAGCATGATAGTATTAGGAAATGGAGTTTTGGGGAGGTGCTTAGGTCACGAAGGTGGAGTCTTCATGAATGAGATTAGTGTCTTTATAAAAGGGACCCCAGAGAGTTCCCTAGACCCTCCCACCACGTTGAAGACACAGCAAGAAGGTGCCATCTATGAACCAGGAAGTGGGTGCTCACTCACCACCATATGAAATCTGCTGGAACCATAACCTTAGACTTCCCAGCCTCTAGACTTGGGAGACATAAATTTCTGTCGCTTATAAACTGTCCAGTCTATAATATCTGTTATAGCAGCACAAACAGACTAAGACACCATCCTACTGTGATCAGGCTCACCAAACCAGAAACAGACCTTCTCAGTCAACTCTCTCCTATGCTGACATTGCAAGCATCCACGTCCCATTGTGGGAAGGGACGTCTGAACATGGAGGGCAAAGGGCAGAGAACAGTCACTCAGAGAGTCACCAAACCTGTCCTAAACTACTTAGTACCCCACCACCTATAGCACTTTCCTGAAGTGTTCAAGACACGGACAGAACTTGAAATAAGGGCTTATAACCATGTACGTTCCGGAAATGTTGAATTAAACTGGAGGATATTTAGCATGCTGATGTGCACTGAGAATCTCCAAAGGGGAGTAAGTTTTGTTATGAAAATTTGAGGTCCTTTGCCCAGAGAGCATGACCAGCGTTCCTTGAATCAAACTTTGAGAAATGCTGGCCTAGAAAGTCAACCTCAAATATTTAATTCAGACACAGCTGAATTAAAAGGCTTCCATCATCTGAAGCAACCTGTATTTACAATCCTAATTTCTCCTGCTTCCTGAAGCAAATATCTTCCTTCAGCCAGGACAATATATGCCATGTGTGCAGAAAGCACATCTTGACAATGAGGCCTCCTCCACTTTGGCCCACCTAAAAAGCCCTGCTCTCCTTACATTGATTCTGCATTCCCTAAGCCCCTAGGTGTAAGCCCAACTCCTTCCCTACCAACGAAACCTTCTGGGCTTCCTCCTTTCTTCAAACTTCATTTGTACCTATTATTTACACCATATGCTTGGTGGTGATTATAACTTTAAAAGATAGCAGAGACCTTTAATTGTTTTGTTTTTTTTTTTTGCATCTTCATAAGTAATTAGCACATCTTGCCATTGAAGACATTCTATAAATGCATAAGTGTGCTTTCCCTCTCATATGTTAACATGCATAACGACATATTTTTGACATGGCATGGACTGACCCGTAATGAAAGAATACAGGTTAATTAAAGTTGCTTTAAATTCCTTATTCTTTTAAAAAAATTTTTAACGTTTATTTATTTTTGAGACAGGGAGAGACAGAGCATGAACGGAGGAGGGTCAGAGAGAGAGGGAGACACAGAATCTGAAACAGGCTCCAGGCTCTGAGCTGTCAGCACAGAGCCCGACGCGGGCCTCAAACTCACGGACCACGAGATCATGACCTGAGCCGAAGTCGGCTGCTTAACCAACTGGGCCACCCAGGCGCCCCAAAATTCCTTATTCTTAAAAGACTTACCTCTAGATATTATTTACACATTCTTAGAATTCATTTGTTCACTTTTATCTACTACAATCCCTTATTTATATTATATTATACTATATTATATTATATTATATTATATTATATTATATTATATTATATTATAGGACTTGCAGACCACAAAATTTGAGAGCTGGAAAAGCCTCAGAGATCATTTTGGCTGTTTATTTTAGAGCCAAGGATATCTATTAGGGGTAGGGGTATGTGTGTACATACATATATTATACAAATATATATAAATTTCTGGTATTTGAGAAAGATGATTTATCTGTGGACTTTACTTGAATTGTGGTTCTTCTCAACTTCGAGAAACAAGTGTGACAGAATAATAACAAAAATAGTTGTATGGGAGTGCAGAGCTGAAGCAGCCTGACCCCTCTCCAGCAGACCATCTGCTGAGAGGACCCTGACAGCTCTTATTTAAATAAAAAGTGATGCTTTCAGAGACTGTGAGTGCATAAAGGAAGGAGGGAGGAAGAGGTGACAAGAAAGCACAGCTTTGGGATTTGCTCACAGGAGAGATATTCCAGGAAGGTCAAGCATCCCCCCAAATTTCCTCCCGTTCATTTGTGGGGAAGTTTCCCCAATGAAGGTATGTTAGGAAGAAAAACAATTTGGCTGCCAATCAATCCCATGAGCAAGGGTGCATTTGCATCTGAGCAGTTCTTCTCCCTTGAGAGCCAAAGAGGCCCAGAGTTGAGCATGCACCCCAAAGGGGGCCTGCTGTGCTCCACCCTCCAAAGAGAGTTTCTGAAAACCTGAATGTGCTCATTCAATTGAAAATTCCTGAGCTCCATCCCCAAAGATTCGATATTGGGGGTGATGCAAAGGAATAGCATTTGAAACAAGCATCCCCAGGAGATTCCGACCACACTTAGGAGAAATGCTATTAGTGTGATGGTTGATGCAGGAATCTCAAAATGGAACAGGGTGATGGGTACAGGAGGTGGAAGGGGTGTGGTGATACAGTGGATTCTAGAGACCAGTCACTTATTTTGAGGGGTTTTTTTTCTTTTTTTTGCCCTGAGTTAGCCTCGTCACCTTTGTGGTCATTCTCTCTACTCTCCCTGATCAGCAATGAAGGTACCTTTCAGGGGAACCAAAGGGCAGGTGGGGCAGACTGGCCTGCTACCAAAGACCCTGCTACTTCTTGGCTTTCCGTGGCTTCACTAACTGTGAGTTAACTAAAGTGCCTGGGGAAGGAAGCTCCCGTTCTTTAAGAAGAGTACAGATGCTGAGGGACTTCTGGGCTCTGACTCCAGGCAGGTCTGTGTCTCACCGCCAGAGAAGTCACTCTTCACCTTCAAAGCTAGGCATTAACTTTCCCCTTTGAAACTCATGCTGATGGGTTGCAATTTAACTATCCTGATGCCACCGGATGGGACTACTTGTTTAAACTTAACTGTAACCAGGCCATTCCAAAATGACTAATTAGACAATTGATCTTAGGTCACTGCATTTTAGAACCCATGGGGCCAGGAGGAAATCATATAATTCAATGTCACTCAGAAGGAGAAAGATGAGGCAGAGAGGGGTAGTGACTAACCTAATACCACACAGCGAGATGTTGAACAGAGGGCACAAGAACACGGATCTCTGGATCCCCAGGGAAGAACCTCTTACTTCTGTCAGACACAGCTGAGAAACATCCTGACATAAATGAAAACAAAAGTTATAGGCTCCCAGATTTCCTTTTGCAAACTTTCTCACACAGAAGTGCTTTCAGAATAAATCTTTAGATGCTTTTATGTTTACTGTGTTGGGCAAGACGCCGATGTGAGTCTTGGACGGAGCAAGTGATGGATGGTGACAGCTTGCTTATCTGGTAACCCCAGCTCCCAAGAACACACTGAGATCCGAGGACTTTGCAAAATAAAAAAGGTCTCTGAGCCATCAAGTCCAGGACATGTTAGGTGTGGCCTGAGGCTCTGCCTGTTCTCTCCACGTGGGAATGTGTCGGGCTCTCACCAGCTTCTAGTGAGACAAATCCATCAAGGTTGGCCACAGGGGAGACACCAACTGCTCAGCAGACTAGAAGCAGCAAGTTAGAAAGGGAAAAAACAACAACAACAAAAAGAGTAGTATACTAATAGGCAGTCGGAGACACAGTACAAATTAGCGGTAGGAAGTGAGAACTGCATGGGAATAGATGAAATAAACCATTAACACTGGAAAGAGATCTGAGCAGGCAGAGCAGGTGTGGGGTCCTCCAGGACATGCAGGCTCCTGGGGGAATTGCCATTAAACCACAAGATAATACCAGATGCTCCTCATCATGACCTTCAGTCATCAAAGTTCAAATTATGTTTGGCAAACCAAATTTAAGGAAGCAGGGATGCACAGAATCTATTATACAAAGTGTTCCATTAAAAGGATTAGAACGAAGGGTAATGAAAGCTTTCATTTATTTGGAAAGTTACCTTATATCCCACTTTACTCAGTAATGAAGCGACCCTGCCATGCATGCAAATCCCTTAGAGCTTTTAGAAAAGGAGCTTCTATTTAAACAGGTCTGGGGTGGGCTGGGGTGTCTCTCCTTTGGAGCCTGATTCTCCCCTGTCATTCAGAAAGAGGGTAAAAACCAATTCTCCTGCCAGGAGAGGAAGCAGGCTCCGGCCCACCCAGGCACACAGACATTACCTGTGCCCTGGGCCTGCCCAGGACGCCAGAGGTGCCAGCTGGGGTCTTTGGCAGAAACCTCACCTAATCACTCAACACTGTACCCAAGCCTTGTTGAGTGTGGCGGGGACATCCTCAGTCAGGGGCTTCAGGTCCTTGATTCCTTCCTTCCTTTTTTTTTTTTTTTTAAATCATTTAAATTAAATTTAAATTTATTAGTGATTTAATCTTTATCAGAATTATGTACACAGTTTAAAGAGAAAAATAGTTGTCACCAATTTCCCCTTTTCAGCAGCAGTTGTATTCAGCCCCTATAGCTGAGGTTTTGTTTCCTTTTTTAGTGTTTATGTCCATATTTCTAAGTAACATGCTTATATTGTCTTGATTTTTTTTTCCTGAGCATTACCTATTTAGTTCCCCAAATGAAGGATGAAAATTTTGCTATTTTCATCTTTCCACTGTCAGGACACACGTAGTCTCCCAGCCATCTGGGGTCTAATTGCTTCTTAATCCAGCTTTCGGACAGTTCTCTCTTTTATCCCTACCTTTATTTATCCCAACTTCCAGGGGCCCCTGGTGCCACCCAGTTCTGGGCGGGTGGGGGGTGGCCCACAGTGTAAATCAGATTGCTGGCCAGGTGCCCCACTGCCAGCCTCAGAGTCCGCTTTCTTGCATCACCTAAGTCAATTATCACTTGTTCAGGTATTTTTCAATTTCCAAAATTTTGTTCCTCCCATTTTCTTTATCCTTATGGGTTTCTGCCTTAAAAAAAACCAAAAAACAAAACCCCAAAACAAAAATTCCTTACTGTCATTTAATGAGGCTCAGAAGGGAGTGGAGATTAAATGCATGTGTTAATATACCACCTTTACCAAGAAGTATGTCATTGATTTCTTTTTCCTTTCCAAAGAGCAAATTATTTTCCATTTAAATTCACCAGATAAAAACATCTAACTCATTGAAGCAAAGCAGTTTGGGTTTCCTTCTATGCCATCTTCCTATCTTTTAGGTAACAGATCAATGCAGTGACTAAAAGAGGAAATTAAAACTCAAACATAGGCTGCCATTTTGGGGCAGTGACAGAGAGAAAGAGATAGACATTATACAGTGAAAAAGACTTCTCCCCAGAAAGAATCTGGCTACCCTTTTATTACCTTTCATAAACTTTTTAAAGAAGAACGTTTATGAAGCTTCCCCTCTGCAGATTCCCATTGAGAAGCTCCCCTGGGTGTGTTCCTCACCAATCTCCTACTTTGCTACTTCTTGGAAGAACAAGCATGGGTTAGATTTGGGAGACAGACTGTGTGAAGCATGTTCGCCTGTGCTCACAGGTTTGTACACACTCATGCTTGTACGGCCACACCATTTATTACTTACCCATCCCTGTCACTCATGCGTTGACCCAGACCCACCTGCCCCATACCATTCCTGCGTCATCCGACATTTCATCCGTCCCTCCACTGGCACTAGAGTGCTTGACTCTGACAGAATGCTCCCACCCTCCCGCCCGTCCGTAGACCCCTCTTTCACTCCCTCTCTCCTGAAGCCGGTGCTCTCCTACCGCACTATGACTGCATCAGAACAGTCCTCTCCTCAGAATTTCTCTAAATGGCAGAGCTTTCTGGAGTGTCTTGGAAGAAGAGGCATCCATCCCCCTTTCTAAGGTCAAGTGTCTCTTGACTGTACTGGATTCCTGCCCCTCTCACTTCTTCCCTCCTTACCCCCTGTCTCATCTTTGAATACCTTCCTGTTCACCTCTTCAATGGATCTTTCCTATTTCTAGGGGCATGGCTTTCTTATAAAGATGTCCCTTTAACCCTCTGACCCCGCTGTACTGCCATACTCTCCTCTTAAAAGAGTCGGCTCCGCAGGCTGTCCCCACTGCCCGTCACCCGGTTGTCCCTGCTGTCCTCCCCAGGGTCTCTTCGGGTCACCTGCCTGCCGGGGCCTGCAGGTTCCCAGCCCACCTTGGCTGGGAGTCTTTACTTCTCAGCATTCTTCTCCTGCCTCCCTCCCTCTTCCCAAGAACACCACCGGCGAAACACATTTCTAGATCCAAAAAAACAAATCAATCCCATAGCTGGGAGTCTGAACGTGTCCAAACTGGGCACACTTTTGAACATGTGGCTGGAGGTGGCAGTGTGACTCCTTACTGTCACTTAGCTGTTTAAATGAAGGCTTATCTAGTAAGAATAGAAGTTTGTGTTTAGAAGTTTGAAGTGCTTCTAAAATAATCCTCTCTTACAGCACTTTGGTACCTGTGTCTTCATTCTGTCATTGCCAGATTAAAGTTCTATAAGCAGAACAGCAATTATTTATCAGAAGTAAAATCTCATGCAAATGTTTTTGAGCCCAATACAAATTAGCAATTCTTCATATGACTAATGACTATGTGCCCTTCCGATAACTGTAAACATGAGAAACAAAAGATCAAGGACTCTAAAATAAGCACTTGGGATAACAGAAGGGCTGTGTAGGCGTTCAGCAGTAACTGTGAAACCAAAAGATAATCGTTATGTGCTTCTCAAGATCTTCAAACTCAGAGCAACACGAACCATTACATAGTGGTTATTCTTTTTTGCCTTCCAAGCAAAATTCTTAATAGACAAGACACTTCAGCTTTTTAAATACAAGCAAATATTATCCCTCACTGAAATTAGACATAAAGCTGCATTATGCTAGAGATGAGCAAATTTCATAAATCGATGAAGTTGCAAAAAATTGGCAATAACTCAGACTGTCAATAAATAGGTCTTTTTTTCTGATAAATGTAGTTTCAAATTCTAACAGTCCACAATTCTTCTGGCATCGCATGTGCTTAGGAGAATCAAATCCTTAATACAAGTCAAATCACATTTAGTCAGTTAGTATTCGAGTGACTGCTCTGTGCAAAATGTTAAAACAGGTGCCATGGGTAAAATGCAGAGTAGCTCAATATGCAGACCTGTGCCTTCACAGGTTACTAGCCGGTTTAGAAGACAGACTCCATTAGTAAAATACATAGCAACTGAAACTGTCAGCTAAACCAAACACATTTTGAAGGCTGACTAGAATGGTTAGGTAACATAATTCCTACAATCATAAAAGGTCTCCTGGAAGACTGCTGAGACAAAAAGAAGAAATGTACAGATTGGCAGAGAGGAGAGAGAGAGAAGTCCTACTGGAGAGGTGGCCTGTGAAAATCTGACTAAGGAGAAACACACTGGGAGCGGGGAAGGGCAGCCCAAAGGCCAGCCTGGATGCATCCTGTCACTTCCAGCCCTTCTCACTGCTCCCAACAGCTTCCCAGTTGGGAAGTCTCCCCATGAAAATTTTCTGCACACAGCTATTGTGAACATCACCTTACAGCTCAATTTCTCTCCTTTTCTGCTAAAAAACCAATCGCTTCCCACTGCCCCCAAAACCAAGTTCAGACTCCTGAGTAACACAGAATAAGTACTCAATACGTTTGAGTATGTGTGATTACTTTCATATCTCCTGCTTGGCTGGAAGGTTCTAAAGGGCAAAAATCAATCTTATTTTTTAATATTTTGGTATGTGATAGCTCTTACAAGTACCTTTGGCATGGTGTAAGTCCAAAACATATTTACTAAATGAATGACGAGATGATTTAATGAAGAGATTTTATACAATAATGGCAAGAGGGGCTGGCCAGTTCGTAGACAACCTTGCATAGTTAAGTTAGAAGTTTAGATCTGCCTCAACAGACTCTAGTCAGCTACCGGACGACTTTATGTAAAACAGTGACAGGATAAAAATGGTGTTTGAAGTGTCTCATTTTAGTTGTGGTTGTAGGGAATATTAGCCCAGAAAGGACTAGAAGTAGCAAGATCACTTTGCTAATACTATTTTGCTAACAAGATGAGTAAAACAAGGTGAGGGTTTTCATCTGTTGATTAGTCACTAATGTGAATATTCCTTCAATAAACACCAAAAAAGAAAACCGCCATATATACCTTTGTCTTTGATCTATTTTTGACGAGTTCATTTCTGAGATAAGAGAGGAATCTTTTTTTCAGGCTAGGTGATACTTATGGTCTCTTGATTTTAAAGAATAGCAACAAGGGGTGCCTGGCTGGCTCGGTCAAAAGAGCACTGGGCTCTTGATTTTAGGGTTATGAGTTGGAGCCCTATGCTGGGTATATAGATTACAAAGAATAAACAAACTTTAAAAAAAAAAGTATAAAAAAAAAAAAGAAAAGCAACCAGAAGCCTTAGAAATTAAAGACAGATATTCTTATTTATGCAGCATAAATACCCTCCACACTAACATCTTCTAAAATGACGCTCTCACAAAATTTGAAAATTGAAAGAATTCCATTTTGTCTATTCTTATTACAATGCAGAACACTTGAGTTTGGGGTTTTATCTCAGCTAAAATTAATTAGATGGTAGCATTTTAAAATCCAGTGTAACATTTTGATGTTAAATTGATGAATTCATCAGCATCTGAAAATGCCAGTGCATTAAAAATTGTCAAGAGGTTGTAACTGGTGCCCACCCTCCTTCCTGAGTACTCATTCCCTCTCTGCTCAAGCCTCACTCACCTTTCCCATCGTGTGCTGGAAGGTCATGGGGGACTAGCACAGGGACACTGAGCAGGAGGTCAGTGCAGTGGTTCTCCATCTTGGCTGCTTACTAGAAACACTGGAAGCTTTTAACAGCTATGAATTTTTCAACCACACCTCCGGCTGATGTCAATGTATTTTATTTTTATTTATTTTTTTAATGTATTTATTTTGATAGAGACAAAGACAGCATGAGTGAGGGAGGGCAGAGAGAGAGGAAGACAGAGAATCCCAAGCACGTTATGCACTGTGAGCGTGGAGCCTCCTCATGCAAGGCTCAAACTAACAAACCATGAGATCACAATCTGAGCTGAAATCAAGAGTTGGATACTTAACCAACTGAGCCACCCAGGCGCCCCTAGATGTCAATATATTTTAAAAGCTTCCCCTAGGTGAGTTTGTTATCCAGGCTTGAGAAGTAGTGAATTAGTATCTTCTTTAGCCATGGAGAAAATAATTTTTATGCCTGATTTCCTGGTTACCGTGTCAGAAGATAAAATGGTTTAAGGAGCTACATATATGATGCTACTAATTTTATTTTAAAGAGAAGAAACAAACTTCCACTTACCTGCCTTCTGACAATGTACAATCTTTTCATATACAGCGTCTGCATTTTCAATCACTGCCTTGAGGGACTGGATCATCTGCAAAGGGAACATCCAGACACGGGATTACACCTGACAACCGGATGCCAGTCTACACAGGTGCAGGAGGCTCTCCTCTATAAACAGGCTGAGGTGCTGTAGCCATGTGTTCTTTCATCTGCCTTCCCACTATTCAGTTCAAATGTATATGGAAGAAATGAAAAATCATGCATCCCATGTCACGGTTTAAGTAGACTGAGTATCACGTTTCAGACAGTTAGGCTTGTACAACTCTGAATTTGAACCTTGAGCCAATACTGAATGGAGTTTGTTTCAATGTGAAAATCTAGAAATCAATACGTATACACATCTGATCTGTGTTTTAAATTGTATTTTCAGCCATGCATTTTAACAAAATTCAACTTCATCTTATAGAAAGCTCTATGACCTACACACCGTACCCATTTAAGCTAAAATGCCTTCGTCCAAAAATTAGTTTAAAACTTACCATGACAATCAAAAAACAGTATTTATTTAATGCATCACTAATGATATCACTCAAACCAGTATTTTAAATGTTCCTATCAATGATTTCAAAAGATCCGATTTTGAGGAAAAAATAAAAGATCCAATTTTGAGTTCTTATTCCAAATTATACGTGCTTGTTTTAACAGCCAATCTTGAATTTAACAACAAAACAAAACAAAAAAGGATCAGGGCATAGTTGATCAATCATTTTACTTACCAGAACGTTAGGAAAAGATCTGTTTGAAGTAATCTTTTTGGCTCTAAAATCACTATGAAAGTGGGAGAGCCAGATTCAGTTCTCACAGCTCAAATGTGAGCAACTATGACGCTTGCATTCAGCATAGATTTCAATTTTTTCTATTTAAATGTCTGGGTATTTTGCATTATTATATTACTCATCTATTTTATATGACCATTTTATTTTAAATAACAAACGCCAATCCATCATTCTCTATTCCTTTAAATTTACTGCCTTGTTTTTCTTTATAGTATTTATCACTAAGTGCCACAATAATCACTTTACAGGAACCAAATCTATGTAGGTTGGATTATTCGTATAATTCAAAGAAAGAACACCAAATTTTGATTAGTTACACTTATTTAAACCAAAGCATAATCAACATGCCTCTCAAGAAGTATACCAGATTCTTAAAATGAGTCACACAAGCATTAATCAACTTGTCCACTGTTCTAAGAAAATTATAGTAAACACCAAAAGGTTTAAGGCCAATGAAGGTGTTCATTCATGCCTTCATGCATTTCCATGGCCCAGAGCAGGAACTGGGGACACAGAGACCTACAGGATATGGCCACTATCTTCAAAAAGCCCACAGCCTACTGGAAGAGGATGCACTTTAGAATTCATGATTTTCACATTCACTCTTCAAAATCTGAGTCATGCCTGTAAATTAAAATAGTCTATTTTACAGCTTGACATATTGAACAGGCAATGATAAAAATGAATAGTTAAGAACTCGATTACACCGATATAAAGTCATTTGTACCATGACATCACTTGCATACTGAAAAGGTTCATACCGTCATCAGTAACCTTTTTCAGCCTTGATGTCAGGCCAAATGAGAGATATGAAGAAGCAAGGACTTCTTCAAGCAAGGATGGTGGCTGTCACAGCTAGCTCAGTGTCAAAGAACTGGCCAACTGTGCCTCTATCACTCAAATAGGAAAAAGGAGAAAAATGAAATGAACCTGGTCCTCAAGCAGACAGGCAGCACAGGGGCAATAACAGAGGGAAGGTAGAACAAAACAGCAGTATTAAGCATAGGCTTACGCATACAGATGCCCTGTGGGGGAAAGGTGGTCAAAACCCCAGTTTTTACTGGGGGTGGTGTGGGCGCAGAAAGAGCACAGATTTACATGGGCTCGAATCCCGGCTCTGCTGTTCATTAGCTGTGTCATCTCCATATTAAATGTCATGGAGCCATAACTCCCTACCTATAAAATGAGTTTAATAAAAGATACTACCTTTACAACGTTGTAAGGATTAAATGGAAGGATGCATGACCGACACAATGAAGACACTTGCAAACAGATGAGACGATGGATTCCCCATTTACCCAGGGGTCATGGAAGAGCATTTTCTGGTAGCCCAAGTTGAGCTGAACGAGCATGCCTTCCCTTCATATGTTCACTGGCAGTGATTCAAACATCCACTACTAATTTTGGTTTTACTCGAAAAGCCTGGTGTGATGAAGTTCAGAGAAACAACAAATCACATTATTATTCTTAGAACATCTTCTGGTGTAAGGTATCTCCAGAGGTTACATAGTTGGGCACCTTTCAGCTACAAAAAACATGCAGGGCTTAAGGAAAGCACATCCATCTCAAGGGTCTGGAGAGAGAAGCTCACCCGCCTCCTGTGTTCTCTAACACTTGAAGGAGCAAACCTTTATTCTTGGGAGAATCATTTACCGAGGCTCTCTGAGTATGGGACCCCGAATTAAGTGCTATGAATGAATAAAGAATAGCTGCTGACCCAGGACTATGAGCAAACAATAATCATAACAAAATGCAGTACTGCATCGTAGCTCGTGGGCTATTGGTTGTGACAAAGTTAAATACCCCTAAGTAGGTGGACGGGATATTTAATCCACCAGTGATGTACTTACTGGTGGTGCCACGGCGTCGTGCGGACGCTCTGTTTGTGGCTCGGACTTGAATACACTCTCCACCCCTTATTTACGAGCAGTATATAAAATATGAAGGTGGCTAACACACCAGGGTGGAGAATGCAAACCCAGTGAAAAGCCGTTCCTCTCAGGTCTGGAAGTAAACAGCAGCAGGCATTTGCAGACCATACGAGAGGGGTATTCTGGGTATTCTGGAGGGAACCAGCCTTGGAGAAGGTAAGCACAACAGTAAACAATCAGTGGAACTTAGAGAAGGCAGGAAGAAAACATATCCCCAGACCTTAGCAGAGATGATTCATCTTGCCACACCTGTTACTAAATGTTTTCACCACTTCCTTGGGGAGGAGGAACTGCCAGTTTATATCTTTTTATAGTTTTAGGGTACATGTTTACAGTTAGGGTAAGTACTTACAAATACATTAATATGTAGTAAACCGTTTATAGTTCTTGTCCACAGAGTGAGTTCATTAATCTCAACTCTTGCAGTACCTGTGTAAATTCTTCTGGAGTGAAAGGGCCCCTCCGGGTATTCCTCAGGACCGTGAGCTCCGACAGGTGCACTAAGTTAAGGGTCCAGCAGGCCGAGCGGGCAGGGTACCCACCTACCCAGATGGCTGAGTTCTTGCTTTCACTCAGGGGACAACTAGGACTGAGTGTAGAGCACATGGCACTGAGGCCACAGCAGGGACAACATGGGGGTGCCATTAGATCTAGTGGGGACCAACCTCTGCCTGGGTCTGCTGCTTTATAACAAGCTGTGGTTATAAATAGTACAAGTGCTGGCTGAAGGAATCAAAATGAAAGTAATTCAACGCCTCCTCTGCATCAGGTGCATACCTGGTGCTTTCTATTTCGTCTAATGCTCACAAAAGCCACGTGAGGTGGGTCTTTACGGCGTCAGTTTTACAGATGTGAACACTTTAGACCTGAGAGTTAAGCTACTTTCCCAAGGTCCTCTGGTAAGATGGGCAAAGGGACTGCAACTAGGAAACCATGAATTCTGCTTGACCTCAAAGCCTCTGCTTTCCCACAGCGCTGGGACCGGCCCTGCCATACGAGTAGCAACTGTGCAATTAAGATGAGGAAAGGGCAGTCCAGCCAGAAAGACCTACGGAAGCAGAAAGGAATTTAGTAACTCCTGGCAGGTGCTACACACATTAGGTGGTATAATCACAGCTACTGACTTTACCCCTGAATTTTCTTTTCAAGTAATATTTCTGTGAAGTGCGTTGGGAAAACATCTTTCAAAAATGACAACAATAAACAATTTGGTTGGCTCCACTTAACAATTCAGTATTAAGAGAAATCATAAATGAGAGAAATCAGTTATGTTTAACGTGAAACTACTAGAACAAGCATTTCAGAGTAGACAAAAGCAAATACATGGGGAGCGATATCAAGAGATGAGTCAAAGGGAGAAACCGCTTTAAATTATCTTATTTTCTCTGTACATATGACATTACTATGTCAACATAACGCAAGGCCCAGGAGAGTGGTTGGTTTTAGAAGCATTATTTACATTAATGCAAATGCATTTCCATCAGTCCCTTTTAAATGCAGAGGTGTGGGTCTTGGCTCAGCAATCAGATCATCCTGCCGCTTGCCCTAGTGACTTACTGCACAGACAGCTCATGTTGTTTATGAAGTACAAGATGCGTTTGTGTAGTTGTGTTGTTGTTGCTAACAGATTTTATATTAGTGTCCATTTACCAGTAACTCCTACATTTCTGGAACCAATGCATTAGGAAAACCTATAGACTTCACATAGCCCAGAAACCCATTTCATAAATTTGATCCACTCTAATATAAGATTTTAATACAGGACTCAAACAGATGAAAAGCTGGAAGTTTCAACTAACGGCAAATAGAAGTTCGTACTTTATTAAGCTGGACAGAAACCAGAAATGCCTTTCATTAAGAATGTTCTGTTTTGGGGCACCTGGGTGGTTCAGTCGGTTGAGCATCCGACCTCGGCTCAGGTCATGATCTCGCAGTTTGTGAGTTCGAGCCCCGCGTCGGGCTCTGTGCTGACAGCTCGGGCCTGGAGCCTGCTTCGGATTCTGGGTTCCCCTCCCCTCAGCTGCTCCCCTGTTCACACTCTGTCTCTCTCTCAAAATAAATAAAGATTAAAAAAAAAATGTTCTGTTTTGAAAGTAACTCCCCATGTTAATATAAGGCAAACTTCTCCACTTAATGGGTATGGCTATAAGAACTGCTATTGTATTAATACAGTTTATTTCACTCAATTTCTATAGACTGCTTCTTTATTTTTTGCTTTGAAATTTACACATCAAGTAGGAAAATTCTGTTTTCAGGACAGGCAAGTCCACAGTTTTATGTAAGGATCTTATGTCTAATTTTGGACAGTGCACCAAATCTCCTTTCATCCCAGGCACACAGATTTTGATAATTAAAAAAAAAAAATTGCCAATAATTTCAAGTCCTTGGGTGAAAGAAGTTTAATAATAACAATAATAACATCTTCTGAGTTCTAGAATTTTCCCTTTATTGTGCTTTCACTTCCATTTCAGACAGAAAATGCCTCCCTCATAAGACTTGGCTTTGCCTGTCCCCATCTTCACACACGGCCGCCGCTGCTGCTTTTGCTGTAGGTGTTTCTAAATAAAGTTACAAAGTCTGAGAAGAGCTAAAGCTCTTACAGGAGGGAATGTCTAGGTAACAAACAACGTTTGTTCCTTAACACAGGTTCTGTGACTATGTGACACACAACAAACTCAAGTAATTGAGCATCATTCTCAAACTTGGCAAAGGAGAGGCAAGAGAAACGATACACCCGCCCCCATCTCTGAACACCTCCCGGGTTCCAACGCTGTCATGGAGATCGATGGCAGGCCTTAGTGGACAGTGAATGTCCAAGTGGCAGGTACCCTGGTTTGGGTACTGCCAGGCTCAGGAAAGACCCAGGGAGGACTGGACCAAAGCACAGCTTGCCTCTCAGGACTCTAGGATTAAATAACAGAACCGCAAATGGGAATCAAGCATCAAGGTCTTCAGAAGACCAACTAATTCAGTCCAAAGCAGAGTTCTCCACCCAACCAGAATTATCTGTGTGGAGTCTCTAACGCTCAATGTCATTGGAGGACTGTCACCCTGTGCTACATAGCCCTACAAAGCAAGTCAGTTCCCTAATGCTGAGAATGGGACAGAAAACAGGGAAACTCCCTCAGGAATCTGTAAATTTTGGTTCTTTTTTCTGTGCTCTTGAAAATAATCTCTCTCCAAGTTAACAATACTACCTTTCTTTTTAACACTTTACAATAATTATTCCCATGTGGCTGAAGAACTTTAAAATCGAATACAAGAACACTAGGATCCGAGACTGTGAAACTGAAATTCAGAGGTAACATTTTCTTTCAGTAAAATTTCAAAGCACAGCAAAATATCACAAAGTTGAACTAATGGAAGACAAACCATTTATGAAGTTATTGTTGGAAAAGGCAACATAGCTTTTAATACTTGAAAATAATATAAAAGTCACACACTTGAATGGGGGTGTAAAAGTTATATCACCCGGGGGTCTTTGCCCAGGAGCATGCTACAGTTAAACCCAGCCCCCTCCCCGGCTCACACAAGGGGAGGGCTTTGGCCACATTTTGCAAAGAGCTGGTCGCCATCCGGGGGCCGAGGTATGCCGTGTCATTAATGGCTGTGGCCATTGTCCCTTCTAGCAAGGTCACCATGAAAACACTTTCCACAGAACAAACGGTTTCCAGAATAATCTGTCCGTTTCCTCTTGAAACTTCACTTCTATTTCCACATTTTCCACTATACAAATCATAGAAAAGTATAGGAAAAAACCTATATAATAGAAAAGTTATAGAAAGGACCTAAAGCTCTGCCAGATGAAAACCACTACTGAATGTTAATGAACACAGAGAGAGGAGCATCGGTGGCTACTGTCGCATATGGGCCCCTCTGCAGGCATGGTGGGGAGCGGGCAGCATACGAATCAATGCAAAATATCATTAAGCTCTCCAAGCACTTCCATTCACGTTAGAGGAAAACAGGGAAATGTGGTTAGAAAAGGAGAGAAGCGTCAGCTTGGATGGGGTACAGACTTTCAGCTTTGTGCAGAGACCAAAGGTGCAGGGAGAAATGCAGGGTCGAGGGCGTGAAGGTGGGGACAGGCCTCAGGCAGGAAGCCAGGGCAGGAGAGGCATAGGAGGTGGTGGAGGGGCTGGGGAGAAAGGCTGAGAGTGGGAGACTGTGTGGGGGACAGAGCAGGACTCAGGGACCGACGTGCTGTGGGCACAGAGGACGAGCCAAAGCCTCTTTCCTCTTAGAGGGGCAACTAGACAGATGAGACAAACTTAACCCACCCACAGCTGTAAAGCATTTCACCGTTTCCAAAGTGTCTTTCCTACTGTTCACTCATCTAGGATGTGGAGGTCCTCCTTGGTTGGTCTGAGCTGGTGGTCACAATGGTGAAAATGTGTAGCAGCAATCGGAAACTCGTGCGGTGGCTTGGTTCTGGCATTGGAGAACTGGGAATGTTCTGCACAGAGGTGGCAGCTGAGATGAAAACATGTATGCATCTCCGAGGGAGGGATTTCAAAGATAAATGAGATGAAAACATCACAGTGCTGTTCCAGATCACTTAAATTAATAAGCAGAGAGAACCAATGTAAGAGACACAGCAGGAGTGGTCAGAGGGGAAGGAACAGAATGAGGATATTAAACATTTACAGATGTGTGAGGAGAGTTTCTGGAAGGAGGGGAGGACTAAGCATTAGGAGCTCTGGATTTGGTCATTTGGTAACTGTGGAGAATATAATTGCAGTACCCATAGTTCTGCTATAATGGGACATACAGGCTCCTAAAAATCACTGCACTACACAAAGTTATGCAGTAAAAACCACAAGGGTTGTGGGAAAAATGGGGTTAGGGGCCCAGCACTCAAAAAGCTTGCAGTGACATATTTAAAACAGACAGGAGCTGAATAAAAGTGATAGCCCGGCTCCACGTGTGTTAAGTAGTTAAGGAATGCAAAACTACTGCAGTGCACATGGCACCTGACCCTGAAAAAGACCTGAGGTTTGCTCGGGAAGTGGGTGGTAGGACGGCTGCAGCTTGCAGGTCACGGGAAGTGGAGGAAAGGTGATGTGACATCTGAGGCAAGGCTGTAACAGCAGGCGTGGACAGGCACAGCTAGAAGCCCATTCAACTGACTGGGGGAGCCGGGTGCCCTGTGAGGTGTGGATGTGCACGCAGGTCAGCCACGTGTACTTTTCCAGGCTCACCAGGGTTTCCTGTGGTCAAAACTGTGCGCGCACACACACACACAAAATTTGACTTCGGTTAAAATTGTTCCTTACTGTATCAATCACATTCAAGTAGATTTTGCATCGTCACAACAAGTGTTAGTGTCGAACGGACTACTGGAGGTTCTTTCAGAATCTTTCTGAAGTTTCTTTTTTTCAAAATCTCCCATGCAATTTCATCGTGAAGTGCAGTTAGACTCTCAGTTTCTATGAGATTCAACCGAAGCATGGTTTTGGCATCGTATAAGCCTGCCCCAAGCCTGCCCCCAACTATTTTAACAATCTTTTTTTTTTTTTTTTTTTTTAGTTTTGGCCAGAGAATAGATGTCAAGTGCTATATAAATCTGGAGCGAATTCTGAGTTATGAGTGACCCAGGGTCCACATTCAGGAAGCCAAGAATTCTCTAGCTTTTCAATATGCTCTGATTTTTTCATAAAGTTCACTTCAGAGCTAGGGTGGTATATGTGCCTAAGGAATGAATGTGGCTCCCCTGGTAGATAACTTTTATTTAAATATTGGTACAATACAAATCTCTTATGCACTACATTTCAGATCAAATCCTGTAAAGTAACACACCATCTCATGTGTAGGTATCTAGTTGAATTTTCACACGACATAAAGCCTCCTCAACCACAAATCTTCGTCTCCATCTACCACTTCTCACTTTCGCTTAATACAGAATCACATTTACAACACTTAGAAAGGGCTGCGTTTCACAGATTAAACCTCCAGTTTTAATTAAACTGCAGTTTCTGAGGTGAATCACCATGTAAACAAAAGACGAAGACATTATGTTTGTTATACACACAGCAATATAGGTTTCTCCTGTACTCACCTAAAATACCACTTGGATTCAGTAAAAAATTCATGAAAATCAATAGTGTCATGTAGTCAAAACAACCAAGTTATTTCCCTAGGTTCTTGCTTTCTAGTGGTTGCTGTGCCACCAGGTACCCAAGGAGGGCCCAAATGTGACATGTGTGGGGATTTCTGAGCAGTACTTCCAATGTCAGCCACTAGAAGTCCTTAGTAATACACATCTGCTGGGCTGGGAGGGAGGAGAAAGGAGCAGAGGAGAGAAAACATCACAAAGGGAAAACCGGGTTTGGGAGGAGCACTATGTAGAGGAATAAAAGAAAAAAAAAAAAAAAGACAAAATCACAGAGGAAGAGCTCAGAGGAATTAAAACAATAAATGCACCAGGGTGATTGATCTTATCAAAAATCATACTTTAAATCAGATAGGAACATTTTAATTTATGCAGACAACTGAATAATCTAGAAAGCTACAACCAAACTTGGATTTAAAAGGAATTCATTCCAATTTCTACATTAATTGGGATTTAGCATTACCACAGGTCTCCATATGTTCCCAAACATGTTTAAATAGACGGCGAGCTGGAGAAGCAACACTGTGCAAAATAGCTTGGGGGAAGACAAGGGGGAGTGTGGAAAAACCTAGAGTTCCAAGAGATCAAAAGATTAGTTATAAAGCCAGTGTATAGATTTTAAATGTTTATCCTACTCTAAACTGTTGGCAAAGTTTTGAAACTTCTGAATAGTTTTAGCTTCAGGAAGTACACAGAATTTCAAAAAGTTGAAAAGAATTTTAATCTTGTGCTGTTTCTGGTCCTTGTACAATACGATATTCTAAGAAGACAAAAATCATTGAAAATTAAGCAACAAAATGGAACCTAAGCTAGGTTCCCAAAAAGGAACTCCAATGCAATTATAGAACTATGCAGAAAAAGTATACAATAATTCCTACTAGTTCCTGTAATAATATGTTGTGCTGTACTTTTCTGTGTGGAGAACACATATATAGTTAAGTTCAAATGCACTGAAATTATAATAATGCTGTTATCTCTCCATGTTATGGTCAGCCTTATACTCGTCATGGAATAACCTGCTATGCTACACAGCATCACTTGGTGTTTACATGGTTACTGTGGGAAGACTCACGATATTCTCACACTCGACGGGCTGAGTCATCGTGCACCATGGCTGCCTCGTGGAGACCCACATACAAACCCTACCCTCTCCAGGCTTTGGGTCATGTCAGCCTCTTAAGGCTGTAAAAAAACATCTCCCGCTTTCCTAACTTAACAACGATATGCTCTCAGGACACCCTCAGACCATCTCAGCACGATACCTAAGTGCACCTGTGCTCAAGTATCCTCTGTGGTCAGGACAGAAGGAAGGGAGAGGAGTACAGAGGGACTCAGCAACTTGCAAAGGAACTTTGGCCTCGGCCTGAAGGGCAGCCAGGCACAGTCCAGTGGGGACGCAGTCTACATAGTCAGCTGCTCCTTCTGCCTCCAGTAAATGCCTGCAAAGCCGGAAAGAAGGGCAATGCACCACTGTAGCTCTCCAGTCTCGGAAGTTTTCAGGATAGTGAGTTCAGAGGCTACATCTTGGATGGAGAGCATAAAAAGTGAACTGATAAGAATGGCTTAAAACATGGCCAGAATCATCCCTGCAGGAAGAAAGGGGAACTTGAGCTCGTTAAACCCAATTATTCAGTGAGCAAGCTACTTCCGGAGAAAGATTAGGAACTTCTGGATGCTACATTAACTCTTTCAAGTCACCAAGGACCATTTGGAGTTCTGACATGCTTGTTTAAAACAATTATTACTACATTAATTAAATTTCAAAAGATACAATTAGAATTAAACATAGTACCACTTTTATTACTGTCTACTTATAGCAAGCCTTTTCTCCAAGGGCATCACGGTGATCTAGAAACTCCTAATTAACAGAAGGTAATTCAATCATAGTTTTACTGTAAGGTATCATTAGTTTCTCTCAGGTCTGTGTAACTAAGTATAGACGTTAGTTAAAAGAAAAAAGCAATTGGAGGCTTCTCTGTAATGAAAAGCAGGTTTTTTGTTTGTTTTTTTTTTAGCACAGTGAAGTGTCCACAGTATTCCAGGAATGACAGAGCAAGCAGGAAGACAAGAACGCAGTCAGCCAGCTACTAGAGTACTTACTGTATAAACCCAGGATTTCTTTCTCCTGTTGACCAAATAACTCACATGTTCCCCTGTCTTCCCCTTTCAGAGAAGACAAACAGCTTGCCTAGTAAGGTGGTGGGAGACCTTACCTTCTGCTTTTCACTTTGTAATTCTAACCCTGCCTTTATGAACTGGAGTAGCCATGCAGCAAAGCTGCTGCTCTGAAGTTTGCAGTGGTGTTAAAATATGCAGACAAAAAGGTCTTACAGCTTCATGAGCTGCAGGTTTCTAGCGTTTGAAAACTAGTAATAACATGATCATGACTCAATTCTCAATTTATTGAGAATTTATTGTGGTCTGGTCTACTTACATATAATTTCATACCCTTTGAGGTGGTGATACTATGCCCATTTGAAGATGAAGAACTGGACTTGCCCTCGGTCACACAGTAAGCACCAGGCAAGGACTATCTCATCATCAGGGCTCATATTCTTTGCTAGCACGACCCCCAACCCCAAAACCCATTCATATACTTCTGAGGGTGTAGGGTCTATATTTCCTCCTTCATTCCCCAATTCTGGTCGCGGGGTCTTTACATAAGAAGAATTTTGTGCACAGGTATTCACATTCCCTGCACACCTGCCCAGATGGTCTGTACTCATTGAGATGTGCCCTTTGCAAAACACACCAGGGCATTGTCTTCTGCTGGGCACCTGTTGCCTTCACTCAGCTCACCATGGCAGGTGAGATAAGGACAAAGCCAAGAATTTCCCAAGGTGGGGCCAGAGCTGGCGGACTGTGTGTGTGTGTGCGTGTGTTTTCGGCACAGTCTGGTTTCTTCACCCAGGAGCACAGGAGTGTGGTACACCTCACTTAAGCATGGGCAGTGAATGTCAGCAATGAAGAGGCTGGGACAATTGAGGGACAGGGTAGCTGTGTGGCATTCAAGTACTTCTCTGCTTGGTCCACCAGGAGCCTATGCCCACCTCTTAGCTCACATGACAATCGATGGATAAGCATGCTTTGTAAAATCCTAAAACACTACACATGTATGAGCAATGTCCCCATCCTGGGCTGGCTTCACTGAATCAAGCTGTTCTCCTGTCTGGCTGGGTGAACAACTAGGGCTCTCCCCTCCTGTCCTCAACTCTGCTATATTTTCCTCTTAGGACATATGAATTTTTTAAGTAGGGAATTTCAGACGCAGCAAAGTCCTCTGGCAAAAGGCAGGGGAGAGTTGAAGCTCTGAACAAAAAGATAAATGATTTGGGGAAGGGGACTCTCATGCCTGCCTTCCCATCTCCCCCAGTTCTAGTCCTGAGCCTCCTGCCTCCAGCCTACCCTCCCCCCCTCCCCCCGCCCCAGGCATCTCAGGCGTCCTCTTCTTTTTGGACCCACAGAAGGCTCCACTCACCGTCTTAGGACATGGGGGCTGCCGTCTAGGACACAGCCTGGAAGAGCAGAGTGGTAGCTCCACCCTCCAGCCCCTGGCCAGTCCCCAAACCTAACCTCCCAAGGAAGACCACTGGTGATGGTACCAATGAGCCAAGTTTGGGAAAATGGAGGCACTGCGGGGCAGGGAGACAGGGTAAGAACACCTGATCTGTGTCCCAGAGAGCAAGGTCATTTTCATCCATTCATTCATAGACAAACTTTGAGCACCCGCTCTGTGGCAGGCTCTGCTGTGAGACAGAGCGGTGAACAGGGCACACACTGTCCCTGACATCCTGGAGCTCCGATTCATGGGCGGGGGAGAGAAGTACCTTAAAAAAAGAAATCAAACCAACGAATGCATAATTACAAGCTGCAGTGAGTGTGAGAAGGAAATGAACAGCATGAACCAGCAGGGTGTGGGAAGCTACAGAGGGCCCTCAGCACAGCCTTCCCATTTCCTCCGGTGGGAGAGGGCTTCACAGGCTTGGTCTCCACCCCCGGCACCCTTTATAATCCCCTCCCTGATGAGACAGCTTTAAATAGAAGGTGGTTCGCACAGCCCGGATTTTATCATTTGAGAGACAGCCCTGCTCCCTGTTCAGGGAGGGGAGAAGGAATCCAGGTGTTTTCAGAGAAGATGGCAGAGCCTGCTTGCGAACTCCACCCAAACCCCCTTCTCTGCACCCCTACACCCTCCCCTGACAAGAAAGGTTTGATCTGACTATAAAAGGAGCACTACTTAAACTGGATTCGTTGGCTCATTTTTTTTGGTCAATGTTTATTTATTTTTGAGAGACAGAGAGAGACAGAGCATGAGCAGGGGAGGGGCAGAGAGAAGAGGAGACACAGACTCCAAAGCAGGCTCCAGGCTCCAGGCTCCGAGTCGGCAGCACAGAGCCTGAGGCGGGGCTCGAACTCATGAACGGTGAGATCGTGACCTGAGCCCATATTGGGACACTCAACCGACTGAACCGCCCAGGTGCCCCTCCTTGGCTCATTTTTAATGCCTTATTACCAGGCGGCATAAGCAGGATGACATGCTCACTACGTGTGAAGTTAAGTTAGTTACACATGTTACTGGATTATAACACAAAACTCCGGTGGATTGTCTCCATTCCCACTGACCTAGCATACTTGCCTCATGAGCACTAGAAGCGATCAGAGCAAACGTAAATTGTCACTGACTTTTCTCTTGCAGTTTGTGCCTCTGGTGTCTGTAGGCTCCTCCCCATCAAAATGCTAAGTGAGCGTTACTGCTGCAGGGGCTCCCAGGGATGGGACTCAAGCCACTACAGCACTCTCGGCCAACCAGGTTAACAAGTAGGATGATGTTCTTTTGGAACAAAATTCAAAGTGCACGGAGCAAGGAATTTTAAAAAACAAAAAGAAAACCTTTAGGATTATAATTTAAACTGGTGAAAGTGAATACAGGAACCAGTGCATTAAAATACCCTAGGGATTTTTTTCTCCCGATCCTCTTTTTGAGGGGTTGGCCAATTCTTTCTGCAAAGGAGGAGACAGCAGGTATTTTAGGTTTTTAGGCTCAGGCTTAATTTCTGTCTCAAAGACTCACTGCTGCTGCTGTGGTACAAAAGCAGTCACAGAACATGTATCATGGATGTGGCTGTGCTCTAATATAACTTTGTTTTCAGACACTGAAATCTGAATTTCAAATGGTTTTAGCAAGTCATACAAGTATCATTTTTCTATCTTTTTCAGTCATTTAACATGTAAGAACCATTCTTCACTCTCAGACCATATGAAAACAGGCGGTTGCCAGTGCGGCCCACAGGCCACGGTTTCCCAACTGTGCCCTAACACGTTACAAGATGTATCATTTGGTGATATCGGACGAAAAGGGTTCAGGAGAACATAGCTCGATACGTTACTTGCACATTTTATCCAAGGCCATGAAAAAAATCAAGTCCAGCTAGTATTTTTAAAAGGATAAACGTATCTTATGATATATGCAAGCAAAGGAAAGCTTTGGTTATGGAGAATCCTAACATTGGTCAAAGACTTCCACCGACTCATAGCAAAGACAGAGAGCTCCGTTTCAGGAAATCAACTAAAAATCAGTTAAGTACCACCCTAGTACCATTTAGTTAAATACTCAAATAGCTACATCTCTTCACAAAGATAGGTTTGTTTACTTGTTTGTTTTTGCTTTTGGCACCAGATAAGTGATTTAAAAGCGAAAATCATTTGGTGCCCATATGATGATATAAAGATGTGTCACTCCACACGGCCATCCTGCCGTGAGGGGGTGTCGCGATTTTAAAGAAAACCAGAATAATCAAAGCTGATATCAAAGAAAATACTGGAATTAAAGATTTCTGCAAGTTGCTAAAGGATTTCCTATATAAAATCTACACATAAAAATCTAAACCATTTAGCCCTAAAGATGTGACTAATACTAAATGTAGTAGGGAAATAAATATTTGAAACTACCTAACATGTTATTTTTAAGTTCATTGGTAATTAAGCTTGTAGAGTTCAACTTAACTCTGAACACATCATATCGTCCACCCACTGAGTTTACCATGAGAGTAGTTTTCCTATGGTTCGGAATTTAAAATGCCCCAATTAAGTTAGAAAAGACTTCAAAGCCGTTGTTAAGTGCTATTTTTATTCCTGATAAATTCATGTGGTCATGAAATCAGATTTCTGATATTAAAGGTGGCTATTTCTGTGGGGTGAGTGGCATTAATTATTTTACAACAATATGGGGGAATAAAAGTGAACAGAATGAAAAACAGGAGCTGTTAAAAGAGAATGAGTGACAGTTTCTGTAATCCCCACCGAGAGAGAGGTGTCCGTGTGCAGAGGGCAGTCACCACCCAGGCTCGTGCAGACTAGAGAGGTTTGGTGAGGCTGAGGATGTGCACTCCTGCTCATACGAAAACAAGAAATAAGGAAGCTACACGCAGGGCTGATTTTTATTTCTCTCATGAGCATGAGGTCAAATGTACATATCAACAAAACATAGGCTTCAAATCTCATGTAGTGTCAAATGTTATCTATTACCCACATCTAGCTGTGGAGAAAAATCACTACCTCATTATTCAAAAGGCTGTGGAAAAACACCGTTAAAATTTTCTTTTCCAGTTCATAACCAGGGACATAAAAGGTCAGAAATGAATATACCCCTACTGCCCAAGAAAAGATGCCAGAAGATAGTTCAAGTAAGTGTCTAGAATTACATTTTCTCAAAAACAATTCTGAAATGGACGTTTTTTCATCTAAACTGGTTACTTCGATAGCTTCATTTTCATGGAGTTGGTTCCATTCAAATTATCCCATTTCTCAGAGAATTGTCTTCTAAAGTGCGATTGCACGTCCAAAGAGCATGTGCCCAAAACAGAGGAGCTCATCACTGCATTTACAAACAAGTCTGTGTATCACCACTAACAATTTTATACAAGTATCTGGTGTAACTTCAATCTTTTTAACTCAACTCCAAATTACACTTGCAACTGAATTTCTAAATGGAAAAGCATATCCCGTTCTAAACTACACAAAAATGGGTGGTAATAAATCAAGTTAATCGGTGAATGGATCTCACACTGAGAAAGTCAGGGAATGATACTGAAAACATCAAGATTCTAAACAATAAAAATCATATTATCACTGTAGTTTACATGCTTTCTAAACTTTAATCTGAAGATGGGCAATGGGACACAATGAAGTATTAAACAATTCATCCTTTTGATGAATCTTTGACCAAAAAATACTTCTGAACAGAAACTCTCATGTGTCATTCCTAATTGCTAATTGTAGCCAGCACTTTGAAGCCAGCACCGGTGGCAAACTATCTCCATTTCACTGTCTGGAGAACATTCTGAAGCCCAGATGGAGCTGGACACGAGGGCAAAGGCAGCCACTTCTCCGAGGTGGAATGGAGAACCGCCACAGGATTGGCTTCCCCAACTCCCCACCTGGTCAGAAACTGCCCCCGTTAGGAAAACTACTTAAGTTCAATGGTGAAGACGCATTTCCTCGGTCCTCCAGTGGAGTGTGGCCCAGGAAGTGCCTGGTGTTTCGAAGGGGTGCCCATACTTGGGGAGCTCCAGGGTTTCCATCTCAGGTCTCTGCAAGCTTACCGAGATGCAGATCAACACACTGGTTTCTCTTCCCAAGTAGCAGCTGGTAGCTAGCTGCAAGTTGAGGTGGCACAGCCACCTGTGTACCAACAGCAAAGGTTAGAAGCCAAGGAGTGACACAGCCGTGCGCTGGGTCCAAGGTTAGAGGATCAGAGGGTCCCCAAGCAAGGGGAGAAGCAGGCTGAACGCATCAGTGAGCTATGAAGTGCATGTTCTAGGTCAGCTGATCTTCATTTCTGTGAATCTAAAAGGATATGGAACTCACGAGCTGTGTAAAGACACACAGACTATCACGTGCTGGAAGACAATTAGGTTTTTTGTGTCTTTGATCATTGCTTTTCTGGTGAAAAAGGATTTCCACAAAAGAGGACAATCACACCCACAAAACTAGATGTAGAGATGGTACCATTCTGTGGACACTACAAAAATAATTCCAAGCTTTAAGATGTCAAACAGATTCTGGACACTGTAAAAACATTTTTTCTTTTAAGAGCTGTAGGTTATTAATAGTGTTTGATGGATGTTTTACTAGCAAATCAAAAATTCTGATTCTGGGAAACTTCAATTGCTAGAGGAATACATGACATACATGTCCTTAAAGTTATTTTTCTCTTCTTTTTCTCGCTTCACAATATTAGGCTTAACATAACTTCATTAATCCAAACACACCAAACGGATGCTACCAAGATGCTCTAAGAAGAATGTTATTGGCTTATAGCCAATAGCAAAGGTCACAGAGAACAATCTGGCTCTGTTTCTCTTGATGATCACAATCCCTTTAGCTAACAGGGTTCTTAAAGTTGTCACATCATAATTCTAACTCTACCTTCTGGCTCCTTTCCGGGTCTTTCTCTAGCTGGTATTTCAGGACCGTCTTTATAGCGATCCAGAAGATGTGCTGCAGGGGGGAGGGAAGCAGTGGGGAGGGAATGCTGATAACTGGGGGGGGGGGGGGGAGGGCACGGGGCTGCAGCAGGAACATAGGTGTTATGGGGAGAGCGTAAAGTTATTTTTTCCCCACATGTATGGTCATATTTTATAAACCATTTTGTGGTTGGTGGCGCCTGGATGGGAGGAAGAAAGGAGCAGTGAAGGAGAAGTGTCTCTTGAAGTCCTGAGTGACTGGAGGGAGCTATGAGATCCCTCCATGGCAAGAACCAGCCTTAAGGTGAATGGGGGTGAGGGAGAGGATGGCAAGCGTTAGAATGATGTTCTTTAGGGGCGCCTAGGTGGCTCAATCAGTTAAGCATCCTACTCTTGGTTTTGGCTCAGGTCATGGTCTCACAGTTCGAGAGTTTGAGCCCCACAGCGGGTTCCACGCTGACCATGCAGAGCCTGCTTGGGATTCTCTCCCACCTTCTCCCTCTCTGCCCCTCCCATGCTCTCTCTGTCTCAAAATAAAGAAAGAAAGAAAGAAAAAAGAATGATTCTTTAGTAAGAATACAGAAAGAACCCTTTTACAACCCACCCCCCTCCAGGCAACAAGTGGCCACTTTGTAGAGAAGCAGAGGGAAAGAAAGTGTGAGAGACTGAGCATTTACAGTCCAAAGTAGATGATTAAATCAATACAATGGATCAAGTTTACTAAGTGAATGAAAACTGAGGGATACCCACCTCCTTTCTGAAAGAGACAGGAAAGGTACATTTTTCTTTGCTACCTGAGTTGAGTGTGAAGTTTGCACTTATCTGCCACAGAGGCATAAGGTCATGTGAAGATGAACTGGCCACAGAAGTGAGAAGACCACAGTGCTACCTTCTCTGCTCAATGAACATTTATTTACTCACAGTCTAGTGGAAACAAAACATTTACTAAATAAATTAGGATAAGGAAACTAAATGCTTCCTCACCGTTTCGAAAAGCCACCAGTATACATCCTGACTGAGCAAAAGAACGGTGTATATTATTTACAGAGGAAGGAACGCTGTTTTAAATATGTGTACAGTCCTTTTATTTTTTTAATTTCCTGGAAGGGTTCTTGACAGAAAGAAGAACTTAGCAAACAACGCAAGGAGGCACCTTTACCCAATGCAGAAACCTGAAATGCTTCTGGTCAAGGCGAGACAATATTAAAAATAAACTTTGAAGAAATTACATAAGAGCAAAATCTAAAATGCAATGTGGAATTTGATGGGAACAGGTAATTCCTCTGTTCTTGGATAGGAAAAAAAATCACAATACTTCAATGATCTTAGTTTTATCAAAAATGTAGTGGTGTTCTCTTACATAAAGCATGGTTTAGAATGAAGTTCCCTAACTTTTCTGGAGCTTTAGGTTTCAGATTCAGTGAAATTAAGTGTTTGCAAAATAAGCAATCTAGCTCTGCCCCTTTAAAAAGCAAAAGAAAGGCTCTAAACAGAGAAGTAAAACAGCAGAGACTCACCAAATACATGGCCCCAAACCACTGCACAGCTCCCCTGGTGGCCTTCCTTCAAATGAAATCTACCCAAGAACTGCAGTGATTTCAAGAGCAGGCTCCCATTTCTCATTTGCCAATATGGTTAGACAGCTCCAACCATAATACTCTTTCCTAGCTTACTTCGAAATTTTAAATCAGACTGCTGGTACATCACATGCTACAGTGCTTGCTTAATACCGTTCATCATTTCTTGCCTGAAGACACCATCTGACAACACGTTGAACTCCATTAAGGTTTTCATGTCTGTCCTCCCAGAGAGTTCAGAGCTGGGTATCAGATTTCGTTGATAAAAATTGCTATACAATGAAGTCTCTCTTTCAAAGGTACTGTCAGCCCTTAAAATGCTATTCTTGTGTGTGTGTGTGTGTGTGTGTGTGTGTGTGTGTGTGCGCGCGCGCACGCGCACACACACGCACATAAGAATACTTCTGAATATGTGCTTCTCAGTTTCTGTGGAGACATGTAAGACTAGAAAACTGATCAGAAATAATCTATAGTCACCACTGTGTGCACACCTTGAAGCCCCATCTTCCAAAAGTTTCCCAGTCTCCCTGCATCTGATTACTGAGTGGCAGCCGCTGTATCTGATCTCATCACATGTGTGATGTTGTCACCACACTGTGTCTTTAACATTCCTTCTTCCTTCTATCTGCTTGGCAGCATGAACCATTTTGGAATAGCTCAGCTGTATGGTTTTGATGACTCCACAGAAACTGCTTTTGGACACATCACTGGCTGGACCTCCCCTGTCACTGAATTAGACTATAGCCTTTGGGTTTCTGATCTTCCCTCTGCAGGATATACCCACCTTTCCTACACACACATATACACACATACCTACACACACACATCTAAGCTCAGTCTTATCCCAAAGCATAATATTCCATCGGGTCTTTTTTCTATAGTTACAAAAGTTGGAAAGGTTGACACCTTCAATTAAAAGAAGCTTTTGATGTTAAGTTCTGAGGCAGTAGAGTGATAAAGAGAGCCACAAAGGAGATGGGATCAATAGCAGCCTTATTACAGATCATCTCTGGCTCGGTCCAGATGGGCCAACTCCATTAATTATGAAGTGTGATTTATCTCTTCACTGCATTAAGCAGTGGTAAGACAAAATACGTGAAATCATACCAACAAGATAAAGCAGAGTGCTCCTGATGTTGGGTGCTAATTGCTAACGTGTCATTTCACATGTTTTATTTAAAGAAACTGTTTTTTTTTTTTTCAAAGAAATACTTAAAGTAATGAGTTAGAAGGGACTCTTCAGTAATTTATACAAAAACACTCAGAGAGCAAATAATATCCTCCTAAACAGAGCATGGGGTTCCTCCCGTTTAACACTAAAAAAACCCACTATTGTCTACTGGATAAATGGATTCCTCAGAGTATGCTTTCTTAATTAAATAATAAAGCAATTAAAATAAAGACTTTTGTGAAGCTGCAAAAGATTGAAACAGACTAATTTTAAATAGAAAGTCGATACAAAGGTACTGCAATGGTAAGAATGAATTTCTAGATAATCTCTGAATAGACAGGGGCTGCCCAAGTGTCCACCGCTGTGCATCTGGACAGCCCTACTGCCTGGAACAGAATCAGCCATTATTTTTTTGTACGTTTTCTTCTTTTCATTGCCTACAACTTCGTCTTCAATTTAACTACAATGACCAAAATGTATTCCATATTCCATATTAGAAAACCATAGCTTGAAAAATCAAGGAAATACGTTTTTTCTTTAAAAAGTTGTACTAAGAATCCCTTAATGCGAGAGCCATCTTCTTAACAAATTTTAGATGTACAACACGTTTCTGTTGACTAGTGGCATGATGCTGTGTGGCTAATGCCAGTCTCTAGTTTTAGGACCTTGACTCTTTGAGATAACTCACCCAAGGGAATCATGTAGTACTTATCTTTCAGTGTCTGGCTTATTCTACTTTGAATACTATCCCCAAAGCCCAGTGGAAAAAAACATTTAAGGAGAACTTTCTTTTTATGGAACACTGCCAATGTTTTCTTTCTAAAGAGGGAAGGCGTTGACGCCTTGGTCTCTATATTTTAGGACAGATCTCACAAAAATTTAGAAACTTCTAGTCTGAAATCTGAAACTAATAAAAAAAGAGAGCTAGAGAGCGGAATGATGACTTTCATCAATATTAAAAGGGTGGTAAAAATCACTTTCATTTAAAATGACTATGAGTTAGATCACTGATATTGGTGGGAGGGGAAGGTTGAGCCTTGAAATGCCAGTACAGATACAATCTTAAGGGCACGATATATCATAAAGAATATCCAGGCATTCACTAGAATGTCTTAAACTCAGGTTACAAAATCCTTATTTTCTCCCACCAGGCTTTTTTTTTAAAGTTTATCTACCTACCTACCTACCTACCTATCTAAGAGAAACAGAGTGCAAGTGCATCAATAGGGGAGGGGTAGAGAGAGAGAGAGACAGACAGAGAATTCCAAGCAGTTTCCACACTGTTAGCTCAGAGTCTGACACGGGGCTTAATTCCGCAACCATGGGATAATGACCTGAGCTGAAATCAGGAGTTGGACACTTAACTGAGTGAGCCATGCAGATGTCCCGAACAGCTTTTAATTACATGAGAGAACAAGCTCAATCTTAACATTTAATTGTGAAGAGTGAATGCATTCAAGTTCATTTACATAAATTTTAAGTAAAATATTTAAATGTTTTGTTTTCTGAAGTAATAACATAACAGATATGTTCAGATGCCTATAGCCAGATTTCTTTGAGCGGAATTTGATCTAACTATTGAAATAGTCTTCCTTAGTTTAAGCTCATTGAATCTCCCTTTTACTATACACCGAAGTATGAAATATGAATTATTTTCCGTCTTCATGAGGAACAGGAATCAGGAACGAGTTACCTCTTACTTTGAGAGCCCCACATGAACAACTTTGGATTATTATTATCGAAGATATCTGGGCTTTAGCTGTATATTGATCATTCATCTACATTCCACACATGGCTAATTTTCCTGATCTGGATTGCGGAAAAAAAAAATGGACAAAGAGACTCTTCGGGCTCTAAACCTAGTTCTGCCATTAATTTGATGTGCCACAGGGTTTCCATTTAATTATCTGTAAAATGAAGGCACTCATCATGTGTTCTCTGAGCTGTCTTTTGCTCTAACCCTCTTATAGTCTATAATACCCAAGTCTGAGCTTGGCCCTGTACTGTTGCTCAGAAATGTGCAGGAATGACCACAGTCCAAACGTTAATTTCCCAGATGTGCTTCCACATTTCTGAGCATGTTTCACTCTGTGAACTCAGCTTTCAACAGCCTACTTTTTATCATCTCTACCTGTTGAAATGTGACTCATTCTTAAAGGTCTAGCTCAAAGGCCAATATTTCTCTGAAGTTTTCCTAATTCCTATACCTGAAACTGACCATTGTTGCCCACAAATATCCAAATAATTTGTTTACATATTTAAAAATATCTATTAGGTATCATTTTACTCTCTATGGATACACTTTATCTCTTCTATTAAATTATAAACATCTCAAGGGAAGAAAAGGCTTATTTGTCTGACAACACATGGACATTCCCACTCTCCATACCAGTCCAGTCCCTATTTTCAACAACCCCCACCCCTGATCTGCCTAGTCTAAGAAGGCAGATCTTCTTCCTCTACTCCTGAATGGCTTTGACATCTGCTTTGACTCATGAATGGCTTTGACCCAGGGTTAAACGTCATCATTTCCAGGACCCAAGAAGTTACCACAAATAGGGCAAAAACACAGTTTGGGCAGATTTAAAAACCCATTTGTTGGTGGTAATCACAGGAGCCATTAGGACAATCCAGGGGCTATGGAGAGGGTGACCATACAACTAATTATCTAAACAAAGACACTTCTAAGAGTTAAAGGGAAAATTAGTAATAATGATTCTGGGATAACAGGTGTACCAGCAGGAAAGCCAAGACGTGTGGCCACCCTACACCTGGGCATTCTTTTCTAGCCTCCAGAGTGGCTTATATGTTGTTCACATTTCCATGGCCAATTCCTTCTCTGCATTCTCCTTTTTCACAAAGCAACTGGCATATTTCTGATATACTGGTTTATTAATAAGAGTTTAGACACTGAAAAGTAATCACAGTCGTGATAGCATAAATAAATATCTGTACACTCAAGACAGGCCATGTCATGGCCCTGCCCTTCCCAGAGGGAAGGCAGTGTAGACTGGCAATGACATAGGACTTCTGGAGGGGATTTCTCACACTATTTTTACTTCTCACCTGGAGGCTTCAAAGTATAAATGGGAAGTCAATGAAATGAAGTAAGATCTTATTCCCAAGGTTAATTTTGGGTAAATCTCAATATAACATTACAAAAATAAAGAGCTCTATTTAAAGTTATAGGCTGTCCAAGGCCTTAGTACACTTCCCATTGATATTCTTTTATCTAGCTTTAGTCCATTAATTGCCACAAGGTGAGAAACCATTAAGTTACTTATAAAAGGACTAAAAAACATTACAAGAGTTATTGCTATAGCAATATTACAGGTTTTAAAATTCAAATTATAATAATCTGAACTTACTTTTAAATATTTTATAGCGTAGCTTTTCAGATGGGAGTTAAAACAGAACAAATCAATAGAGCTAGGGGTATAATACAGCAGAGCTATTTCAATTAAACATTATGTAAGAGTAATTCCACAATTTAAAAACTTTCAACAAGCTAAAACATTCTGTCTTATCACTTCTGCAACCACACTACTGTAAAGTTATGTGCAGACAAGAGTTACGCAATAAGAGTTATCATTTACAAGCCCAGGAAGAGGAAGGGGCAGGGAACCAAGAACACTGAGTGATTCCTGTGCCAAATACGGTGATAGGTGCTGTGAGGTTGCCCGCGTCCATACAACTCTTGACCACGAACCCTGAGAACCTCCTGCTCAGGGTCAGCACTCAGCCCCTGGACTAGGTCCTGGGACCTAACCCGTGTTCCGTCCACCCTGTTATCACCTACATGGGGTACCACCACCCCAACTCTCAGGAAGTCCCTGTTAAAAAGGTTACCATGAAGAAATGTCACTGTATGACTGCCACAGAGATCAGGGTCTAAGTCATGTTAGATTTTGGTGAACAAAATAGGTCTACAAAATGTCTGACAGTTTTATTTGTTGCTTCAGGTTAAGAAGCATTTACACACATCAGCTACTTCTTCTGGCCCCTCCTCATGAAACTTGAGGAGGTGGGAACTAATTAGGTGGCCTCGGTCACAGCATGAAAGAGCTCTTCAAACTTTCCCATTTTTACCTCTTCTATCTTTCCTTTTTTTTTTTTTTTTTTTTTTGGCCACAAAGGATCACAGCATAAGCTTCTTGTTTTGCTCCCCAGCTGCCTCCTACCTTCTAGTTGACTGCACGGCTCCCTGAGGACAAGGGAGATTCATGTTCATTCTTGTGACTCCTGGGACACCCAACATAGTGCTCCCCCCAGGGTTTAGATGCATTTGCCCCTGGCCTTCGTCCTTTCTTCAGGTTGACTGCCACTCTCTGTAGTTTGCTTGCAGTGTCCACTGTTAGGCCCTTTATATCTCTTACACTACCATGAACTCTAAGCTAGAAATAGTAGGGACTAATTCGCATCTGCAGCTACTGCACAGGAATCTAGGAAAAAGCTCACAAATCACCTTTTTAAGGTAATGAACTGATAAGCCGTTTTAAAATATTGTGTTCTACTGACTTGTACCTCCAGATTTTATTTACCTGAAGACTCGAGTGAATACGGTCAAGAAGTGAAGAAGATCAAGAGCAAAAGGTATCTCAAACGTTTGTTTTTAGAAACAGTACGCCATGGTCAAGTCGATTTGTGAAACGGGGCATACTGTATCTATCGCCCTCTTGGGGACTCACTGTGTTAGCAAATAAAAGGCCCCAAGAAGTCCTGCAGTAAAGACATAGGATTAATTTTGTTCAAAGCAGTATTTCCCCAAATTATTTCACCACGGAACCCTTTCTCCCAAGTGACATTTACTCATATCCTAAGAAACCAAGGTTTCTCTGAACACACTGTGGGAAATGCTGACCTAACGTGCTGTCTCTTTCCTTTGAATTGTAGAAATCCCTCCAAACTAAAGCTTTTAGATCAATTTACAGAACAGTCAAAAATATTTCTGTTAGGGTTTATGATGCAAATCCCATTTCATCTTTAACACAGCAGGCTACATCAGATGAAGCCTAGGGTTCTGTGGTCTTAGCTCATGCATTTCATGTGGAGGACGTAGTGGGTGTGGCCTCTTACCTCTGAGCACCCTGAGGAGCAAAGGCGGACAGCCTGGCCAATGTGGGAGAGGGCTGCCCAACAACACCGAACCTCACAGGCTGTAAGAGCAACAGCCAGCACTCACGAGTTCTGACAGCCTCCACTACGTTGTGAGCGTGAAAACAGTGGTGTTCACCCACTAATTCTCCCTTAGAGCTATGCAAAGCCGGAAAACACAATAAGAGCAGGATGTGATTATGAAAATGCAAGATCTATGTAAACACAAAAATGTAATATTCTAGCTATCCTGAGGATACCTCATTAACGTTAAGTTGATTACAAATTACAGGTATCTCAGAGAAGCTGCTGTAAGGGAGGAAAGCATCAAACATTATAATCATGTGATGGAAGAAATTGCCCCTAATGGTGTTTAAAACTTATTTTAGAAAAAATTAAACTTCTCACTTTTACCAGTCTGAAAAATGAAAACAAAACAAAACTGAGCAAATTTTCTCTGATTGCAGAGAAATATGAAAAAAAAATTCCTTGCTATGTATGTGTAGAAAATAGTGTATGCTTTAGAAATCAATTCAGATATATTCTTGAAAAGCTAACGACTATTTAATCCAACTGAGAGAAGTGTTTCTGAATCCTGCTTTCTAAAACAACAACAAAAGAGTAAGCTCTTTCATATACAGTGAAGTCAGAGGAATAATTTTTCCAACACAGGCACATGAAGCATGAAATAGGAAAGCACATCTTAACAAGAGCGCCTAAGTATGTCTGGTGTATTGTCTTAAGATGTCTCTCTCACTCGGGCTCCATAAAAGTACAAACAACAACTCACCATGTCGTAAGTTGTTACAATCTTCTTTAGAACCTCAGGCACGATTCCCTGCAACTCCATCGTGGGATACTGCTCGCTAAGATTCAGGACCACGAGGGGTGTGTTATCAGCTCCCAGAAAGCGGGGAGATACCGCCAACATGCACTGCATGAGATTGGCCACAGAGGAGAGGCCACACAGCTCTTTGAATGACACCACTGCATTCTGTTAAGAGGAAAGAAAGGAGGCACTTTGTAATTAACCAGAGGCCTTAATTTCTCACGGATATTTTACTTGATATACTTGATTATATTTGAACTGCCTGATACAATGGTTATTAACAATGTTATGACAGAATTAGCTAATGATTATTTTATTCCAGGAAAAATTGGCTATTTTCCAAAGTAAATACAGTTATAGACATTTGCAATACCAATTTATCAGAAGTAAAATTCTTCTGAAGGGTAAAGCCTCTTTTCCGATCAAAGTTCACAGTGGTGCTAAGTCTGGAATGCAATCATGAGCAAACAAAAAGAATGGCTTCTGTACTCAAAAAAGGTAAAGAAAAAAAAATCAGGTTTGAAGTAAGTGTCAAATATGTTAGCCATCAGAAAGGGAAAAGGGTATTTGTGAGACAGAAACTTGAATGTCTCTCATCTGGTTATGCCGGCTCCAAATCTAAAGGAATTTTTTTTTGCGGGGGGGGGGGGTGCGGTTTAAACAACAAATTTATTATCTCACTTATGGAGGCTAGAAGTCCAAGATCAAGGTTTTGATATGGTCTGTTCCTCTGAGGGCATAAGAAAGTCTGCTCTATCTCTGCTTCTTAGCTTTGAAAGTCATATAAAGATGAAGGCAGTGATCTGCCAGCCAAGGGATGCCAAAGATGGCCAGTAAACCACCAGAAAATTGAAAGGAATTGTGAGGGCACTGCAGTTTACTGGGGAGGCCTGCCCACCAGGAGACTGTCCCTATTAGTGTGCCCACCGATTTCAAGGTTTTGCCATTAAAATTTCCGTTAAAGAAAACCTCTTGAGAGTGTAAAACACCATAAGCTGGCATTCTTTGAGCACTTACCAAGTGCAAAGCTACAGTGGGCATGCTTACTATGTACTACCTCCTCTAATTCTCTCAAAGAGGCACGCAGTGGGTGAAGAAACTGAGTCTCGGCTGTACCCTCTCTGTTATTTCTCTGAGGACACACGGCTGGTAAGTGAAGGAGTCAAGATTTTGCCTGATTCCGCCGATGTTGAGACCTATGCTTTGAATCACTATGCTATAACAACAGGTACATCC
This sequence comes from Panthera tigris, assembly GCF_018350195.1. NCBI lineage: Eukaryota > Metazoa > Chordata > Mammalia > Carnivora > Felidae > Panthera > Panthera tigris. The sequence continues at coordinate 132,966,202 of NC_056668.1, read as the reverse complement.
TAACCAGAATAGGACTTATTCCAGACACACATGGGGTCCCTATCTGGGCACGGTGGCCAGAGGGGAGGAGTCGGGCCTTCCAAGTCCTGTGCCTTCTGCTCTCAGATACCCCAGTCTTAGAAATGAGTAGCACTTTGCTTTAGATTTAAACATTTTCTTATTAGTAGCTCTTTAAACATGGACATCAAACTCAATGTCATTTTGCTCAAAATCACCTGTATGTCGACTGCTTGTGACAATAAACCACGGCTGTGATATCGACAGCAGGGTCTCCCAATAACTCCATCACACCTTCCTGTTTTATTTTCTTCACAGCCCTTGCTTGTGTCTGCAACTGACCTATGTGCTCATTCACCTACCTGCTCACGGTCTGATTCCCTCCCCCACTGCCCACTCCCAACTAAAGGGATCGCTTGTTCACAGCTGCGTCCTCCTGGCCCAGACGGCATGCCTGGCAGGTGCTCGTTAAGCCCCGCCACCGACTGCCCTGTCGGGGTCAGTGCAGACACGCAGCTCTGGAAACAGGATGTTCGAGCTCTGGAGAACCTTCACGGGAAGGCTGTGTCACACACACAACAGCAGCCCTGTGGCAGGGGACCGTGTGGCTTGCTCAGAGCTGAGGGTTTACCAAACCATTTTCACCCTGAGAAACAGGGAAAAGCCCTTTGGATTTCTGTTATGCTTTTACTCGGAGAGAAAGAGAATAAAATTTCTCCATTGTGGTAAGGTCTTTTTAGTAATGAGGTATCTATAACATCAGTACAGGGTTGAAATCTGAATATTCTGAATCAGGTTTACTTGCTGGTGGCATTCTTCTCATAATGGTTATATATATATATATGTAAAATCAATTGATACATTATATATATAATACATATATATACACATATATAACACACATATATATAATACAAACACATGCCGAGCAGCTACCACAGATGTGGCTCTCTCACACACTGGGCCGGGTTAGGGCCGCTTAGCTCTGTGAGGCAGGCCTTAGTATATTGCTGGACGTGTGGACGATCCTTAATTACACATTAATTCCTGATTGCTTTTAGTGATTATACAGTTTTGAGGTAATTATTATCTTAGACTTCTAATAAATATAGATGCCACATGTCTTTTACTTAAACAATAGCTGTCCTCTAAAATCAAGAGGAGGCTCAAAACACAAATGCAATGGCTCACTTAAGGGCTTGCTATTTTCCTAGCACTGTAGCTCCAGAAGAAAGGACTGGAACCTGTCCCTTTTATTTTGGTAAGTCCTCAAAGTGTGCTCCAGCTAAAGATAATAAAGATTATTTATTCAGAAAAACCAGAGATTCCCATGTACATTCTTAGAAAAAAAAATGGGGATCCGTTAAGCAGACAAGGACTAGGATTAACAAGGACTAGGATATGGTTATGTGAGACAGCAAATTTATTTTAATATTAATAAAATTTCATTTCATTTCAATAAAAATGGATTCTAATACATTATCAATATTTTCAATACCAACTACAGTTTTGGAAATTTAAATGATAAAAAAAAATGAGACTAGTGGTAAATGGTCTAATAGCGAATTGGAATTTACAAATTATTTAAAATCAAACACAGTATTATAAAAACAAACCCTTCCAAAGCCTTCAGTGTGAAGAAAAGCCGTTGAGTAAATACTTAACCACAAGAACGTACCTGCATGTTCTCTCTCAGATCTGTGGCATCCCGTATAGGGGGCTGGGCATTCTTGAACACCTCATCTACAGTTTTAATCCACAATGTTCTTAAAGATGCATATTCCCTGGATTTCTTCCCTTTTCTCACAGAAAGGCCCCTTTTATGTGGTTTCCCTCCTCCTCTTCGGTTAGTAATGGCCACGTGGACAAACAAAGAAGCGTGTGCTAGGACCTCTCCAGTCAGTGACTGCAAGGGGACGTGGCGGTAGCCTGTCTGTAAACATTCAAAGGGGATTGTGTACTGACCAATGAACTCATCCCCGATGTAGTCATCATCTAGTACAACAAAGCGCACCATGGCCAGTTCAGGGAGGTTGATTTGAAATTCAAAGCTTTCATCAAAAATGGGAGCATCCCCATTCTGGTGCACTGTTTTTGTCCTTTGTTCCGCACAGTCGGCAGGGATTCCGTGAATTTCCACATAGACGTAAGGATCCACTACATCACCTTTGGCACCTGATCCTTTGGGTTTGGGAAAGTTCTGCCCGCTAATGATTTTAATGTGAAGAAGCTGAGGTGAAACCCCAGGGACGGAGTCCTTTGTGTTGGCACTGAAGAAAGACACTTCCTCCCTCATGATGGCCGGCCGAAGGACATAGCCGCAGTTCCCATTCTGCCTGAACCAGCCAATATTCAGGTCCATCATCAGGCCTGGGGTCTGAAAGTTCATGGCTACGATCTGACAACCACACTTCCAAAAGTCTTGAGGGTTCATGTTACTGGAGTCAATTCTCATGGGGCTGGGGAAAACCCTAGCAAGGAAACGTTTGTTGTAATTTACAAAGTCCCCTGGATTCTCATTGGCATATTTGCTGGCAAGCACTTCGTTAAATGAACACACTTCCCAGTACTTCTGCACCTGAAATGACACCTGAAATTCTTTGAACTGAACCGACTTGCAGATGCTCACCAGTTCAGACAGTTCTTTACATAGCTGAAATCGCTTCACAGGCACATTGTTGGGCTGCTCCACGTTCTCCTTTCCCATCCTCTGAGACATTTCTGCTCCCTCATCTTCATCAGTAACATCCCCTTCTACGCCTGAGCAATTTGAGGACAGCTTCTTGGCTTTAATTAGTATCCTCCCCTTCAGGACATCTGGGGATGGCAAATAAGATTCCTCCACATTGGGTGATGTTGTATAGAGCTTGTCTCCTAAAATTTTCTTCATGTGCTGAACCATTACCTTCTGCTGTTTAATAGAACAGTGATTTTCTAAACATAAGATAAGAGGATACTCTGAAGCAAAGAATGCGTACTTGTTAATAATATCAATGACACTGCGGAAGACTATCTGAGAGGTCATGGTGTGGCCCGTGTAAATTACAGGTTCATTATCTGGCCCGTCCCATACATCTAACTCAACACTCCGGCAACCCATTTTAAGAGCTCGGATGTATCCCGTGATATCAGAGGGACCTCGGAACTGATCCTCTATTAAGTATGTATTATGAGATGAGTTTATAAAGTAATGAGACAAAGGTTGCTTCATATCTTGACAGACCTTCTTATGTTCCGGATCAAATATATAACAGTCAGGTGACATAAGGTAGTTAGTGAACCCATCTATGGAAAGCCAGCCCTTTTCCTTACCTTCTTTGGATGGCTCATATTTGTGAATAATCTCAAGGCTAATTTCCTCATTTATATGTGCCACACCCTGTTCTGCCTCAAGAAACATCATAAGGTCCTTGGTATCAAGAAATTCTTTATTGCTTGAAAACTGAACTAAAAGGAAATAAATTTCAGGTCTGGTACAAAGCTCATGGAAAACCTCAACAAATTCTTCCTTTGTGACTTCAGTACCAGCTTTGTCCTTGGATTTGTGCAATTCTTTGAACTTGAGCTCAATTTTGCTAGTTTTTAAACCGGGATTGAGGTTTCTGATGCACTGCACAGCATTACACAGAGTTATATGTCCAAGGTCTTCTACATCAATTTCACTAAACATGTGTGAAACCCAAGAAGTCCTCATGTTGTCTTGGCTACTTTCTAACATATCAAGTGTATGTTTTCCATAAGAAATTAGGTACCGCAGTCCCGTAACCCAGATGTTCGCAACATCTGCAGAGTTGGCAACCAAATCAAGTGACTCATAATTCTCTCCGTATATGACTGAAAATGCGCAGTCTTCAGATATCTGGTCAGAAATGCCATTGCTGCGGAATATGTCTGTATTTTTTCCCGTCCTCACTTCCTTAATGGATTTAATGTCAATCTTGGCTTTCTCAGAATCCTTCTTAGATGGCTCCCACCTCAGGCTCTGCATGTCGGCATCCAGTAAAAAATACCTGTGGTAAATCCTGGAGTTGGAGCGAACCTTTTTGAGTTCTGAACCCTCAACCATCGAATTGATGCAATCACTTGCACTGCTGATCTTCTTCTCTGTTGGCATGCTACTAAACGAGACTGTCTTCTTCCGTTCTCTTTTCTGTTTTGTACCATCCTGGGAGAAAAAAATAGTGTATAAGAATAACATAAACACAGGCATCTATGTTCAAGACTAGGAATAAAAATTAAATTTTTTAGGGGCTCCTGGGTGGCTCAGCTGGTTAAGTGTCCAACTCCTGATCTTGGCTCCGGGCATGAGCTCATGGTTCATGAGACTGAGCCCTGCGCTGGCCTCTGTGCTGATAGCACTGAGCCTGCTTAGGCTTCTCTCTCTACTCTATCTCTGCCCCTTCCCCCCCCCCTCTTCCCCGACACACACGCATGCTCTCACTCTCTGTCTCTCTCTAAATAAATAAACATTTAAAAAAATTAAATTTCTTCAAGAAAATCATTCTGTTAAGATTTCCTATTGAATGTTCTGTAATAAATGATACTCAATCACTTACAGAGCTGAGAAGGGGCCCTGGAGTTTACAGCCTAATATAAACAAGTAAAAAAAAAATCATTATTGAATAATTGCAGTCCGTGGGTGTCAAAAAACACAATTTCAATAATACACAATGAAATCCTGTACAGAGAGCTGGCTACATAATTTTCAGAGCTCAGGGAAAAATGAAAATGCAGGACTCCTTGTCCAAAATCATTAAGAATTTTAAGGTGACAGAAGAGCATTAAGCCAAAGTGCAGGACCATTCTGAGTGTGGGGCCTGCACAACCGCACAGGTCATACACCCACAAAGCAGGCTCTGCGTGTGTGCACATCTCCCATACTCGTGTTTCTCAAAGGGCTGTCACCACACCACTTGCCTCACAACCACCTGGGTTACTGATTAGAAAGCAGATCCCTAGGCTCAGGGAATCAGATCTCCAAGGGTTAGTGCCCAGGAATTTGCATTGTAGGTAACACTCTGGGTGATGGGGATGCATACTAAAGTTTGAACACCACTTCCTGACCACTTGTACACACTAAGATGTCTAGACATTTCTGGAAACTATATATGCCAAAAGACCAGACAGAGCTAAGTAGTGACCACTAAATTGTGTGTTAAGTGAGTAGACACTGAAATCCCAGCAGAGATTCCTGGCTCATCAGAGTCTCCTATTAGATTAGTCACGGTTCTAAAGACTTCAGATAGGTATGGTTTTACTGTTGTGGGGGTAATGAATCTGTCGGAGGCCTAGATTATAGCTGAGGGTGCTTCTAAATTCTAGAGTTGGGTTTATTAAAGTCTACTAGCATGCACCAGGCTAGTGCTTAGGACAATGTCACCTAGGTACTTCCAATATCAACAGGTTATTAACACTATCAAGTGAAAAACTTTCGGCAGCATCTATTTCTAAAGAAGTCTGTATTACCAACGGCACACCCCTTAACTTTCTCGCACAGTGTAACACGTGCCCACCTTAAGATGTCAATGCCACACCTCTGTGTGTATTTTAAGTTCTTTCCCTGTGCAGACAGACACTTTTAGTATTTTCTTTACATGCTCAAATGACCTCAAAGCCTCTTTCACAATTTTCACAATTTTAACCTAAAACATGCTACTGTCTTTCAGGAGGTACGTGAAATATTTGATAAATTTTCAGTAAGTCATTATATTCATACATAGGGAAATAGACATGGAGATTGAGATAATATAACTTCCGTGGCAATAAAGAAAAGAGCATGAAAAATATTATACAAAGGCAATTCTAACTTTCCTGCTCTGGAAAGAATCTATTTTGAGTAAAACCTCTACATTTTAGAAAGTGATTATGCTATTCTCTGCATCTGCAATTTAAAACCACTCTTATTTTTTGACTACCTATACTTCCAAAAGCAATTTGCAGAAGGTAATTAAACTTAAACTTTAAATCATATGGGTATCATTTCCCTCAAAGTTTCAAAATGAACCATAGAGGCTTTTGTGATCTAAATGCCAAGATAAAACGTAAAAGCCACAAGGCAGAGTATTTCTTTGCAATTGAATCCTCAGAACAATAAAGTGCAAAAGACATAAAAACTGTGGCAATTGTATCCATAAGATGCATTGTATCATAGCTGTTCCAAATCCCTAAAGCATAGACTGCCTTCTATCTATTCAAGCAAGTTGGCATGAAATTAAATTTGTAATCAGCCATGCATAAGGGCACGAAACAAATGTATAAATTTCTTATTTTTCAGAATAAGGATTGTCTTTACCTTTAAAAACACACATGTACCTTCAGTAAAGACAACACAGTAACTAAGTAAGGGAATTTTATAGTCTTTGTAAATTATATCTCTAGGTGCCACTAGTAAAAAGAAGTCACAAAGATAAATGGAGGTGCTTATCCATTTATCCATTAAGAATACATATAGCATTTCCTCAACATTGTAATCTTTTATTCTGTCAGTTACAACATATTGATTCTAACTTACTACAATTGATACATTTCAAATTCATAGTTTTCTTTGTTATTAAGACAAAAAGGCCAAATTGCAAAGCACATTAATAACATTCTTCTGTGCTCACACACCCTCATCTGTGGGATAGGCAGGAACTTAAACACCATACTTGAAGCTTTAAAAACATTGCTTTGCTTTTCACAAGCCAGCCAGGTTTTGATTGGTGAGTTCTGATCATCCACTGTAGACACACGAACGTGATGGTCACCCAAATACAGGCTGATGTAATGACAGCAAGGACCTCCCTCACCAGAGACTTTCCTGTCTCTTCTTCCCCCTCTATCTGCTGTTGCCCAGAACCATCCTGTCCTCTCTAGAGCGTGCCAAAGCCTCCTTCCTCCCTGACAGATGAAGCTATTAGGAAACACGACAGAGGCATGTGCTTGCTCAGAGACCAAAAAGGAGAACAGGTGTGTGAGCTTGCCCTCACCAGCGGGTGGACCAGAATCACTGGCTGGAAAGAACCGGAAGATGTGAAGGCAGGCCAGTCCCCTCTGGCCAAGAGTAAGGAAAGAGAAGGACAGAAGTCCTTGTGTGGGAGGGGAGGACAACTGAGGTTCAATGGCAGGAGATCCAGGCCCCCAACTTGCCCGAGTCCCAGAATCTTTACCTCACACCTACTCACTTCTACTTGGCTTTCACTTTTCAGTCCAGCAGTGATCAAGTACAGTTCACTCTTGACCAACGTGAGGGTTAGGGGCACCAACCCCCCACACAGTTGAAAAACCCATGTATAACTTTTGATGCCCCAAAAACTTAACTGTTCATAGCCTACTACCGACCGGAACCTTATCCATAACATAATTGGTTGATTAATAAAACATATTTTACATGCTATATGTATTACATACTATATTCTTACAACAAAGTAAGCCAGAGGAAATGTTATTAAGCAAAATGTCAGGAACAGAAAATACATTTACAGGACTAGATTGTATTTATTGACAAAAAGTCCATGTGTGAGGGGCCTCACACATTCAAATCCACGGGGATCAAGGGTCAGCTGTATTGCATCAGTATCAGACCTGGAATCTATTTGCTGTGTTGTCTCTTAAGGTGAGCTGAATTTAACGGTGAAAAGTTATCAAACCATATTGCTACATATATAGTCTTTTTACCTAAAGAAAACAACATGCATATAACTTCCATGCACTAATCACCTAACACCAGAGGGAAAAAACACAAGTTTCTGCCGAGATGGAGGTGCCTCAAACTACTTTTAAAAAGAGCTGGCCCCTATAAGTCCTCACCATCTAAAGCTTCTGAGTGGTCAGAGAGAATGCAAATTTGGCCCATTGGTGGATTTCTGCTATCAGCACTTATTAACACCAAGAGAAGGAACATAAGACAAATGTTCAGTCTGGAGGAAAATCGGCTTCCAAAAAACCCACCTCTACATCCACCCTGAAACGCTGAATTCTACATAAAGGCAGTGATGTCAGTGTGGGGATGGGGGCAGGACATAACAGAACGAAGAAGGGGAGGCAGTAGGGAAACTAAGCAGCCGTTTGTCCCTCCAGTTTGAGTCAAGTTATTGAATTTCATTTATAAATAACATTAAAGAAAGACCTGAGATCTTTATGTTGATTGAAGGGGGCCTAGGATTAAAGAGAGTTAAGAAACACCAGGTTAAAGAAATGTCTATCCTTAAAAAAAGAAAACAAAACACCCCCAGAAACAACTTGAGACCCCTTAAAGGAGCACAGCAAGGCCTGGTCTTTCTTAAGCTCAGTAACAATAACCCTGAATTGAAGGAATAAGTCACGCTGGGCACATCAGAGTTACCTTGCCAAGGTTTTTCATTCATTGTTAAAACTTTGATGTGCTCTCCAAGATGAGCAAAAAAGGAAAAAAAAAAAAAGGGATGTAGAGCGAAGTCGGTCACTTTGAAGGTCATTTTATACAATCAGATGGATTGAAAGGAATAAAAGAAAAGCTAGGTATGGTCAGATGTTGCTTCCCACTCACGTGGAAGTCCTCTTACTGCAAATAACAGAAAGCTGCTTGGCCCATGGATTCTTCTCCTTGCGGGTTCCCTCTCCCATGATGCCCTCTACTGTATTACCAAGAGTTCACCCTGACCCAACTTTGGCAAGGAGTCTATGAGGGCACAGATCAGCTTATGGCTTGGGAACCTATAGGTGACTTGAAAGTCACCCATGTGACAAAGTACAAGTTAAGATGACAGCTTAGAGGGCCACCTGGGTGACTCAGTCGGTTTAGGACTCGACTTTGGTTCAGGTCCTGATCTCGCAGTTCATGAGTTTGAGCCCCGCATTGGGCTCTGTGCCGACAGTTTGGAGCCTGGAGCCTGCTTTGGATTCTGTGTCTCCCTCTCTCTCTCTCTCTGACCTTCCCCACTCGCACTCTGTCTCTTTCTCTCTCAAAAACAAACATTAAAAAAAAAAAAGTTGATAGCTTAAAATGTGGAAAGCCAAAGCCAAGAGAGAACATCACTCCTACCATAACAAGAAAAAGCCAGACTATCTGTAAAATCATGTTTTCTTCTATTCATCAGAGAACTGTGGTCACAAAGCAACCAAGTTTGGAACTGAATCCCAAAGAGTGACAAGCCCTTCCAAGGAGAGACAAGACATAGAAACTGTTTCATGTTTGACAGATCATGGAGGAAGAGGCCACCAGGGAGGCCTGTGAGAGGTCCGCTAAAATTTTAAGGAATTCATAAAGGCCAAGTGTGGGCTAGTATATCAGTGTAGAGTAACCAGGAGTCCCAGACACGGGGAGAGTTTGTACTCATTTTTAAGCCTTCTTCATGGGTGCTCCTGAAAAAGATGGGGGGGCGGGGAGGGCAAGAGAGAGAACCCCTCTCCAGGTCACAGGCAATTAAAACTGCCTGTTTCCCCAACTACCCTACTATATTGAAGCAAAAGCTTTACACCCCTGAGGGAAGAGCAGCAAGCCGTCTTTCTCCTAGGTCCACTGGGGGAAGGGTAGAAGCAAAATCCATCTATCTCTAAAGCCAGGCAAAGCTCTACTGCCCCAAGGGATAGGAGAACCTCTTGGACTTAGAAGCCTGCACCAATAAAAACAGAACCTGACTACCACCAGAAGAGGGGCAGAAAACTGTCTCCTGCCCAGACTCAGCACAGATACTCCCTTCTATGGGAAGCAGGGCAGGAATGCTGACAAGGTCCCAGCCCTGATGCACAGGAGCAGAGGGCTGCCTAATATTGAAACGAGACCAGGAGGACCAACAACTCCCCCAGACTCCCCCAGAAGCCCAGCACCGAGTAGCAGGCAGTGTACCATGGAGGAGGGGTAAGAACATGGAGAGAGATCCCTTTCTCACACAGACTTTGTAGATGAAAGCTGAGCACAGAACAGGAACAATGAGTAAACCCTTTGGGACCCCAGCCCCCACCTAAACACAAGGTTATGGTGGCCCGCTGGTGGAGAAATGTAAAGTCAGTGGTACACTGAAGGTAACAATGGCAACTCAAAATACAAAACCAGCTCAATTATGGACTAGATTGGCTTAACTTCCCCGACACTAATGACCCAGAAGAGGAAGAGGCATGTTCATTTCTCAGCATAAGTACTCTTTACCTCAGTCTTTATTAAACATGATGCCTAGCATTCAATCCAAATTACAGGACACACACACACACACACACACACACACACACACACACACACACCCCACATTACCCTCTACCCAAGACAGGTCACAATCAAGCTGCTGAAAAACAAATACAAAAAGAAAAAATTTTTAAGTTATATACAGAGGAATATACATCAGAATTATGATCCAGATGGATTACAGGTAGTCCACTTACATCTAACCACAGGGCATCTACCTGACCCAGCTTGCTAAGGTACTCCATGTAATGAATAGTTTTCGAAAGTTATTCCCTTTTAAAGGACTGTAGTCCCTAAATTCTCCTGTGCTTCCACCAACAAAGGTGTCCTTAAGCTATGGGTAGGTCTCTGAAGGGTCGGTCACAGGTGGGTTTCAGAGGCCCCAAAAGACTGTGATTGGATTCTGAAAGTGATATGCAAGCCCATCCCTCTTCCTCTTAAGAGGTTTAGAATCATGGCCCTTACTTTTTAAAAAAAAATTTTTTTTATGTTTATTTATTTTTGAGAAAGAGGGAGAGACAGAGTGCGAGCAGGGGAGGGGCAGAGAGAGGGAGACACAGAATCCGAAACAGGCTCTGGGCTCTGAGCTGTCAGCACAGAGCCCGACGCAGGGCTTGAACTCACAAACCGCGAGATCATGACCTGAGCTGAAGTCGGTCGCTCAGCCAGCCGACTGAGCCACCCAGGCGCCCCATCATGGCCCTTATTAACATAAGCTTCCAGAGGCAAAGAAAGAGATGATCATTTTCTAAAAATGAATGTCAACCTTAAATGTTAAAGGCAAAGGATATGTGTTTTTTAGGGTTGTCAAGGAAATTTTAAGGCTCTCCAAAAGAGAAATGACAAACTGAGAGACAAGAAAGCAAAAGAAAACTACATAATTCATGGATAGAAGTAACAGAATTTTACTAACAAAAACAGCAAAGTCAGTCAATCATAGAGTTCTTATTCATAGCTGTGAAACGGTTTTCTTTATTCCAAGGTAGAACAAAATAATCCAACAGTTTATAAACTTTTTAGTTTACGAGTTACCCACAGAAATACTATGAGCCACAAGATGTGAGCTAGTATTGCATATTCTCTATGCCTCCATTTCCCACTTGTACAATAGAGATTAAAAAAAATACCTGTGTCCCCCATGTGTTATTTATAGTATCTACCTCATAGGGTTCTTATAATGGATAAGTGAGTTCATAGTTGGAAAGTGCTCTAAATGCTGTCTGAAGGTTTGTACCTTCTTTATTGCTGCTCAATAAATACATTTCAGGCTGAAATTATTTCTTCATGAAATAAAAATAAAAAGAACACTATCATAAATGTACAATTGCAATACTCTAATCACTTAGAATTTGTTGAAAGTTAGTCCCATTCCAGACAAACAGAATGAGCACATTTCCCCTCTGGGTCTTTTTTAACTAAGGTTACTAGTTAATGCTACTTGTGGGACCCAGTGGATGTCATGCCCAAGACATACTGGGAAACTGTCAAAGGCAGCCAGGTGCCCTCTTAGAATAAAGCTTCAACAGGTTGCACCACGACATTCATAGCAATGATCCCCATAATATTTTTGTCTAAAAACTAATCAAATGACTTCACTCAAAGCATTTTCTGATAAGAATTATTCAGGTGATTCCTTCTACCTCATACTCCCATACCATAATATTTCCTACAGTGTTCAAAATAACTCCATGCAAAGAAAACACATTTCCAATTCCTGTAAAATGAAGTTTTCAAGGTCAGGTTAAAGCTTCCAAATCATTTGATGTAATGGTTTACACCTGCTCTGAAAAGAATAGGGTCTTTAATTATGAAATCAGAGGATCACAATGGAATACAATTATTTTCATGAAAATACTCTTTTTTAAATTTTTAAATTTTTATTTATTTTTGAGATGAGAGGGAGGGGCAGAGAGAGGGAGATACTGAATCCAAAGCAGTCTCCAGGCCCTGAGCTGTCAGCACAGAGCCCGAAGCAGGCTTGAACCCATGAACCGTGAGATCATGACCTGAGCCAAACTCAGATGCCCAACCGACTGAGCCACTCAGGCACCCCACGACAATACCCTTTTGGTGAAACACATTCACTGCCACTGAAATAGGTATTCAAAGTAAATTTACAAAACCATAATGTACGTCTGTGTCCAATGTAAATTGCAATAACGTCTATTGGTTTTCTCCAGTAATGAAAAACTTAATGGTGAGCACGGAGCTCCTATGAACTAAATAAGCGCTACTTTACATTCCAGTGAAAATACTGATCCTAATGAATCTTAATTTATGATCTGTAATAATGGTCCTTAAGTGGCCCACTTTGGTGTGAAAACTGTCAATGTTTCCCAACTGTGTATATGGTAATTCCTTATTCAGCACACTATAAAGCCTGCTGACTTCCCATACTACCGAGCTATTTCAAGATGTGGTTACATAACTTTAATTGTTAATAACTGTTTGGTAAATCATACTGAATTTTAAAAGCCATGCAAGTTGAATCATATAACATGTAATCTTAGCTGCAAATACAATTGATTCTAGGCATAACTCCTCAAATCACAATTTTCTACCTAAATTGTGCTGGTTCTTCAGTATTTCAGGATAGCATAGGAGGAAGAATTTCTTTTCCTCACTTCTTATCCTTAAATCTATCATTGCTTGGCATCAAGGGGAGATGACGGACATCCAGGGGTAGTCAGGATTCAGAAGGAAAGCTTCAGGGGCTTCCTGGCTGGCTCAGTTGGTACAGCATGTGACTTGATCTCGGGGTTGTGAGTTCAAGTCCCAGGATGAGTGTAGAGATTACTTAAAAATAAAATCTTAAAAAAAAAAAAAAAGGAAGGAAGGAAGGAAGGAAGGAAGGAAGGAAGGAAGGGAGGAAGGAAAGCTTTGCAGAGACCAGTAAGCAGGCAGGGCTTCTGCCTTGGGGCCACACCCACCACAGCAAAGGAGGCGCAGTAGGTCTTGCAGTCAGAAGTGTTAGTATTTCCACAATTATTTTAGAATTAAATTTTAAAAGGAAAACTGCTTCACGGACAATTTACTACACAATCATCTTGTTTATTATTTCCTATCTTATTTTATAGGAAAAACAAACTTCTTCCTGGGGCTTTTTTTAATCCAATGTTTTATCTGCATATGAAATTAGTGTATGTGAACAATTAGATCAGAAAAAAAAGAAACAAAATAATGAATCACATAAAAGGGAAACCTTACTTTCTACAAAATATTCTTTTAAGTTCTGAGCCATTCATGCGGCTATACTCGCCCAGCCCTCAATGCCGTCTCTTCCCCAAACTCATACAGTAGAGTCTCTACCCTATTATTTAACACTTAATTATAGTCTTATTCATTTCTCTAATTGTTTCATGTGGGTTAGCCTTATCTCCTCAAGCGGAAAATGAACTTTTTGAGGAAATGGGCTATGTCTTATATTCTCCAGCCCTGGGCTGGATCAACGCTGGCAGTCAGAATAGTAACCCCTTATGAGGACCTGGTAACCTCAACGATAAAGGGATCAACTCAACAAGAGGATGTAACATTTATAAATATTTATGCATCTGACATAGGAGCACCTAAATATACAAGGCACATATTAGCAGACCTAAACAGAGAAATACACAGCAATACAATAATAGGAGGAGACCTTAAAACCCCACCTTCTTCAATAGATAGATCATCCAGAAAGAAAATCAGTAAAGAAACACTGGCCTTAAGTGACATGTAAGACCAGATGAACTTAGCAGATATGTACACAACATTCCATCCAAAGGCAACAGAGTACACATTCTTCTCAAGCGCAGATGGAATGTTCTCCAGGATAGATCATGTTAGGTCACAAAATAAGTCTTAAAAATTTATGAAGACTGACATCATATCAAGCATCTTTTCTGACCACCCTGGTATGAAATTGGAAATCAATCACACAAAGAAAACTGGAAATTCACAAGTACGTGGAGATACAATAAAATGCTACTGAACAACCAGTGGGTCAAAGAAGAAATGAAAAAAAATACCTTGAGACAAATGAAAATGGAAACACAACATACCAAAACATACGGATGTGGCGAAAGCAGTTTAAGAGGGAAATTACAGCAATAAATACCTACATTAAGAAACAAGAAAAATCTCAAATAAACAACCTGAGTTTACCCTCAAGGAACCAGAAAAAGAACTAAGCCAAAAGTTGGTCAAAGGAAGGGAATAGCAAAGATCACAGGGGAAATAAATGAAATAGAGATGAATAAGACAATGGGAAAGATCAATGAAACCAGGAGTTGGCTTTTTGAAAGGATAAACAGAATAGACAGACCTGTAGCTAAAGAGAGAGAGAGGACTCAAAATAAAAAATGGAAGAGGAGACGTTACAACTGAAACCAAAGAAATGCAAAGGAAGGGTATGTTAATTCTTCTTTAAATGTTTGGTAGACAGAACTCACCAGTGAAATCATCTGCTATTGGTCTGTTCTGTGTTGAGAGACTTTCACACCAATTTTAAAGCACTTACTTTTCAAATTTATTTTATTTATTTTTTTTGGAGGGGGGTAATACCTGAAGTAGATGTTTTTTTTAATATGAAATTTATTATCAAACTGGTTTCCATACAACACCCAGTGCTCATCCCAACAGGTGCCCTCCTCAATGCCCATCACCCACTTTCCCCTCTCCCCCATCAACCCTCAGTTTGTTCTCAGTTTCCAAGAGTCTCTTATGGTTTGCCTCCCTCCCTAACCTTTTCTTTTTTCCTTCCCCTCTCCCATGGTCTTCTGTTAAGTTTCTCAGGATCCACATAGGAGTGAAAACATATGGTATCTATCTGTCTTCCTCTGTATGGCTTATTTCACTTAGCATAACACTCTCCAGTTCCATCCACGTTGCTACAAAAGGCCGTATTTCATTCTTTCTCATTGCCACGTAGTATTCCGTTGTGTATATAAATCACAATTTCTTTATCCATTCATCAGTTGATGGGCATTTAGGCTCTTTCCATAATTTGGCTATTGTTGAAAGTGCTGCTATAAACATTGGGGTACAAGTGCCCCTATGCATCAGCACTCCTGTATCCCTTGGATAAATTCCTAGCAGTGCTATTGCTGGGTCATAGGGTAGATCTATTTTTAATTTTTGGAGGAAACTCCACACTGTTTTCCAGAGCGAAAGCACTTACTTTTTTAATAGTGCTTTTTGTACACTGTGCACATGCTTTTATTATTGAGCATGCCTGTAAGATGTGTTTGTTTATTAAATACATGTGCTAGCTACTAACAGATTGTGTATGCTAGAAAACATTCACAAAATTAAACTGAAGTTCTAATATTTTCTTCCAGGCTTACCCAACTTGGCAACTGCTACTCCAAACCCTGAGTCCCAAGTTCAGTGCTAAGGGCCAGCAGGCTCTGGAGGCCCCTCCCCTGCTGTGCAGCTCTCAGCCCTAAAAACCTTACAGGACTTCTCAGATCCCGAGTCTCTATTTCACAGAGCTGGTCCTGGCTGAGGTCAGTGGTCTGTGGCTCCCCTTTCTTCTTGCTCTTCATCCAGACAAACTCTGGACAGATCCTTCAAACACCCTAACTCCTTCCTGTTCCTGGTGAGTCTGCCCTCTACTACTCATTCCACTCTGCCTTCCAGGAAGAAGGAATGCCTAGTATAAAGACCCTGAGACCCATATGAACTTGAGTACTCCAGCACACAAAGGAGACCAGTGTGGCTGATGTGTAGTTAGCTGGGTAAGACTGGAAGGGGATGAAACCACAGAGAGGCAGATGCTAGATCTTGCAGAATCTTACAGGAAGGCACTGGATTTCATTCCAAGGACAACTTCTTAAAGAAGACTGCTGTGGTCTCATTTGGCCTTTTAACATAGGGCCAAGTGGACAGTAGTTGAGGATGAGGTAAAAGCAGAGAGACAATCACAGCACCCCACATGTGGGACGATGGTAGCTGGAGTCACAGTGGTGACAGACACAGAAAGAGGAGGATGGCTTCACAATGTCAGTGACAGAGCTGATGACACCGGCTAATGGACTGGAGGCAGCACGTGAGAAAATGGAAGAATCTAAGACAGCTGCCAAGTTCCTGGCTCAGCGAAATGGTACACAATGGTGACATCTAATTAGATGGGAATATTGAGGGATAGTTTAGGGGCCTGAGGACTGAAAGGAAAGTAGGAATAAAGACAGTAAGTGTGGTTAACTCCATGAAGAAGGTAGTTAGAGGGAGAGAAAGAGTTTATTCACACCAGAAACCATAGAGCAGTTTTCTATGCTGAAGGGATTCACCCAGTAAAGAAGGGAAATTAACAATGCAGGAGTAAGAGAACATGTCTCTAAAGGAGCAAAGTCCTCTGGGAAAGCAAGAGGAGATGAGATTGTCATTAGCTTCCCCCAAGGGGTGACTTTTGAGCTGGATCCTGATGGAAGATGAAAAGGAAGGGAAGGCTAATCAGAGGGAACAGCATATGCAAAGAGACAGGAAAGAGCCTACAAGGTTTGAAGCCGCTCATGGGGCCTGGGAGCAACGGAAAGGGAAGCAGGCCAGAGGAGGCTGGATGTGAGTCAGCAACTCCTCTGAGAAGGCCTCCCAAGCTTGGGAGTGCACGCTACTGTGCCACAGACAGAAAAAATACAAATATGTGCAAATATTTGATATCATACGCATTTTTCCTGTGTGTGCAAATACAACTCACCACCTGTTTTAAAAGGTCAACAAATGAAAAAGGCCCCATTTGTTTTACAACTTTAGAATCACCAGTCCATTTATGTAGGCATTTATTTTATTTCTGCCTTAACAGTCTAATAAAACTGAGCTCAAGGATATATCATGTTTACATGTTATACAGTTTATCAACCCCCCTGAATGAATGAACTCAAAGGTTACTACTTCAAACACCAGACAGAAACTTGCAAACTTCTAAAATAACTTTCAAACGGTCAACAATTATCTCAAAATGTTATATAGTACACATTGTTACAGTCCAATTTTTTTTTTAATTATTGAACATCCTTAAAATTAAAGTCAATTCCACACCTACCACTCTTCTCCTTAGAGGTGTTATATGCAAATAAAAGATTTTCTAACACAAATATCGGCTGGAATGGCACAGATATGCCTTCACAACTTTTGTGTCTACTTGATACACAGCAATGACATATACACTTTATGTCAGGGCCATAGTAAGGCTTTTTAAAATTTTTTTATTAAAAGCCACACTTGGGTTAAGAAATCAATAAAAATGCCAATGCCTAGCTGGCAGGAATCCGTAAGACTCGAGCGATTAGCCTACAGCATTTGCAAAGCAGAGCAGTGCCAATTTGGATTGCAGAAGGTCCGGTTCTGCCATCTTCCTGAATCACCGTATACCCTTTTAAAACCACAAGTCCCTTCCAGATTAATTAGCTCATCAAACTAAAATGAAAAGCAGTTTTAAAAACCAGTAAAATCTCATCATTAATGCATCTTAAATGGTCGATGCGGCCAGTGACCAAAGCAATTCAACTGCTTCAGTGAAATCCTGTGTCACCATTTCCAGCCCTCACTGCTATGGGACTTGGCTACTGAGAGAAAAGTACAAGTGATTCCATATGCAGCGGGTACGAAACTCATTCTAAATACAGCTTCCTAAACCTGGCTCATATTTTAAACAATACAACGCAGAAGACGCTGTTAATAGGGGTCTCTACACTATTTTGTACAGAACATAAAATCAGGAAGCTCAGGCAATCTTACAAAGTACATACCACATATAACTCTTGGTTTTGAGGGTTGGAACTAGAAAGGCTTTTCATTAATATGTTTCAGGATTCTGGTGTGAAAATGAAATATAGGCATTTATAAGGAATGCTTAGCTTTTCTACAAAGGTATGACAGCTGACCCTTGAACAACACAGGTTTGAACTGGGCAGGTCCACTTATATATGGATTTTTTTTTACAGGGCAGTATTATAAATGTATTTCTCTTCCTTTTGATTTTCTTAAAAACCTTTTATTTTCTCTAGCTTCCTTCACTGTAAGAATACAGTATATAATACTTATAAAAATATGTATTAATCAACTGTTTATGTTATTGGTAAGGTCAAGAGTAGACTATTAAGTTTTGGGGGAGTCAAGTTATATGTGGATTTTCGACCATGCAAGGGGGTCAGTGGCATAACCTGTGTTATTCAAGGGTCAACTGTATAATGTAAAAGGTGAAAGACTGATGTGATCTAAAGAGAAATCAGAGTATCAATTGTATAATGTAAATTTAAAATACCATTTATTTCATTAAACTTATCCAGGAGTAACAACAAGGACTAATTCTAAGCCTACCTGCAAACCAATTACAAAAGCCCTTCTAAACAGGATGCCATCCTTATTCCAGGAATCAGACTGATATATCCACTAACATTCTCCTCCTCCTCCTCCCCCTCCCCCTCCCCCTCCTCCTCCTCCTCCTCCTCCTTCTTCTTCTTTTTAATTTTGAGAGAGAGAGAGTGGGCACGAGTGGGAGATGGGCAGAGAGAGACAATCCAAGCCCAGTGGGGGGCTGGATCCCACAAACCGTGAGATCATCACCTCGGCCAAAACCAAGAACCGAACACTTAACTGACTGAACCACTCAGGCGCCCCTACCCACTTCTAAACAGTGCTTGAATTTCTGAGAGTGCAGAAGCTGACCTTCTGTCCACCATGCAACTCTGCACTGACTCGCCAAGGCCCCAGCTTCTTGCAGGGAAGACTTTCAGGGAAAGAGTACTGGGGAATGAAGCAGTGCCCCCAACAGACGCCTCCAACAGAAAGGTGAAGGCACAGGCCCCCAGCACCCATAGACCACCAGTAATTAGATTTTATTCCCCCAAGGTAGAGTGACATCTAAACTGGGACACTTCTGAGAATCAAAGTGAGAATTACTAATAAATACGCCACAAAATCAGGGGCTGTCCTGGGCAAACTGAAACATACAGTCACCTTACTTGAAAGTGACCTTATTACTAACATGTTAAGTCCTTACCAAGTGCCAGGCACTGCAGAGTCAGGTATAACCAAAGTACAATGTCAGCTAACAGACGTTCGCAGGCCAACCGGTAGACAGGCAGGCTGGCTGTTTGGTCTGTCTGGATGCTCCCAACCTTGTCCAGTGTGAGAGCCCCTCCTACCCAGGCCAGGAATCCACCTGTAGGTGTTTGTGAGGTGTGGCTTAGTCTTGCTGCCTTGAACCAGGGGACAGCCAGCCATGTGGACCTTTGGGCACCGTGACCTAGTCCTTATAGCTGCTTCTTCCTTACTTCTGAAGTTGCTCCAGTTCTCCCTACTCAGCCCCTACGTAGCCCAGTCTCCGGCTTGCCTGGCTAGAACTGAGTCCTTGCCCAGCTACCCTGTGATCTGCACTGACCTTGCTGGGAGCACAATGAGACCCTCACCTGCCCAGAGTTCTATTCTCCCGTGACTCCCAGGAGGTGCAGCCCTACAGGCACCGGCTTGGGCTCACCACTTACCCTTGGACGTTGCAATTCAGATTCCTCTGAATTTGCAACCCCTGCCTCTTCCACAGTCTGGCCTTCCTGCAAATCACACAGCATTGCCTGTGTAGCCCACAAAAGGAGAAGCAACATACAAATGGGGACTAGGATCTTCTGGAGGTGACTAACAGAGGCGCGAGTAATCACTGTAGAGAGCAGGCAATGTCAGGGAGCCCTTCACAAAGGGGATACAATTGACAGGAGGGGATACCGGAGGTGGGGTGTGAGTTCTTGAAGCCAAGCAAGGAAGTGAGGTGTGAGGCAGGGTAAAGGAACTGATGGTTGGGCTATTCCAACTGACCACAGATTAGTTCTTCTAGAGATCAAATCGTGCCTCCCCTCCCCTTCAAAATATGCATGTGTAATGCAGCTCTCATTTTAAATCAAGACAAGAATATATTATATACATCACCATCATATGTGTGACCATTGACAATCCAGGACTCTATCCAGCCAGCTCACAATTCAACTCACCAAGTTCAGAAGCTCTTCGTAAGGTTGGTCCATTGAGTCTATGGCTCATGGCAATTAAGAAATGCATCTCAAACTTAGATTAGCAAAAAGTTTATCTTTTAACCTGATTTGATGCAACTCCCCTCCTCCCCCAAGCCAATATGATGCAAGACTCACTTGGGTTTACTGGAAATTATAATGGCAATATAGAAATCACATTTTATCCTCTGGAAAGAGGAATTTTAGCTGAACCATGTTTATTCCAATTATACATTTGTTTTTCAAGTAATTTAGTTGTGCTTCTAAAAGCATTACTATAGAGCAGTTTTTAATTTAATAAGACTAAAACTTGAGACCGAGGGCTTTTCAGAATAAGATGGGGCTAGAAAAGGGAAACATCAATGCTCTACATGGCCTGTATCAGCTCCCTGTGGGCAGTCCCACTCACTTTTGGGCCCCCTACCTCTGGATAAAATGGGAAGTGCCCTTGATGTAGATAATATAATGAATTTTCTTTATGAATTAATTGTGAGAGGAGAAAATTCCAAAAAGAATGAAAAGAATGACGTGTGGAGAGTGACTCAGAATAATCCGTGGCGGCTCGCAGAGTTAAGGGAGACAGTCAGGACCTCATTCATCCTCACGTGCCACATTCCTACACATTTTAGGCCACACGGTAACTACTGTCCACCTTAGCCACAGTTGTTCCACAGACGGAGGGTGGTGGCCAACCTTTGCTGAGCTACTGTTATGCACAGGCACTTCATAAACATGATCTCTGTGAATGCTCAACTCTGAGGCAGGACCTATCGCCCCCATTTCAGAGGTTAAATGGTTTGCCCAGGCAGACTGGTTCCTTCTTCAACCCTGTTCTACTCTGCATGGCCAGAAAGCCGGCCCTCGAGGCAGATTTCCTCAGATCCCAAGTTGGCCTGATGCCCACCAGGTTACTTCCATGAGGCTCTGGCAGAGAACTAGACCCTGGGCAGGAGGAAGGGTGAAGCTGGGTGGGTTTCCATCTTCCTCTCTCTGCAGGGGAGAGGCCAGCAGAGGCTGCATCCCCTCTGAGGTCCCCGTGGCTCCTGGGCTCAGGGACCAATCTGCTTCATCTCTCCAACCTGCATGGAGGGATGGTTTTCTGCTGTTGCTAATCGCTGGGTGGCTTCACCAATCCCCCGTTTGGCTTTGTGGTTCTTCCAGCATCTGTAACAATTCCCCAGATTAAGTTCTCAATAAAGATGCTGTTTCTTTCTGACTGGACCCTGAGTGATTCAGTGCTCAGAGTTGTAGCTGTTAAGTGCAAAGCCAGGTTCCTACCACTCTGCCAGCCAGGGCTGAGTTCTTCCAGATGCCTAGTGACTGGCTATGTGGCCTTGGAAGGTCTGTAAACTTCTTGACACCTCAGCCACTGATTTCATGACATGAGGAAAGTAATTACTTGCCCTTAATTACTGTAAAGGGCTTGGTAAGGCACGGGGGAGATACTAAATGTGAAAGCACTGCGTAGGCTGACTTGAGCAAGACTTTTACATTACTAGTCCTCAAGTCTCACTTGGCTGGGATTGCTGGACACAGAAGAAGTTTACTTGATATTGACTCCCCAGTTAATCTCATGGCTCTAAATGGCTAAAAATTACACAGAGCTGGGGTGCCTGGGTGGCTCAGTCAGTTGAGCATCCGACTTCAGCTCAGGTCACGATCTCACGGCTCGTGAGTTGGAGCCCCTCATTGGGCTCTGTGCTGACAGCTCAGAGCCTGGAGCCTCCTTTGCATTCTGTGTCTCCCTCTCTCTCTGCCTCTCCCCCGCTCTCTCTCTCTCTCTCTCTCAAAAATAAACATTTAAAAAGCTTTAAAAAAATTACACAGAGCTGCCTTCTAAGAGCTCACTGGGAGCTGACAAGCACTTTGTCCTCATAAAGAGAGGGAAATCGGTTGGCCACGGCGTCCGCGGCTTCCACAGGTATCTGGCATCTGGTCACCATGGACTGGGGCTGGCATCTGGACCACCACTTCCCGTGTTACTGATCCTGGCCCGCTGCTTTTGAAACATGGACTAGATAACAGTGCCTGCTTCCTAGAACTGTTGCTCGGTATTAAACAATGTAGAAATTAAATCATATAGAAATGCCTACTGAAGTTCTTGACACTGTCAGTAAATGTCAAATGTAGTCAATGTATTTGATCTTATCACTACTATTCTTATTAGCAGCACCATCATCCTCTCCTATGACAAGCATTTTACAAGGGTCTGATGCGAGCTTTCTCTTCTGCCTGTATTATTCCCAGATAAGCAGCAGCCTCAGATGCCTGCTTTCCTGGACATCTGCACGCACATCAAGCAGTCATCATTACATATGGGAAGGATGGCTCTCCTTCCCACCCCTGCCTCTTCCCTTTTTTTTCATTTCTATTCTAAGCACTTGGGAATCTTGGTTTCCCTATTTTTTTTTGTATCATACTGTGACAGAAACAAACTGTACTATCTAGCCTCGTGTTTACATAACGGGTTAAAGGGCTAATAAAAAACCGTAATACTCTGATTTCCTAACCTGTTAGTCTTTGCTATTATTTGTTGTAGTTATAAACAAGAGCATTTATGGAGAAAACACTGAATTATCTTTGGGTGATGGACATTCTCCCTTGGTGATAGCACCAGAAGAAAGTAGAGACTATATAGATCAGTGGTGTCCAAAACAGTATGAGTCACATATGTAATTTAAAATGTTTTAATTGCCGGGGCGTCTGGGTGGCTCAGTCGGTTAAGCGTCTGACTTCGGCTCAGGTCATGATCTCGCAGTATGTGAGTTCGAGCCCCGCGTCGGGCTCTGTGCTGACTGCTCAGAGCCTGGAGCCTGTTTCAGATTCTGTGTCTCCCTCTCTCTCTGACCCTCCCCTGTTCATGCTCTGTCTCTCTCTGTCTCAATAATAAATGTTAAAAAAAAAAAAAATTAAAAAAAAATGTTTTAATTGCCTTAAAGAATATAAAAAGAAACAGATGAAATAAGCTTTAATAGTTTATTTTATCTAACCCCAAATACTATCATTTCAACACATAACCAGTATAAAAACTATGAAGACACTTTGCCTTCTCTTGTCCTACTACGTCCCTGAAACCCAACACAGCATACATTCACAGCACATCTCAATTCGGACTAACCACAGTGCAGTGCTCAGTAACTACATGGGTCCAGGGCTAATGTATCAGACAGTGTAGGTCTAGACAAGGAGCTCCTTAAGGGTAGGGACCTATCACATTTTAACTCCAAATTCCTGCTGACATTTCTAGTGTGGTGCTTGCACAAAGCAAGCACTTGGCAAATTTCATCACTGATCTCGAGAATGAATGGCTGGAAAGTAGGGGCTGTCGGTCATAAATGTAAGCAAGGCCAGTATAAATTTCTTGGAAGAAATAACATTTTGTTGGTCTTACACTTTAAAACATTACAAATAAAGATCATTGCTAAAACTTCCCACAATCTTCACTCACCCTAATATCACCCCAGAAGCCACATTAATATATAAAGAGAAAGCAAAGTTAACTATCCTCCAAAAAAGAAAAATAAAGTGGGGGGGAGAGAGTGAAATAAAAAATGGCCCCAATCAGATCTTCATAACAAATAACCTCAATGAATCATCAAATACTATTTAAATGACTTCCTATGTCCAGTATTATGTAAGACACTGTAATGTATGCTTAGATACAGGCACAACTTGAAAAAGAATTAAGAACTAATATTCCAATGAGGTAATTTATGGAAATGACGAATACCTTTTTTTAAAAAAGCATACTTGACTTGAAAGTTTTTAGGGTTAACAAATGCAAATTACAGGTAGCTTTCACCTAGTTGATACAAACAAATCAACTTGCTCAGTCCCGATAACCATTAAAAAAAAAATAACTTGTACTTCCCTAAGGACACAAATTCACACTGTATAGAACTATAATACAGGTGCAGCCAAGGTTACGAAGGTAGCTCCTTTCCATCTGTGGTATAGAAATTGCATTTGCCAAATCCCTTTTGATTTGCCAGAAATTGCATTTGCCAAATCCCAGTGCTGCTGTCCATGGAAAGACTACCTGACTTTAGTCATGCATCTGGGACAGCTTCTCCATAAAATTCAACAGGCATCCCATTCCTCTCAAAAAAAGGAAATGGTAAAGCCTCAGCAAAAGTTTCATGCCTCCGCATGAAACTGCAAATATTTGGTGTATCTTCACTAAGTCTGTGAAATGAACTTCTAAGGAAAAGTCAACTAGCACTAAAGGTACTTACTTGAAAGGATGCTTTCTCTGGGGAGACAAAACAAAACAAAACAAAACAAAACAAAACAAAAAAACAAGCCTCTCCTTTACCATGACAGGACTGGTGTTTGCTATTTCTAAATACTCTTCATGACCAAATGGATTCAAAAGAAAAGGCATCTCGATGCGTCTGGCTCTATGCTAAAACTCCTGTCTGCTAGGGAAGGGGGAAGTGAGGTGATTCAACCAAGCGCAATACACTTGTGCTGAGAAGAAGCTCCATGGCCATGGTGGTTACTTTTTACCGGTAGAGAAAAGTCCTCATTTAACAGAAACTTGACTTATTCAACCTAGTAGAATTTCCGTCAGATCCCAGCCTTAACAGATTTATGGTTCTGTGGTTACTAATAAAATACCAGTGTTCAACTAGCCTTTTACATTTCCATCATCAAAATTCTCACAAAGCAGACAGCTAATGGCTTCATTTATTTGGTCAAGAACTGGCCCAATCTATTTGCTTCTTAAATTATTACATTTACTTTTCATTTTCAATCTGATTGAAAGTTGTTTGTGCTGTCTTTACATGAAAATAAAGAATGCTTTAAAAAATCTCTATAATGGCAACCTTGGAATATGTATACTTCAGAGGAAAGGAAGCAGAGAATGCATGAATCAAAATTTGTATCATTCATTTTTAAAAGCTATTTTTAGGCTTATCAGCTTACTCTTCCCAAGAAGCAGCATGTGCCTCTTCAGTCATTTAAAAAATTGTTGACATCTTCTGAATTTTATCTTGTGTCAGTTTTTCACATATTGTCCAATTTTAAACACAGATCTTTAAATTCTGTATAGCCACTTGTGCAGAGCCTGTGTTAATAAATGTCACATAGTTTTCAGTAACTCAATAATGTTGATGACAAATTTCATATTGCTGACAACCTGCTACTTGCTGAAATAATTAGTTTTCTACCTTAACTTGTGGCTTTCATCCACTCTGTAAATATTTACCTAGAGCCTGCCATGTGCCAGATGTTGCCGGGCCCTGGGTTTGCCAAGCAGAAGGCAGTCGCGGCCTTCCAGGCACTCGCAGGGCAAAGGCTGCTGTGCCTGTCTTTGAAGCCTCTCCTGCCGGGCAGTCTTCCTGCATTTCAGCAAATGTGGGAGGATGACGAGCAACGGCAGTAACAACTGACAGACTGGGTCCAAATCCTGGCCCCTCCTGCCAGTAGCTGATGACCATGGGCCACTAGATTCGTCCTCTGTAGGCCTCAGTTTTTTCATATTACAAAAGGAGAAGAATTTATTCCACAGGGTTGTTGTGAAAATGAAATCGGGAAGGAAAAGAGAAAAGAATCTGGCACTCAGAGACCCCCTGTTTTTAAAGCAAAGATAGATGAACTATAAATCTGAACCATGTACTGGTATATCAAATATTGAGGAGTTATATGCCACTGGGGTTCTCGGTAACCTGAGAGTCTGTCACCAGTTTGATTCCTGCATCCTGAGCTTCTCTGACAACTGACCTGTTTTGGGCCAATCTTTAGGTGATCATTTGCTCTTCCTCCATTAGAGCTTTAAAACCAGTTCTACCATGACCACAATGGGAGCTAAGGAACCCCTAGAGGCTGGCCCTTCCATCGATGGGGTAATTCACACCAGAAGAACTGCAGGGTCAGGAAGGAACTAACATAGTAATAAGCAGCTGTGGTGTGCCAGCCCCAGTGCTAGGTGAATCGCAAGCATTGCCTAGTGCAAACCCCACAACCACTCCTAGATGCAGGCCTTATTATCTCCTACCTTCTACGAAGAAGCCCAATACTCAGGGAAGCTAGGAAAGTTGTCCACAATGATGAACTTACAAGTAGCTCAACATCATTTCTCATGACTTCTCTTCTACTTACAGGGCCATTAAAGTCCTCAGCTTGGCAGATATCTGGCTGGTTGCTCCTTACAGCTCCTGTCACTGTTTCTGTTAGTTGGACAAGATCTCCCTCCTACAGATTAGAATTCCCTGTGTCTTGACTCCACTAACCGCTCCTATCAATATCTCCACGGTCGCTCAGGCTCACGGACAGCTTGTGACGTCACGTTTCCACGGATCACCTCATTTTTTGGTTCTCCTCCTCTTGGTCTCTCCACGGGGCTGGAATATTAAGAACGTCCCTAATGCTGATGAACACCTTTGTCCCTTTCACAAAGCTCTCCGAAATTGCCACTGGAAGCAAGCAAACACCCTTTCATGCTAACTGCCATCCGCTCTTACTAAGGGTGACTGCAGCCCACCTATGCGTCTGTACTCTGAGTAAGTGACTACAAAGAGAAAGGTGGCTTTCCATCTATTCCATGGTGAAACAGTCATCATCACTCCTCTTGGCAGTGTCCAAGCACTATAACAGAGAGGCGACAACCCTCAATCCTTTCATATATTCCCTTGTGCAGACAAAAGCACATGGAGTACACAAATTAAGCACAGGCACAGCCATGGGACTCTCAGTCCCCGAAGGAAATAAGCTAAAAATGATACTGGATTAGAATCAGAAGCCAAAGTCTCCCTCACCTCCACCCTTCAATGTTTGAATGTGTGTAAAAATGGAATATTATACTTATCAAGTATATTACTAACTTCAGGCATGAGACAGACCATGTTTATGCTAATTTGGCTTTTAGTTTAGTTTCAGTTCAACAAATAATTATTAAGCATTGTGAGCCAGGCACCGTGGAAGTATTAAAAAGCTTAAAGTATTGTGGAAATGGCAGAAATAACAATTTTAAAAGAACGTGATACGGAAGCATGCCCAGGGAGTTATGGGCACCTGGAGTGGGGCCACCATTCCCAGCCAAAATGTTTAGTTAGAGAAGGCTTCCTATGGACCCCTAAGCCTTAAAATAACTAACACACACGGAGGTCAAGTTACTACATCTGTTACTGAAGAAAAGAAGTAATTGAAGGAATTCCATAAAATCATCTCTTTGAAAATGATACAGTCCCACATCTAAAAATCAATAATGAACCCTCTTGCACTTGTACTTCTTGAAAGCAGTCAATCTCAGCTTCTTTTAAGTAATCTATTTACGCCTGAAATTGCTAGTCACGGGTCTGATTCTTAAGTCATAACCCTTAAAACATAGCTCTTCTTTTCCCCTAGTGGTGACACTCTCTTCTTTCTGACTGTCCATGTCAATTATGAATGATCATCCCTCTCAAAGACTGAAACACTGTTGAACTGAAACAAGCTCTAACACTCCTGCCCACACAGGAAGACTTATAATCTAAGAACCAGGGAAATGACTTAACAAAACCTCATTTTCCCAACATTCCAGACCTTCACAACCAATGGTAAATCTACTAAGCAAAATCAGCAGGTGGAATAGAAAGGAAGAGCCAGTGAAAATAGCTAATGGTAGGTTAGTTTTATTCTTAGAATTATTAGACATTTATTTCTTCTTTCACAAATCATAAGCTTAAAAAACAAATTAGCTCTGTTTATGTAATTCATTTCTTTTAAAAACAAGTATTAATACCTGTCAATGGGCCTTATTATTTAAGCTTTGCATATTAGAAAAGAAATACCCTGCACGCATTTAAATATGAAGACATAATAACATGGCTTTTTGCAGAAACTAGAATTATCCCATTTCCTATCTCGGTTGTAAACAACAATTTACCTAAATGGCTGAAAATAAATACTTTCATATTTTGACTGTCTTCACAATATATAGAAAAATGTAGTTTGCTTCTGACCTACAATGAGGTACAAAATCATTACATTTGAAAATGTGACTCCAAAATGCAATGGAATCCTTAGACATACGAAGGAATAAAATTCTCTCAAATGGTAATGTTACATGTCTTAGGATGCTTTTCTGGATAAAGGAGAAAAAGTCTCTATAATTAGAATGTCTCTGTCCCTATTAAAATTACCTCAGTTTAAATTAGTCATCACTAGCATTATAAATGCATGAGTCCGTGGTGGACAATTCTGGCCACATGGTTTGGTGACA
Source organism: Panthera tigris (assembly GCF_018350195.1). Taxonomy (NCBI): domain Eukaryota; kingdom Metazoa; phylum Chordata; class Mammalia; order Carnivora; family Felidae; genus Panthera; species Panthera tigris. The sequence continues at coordinate 132,937,881 of NC_056668.1, read as the reverse complement.
GCGTAGCTATGAAGACACTTGAAGCCGTTCTCCCATGTGGGCCATCTTATTCCCACAGAAATCACTCAACACTGTTTTGAGTCATGGCCACAGACCACAAACTTATGAACTTGGTTGGGCGTTTTATAAATCCAAAGGAGAGCTGGATTAGAGACTATGGTTGGATGGCAACAAGCTCAATCCCAAACAATAAACATCCCTTCACAACAGCTCTGTGCGTACAACTAGAAGGCAAAATGCACAAGCAAAAATAGTTGTGTGGGAGGGATGAGACCTGGAGGGATTTTTCCCCCTCCAGATGTTCTTTAATATATACTTTAGATCATCTTTAAGTTAATAGGAACAATTTAAAGACCTAAAACAATACTACTGCCATGGATAAACAGCTCAAAGCAAAGACCCACTAAGGGGAGATTAACAGATTAGCATTTGCATAGAATAAAGAAATGCAGAGACAAGTAAGGACATAGCTATGTAAAAATAAAAATATACTTAAGGGTAAAGTAATTTTTTGTCATTAAATATGGAAGAATGGATTATGTTTTTAGAAACCTTCACTCTGGCTTTCTTCTTTTTATTATTTTTTTTTTTTTCCAGTAAGAAAACATGCAGCTGTTGAACAGCTTCCCTCCTTTGAGGAAAAGAACAAGAAGAAAGGGCAATGCAGCAAGAGTAGTCAATGCTGTTGACAAAGACAGTCACTTTGCCCTTCACTGAGGGGCTCACAAATCAAGGGGAAAATGAAGACACAATTGCTAGACATTAAACACTAAATTAAACCAGGTGGGTCCGGGCAACCTCTAACACTTGCTTTTCAATTCAAAATGGGTGGAAAACCCTCTGCCCAGAAGTGTGAGTTTCTGTCTTGGCTTTGGGCCACGTTTCCTGGGTTTGATAAATGTAGTAGGTGCCAAAAGCTGCACTGATGATGACAAACACCATCCCCTTCGCCCCAAAAAAACACACATGCCCCAAAGTGGGAAAAGAAAAAAGAAATGGCCAGCCATGCAAATACTGTGGCTCAGAAGCTCCTCAAAATTTGCAAAAGCCTACATAAATTGGTACAATGATAAAAGGACAGAGTCTGGATGAAGAAAAAAGGCACAGTGAAGAACAGGTCTTAATTTTCCAGTTTGGAGGAAAATTTATATGGTATAGTCATATCAGTTCGTTGTGTTTTATGGAGTGTCTCCCAGGTGCCATGGACTTTTCTTTTTTAAGTTTATTCACTTATTTTTGAGAGAGCAGGAGGAAATGCAAGTAGGGGAGGGGCAGAGAGAGAGGGAGAGAGAGAGAGAGAGAGAGAGAGAGAGAGAGAGAGAGAGAGAACCCCAAGCAGGCTCCACACTGTCAGCACAGAGCCTGATGCGGGGCTCAAACCCATGAATCGTGAGATCATGATCTGAACCAAAGTCAGATGCTTAACCGACTGAGCCACCCAGGTGCCCTGCCATGGACATTTCTAATGTACTCTGGGTTTCTGGACAGGAAGCAAACACTTTCTCTGCCTCAGATGTTCCCTCCTTCCACCACTTTCATAGGGATGGAAGTATTAACCAGAAAACATATTTTTAGAAATGTGTATCCTGCCTACTTATAAAGAACCTTAAGTGACATATGGTTATAGCATAATATAAAAGAGCATAATTGGTGGGTGAAGAAAATAGAACATCTAAAAAAAGCTTTAAGAGAAGATGTCACCACACACCTGAGGTGAACAAACTGCTATAGTTAGATATGAAATTGTTGTGACAGAAAAGTCACAAATGATAATATACAGGATTACACAACTTCTACTGTCCAACAAAATTAAGCAAGCAAAAGTCTTTGCTGAGATTCTTCCAGAAACTAAATTCAAGATGCAGTTCATCACATGGTTCTTATATAAAGAGCACTGTGGAATCAAGTAGGTGGCAACTGCTTTTCTATCTAGGAAAGAGAAACCCAAAGAAGTGAAAGCCAACAATTAAATTAACCTTCAAGTGCAGTCACTGGACGTGATGCACAAAATATCAGTCTTTCGGAAGATGTACCTACACTTGAACCAAATAAGCCAAACTGCAAGCACCTTCATTGCCATTCTGAACTCGGTATGATGCCCCACTACTATTGAAACTTTCTCATAGAAGGTGAAAAAGAAGACAGTCACAATTTTAGTCAGATTACTATTGACTTTCTTTTCCCAAACCTTCAATATAAAACTTTAAAGTATGTTATTATTTGTAAAAACCTAACTGACAAAATATTTGCTTGCATTAAAATGGAAAGTATGGGGCTCCTGGGTGGCTCAGTTGGTTAAGTTTCTGGCTTCAGCTCAGGTCAAGATCTCAGTTTGAGTTCGAGCCCCGCATCGGGGGCTGACAACTCAGAGCCTGGAGACTGCTTCCGATTCTGTGTCTCCCTCTCTCTCTGCCCTTCCCTGCTTGCGTTCTGTCTCTGTCTCTCAAAAATAAGCAACCATTTTTTAAAAATTCAAATGGAAAGTAAACTGGGGAACAATGCACTTTTTTTTCATTTTTGCTGCTTAACTAGTATATTACCAATATTATATTATTAAAATAAACCCATAAAAATTATGACAATTGTAGTTAAGGGTGGTTTGATAAATTATACTTTTTCAAAAATTAAACCACATAGCCAATATAATTCACTTACACAGAGCACTCTGGGAGGGAGAGAACATATCCGTAAGAGTTCATGCCTTATACTTAGCAGGCTTTTAATCACACAACAAATGTGGCTTGTGTCCCTATAATGTGTAAGTCACATCATCAGGTGATTTTGAAATATTAGTCAAATTCAGAGATTCCAATTTGGGTTCACAATGGTCCTGGGGCACACTGTCCAAAACTAAACAAGGTAACAACAAAAACAAATTATTGATGCTGTGAAAGAGTAAACATTCCAAAGATAAAGACCTCATCATTCTTCACAATTGTCTTTTCTTGACAATTCTACTCTCTGGGCAAGTACCAGCTAAAAGTTCTAATAGAACAGACAGGGCTAACACACGAGTTTTCCTACACTTTGGCATAGGGCAAAATCTGGCTTCCTCTCTGCCAACAAAACTTCCTAATGTGAAAAGAGTCATTTTCAATAAGTTTCCAACCTCGAAAATTGTTGCTAGGATTCTGGGCTTGGTACACTGACATAATGTCGTCTGGCATCTGAGCTTGCCAATGCTTCTACAGTGAGAAAGCTAATGAGCTTGTAAGAATGTCCTTACATCATCACGTCCCCAAGAACACGGTGGCCGCCAGTACTTCTCCGGGTAGAGTATTCTTCTCCCTTGCAGTGGTGATATCCAGGCTAGACCCAAATTCACTGAACTGCAAAAGAACTGTCAGCAGGCTCCTGCCCACCCTCTTTCTACACCTTTCATATCTTTTCCCCTTGTCTCTCCTTCTATCATGTTACTGGACTAAATGTTCTCACTGGCAGCTAACTGCAATAATAAGGAAAATGAAGTTCCAGATTGCTGTCACTGGCCCCCAGAGCAAAGCATCAGTAACCGGTTTGTAAGCATTGATGAAAATGAGGCCCACTGATAAAGAAGCCACAAATATTTTTAATCTTTCTTGTAGCCATTCATTTTAAACCTTCAAATGACTGTCTTTTTTTGGTTAACTATCCTCTTATCAACAATAAAACAGGCAGGAAAGATCGCCACTTCTTGTCCTCTGACTACATTCCAAATACAAAAAGAAAAGTCTGAGATTGTCCGGAAACTGAATAATCAGCTCAAAATAATAATGTGGTTGGCTGAAAAGATTCCTGACACACATATCAAACATGCAAGAACTGCTGGAGGTCTTTGGGGTCCTACTGCATTAACACCTGACCTGCAAAGTGCAAGGTACCGAGCAGGGGTGCAAAACAGAATGAGACCAGGACCCTGTCCTCCAGAGGCTCTCACCACAGAGGTGAAAACACACACACGGCATCATAAGAGAAGTCATGAAAGGGCTGTGGTGCAGATGGTGAGCATGGGGTCCTGGGGGAGCACCTGAGGGAGCACCTCGTCTACTCAACAGTGGATCTGAATGGGTAAACATGGAAGGAACCGGCAAGACAGCATATTTCTGGTGGAAGGAACATCGAACAAAGAGTGGAGCTGTTGTCGGGGTGAACTGTGGAGAGAGGCTTCTCTAGGGCAGCCTGAGAGTGGGCTACGGGAGCAGCACAGTGAGAGCTGAGGCTGGAAGGTTAAACTGAGGCAATCACAGGAACCATGAATGCCAGCCAAGGAAGAAGCACTTACAGGACTCTATGTTCTAGGATATACTAGATTGAAATTGTTCCCCCTCTAATTCGGGGTGGGCAGGGAAGGGGAGGGGGAAGGAAATACAAATCATAATGTAAAGTGATGTGAAATAATTCCCTCAATAAGTACATACTCAATGGCTATTCTAATACCTAGCACAGTGCCTTGAATTTGGAAGACTTCAATACTTTTCAAATGAATAATGTCCATTATGTATAAGGCTCAGTACTAGACAATATGGGGTTACCAAAAGGAACAAATATTGATTCTACCTTTAAGGTGCTTCCACCTAAAAATATGGGTCCCAACAGAAGACCAGGAGTCTGGGACTCTGGCTGGTACCAATAAGGGTAACTTGTTTAGGAGGGAATGATCTATGATAAGCCAGCCCCCCAAATGCCATTATAGCGTGTGCCAACAGAAGACTCAAAGTTCAAAAAGCAGCTAAAGATTAATTAAGTCCCACAAATAAGCACAACAATCTTCTCTCTCCCCCTCTTCCCACCATCCCTTGAGGGGAAAATGCTTACCTAATGACCTTCCTTCCTTTATTAGATGACCGTATACAATGAGCATTGCTGGTGATGCTTAATTTTATGTGCCATCTTGCATGGACTATGGTGTGCTGCTGTTTGGTCAAACACTAGTCTAGATGTGGCTGTAGAGGGGTTTTTTTAAGAGGTGATTAATATTTACAATCAGTTTTGTTTAAGTAAAGCAGATTAACCTCCATAATCTAAGTAGGCCTCATCCAATTAGTTCAAAGCCTTAAGAGCAAAGACTGAGTTTCCCAGGAGAAGGAATTTTGCCTCCAGAAGGCAACACAGAAAATCTGCCTGAGTTTCCAGCCTTCAGACTCAAGACTGCAACATCAGCTCCTACCTGAATCTCCAGGCTGCTGCTGGCTTATTCTATGGTTTTGAAACATGCCAGCCCAAACAATCACTCGAGCCAATTCCTTAAAATCAGTCTCTCATTCTCTCTCTCCATTTATAGCCATATGAATGTACACACATACCTCTATCAATTGTCTCTCTCTCCGTTTATATTAGTATGTATATACATACACATACATACATATACATACATGTGTGTGTACACACACACACCCTATCAATTGTCTTCTCTGGAGAACCTTAATACCATTGTGATCTGGACTGTGGCCTCTTATAACCATCCCCTTTTTTCTCAATAGGCGTTTGAGAGGTCCATTTTGCTCCTTTGCCAGTTTCTTCCCCAGAGGAAATCACCCAGATGAGCAAGATTCAGTGTTGCCTTCTCCTATCAGTTCATTCTACAATGGGACCAGAGGCCCCATCAGGTACCATGTGGTCAGCCAGCCTAATGCAGTCCAGCAGGAGCTCACCTGAACCAGACCTGAGCCAAGGAGAGCCAGGTCTCCTGAAAGACTAGCAGCAGCTTTTCTGCTGGCAAGAGGGGTCTGAAAGAGGATGGCTTCCCCAAGGCTAGGACATGGCACTCAGATGAGCTTTGCCCCCACGACTCAGGGCACCTCAATTCAAAAGCTTCCTTTTCCCAATTCAGACACCCTAGACTTCTGCCCAACCAGTCTCCAGCCATTCAGCTTAGGGTACACCTTCTCACCTCCCCCCACCCCCCACCCCCAGCCACCTGGAAGAATCTCCATGGTATAACTCCAGGATGTGCCTGTGTCTGAGCATCCCATGGCCTGGAAGCCCTTTGGCAAGGCCCACCCCCTACCTGAGCCTCTCAGACCTTTCCACCAGTGTGAACATTCAAAAGAGCTACATCTTCTGGACCCTGCAATTTGGAAGTCTAATCCTTCACAGGGGTCCCAAACTATTTTAATGAAAACCCCTAATAAGCTGTTCATGTGCTCCACACTAGATATTTCAAAGTAGTCAAGCCTACTACCTAAGAGAGCAAGGGCCTGAAATCTGAATGATTCTAGGCTTCAGTGAGCTGTGCCTTGAAGAAATGAATGAGGAACCAAATCCTAGCCTCAATTCCTCCTCATTACTCGGGAAAGGCCACCAGGATTTCCCTGGGAAACCAGCCTCAAAAAGGCCCTGTGAAAAGTCTCCATGTTTATCAAGGGCCTGTCTTTCTACCTCTGCCCTAGTGTCACCTGAGGCTTGGGTAAAGAACATGATTTGTTCTTTGAGACCTTTTAGAGGAAGGCAGTACTCTTGGAGTCCAGAATGGGATTCTCCATTCTCACTGCCCCTTCTAGACAGCCATACAAGGTCTTCCACTCGAGCAGACCTCCTCATATCAAAAATCCGTAATTAAGGGGCACCTAGGTGGCTCAGTCGGTTAAGTGTCCAATTCTTGATTTCAGCTCAGGTCATGATCTCACGGGTTCATGGGATCAGGCCCCACATCAGGCTCCGTGCTGACAGTGCACAGCTTACTTAGGATTCTCTCCCCTCCTCCCTGTCTGCCCCTCCCCTGCAAGCGTGTGCTCTCTCTCCAATAAATAAATAAACATTAAAAGAAAAAAAAATCCGTAATCAGGGAAAAAGAGCCAGCACCAGAATTGAAACCAGATGGAAACAGGAGCCTCTGGAGGAATTCCAAGTGCCTCCACTATAGACTTTAGCCCTTTCCTTCATTAGGACAATTTTCAAGACTTTTCAATAAGCGCATATTATATAAAGTTAAGACGTAATTGCACTTTCAAAAGTTATTAAATCTTTATGCTACTGGGCAAAGACTTTAGGACTTAAATTTCACTTAGCAAACAATATAAGACACAGGAAGATAACCATAATCCAAAATGGGAACTCTTAATACCAGCAGGAAGAGAGGCCCAAAGCACTGTGGGAACTCAGGGGCAGAAGGGATCATGTCCATCTGGGTGACAATAGTCTGGAGCTCTTAAGAGTACCCAGCCTATATGCCCAGGTGTCTCCCAGACATTCCTTCCTGGTGGTTTCAAGGGCACTTCCATTTCAGCATATAGCCAACTGGACCTAGCTGGTCCTCTGGAGGTGTTCCCACCTTAGCAAGGGTTTCACCATCCATGGGCTAGAAGCCTAGGAACATCTTCGACCAATCCACCCTTCCTTCTGCTCTTCCTGTTGATGTTACCTCTAAAATCCGGCCCAAACCCATTCACTTCTTTCCTCTCTACCACCATCATTATGTCTCTGGGTTCCTCCAAAGGACTCCTGGCCTGCTACTGTCACTCAGTCCTGTCCTCTAACCCACTGTCCACTAAAGCTATGAGATATGGTCTTGATGTCTGTTTGCCTAGAACTCTCCATGTTTTCCCTTCTGTAGCTGGATAGAAATAACGCTCCTTCAGGTGGCCCATGGCGGCTTGTCAAGACTGGGCCTTCCTTCCCAAGTCCCAGCTGCATGTCCTGTTTCCCTCTCCCTGCCATTCTCTCTGATATGTCACAAGCCCCATCATCCACTGGTCCTTTGCCTGTGCTGCTCCATTGGCCCTTCCCTTCTTCTCCTCTCTTGGCTTAGTTAACCCCTACTCAGTCTTCAGATTTCAGAACAACTGTCATTTCCTGGATCTCTGTAATTACTTCTAGTTCTCCTATGATGTGTTCCTTCAGTTCCATTTAACTCCTGTCCAACACCTGCCATCGCTGTAATTTTATATTTATTTCTCTCATTATGATGGACATTTGTCTCTCCCATTAGACTCTAAGCTCCTTGAGACCAAAATCATGACTATTTCTACTCCTTGATATCTAGTCCAGGGTCAGAAACTTGGCAGAACCTAAATAAAAATTTGCTGAATTAATGAGTATATGAAACATACAGGCCCAAGGTCAAAATGGAACAGTGACAGGAGCAGTATCTGAGTGGAGACTCTTCTCACTACCTCTGATCACACTGTAGGGTTCCATGTTTTCAAGAACAGTACTCTTTAAAATTCATGTTTTTCCTGTCACTACCTTAAGCATAATTTTAAAATAGTTAAGATTTCTGGTAATTTAAATAGTTAAAAAAATTCATTTGCTAAATCTGGTTAACTTTAAATATCACTTTTTTGTTCTTATTTCAAATATTTTCATTGACTAACTACAACGTTTGAGCACAGTGCTAGGTATTAGGAATATAAAAACGAGTAACACATTTCCTGCCCTATATATATTGTAGGCTTTGGAGCCCCGGCACCTAGGTTCAAATTCCTGGCCAATCACTTAGGAGCAATGTCATATTAAAAAAAAAAAAAAAAAAAAAAGGCTTAAACTTCTCAGGTTTTAGTTAACTCACTTGCAGAACAGGGACAATAATACTAAGTGATAGGTTATTCAGAGATGTGTCATTTTGTGTGTAGGCATTATTATCGGAGGGGTTTTTCAGCACTTTTATGAGTACCAGCTAGAAATACAAGTTAAATAACACTGTTCTCTACTTTCAAAGAATTCACAATCAAAGGGGTAAATAAATGATTAGTAAACAAATAACTTTAACACAGAGTCATAAATGCTATACTCGAGTATGTATAGTTTGCTGGCATAGGTCCAGAACATACAATTGTATTATCTGGTTTTATTATCTATTTGTGAATTAATTCATGAATTACTGTATTTATAATTACTGATGCACAATTTACTTTTCTCTTAAGACAAGCTGTTTTTTTGTCTTTATGACTATGATGGCCTGTTACCTTTTTCAAAGTTTGATAAGACACATTACTTTAAAAAATTATATATGTACATATATACATGTACATGTGTATATAAACACACACATATTCTTTTTTTTAATTTTATTTTAGAAATATGAGCTGGGGAGAGGAGCAGAGGGAGAGAGGTGGGGGCAGGGGAGAGAGAGAGAGAGAGAGAGAGAGAGAGAGAGAGAGAGAGAGAGAGAGAGAGGGAATCCCAAGCAGATCCCATCCTCAGTGCTGAGCCCAATGCAGGACTCGATCCCATGACCTAAGCCAAAATCAAGAGTCAGACACCCAACCAGCTGAGCCACCCAGGGGCACCTACACACACATATTCTTTACTTTTTACTACTAGTGCCTATTATCTTTAGGAATCAAGAAGAGGGAGGTTTTAGTACATTGAGGCAGTTTTTTCAAATCTCTTATTCAGTATATGTTTTCAGTTTAGAAAGGTTCTCTTAATTCCTTTTCATGTCAGTTGCTCTTGGTTTTATTTTTCAAAGCAGCTTTAATTGCTTTTGCTCTCTTCACATTTGAATTACAGCGCACCAAACTGTTATGATACCAAGTTTTATCAGTAGTAGGCAATGCCACAGGGCAGAGCAAGGATTATGAAAATATCAATGAGTACCTCCATTACTTTAATTCTCTTCACTGATTATTTATAGTTAGGTCATTAAAAACAATTGACTCTGAATTATTAATACTAAAGAACTATAACAGCATAAGAATCAAGCATGAAAAGTCCTAGGGGGAATAAAAGATCCTGGGGGGGGGGGGGGCTCCTCCCAACTACAATGAGAATCCAGAGAACCTAACATTTGGGTTATGAGACGTGCTAGCAGCTAAGGTCTACCATGACTCAGGGACAGAGAGGCTTCATTCTGACCAGACCTTATCAGTATGACTCTGCTAGCTTACCCTTTTATTCCAACACAACCCACCAGACCATAAGCTTTCAAAATAAATCTATTTTAAAATAATCTTTTTAATATCCCTTCCTCTTCGTTCCGGCAACCAACTTTCTATTCCTTATAATCAACTGCCACATAAGGAGAATGTCTGCTGCCCCTGTAATCAGTACCACTCCTGTCTATCCCCAGGCTTCTCCGCTCCCTGAGCTTGTCCAGAACCCACACAGATCTCGGATCATTCCTGCATAACTGCCATTCGCCTTGCTCGTCAGTCCCAGCTTTTTCCCAATAGGAGCTGAGACCCTGGGCACCCTGGACCACCATGAACATCAGAGGGCTTGACTCCTGCCACGCAAATCCCCTACTCACCCAGTGGTGATCTCTGCTGGATATCTATGAAAGGCTCCTCAGGCCTTTTCCCTTCTCCATCTTTATCCTTCGTGGGTGATAGATGACTTTGCTCCCTACATTGCTCAGAAGGCCAAGACTCTTGCATTTCCTACAAGGAGGGAGGGGTTTCAAAAACTCTTGATTTGCCTCCACCTCCCTCCCTACCCTCAGTCTCATCCAATGACCTTGTGTCCTACTTCATCCACAAAATAGATGGCATCAGATGGGAATGCTCCTTAGCTTCCGGTTCCCTGTTTTCAACTCCATTCTGGTTAGAAACACTATCTCTCTCTGGTGTGAAGTTAGTGGCCCCACCTGTGCTCTGGACACTGTTCCTTTCACACAGCCTTCAAAGGCTCATCAACTGCATCAGTTAACCTTCAACCAAACCTCAGCCTTTTCCCTGCTATTGGCACTTTCCCTCAGCATTAAACTTCTTCAAATCCTTTCCATACTAAAACAGCATAAACCAGATTATTTTCCTCCACCTCATGTTCTACTATATTTCCATTTTCCATTGACTTGCCTGTCTCCTCTAACAGATTAGGCTCTTTTGAGGGCCGGGACTGTATCTTATTTTTTATTATATTTCATTGCTGAGCTTGGCTTGACATGTAGTAGGTGCTCACTAAGTGTGTGCTGAATGAAAAAAATGAGTGAATAAAGTATATGCAAGGGTGCAGTAGAAAGGTCTGTGGATTTGATACAAGAACACCAGAGTCTAGTCCCAGCCTCAATATCTGCCACTAAATTTCTGTTGACTTCAACTGTGAAAAGAGAAAGTTCTGCAAGACTATCTCTAAGGCTACTCTAGCACTGACTTCCGTGACTCTAGTACCTTATAGCATGAGGGAGTTTTATGTTGTAAAGGTTAAAAGGCTATCCTAAGGAAAATGGCCAACTCTCCATCTCCACTGAAATGAAAGGACACATTTTAATCAAAAGTATTTCATCTAGAAGACATTTTTGGTTTTTTAATTCCAAGAACATTAGGCCCTAGCATGTTACTAACAACAGAAACTTTGGGTATTTCATTGAACGTAGATGATTGGATTATTTGAAATCTTATTTAAGTTTCCTTAACCTGATAAATATTCAAACTGTAATGCCCAGCATCTAATCAATAAGTAAGTAGTTAATGAAATTATCTTCTGTGTCTTCCGGTGACAACAGTCACCGGAGGGGACAAAGAAGGGGATGAGATATATTCTCATCTTTAAGAAGCTTCAAGTACAATCAGGAAAATAAGACTAAAATGTGTTTTAAGAGCTGATAGAAAATGGAAAGGATTTAAGAAAGGCTTCTGAGGGAAGGTGAGGTTTATGTCTGGGGGGTTGCTTATTCATCCACAAATGAGACATAAAGGAACATGATTCAACCGAAGGTACTGACTTTAAACGTAGATTTGGAGAGATGTTGGCAGTCCTTGAAAGCTAGGGAGGACGTGGGAGTGAAGCAGGCAATCCCGACAAGGAAACCACGTGACTGAAGGCACAAACGGGAGAATGTAGCTGGCTCCGTGGCAAATGGGCGGGAGGAAGGAAGCGGGACACAGAGGGTAAAGGCAAACCCCCGGAGTCCTGAGAGTCAGGGCCAGGAGCTAAAACCAATGTTGCAACAAATAAGGAACAGCGGAAGATTAGTGGCTTGACTACAGTGGTATTCAGAAAGTGTTACTAGGCAGCGATTGCCCAGAGGTCAAAGGCTAGGCAAGGTGCGCAGAACCAGGGTGGTGGCACCCACAGGAGCTGGGTGAACTGACAATAGTCAGCAGATGACTCTACAGAGGAGAGAGACTTCTAGATTTCTCAGTTAAATCACTAGAAAAGGTGGTGCCACTTACAGAGATCAGAATAATGATGGTGCTTTGTTGAAACAAATAAATGCTATGCATTTACCTAGTTTTAAAGAGAAAATGACTTTCCTTTCCACTTTCTTTTCTCCCAAAGAATCACAAGTTTTCAGGTTGGAAAGGACAGGATTGTTGGACAACTAAATGAAAAAGTTCTGAATGCGGGCGGGATACAGTATGGATAACCAGGTAAGTGTTTAAGGACAGAAGTATGTTGAAGAAGCTGCTAGTGTAGTGGTGCTAGGTGCTGCTTAGGAGAGCTCTCCAAGGGAGAAAATATTTATTCACAGAGGAGAGTACGGACCCGAGGACAGAGCCATGATGGATGTCTATCACCAGGCAGCAGGAGGGAAGGTAACCAGCAAAAGCAAGCCAGGAAGGACTGCTCTAAAAGCAAGAGAAGAATCATGATGGATAATATGAGAAAAACCAGAAGGAAAAATATATATTCTCATGAAAGGCACAGTCAGCAACATTAGTGGGATGGAAAGGCAAATGTGAGAAATAGTGAACAATAGACCTTTGGGTTTTGCAACATAAAGATCAAGGGCAGCACTGAAGAAGGAAGTTGTTCCACAGACCGTCAGTTTGGAGAGGCTGGGAGATAGTGGGCATGAACCATGTGTTCAATGTGTTTTGTCGTCACAAGGAATAATAGAGAACAGGAGTACAAAGGCACATACTATTATGATAGTGAGGCTTAAGTGTGTGGCTGAATTCAGAGGGAAAGGCAGAAGACCCTGGAGAGAGTGAGGATGAATGCGGAAGCAAGTGCTGGGGCAGGGAAGAGTTATATGTCATCAGGTACAGGTGCAGCAGCCAGCACAGAAGCAGTTGGAACACCCTTTCTCTGCATTTGGATGGGAAGCTGGAAGGATATATACAAAGATGGCCAGAGGTGCTGATGAGGCTAACTGCAGAAGTTAAACTTTGGCAGTGGAAAACAGAATGCAAAAATAACTAATCCCAATAAAGGGGTAAGGGTGTTAGGGGCAAAGTCTACAAGAGTCACAGTATCCCGCCAGCGGGGAGCACAGCTAAAGGGAACCAGAAGACTCCCCTGACAGTTCTAAAGACCTAGCATTGCTCCTGACATAGGTGTGCATTCAAACACCATATTAAACAAATACTTACTGAAAACACATTGTCAGCTTGGTTAGAGCTTAGAGGGACAGAATAGAATAAGGCGAAAACTAATGCGTGAGTTTAAAAGTGGTTAAAAGTGAAGTCTTGCAGTTACCTGCAGTGACTTTTAGTTTTTATACAAAAGAATTTGACATCATTATTTTAAGCCAGTACTTTCATTTTATTGTCTTTGTGATCTTCTTATCAGGAATTTAGCTCAGTCATTCAAGGTAGCACTTATTTCAAGTATCTGCCAATGATTCTAAAGAACATAATGGCTTCACCTATTTACAAAGTTTCAGGGAATAAACTGCACATGGAATTATTTCTGCTTCTTCTGCTTCATGTTTAATTTGCTTTATTACACTTTTGCTTTGACCATTGCACCCACATTTATTTTTCAGACACCAGAAATAAAACACGGAAGAATGAAAACACTGAGTATGTGAGCTGCAGCGATGTGACATTTCTGTAAACGTTGTTTAAAAAATCTAGCTTTATAATTACCTACAATTAATGGTTTATTGCTCATCCTTTTCTAACCTTGGCTTTTAAAGTTTTATGGTAGCTAGGCATTTAAAGGGATTACAGAACTGCTCAAGAAATATAAATGCCACTGAGTGGAAATTATAGCTTAATATTGCATGAATTAACAGGTATTTTAAAGTTCATCAGGTACACTAAATGAAAATGAGAAATCAACTCAAAAGTTAAACACATGCACTCATCTTTTTAACATTTTTTCATTTTTATTTTAGAGAGAAAGAGAACGAGAGCACGAATTGGGGAGGGGGGGCAGAGGAAGAGGGGTGGGAGGGGGAGAGAGGGAGAGAGGGAGAGAGGGAGAGAGAGAGAGAGAGAGAGAGAGAGAGAGAGAGAGAGAGAGAGAGAGAGAGGAAGTCAGTCTCAAACAGGCTCCATCCACACTCAGCACAGAGCCCAAGCAGGGCTCGATCCCACAACCCTGGGATCATGACCTGAGCTGAAATCAAGAGCAGGACACTCAGGTGACTCGGTTGACTAAGCCACCCAGGTGCCCCTGCACTAGTCTCTTTAACATTACATGATAGTTATGACCCATCATAAATAATAAATTCTCCCCAAGACTTACTTCTACATCTACTATTAAAGACACAGTGGTGCAAACATTACAAGTTTTATTATGACTCATAGGAACTTTTGAAGTTTTCTCTAATGTTACTAATTCTACCCATCTAATTCTTTTCTGAGACAAGTTAAATATCCACCTTGGGATTATCTGACCTGTATACGATAAACATCCGTGAACTTCACCCCTAGTTCACTGAGGGAAGAAACTACTAAGATGTTATGTAAGCTGACAAGTGTTAACTAGAACTGCTATGGTGATCATTTTTCAATGTACACAAATATCGAATCATCATGTTGTACACCTGAAACTCACACAACGTTATCTGTCAATTATGGCTCAATGTTTTTTATTTTTAAAAAGGAATTACTAAATTGTAACTATTAGACTTCTGGAAAATTAATTATCATGTTACTACCAATTAAAAATAATTATATGAATGTTGTATACCTGTGAAAAAAAAAGAATTTCGGAGGACAAGCTTCTCCAGAGCCGTGATTCTATTTTACGTGCTTGTTACACGTCTAGGCATACTACCACAAACAGAGAGGACATACAAAGTAATATCTGGTTGCAGTGCTATTTTTCAACTTTTAAAATTTGTTTTTATCAAAATTTGTTTAAAGTAATTCTTGTTTATTGTAAAAATTCAAAATTATAGTAATACCTGAAGTGAAGTCACTCAGGTCCTGTCCTTTGCTCACAGGTAAATACTGTTAACTATTTCATACCTATTTCTCCAAAATATATTTGTAAAATTTTTTATGTTTATTTATTTTTGAGAGAGACAGAGAGACAGAGAGTGAGCAGGGGAGGGGCAGAGAGAGAGGGAGACACAGAATCCGAAGCAGGCTCAGGCTCCAAGTTGTCAGCACAGAGACCAATTCGGGGCTCAAACTCATGAACCATGAGATCATGACATGAGCTGAAGTCAGATGCTTAACTGAGTGAGCCCCCCAGGTGCCCCTCTCCAAGATATTTTTAATGCATATAATACTGTGTGTGAATGTGCACACACACAACCTATTTTACAAAAATGAGATGATACCATACCTGCTATTTTGCAACTTGTTTCACTCACTTAACAATGCATCTTGGACATTTTTTCACGTCACTTTCCATAAAGATCCCCTTTATTTTTCAGGCTTGTATAATATTCCCTTATTTAGATTAGATATAACACAATTTGTTGAACCAGTTCCATACTGATGGATATTAGCACTTTTTCTATTTTTTAATTTAATTTAATTTAATTTAATTTAATTTAATTTAATTTAATTTTATTTTATTTTGTGATTATAAATAGTACTGAGTGAAATCCTTTGTCCTTTTATAAGAAATGCTGTGGGTTGGGGCGCCTGGGTGGCTCAGTCGGTTAAGCGTCTGACTTCGGCTCAGGTCATGATCTCACTGCTTGTGAGTTCGAGCCCCACGTCAGGCTCTGTGCTGACAGCTCAGAGCCTGGAGGCTGCTTTAGATTCTGTCTCCCTTTCTGCCCATCCCTGGCTTGCACTCTGTCTCACTGTCTCTCAAAAATAAATAAACATTAAAAAAAATTTTTTTAATAAAAAAAAAAGAAATGCTGTGGTTTAATTCATAGCAGAGAACTTTCTGGGTCAAAGGATATAAATATCCAAAATTTTAACAGCTATCACTAAGGTGTGTATCACATGCTGTCTATCACTACTACCAATAGTAGAAAAGAACACCAATTCCCCCACCAACCCCCCCCACCCTGTGCACTCTCCAGAACAAAATGTATCATTCTTACTCCTTGTCCATGTGACACTATTTTAATTTAAATGTCATTGAGCATATTTTAGATTAAATCTGCCATAACCATTTAAAGCACTTCTGCCTTTACAATTAGATATTTCAATATTAAATGTTAGTGCTATCCTGATTTTTAGGTTCCATACATCCTAAACAAAAAAATCTATGTGGCAAAAGACGTTTCCAAAGACATACATTTCATTATATTTAATAATAATGTAACTTAATGTTTAAAAAAGATTTGAAAACATAGCCAAATATGAAAAACAAATCAAATTATCTACACCATAGAGATAACTGTTAAAAAACTTTTATTCTATGCATCTATTTAATGTACATATATTGCTTTTCTCAAAATGTAATCATACCACATGCTATTTTATATCCTGCTTTGCTAAATAAAGACATTAGCAATAATTCCCCTGTAATATTAAACACTGTTTTTAAAAATATGATTTTTAAAAAAATCACATAATGTCTCTTCATTTAACTGTCACTACTGGACACTTACCTGGGATTTTTGATTATTACAAATAATGTAGAAACGCATCTTTGACTGCATCTCTGAATATTCCATTAGGTTAGAGAGATTCTTAAAAGTGGTTCGAACAAGCCCTGTATTTTATTTTATTTTTAAATTTTTTAATTTGAGTACAGCTGACACACATGTTACATTAGTTTCAGGCTCACAGCCTAGTGATTAGACAGTTCTAACCTTTATGCTCACGGCAAGCGTACCTACTACAAGTCATCATACAGCACTGTCACGGCACCATTGACTATATTCTCTATGCTGTACCTTTTATTCCCAAGACTTACTCTGTATTTTAAAATAATAAATGATATCTTTATAATATCAAGTCTTTAGAGTTTTACAGCCCCATCTATATAGGTGACTCCTCACTTTCTTAGGATATGACAGGTACCATGGTCGAACTGAACTTTATAAATAAACCAGAAATGTGTCCTTTATTTTTTGTAAAATTGTTTGACTTTGGATATCAGCATATTTGGTTGACAAAGCACTAATTGTGGAAAGACTTTTACCACATTTTTCTCAGAAATCATCTAATCAAGGACAGAAAACTAGAGATGAGAGCCTCTGAATAAAAAATAAGCATTAGTCTTTAGTATATCCACAAAAAGTGATCTTGTATTAGGCCAAAAAGGAGCACTCAAAAACATTCCCAAAACAGAAAACATACAGGTGAAATAATATCAGAAGAATCCTACACAGGTAGACATTTGAAAACACATTTTCACGGCGCCTGGGTGGCTCAGCCGGTTGAGCGTCCGACTTCGGCTCAGGTCACGGTCTCGCAGTTCGTGAGTTC
This sequence comes from Panthera tigris, assembly GCF_018350195.1. NCBI lineage: Eukaryota > Metazoa > Chordata > Mammalia > Carnivora > Felidae > Panthera > Panthera tigris. The sequence continues at coordinate 132,920,500 of NC_056668.1, read as the reverse complement.
GAGCCCCGCATCAGGCTCTGTGCTAACAAACAGCTCAGAGCCTGGAAGCTGCTTCATTCTGTGTCTCCCTCTCTCTCTCTCTCCCCCTCCCCTGCTCATGGTTTGTCTCTCTCTGTCTCTCAAAAATAAATAAATGTTAAAAAAAATTTTTTTAAACACATTTCCCAAAAAAACCCTGTAGGTTAAAGGAAAAACAAACCAAAATGGAAATCATCAACTGTATAAAAATGAATTGTGTAAGAGTGCTGTCCGCTACATCCTTTGTGCTGCTGGAAAAGTAGCACTGAGGACAACTTACAGCCCTAAATTCCTATTTAGAAAATAAGAATAATAAAAACTAAGTAGGCTACACTTTCGATTCAAAAGCTAGAAAGGGGCACCTGGTGGCTCAGCTGGCTCAGCATCGGACTCTTGATTTCAGCTCGGATCATGATCTCACGACGGTAGGATCAAGCCCTGTGTCAGGCTCCACACTGGGAGTGGAGCCTGCTAGGGATTCTCTCTTTCCCTCTTCCTCTGCCCCTCCCCCCCTCAAAAAAGAAGAGAAAAATCATATGATTGTGTTAATTACTGCAGATAAAATTATTTGATAAAACGCAAAACATATTGTAAGACTCTTCACAAATCAAAAACAGAATTTTCCCTAATCTGATAAAGGGAACCTATGACAAACCAATGATAAGCTTTTGATTTAATGATGAAATGCTAGAAGCATCCCAATTGAAGAATAAGACTCAGATCAGCCAAATCAATATCTCAAGAAAAAAACAATATAAGACATATATATTAGTAAGAAAGACACAAAATTGTCGTTATTTGCAAATTTTTAAACTGCATGAAGAGCCAAGAGACCAAACTATTAGATATATAAGGATGTCAGCAAGGAGATGAAATACAAGATCAAAGACAGAAAAATTATTAGCTTTTATACATATTAGCAGTCAATTAGAAAAGCTTAGAAATAAATCCCATTCAAAATAACAATTTGAAAATGCCGGACATACAAGACTGTTAAGAAAAAATATGTAAAACTTTGCTGGAAAACATAAAGTAATTAAAGAAGAGATATAGCTTGTCCCTAGATGGGAATTCTCAATATTAAAAATATCTAATTTTTCCAAAAATTAATTTGTAAATTTAATGTAATCTCTAAGAAAATACCAAATTGGAATTTGCAAGAAATCTGACATGCTGATACAAAAAAATTAAAACAAATGAATAAACGTACAAGAGAGCTGAGGCAATCTTGAAAAGAATAGGGGCGCCTGGGTGGCTCAGTGGGTTAAGGGTCTGACTCTTGATTTCAGCTCAGGTCATGATCTCACAGTTTGTGACATCAAGCCCCACGTCAGGCTCTGCACTGAGAGCACAGAGCTTGCTGGGGATTCTCTCTCTCCCTCTCCCCCTCCTCCCTCTCTGTGTGTGCATGTACACACCCGCACACACTCTCTCTCAAAAATAAACATTAAAAAAAAAAAAAAAGAACAAAGGTCTTGCCCTACCAGTTATCAAAAAAACATTGTAAAGATACAGCACTTAAAACAGCATGATGCTAGTGCCTGAACAGGTTCACAGAACAGAACACAGACACCAGAGACAGCCCAATGAATGCAAGGGAATTCAAAATATAAAATCAGCATTCCAAATCATAGGAAGAGGATTAACTGCTCAACAAGTGGTGTTGAAATAATTAGCAGTCTGTTTGCAAAACACACAAAATTAAAAGCAAGAAAATCTCTTCTTCACACAAGTCACAAACACACACAAAAATATCCCAGAATAATTAAAGACCTAAAACCTAAAGCAACATATAAGCAGGACCAACTACATAATTTGTGGGGCCAAGTGCAAAACGTAAAGCAAGACTTTTAAGGTGGCAACAGCAGAGAATTAAACAAGGTGGGGAGGAGATGGAGAGGCTTCTGAGCCCAAGGAAGGTTATGTCTTACTACATCTGAATTTAAAATTTCTGCCTGACAAAAGAGATCGATAAAGTTTAAAGACAAGCCACAGAAGAAAGCATTTATAACAAATATGAGACAGAAAATTAATACCCAAATATATAAAGAATGCCTATCAATCAATAAAGAAAAGATAAATAATCCAATATTTTTTAAGTGGATAAAGGATATACAAGAGTAGTTTGCAAAAGAGTAAATTAAAGTGACATTAAACATGAAAATCTGTTCAACCTCAAGAATACTCATGCAAATGCAAATTTAAACAAGGAGGCATTTTTTTCAACCACAGATAAAGTCTGATGGTGTCAAATGTGGGCAACTGGGCATGGAAACTGCTGGTAGGAGAGTATACTGGCACCTTCCATGAACAACTTGGCAGTTTCCAAATAGAAAAGAGGCATACCTTCTACCTAGCAATTCTGTCTCTTGCTTACTACCTTAGAGAAAAGCTTCCCACATGTGTGTTCACAAGGAGTCATATAGGGGGATTTTACTGCTGAATTGTTCCTAACAGTAAAAACTACGGACAAAAAACTTAAATGACCATCAATAGGGGAATGGTTAAGTAAATGATGATATATTTGTGTTATTTATCATACATGCATATAACTGTTCTGCAACAGTTAAAAAGAAAGGTGTAGAACTCTATACATATAGGCATAAAAGGCTCTCCAAGACATATATTTAAAGGGAAAAAAAACTGAATTGCAGAAAAAGAAACACAGTATGCTACTATTATGCTGTTGGATTTTTAAAAAAAGAAACCACATATCCAAACTGTATTTCTATAAGAATATATTTGTATATATGAAATACAGAGAAAAAGACCTAGAAGCCCAAGGACAACACCTACCAAATTAATAACAGTAGTTTCCTCTCTGGAAAAAAGTGAGATTGTGTGGTGGTCAAGGGGGATTTTAGCTGAATCTGTGACATGTGTACTTTTTTTAAATGACATATATTCATAAATTATTTAACAATTAAAAATAACTTCTAGAATGTGGTAGGATAAACATTGCCTATTTGAAGATGGATTTTAAGGGGCGTCTGGGTGGCTCAGTCGGTCGGGCGTCCGACTTCGGCTCAGGTCATGATCTTGCAGTTCACAAGTTCGAGCCCCACATCCGGCTCTGTGCTGACAGCTCAGAGCCTGGAACCTGCTTTGGATTCTGTCTCTCCCTCTCTCTCTGCTCCTCCCTCCGCTCATGCTCTGTCTCTCTCTCAGAAAGAAATAAACATTAAAAAAATTAAAAAAAAAAAAGACGGATTTTTATACTAATATACTTCAGCTGGCCAGCACTAAAACATTTCAAATCTCCTGTGCCAAAAAGAAACTGTCTTCCATCTCAGAGAGAAAGAAAGGAAGTCCAAATATTTTCTTGACACCTTTCTGCAGCACAATGACTTCCTTTCCTGATTATATTAAGTCAGTGAATGAATTACTAACAAAATCTTTTCTTTTTAATGAAGGCTTTATTGAGATATAATTCACATACCATACAATTCACCTATGTGAAGTGTCAGATTCAGTAACTTTTAGGATATTCAGAGAGGTGTGCAACCATTACCACAATCAATTTTAGAACATTTTCAGCTCCCTAAAAAGAAATCCTATACCCCTTACAAGTCATTCCCCTTGCCTTCCAATCCCGCACCACAGCCCTAGGCAACCGCTCGTCTACTTTCTGTTACCATAGATTTGTCCCTCTGGATATTTCATATAAATGGAATTATAAATATGTGGCGTTTTGTGACTGGATTCTTTCACTTAGCACAATGTTTTCAAGGTTCATCCATGCTTCAGTATGTGTCAGAATTTCATTTCTATTTATTGCCAAACAATACTCCATGGTAGGGATGTAAATTTTATTTATCCATTCATCAGTTAATGGATAATTGGGTTGTTTCTCTTTTTGAGTAGTATGAATAATACTGCTATGAACATTCGTGTATAAGTTTTTTGTTTTGTTTTTTTTTTTTTAAAGCTGACAATTCCACGTAAATGTGTGCTGGAAAATTTGGAAAGTGGGAAAATTAAAATACATGTTTTTCTTTATTCATCCTAACAAGTAATCCTTAATGAATCAAATGAGCCATTTTATAAAAATAATGAACAGGAAACAAGTATTGATATCATACTAACCATAATTAATGTGTGAATTAACTTTATTTTAAATGCTAAACTTTAAGAAATGAATTTTTGTAACTGGAAAAATACCATTGACCAGCAATTATTTTATTGATTAGAATTTTATAAAAAGAAAGAAATAAAAGGCTTTCTGAAAAGTGGTGGGGGCAGGTAGGATGGTTCAATCTTGCCAATAACTGAGGTAATTGAACACTTTGGTGGCAAAGATACTTTGCACCGACTCAGGAGTGAATTTTTGTAATTATTTGGAATAATAAAAAACTGGAGACAAAATTATTGAACAGAGGAATATTCTGGTTATTTATTTATTTATAAGTGAGCTCCATGCCCAGCATGGGGCTCAAACTCACCACCCTGAGATGAAGACTTGCATGTTTTACAGACTGAGCCAGGCTGGTGCCCTGGGATATTCTGTTTTCAACCACTTTCTTCCAGGGTGGCTGGGTGACTCAGTCAGTTGGGCATCCAACTTCAGCTCAGGTCATGGGCTCACAGTTCACAAGTTTGAGCCCTGCGCTGGGCCCTGTGGTGACAGCTCAGAGCCTGGAGCCTGCTTCAGATTCTGTGTCTCCTTCTCTCTCTGCCCCTCCCCCGATCACTCACGCATGGGTTCTCTCTCTCTCTCTCTCTCTCAAAAATAAATAAACATTAAAAAAATATTTTAAAATAATAAATAAAAAATAAACCACTTCTTTCCTATGGATGTAATGAATTGTCCTTCAAAAATGCCAAAATACGGAGAGAGAGGGAAGATGGCGGAAATAGGAGGACGCTGAGCTCACCGCGTGTCCTGCTGATCACTTAGATTCCACCTACACCTGCCTAAAGAACCCAGAAAACCGCCAGAGGATTAGCAGAACGGAGTCTCCAGAGCCAAGCGCAGACGAGAGGCCCACGGAAGAGGGTAGGAAGGGCGGCGAGGCGGTGCGCGCTCCACGGACTGGCGGGAGGGAGCCGGGGCGGAGGGGTGGCCCGCCGGCCAAGCAGAGCCCCCGGGTCTGGCCGGCAAAAGTGGAGGGGCCAGACGGACTGTGTTCCGACAGCAAGCACGACTTAGCGTCTGGGAGGTCATAAGTTAACAGCTCTGCTCAGAAAGCGGGAAGGCTGGAGGACAAAGGGAGGGAGAGCTGCTGAGCCCCCGGACGGCAGAGCTCAGCTTGGGGGTGAACAAAGGTGCTCGCCAGCGCCATCTCCCCCGCCCATCCCCCAGCCAAAATCCCAAAGAACCAGTTCCTGCCAGGGAACTTGCTAGCTCCACGCAAACACCCAACGCTGTGCTCCTGCGGAGCTAAACCTCCGGCAGCGGATCTGACTCCCTCGCTACCACAGGGCCCCTCCTGAAGTGGATCACCTAAGGAGAAGCGAGCTAAGCCTGCCCCTCCTGCCCCCGTGCACCTTGCCTACCCACCCCAGCTAATACGCCAGATCCCCAGCACCACAAGCCTGGCAGTGTGCAAGTAGCCCAGACGGGCCACGCCAACCCACAGTGAATCCCGCCCCTAGGAGAGGGGAAGAGAAGGCACACACCAGTCTGACTGTGGCCCCAGCGGTGGGCTGGGGGCAGACATCAGGTCGGACTGCGGCCCCGCCCACCAACTCCAGTTATACACCACAGCACAGGGGAAGTGCCCTGCAGGTCCTCACCACTCCAGGGACTATCCAAAATGACCAAACGGAAGAATTCCCCTCAGAAGAATCTCCAGGAAATAACAACAGCTAATGAACTGATCAAAAAGGATTTAAATAATATAACAGAAAGTGAATTTCGAATAATAGTCATAAAATTAATCGCTGGGCTTGAAAACAGTATAGAGGACAGCAGAGAATCTCTTGCCACAGAGATCAAGGGACTAAGGAACAGTCACGAGGAGCTGAAAAACGCTTTAAACGAAATGCAAAACAAAATGGAAACCACGACGGCTTGGATTGAAGAGGCAGAGGAGAGAATAGGTGAACTAGAAGATAAAGTTATGGAAAAAGAGGAAGCTGAGAGAAAGAGAGATAAAAAAATCCAGGAGTATGAGGGGAAAATTAGAGAACTAAGTGATACACTAAAAAGAAATAATATACGCATAATTGGTATCCCAGAGGAGGAAGAGAGAGAGAAGGTGCTGAAGGGGTACTTGAAAAAATTATAGCTGAGAACTTCCCTGACCTGGGGAAGGAAAAAGGCATTGAAATCCAAGAGGCACAGAGAACTCCCTTCAGACGTAACTTGAATCGATCTTCTGCACGACATATCATAGTGAAACTGGCAAAATACAAGGATAAAGAGAAAATTCTGAAAGCAGCAAGGGATAAACATGCCCTCACATATAAAGGGAGACCTATAAGACTCGTGACTGATCTCTCTTTTGAAACTTGGCAGGCCAGAAAGTCTTGGCACGATATCTTCAGTGTGCTAAACAGAAAAAATATGCAGCCGAGAATCCTTTATCCAGCAAGTCTGTCATTTAGAATAGAAGGAGAGATAAAGGTCTTCCCAAACAAACAAAAACTGAAGGAATTTGTCACCACTAAACCAGCCCTACAAGAGATCCTAAGGGGGATCCTGTGAGACAAACTACCAGAGACATCACTACAAGCATAAAACATACAGACATCACAATGACTCTAAACCCGTATCTTTCTATAATAACACTGAATGTAAATGGATTAAATGCGCCAACCAAAAGACATAGGGTATCAGAATGGATAAAAAAACAAGACCCATCTATTTGCTGTCTACAAGAGACTCATTTTAGATCTGAGGACACCTTTAGATTGAGAGTGAGGGGATGGAGAACTATTTATCATGCTACTGGAAGCCAAAAGAAAGCTGGAGTAGCCGTACTTATATCAGACAAACTAGACTTTAAATTAAAGGCTGTAACAAGATGAAGAAGGGCATTATATAATAATTACAGGGTCTATCCATCAGGAAGAGCTAACAATTATAAATGTCTATGCGCCGAATACCGGAGCCCCCAAATATATAAAACAATTACTCACAAACATAAGCAACCTTATTGATAATAATGTGGTCATTGCAGGGGACTTTAACACCCCACTTACAGAAATGGATAGATCATCTAGACACACGGTCAATAAAGAAACATGGGCCCTGAATGATACATTGGACCAGATGGACTTGACAGATATATTTAGAACTCTGCATCCCAAAGCAACAGAATATACTTTCTTCTCGAGTGCACATGGAACATTCTCCAAGATAGATCATATACTGGGTCACAAAACAGCCCTTCATAAGTTTATAAGAATTGAAATTATACCATGCATACTTTCAGATCACAATGCTATGAAGCTTGAAATCAACCACAGGAAAAAGTCTGGAAAACCTCCAAAAGCATGGAGGTTAAAGAACACCCTACTAACGAATGAGTGGGTCAACCAGGCAATTAGAGAAGAAATTAAAAAATATATGGAAACAAACGAAAATGAAAATACAACAATCCAAACGCTTTGGGACGCAGCGAAGGCAGTCCTGAGAGGAAAATACATTGCAATCCAGGCCTATCTCAAGAAACAAGAAAAATCCCAAATACAAAATCTAACAGCACACCTAAAGGAAATAGAAGCAGAACAGCAAAGGCAGCCTAAACCCAGCAGAAGAGAAATAATAAAGATCAGAGCAGAAATAAACAATATAGAATCTAAAAAAACTGTAGAGCAGATCAACGAAACCAAGAGTTGGTTTTTTGAAAAAATAAACAAAATTGACAAACCTCTAGCCAGGCTTCTCAAAAAGAAAAGGGAGATGACCCAAATAGATAAAATCATGAATGAAAATGGAATTATTACAACCAATCCCTCAGAGATACAAGCAATTATCAGGGAATACTATGAAAAATTATATGCCAACAAACTGGACAACCTGGAAGAAATGGACAAATTCCTAAACACCCACACGCTTCCAAAACTCAATCAGGAGGAAATAGAAAGCTTGAACAGACCCATAACCAGCGAAGAAATTGAATCGGTTATCAAAAATCTCCCAACAAATAAGAGTCTAGGACCAGATGGCTTCCCAGGGGAGTTCTACCAGACGTTTAAAGCAGAGATAATACCTATCCTTCTCAAGCTATTGCAAGAAATAGAAAGGGAAGGAAAACTTCCAGACTCATTCTATGAAGCCAGTATTACTTTGATTCCTAAACCAGACAGAGACCCAGTAAAAAAGGAGAACTACAGGCCAATATCCCTGATGAATATGGATGCAAAAATTCTCAATAAGATACTAGCAAATCGAATTCAACGGCATATAAAAAGAATTATTCACCATGATCAAGTGGGATTCATTCCTGGGATGCAGGGCTGGTTCAACATTCGCAAATCGATCAACATGATACATCACATTAATAAAAAAAAAGAGAAGAACCATATGATCCTGTCAATCAATGCAGAAAAGGCCTTTGACAAAATCCAGCACCCTTTCTTAATAAAAACCCTTGAGAAAGTCGGGATAGAAGGAACATACTTAAAGATCATAAAAGCCATTTATGAAAAGCCCACAGCTACCATCATCCTCAATGGGGAAAAACTGAGAGCTTTTTCCCTGAGATCAGGAACACGACAGGGATGCCCACTCTCACCGCTGTTGTTTAACATAGTGTTGGAAGTTCTAGCATCAGCAATCAGACAACAAAAGGAAATCAAAGGCATCAAAATTGGCAAAGATGAAGTCAAGCTTTCGCTTTTTGCAGATGACATGATATTATACATGGAAAATCCGATAGACTCCACCAAAAGTCTGCTAGAACTGATACATGAATTCAGCAAAGTTGCAGGATACAAAAATCAATGTACAGAAATCAGTTGCATTCTTATACACTAACAATGAAGCAACAGAAAGACAAATAAAGAAACTGATCCCATTCACAATTGCATCAAGAAGCATAAAATACCTAGGAATAAATCTAACCAAAGATGTAAAAGATCTGTATGCTGAAAACTATAGAAAGCTTATGAAGGTAATTGAAGAAGATATAAAGAAATGGAAAGACATTCCCTGCTCATGGATTGGAAGAATAAATATTGTCAAAATGTCAATACTACGCAAAGCTATCTACACATTCAATGCAATCCCAATCAAAATTGCACCAGCATTCTTCTCAAAACTAGAACAAGCAATCCTAAAATTCATAGGGAACCACAAAAGGCCCCGAATAGCCAAAGTAATTTTGAAGAAGAAGACCAAAGCAGGAGGCATCACAATCCCAGACTTTAGCCTCTACTACAAAGCTGTCATCATCAAGACAGCATGGTATTGGCACAAAAACAGACACATAGACCAATGGAATAGAATAGAAACCCCAGAACTAGACCCACAAACATATGGCCAACTCATCTTTGACAAAGCAGGAAAGAACATCCAATGGAAAAAAGACAGTCTCTTTAACAAATGGTGCTGGGAGAACTGGACAGCAACATGCAGAAGGTTGAAACTAGACCACTTTCTCACACCTTTCACGAAAATAAACTCAAAATGGATAAAGGACCTGAATGTGAGACAGGAAACCATCAAAACCTTAGAGGAGAAAGCAGGAAAAGACCTCTCTGACCTCAGCCGTAGCAATCTCTTACTCGACACATCCCCAAAGGCAAGGGAATTAAAAGCAAAAGTGAATTACTGGGACCTTATGAAGATAAAAAGCTTCTGCACAGCAAAGGAAACAACCAACAAAACTAAAAGGCAACCAACAGAATGGGAAAAGACATTTGCAAATGACATATCGGACAAAGGGCTAGTATCCAAAATCTATAAAGAGCTCACCAAACTCCACACCCGAAAAATAAACAACCCAGTGAAGAAATGGGCAGAAAACATGAATAGACACTTCTCTAAAGAAGACATCCGGATGGCCAACAGGCACATGAAAAGATGTTCAACGTCGCTCCTTATCAGGGAAATACAAATCAAAACCACACTCAGATATCACCTCACGCCAGTCAGAGTGGCCAAAATGAACAAATCAGGAGACTATAGATGCTGGAGAGGATGTGGAGAAACGGGAACCCTCTTGCACTGTTGGTGGGAATGCAAATTGGTGCAGCCACTCTGGAAAGCAGTGTGGAGGTTCCTCAGAAAATTAAAAATAGACCTACCCTATGACCCAGCAATAGCACTGCTAGGAATTTACCCAAGGGATACAGGAGTACTGATGCATAGGGGCACTTGTACCCCAATGTTTATAGCAGCACTCTCAACAATAGCCAAATTATGGAAAGAGCCTAAATGTCCATCAACTGATGAATGGATAAAGAAATTGTGGTTTATATACACAATGGAATACTACGTGGCAATGAGAAAGAATGAAATATGGCCTTTTGTAGCAACGTGGATGGAACTGGAGAGTGTGATGCTAAGTGAAATAAGTCATACAGAGAAAGACAGATACCATATGGTTTCACTCTTATGTGGATCCTGAGAAACGTAACAGAAACCCATGGGGGAGGGGAAGGAAAAAAAAAAAGAAGAGGTTAGAGTGGGAGAGAGCCTAAGCATAAGAGACTGTTAAAAACTGAGAACAAACTGAGGGTTGATGGGGGTGGGAGGGCGGGGAGGGTGGGTGATGGGTATTGAGGAGGGCACCTTTTGGGATGAGCACTGGGTGTGTATGGAAACCAATTTGACAATAAATTTCATATATTAAAAAAAAAAAAAATAAATAAATAAATAAATAAATAAATAAATAAATAAATAAATGTTTTTAAAAAAAAAATGCCAAAATACAAGACAGGTAAGATGCGTCCATCCAAAGTCGTTGCAGATGGCCCTTGTTTTGTTTTTTTGTTTTTTTGTTTTTGTTTTTGTAAATTTATTTTTTAGGACAGCACAAATGGGGTAGGGGACAGAGAGAGGGTCAGAGGATCTCAAGTAGGCTCTGTGCTGACAGCATCGAGCCCAATGTGGAGCTCAAACTCACCAACCATGAGATCATGACTTGAGCCGCCTGAGCACCCAGGCACCCCAACAGCCCTTGCTTTCTGACTGTCTCAATATAAATGCTATTCCTTCAGCCCCATTTACTGAGTGTGGCTCCACGGACAAAAGGTGCCATCCATTCTCCTGAGGAGCTCACGTTGTAGGCAGTCCAATCCCACAAAGGTGAGAGTTTAAGAAAATTTTTATTTACTGCTCTTTCAGCAATTTTGTGTGAGCTCTCACACAAATAATATAATTAGGATTATAAGAATAATAAGGAAGAAAAATAATAAGGATTCATAAGAATAACGTTATATTCCTTTAATCTCATATTTATCCACTTATTCTTCTTAAGTGGGAAAACAAATATAAAAGAAAGGCTCTACCTGATTATTGTGATTAAAAGGCAGAAGAAAGAGAACTACTACTAATCATTTTTACATTTTTTATTAAGCTTATTTATTTAAGAGAGAGAGAGCAAGAAGGAGAGGGGCAGAGAGAGAGAGAGGAAGAGAGAGAATCCCAAGCAGGCTCTGTGCTGTCAGCACCGAGCCTGATGTGGGGTTTGAGCTCACAAACCGTGAGTTCATGACCTGAGCTGAAACCAAGAGTCGGACGCTTAACTGACTGAGCCACACAGGCACCCCTAATCATTTTTAAATATTATAAGATAATAAGAAACTTAAAATAAAATTATTTATGATATAGGACTTATAACTTGTTTTCACTTTTTGACTAGTGAAACCAAATCTAAAGCAAAACCAAAAATAAAATGTTATAATAAATCAGTCCACCATTAAGTTGTATTCCAAACATTTCTACGTAAGTCACTTGTTTGCAACTCCAAATTCATTCTGCCACAAAAACTACAATGTAAATAGTGCTTATAATCTCGGAGCAACCCAGGAGAGCCTATTTAATCCGTAATGTAGCTGAAACGGTGAACATGGACAACATCTAAAAATGGACTATTGTTGGAATACCAGTAATTATAGCAAACAAAATAACTTAAATTCAGTAAGAAATAACTTTTTTATTTACTTACTTTGAGAGTGAGCACACATGCGCAAGAGGGGAAGGAGCAGAGAGAGAGGGAGAGAGAATCCCAAACAGGCTCCACACTCAGCACAGAGCCCAATGTGGGGCTCCATCCCATGACCCTGGGATCATGACCTGGGCCAAAACCAAGAGTTGGACACTCAACCGACTGAGCCACCCAGGTAGGTGCTCCAATAAAAAATAACTTTTAAACTTTTATTCTGATGCTCGTCTTCAATCTAGTACATGCAGAAAAGTACATTAATTGTATAAAGACTAGACACCATTCTCTGCTGAAATTCCGAAGGGTCCTCTGGGCGCATTGAGGAGCTGGGAAAGCTGGTGGGCAGGAGGTGGGCTCTCTGCTTCAACCACCTTTCCCTTTCTGCTCTTCTACCCAGACTCTGCCAACTTTCAATCTTCAGTTTAAATTTATTTCCACAAAGGCAGCTTCAGCCTAAGAGGATCTTGGCCTAGACTAGAAGGCTGCTGCTTCTACACAGTTCATACTGTTCTTCCTGCAATTAACATCTATAGACCAGCTCTGCTCTTAGTCAGTCAGTCTTCTCGTTAGTCAGCGACAGTCATCTTTGGCCAGCGAGGGATGTGAAGCGAGGGTGGAAGAAAGAAAAGGAATGAATGAAACTTTTCAGAGATGAGAGAAGGAGAAAGGAGGGAAAGGTAGAGAAGGTGTGTATCATCAGCCTTCGGGGGACAATGGGCAGTGCTGGGTAAATAGCGACGGGTCAGTTATCAGCAAAGGTCCTCATAGAGTCCTGAGCTCAGGTCTGCCAGTTTGCTCTGGGACAAGCGGGGAAAGAATGGGGAGTGGGGTATGTGGATGTTGCTGCCGTCAGTAGCCACACATATTCACTCACTGTGTACTGAGCACCTAGTATATACAGAGTACCACTGGATACCCTAATCCAAAACTGAAGAATTTTTTCTGCTTGAGGAGTTTACAGTCTACAGGGGGAGAGACAGCACACAAACTATAGTAAGTCCAGAATATATTATGAACCACAAGAAACACAGTGCTGTAGGAGCACAGAGGAAAAATAGGAGACTGGAAAAGAACCAAAAAGAACACTCATTCATTCAAAACATATTTATGGAGTACCTAATACGTGCCAGACAAATATTCTACGTACTGAGGATATATAGTGAATAAAACAAACAAAAACTTGAGCCCTCATGGTATAATAAAACAACAACAAGAACACAATACTTAAAAATACAAGCAATATGGGGCGCCTGGGTGGCTCAGTCGGTTGAGCGTCCAACTTCGGCTGAGGTCATGATCTCACAGTCTGTGAGTTTGAGCCCCGCATCGGGCTCTGTGCTGACAGCTCGGAGCCTGGAGCCTGCTTCAGATTCTGTGTGTGTGTCTCTCTCTGCCCCTCCCCCACTCATGCTCTGTCTCTCTGTCTCTCTCTCTCTCTCTGTCAAAAATAAAAATAAACATTAAAAAAATTTTGTTTAAAAATACGAGCAATATAGTACATGGCATGTAAGATGATGATAAGTATTCTGAAGAAAAATAAATAAAGCAATAAAAGGGCAGATGAGTGTCCTGTGTAAGAGACAGGGACGAGAGACTGAGAGAGAAAGAGACAGTAAGAGACAGAAACAGAGACAGCGAGGGAGATCTCACCAAGAAGATTTCTGAGTAAAGACCTGAAGGAGGTGAGACTGAGCACCAGAGGTATCTGCAGGAACAGTGTTCCAGGAAGAAGGAATGGATGAGCACAGCAATGTGCCTGGTACAGGAACAGCAAGGAGGCAGGGGTAGCTGAGCAGATGGAGACAGGGAGACAGTTGGAAAAAAGGCTAAAGGTGACAAGTGGCCAGATCACATAATGACTCGTGGTCCACAGTATGGATTTAAGCCTTGATTCTACATGAGCTGGGTTTTAGGAAAAAAGAGTAGCATGATGAGTCTTACACCACACCATCTGTGCACTGTAATAATCCAGCCTAAAGATGACGTTGGCTTGGACCAAAGTGACAGCAATGGAAGGTAGTAAGAAATAATCAGATGCTGGATGTATTCTGAAGGGGGAGCTGACAGACTTTCCTAACAGATTACACGCAAGGTACAAGAGGAAAAGATGTGTTGTACTAGCTTACAAATATAATAAATATCAAAAATTCTGCTGACTGGGCGGCTTAAACAACAGAAATTCCCCTTCTCACAGTTCTGGGAGCTGGAAGGCTGAGATGGCAGTGTTGACAGGGCTCTTTGTTCTCAGGCTTCTCTCCTTGACTCGTACATGGTCATCTTCTCCCTTCGTCTTCACACGGTCTTGTTCTCTGCAGAGGTGCATATCTCTGTGTCCTCTTTTTAGAAGGACACCAATCATGGGGCACCTGGGTGGCTCAGTCAGTTGAGCACTGACTCTTGATTTTGGCTTAGGTCATGATCTCATGCTTTATGAGTTCGAGCCCCACATCGGGCTGTCCACTGATAGTGTGGAGCCTGCTTAGGATTCTGTCTCCCTCTCTCTTTGCCCCTCCCCTACTTGTTCTCTATCTCTCTCTCAAAATAAATAGATAAACTTTAAAAATATGTTTAAAAAAAAAAAAAGGAAACCAGTCCTGTTGGATTAGGGCCCATCTCAATGGCCTCACTTAACTTTATTATCTCTTTAAAAACACTATCTCCAAATACAGTCACATTATGAGGTACTGAGGGGGTTAAGACCTCAACGTATGATTTCTGAGGAGACACAATCCATTCCATAACAGGTATCAAGGACAACTCCACGGTTTTTGGTCCAAACAAGTAGAATGGTAGGGAGCCATCTGAGCTCACCGTTGAACAATGGGTAGGCATCTGATACAAGGAAAAGAAGATTAGGAGTAGAAATCACAATAACAAAAAGATCCGTGAACATGTATCAAGGCTTTTTACATGTAAGGCACCACTCTAAGCACTCTATGTGCATTCTTTTAATCCTTACAACAATACTAGAATGTTGGGATTATCATCTCCATTTACAAATCAGGAAGCCGAGGCTTAATGAGGTTACATAACTTGCCCGAAGTCACACACGCAGTAAGTGGAGTAAAGGGGATTTGGAGTTAAGCACTCTGACTGCAGCAGTCATGCCCTGAACCACTATCCGACATTGCCTCTGCCACCGAAAGCTGTGAGCTGAAGGCACGAAACCATAAACATAACTAAAACTAACCTGAAATGCAATCCACAAGAAATCATCAAGCTCAACTCTTTGCTTTTACAGGAGTAGGCATGGATTCAAAAGGTCATCAGATTATTTGGTCAATTCAAGTGTCCTAGAATAGACTCTTTTTTCTTCACGTTTTTATTCATTTTTTGAGAGACAGAGAGAAACAGAGCACAAGTGCGGGAGGGGCAGAGAGAGAGGGAGACACAGAATCTGGAGCAGGCTCCAGGCTCCGAGCTTTCAGCACAGAGCCCGACACGGGACTTGAACCCACGAACCGCAAGACCATGACCTGGGCTACAGTCAGCCGCTTAACCAACTGAGCCACCCACCCAGGCGCCCCTAGAATAGACTTTAATTAGAATATCCTTTATTTTGTAATACTAAAAAAAATGGAAACAACCTAAATGTAGTTGGTTCAAAAATTATAGAATTACCAGGGGCGCCTGGGTGGCTCAGTCGGTTAAGCGTCCGACTTCAACTCAGGTCACGATCTCGCGGTCTGTGAGTTCGAGCCCCACGTCGGGCTCTGGGCTGATGGCTCAGAGCCTGGAGCCTGCTTCCGATTCTGTGTCTCCCCCCCTCTCTCTGCCCCTCCCCCGTTCATGCTCTGTCTGTCTCAAAAATAAATAAACGTTAAAAAAATTAAAAAAAAAAATTATAGAATTACCCAATAATAAAACACCTTGAAAATATTAAAATAACGTTGTAAAACTATACTGATTACATGGATAGATAATCTGTGCTGATATATTAAGTTTTTGAAAAAGCTGGTAATATAATGACATTTCGGAATAACATTTTAAAAGTATTATATATGTTATGTGTATATGCAAAAGCCTACACAGATATACACTAATGAGGAGACAGTAAGAAAGTGTGTAATTTTTCATTTCCTTTTTAAAAACTTTCTACTATGTCTGATTTTTTTCTGTGGAAAATATGCACTGTGTGCAAAATTAGAAAAACAATAATGCCAACATAGGAAGATTTTTTTTTTTAAAGCTAGGTCCTTGATCCTTTGCTGCCCAAACTCCTGCCAAGCTTGAGGGCTCTCAGGATAGGCTGGCAGTCAAGCCTTCCAGCAGTTACTTCTCTCAGGTAGCTCGGACTGTACCCCAAGCAACCCTCAGGAGGCGACCTGCCAGTGGAAGCATTTCAGAGCCGGGACAGAGAAGAGCTGCACTCCCCGTGACCCACCCGTTTAGACTCAGAGAATCAACTTCTCACAAATGAAGTGTCTGACCTCAAGAAGTGCAAGCATATTCCTCAGCTGGTATTTTTAATAATATCAAATCTGTCAAGATTGTCATTTGTGTCAAAGCCGTTTATGTCAGGATTATAAAATGAAGCACTGATAACAACATCTGAAAGGAGACAGATCAGGGCATGGAAGAGAGAGGGGGGAGATGCGAGGGGCAAGCCAGCCAAGAGGCACCATACTTACTACTTAGTAACGCAATCTGGCTGGACAGCAGACTGCGCCAGGCCAGCGTTCCCTACTCGGGGCATGGTCTCATGCTACGCCACAAAGACGGAGGTAAGCAAGGTGTGGCCCCCTGGAGGACCATTTTTTAGTATGTGGTCGGTAACACCACAACAGATTCCTTTCGCTCTGTTAAGTGAGGGTGCCCAAAGAAGTGGAAGTCCTCGGACATCCAGCTGTTTCTTTTATTCTTTGCTTTTGAGGCAGCGGAGGGGAGGGATGGAAGAGGAGGAGGAAGGCGGAGTGAGAAGACAGTGGAACAAACGAGAGGAAACAGTAAGGGTACTGAGGACACATGCTGAGCTGGAAAGACAAGGAGCCCAGAAAGAGGACAGAACAACCCAGAAGGGAAGAGTGGCGTGTGTTACAGAGTCACGACCGGTCCCTGGCAGGGCTAAGAGCAGGGCAGCGAGGGAAGACGAGGAGGGAAGTGTGGGGATGCCATGCGCGAGCACCCCGAGGCTCCAGCCCCAAGGCTGCTTCTGAGGATGGCCTCAGTGGGCCCCTGGGAGGGGAGGATGCACTCCTCTGCCGGCGGGGGGGGGGGGGGGGGGGGTGTTTTCTGGCTTGCCAGAGGAAAATGCACAGGACAGTCTACATGGAACCGCTCACCCGACTGCCCTTTCCTTCCTCGGCTGCCCTGGCTGCAGCAAAGCCATTTCACAGTCTGACGGGGTGGAGCTCAGCGTCCCTAAAGTAACAGAGATCTGCTCTCCCCCCCCCCCGCCCCCAACAATCACAGAATCTCTCATACACAGTTGGACGAGAGAACAGGTTCTCTCTTCAGCAGATCCTCACTCGACGTGTCCCACACAGGCTTCGACTGGTCCACAGGACACAGAGCCTCAGTGTGGGGGCCCAGAGCTAGTGACGCACTTAGTGTCAGAACAATCATGTATTTCACACACAACTTCACACACAATCATGCACTTCATCCCAGGAACCCATGTACCCCCTTATCTCCCCCTCCTTTTTGCTTCTTTGAGGATTAGCAGATTCCACATAACAAACTTTTTATTTGACTACATACTTGGCAAAACGTTAGGGCTAAGAGGATAAGAGCAGTCCTTGCTCTCGAGGGGTTTACAATCCATGGGGAGGCACAAACGTAATTTTGGCAGAGCCTGGCAGATCTGAGCTTTTCAAACTTTTCTGTTGTGCCCCTGAAGAAAACCTACAGTTTACACAGCAACCCTGTGTACATTCACACACGAGCATGTAAAATAGCATCTCCTCTTCCAGTCCACTCTGTCGTTTTATTTACTCATTTGAAAATGGGTCACAATGACAGCCTGTGCAGCAGGCGGGGTGCCGTGGGGGACACGGGGCGGAGAGGGGGCGTGCTCCACCCAGGATTCGCAGGGCCTTGTGCAGACAAAGTCTGTGCTGAGGGTAAGCAAAAGTGAGCCATGCGAAGAAAGGAGGAAAGGCAGTGCAGGCCGAGCAAACGTCACGAAGCTTGAGAAGCAAGTGCAACGTGGTAGCAGCCCGGCCGGCGGTGGATATTATCAGGGCATTACCGCGACACGGGGAGGGACGCGAACCGGTTGCCAAGCAGGCAGGCGCCGGGGGAAAGGGGTCTTGAGTGTCACGTGAGGTGTTAAAGCTCACGCTGCTGGGGCAAAGCCTTGGCTAAAGGGTTTTCAACAGGGAATGATGGATTTGTCTTCCAGAAATCACTCTATGTGACAATTACATTTAGGGAAAGCAAATACAGAAGGAACAAGAACAGGTAAGAGGGAAATGTGACAGTGGAATTGAGAGGTGATGGCTGAGGGAAGGGGATATCGGGCATCCCAGTGAAAATATCGGCAGGCAACAGAGATGAGCCTGAGAACCATAAGCACCCGCAGGAGCCACATGGGGAGAAGAGGAGCAGGCGGAGGGCCAACCCCTCGCAGCCTCCTCGCAACAGTGCGGCCCGCAAGCCGCAGGCGGCGTCAGAAGCAAACCTGCAGAGAACAGCGTGGAGGCCCAGGGCTGGGAGTGGCAGGAGGACCGCGGGCCCACAAAGTCAGGGGCGGCGGGAAGGGCACCGGCTCTGTGCAGACGTAGGAGGCCCCTCATGGGGCCTTTCCCATGGGCTGAGGAACCACGCGCCACACACTTTAGTAGACGCTTATTACGCACGTTTCTACCTTGTCACGCTCAGTCTGTGTAACAGAAGTGGTCAGCATCCCATTTTATGATGTAAGGCTCAGAGAGGGCAAGCGACTTATCTAATGTCACTTGATTCATCTGTAGCAGAGCCAAGATTCAAACCCCCGTTGACCTCATACTATGGCTTGTTTTAAAAGGACTAAATTTTACAATATGGAACTTGTTGGTGGCCCTTGTAAAAGCAAACCCCAGGCTATACACAGCTGTGGGGGACACAGCGAGACAGACACTAAGACAGAGAGCTGGACTCTCCCACAACAAAACTGACGAGGAGGAAAACTGAACAGACGATGCTGTCCCTAAAGGAGGAGGGTTTGGGGCATGAGGGAGGAAAGCCAATGCAGAAAAAGCATCCGTAGGTGAGGCGAAGGGCCGGAGGGACAGGGAGTGCTGGCCCACCAGAGGGACAGCTCACCCCAGAGGCTGCAGGGAAGGCAGGGAAGAAGGGTGCAGCTGCCTGGATGCTTTGCACTTGAATGGAATCCACATGCTCCCTGTCTTCCTATCATTTAACAAGTCTTTTTTTTTATTATGGTTTCCCTCAAACCCCTCTCATTTTGAACAAGGCTTTGAATGCCACTGTCTCAATTACAGAATTTTGTTTTTACAGTATGAATTATTATTATTTCTTTACACCTGAAGGCCCAGGTACCACAGGCCACCCACATGTTCGGGGACTCTCTCTGCTCCCCCACTGCCGTGCAGCATGGGGACAGTCTCTCAGTTTCTTTTCCTTCTATAGTGTCTGGAAGCAAACATTTTTCTGAGGTTTTCTAAAAGATGTCACTTTGCAGAGAAACAGATGGAGTGCAAATAACAAAAGTATCACCCCAATGAAAGCTGTCCCCAGTATTCTGTGCAGTGCAAATACAACAAGACCCTGGACTGTTAACAAATCCATCAATCATTTTTGTTCCACTGAGGACTAATCCATCTTTATCAACTTTATTCCAGAAAAAACTATCGTTGGATTGCCTCACCTAATTTTAATAATCAGCATGCCCTTACCTGATCGTTTTTTCTCATTGACTTATGTGTTTGCGGTCACCTTGTTCGCCCAGCACAACAGATAGTCACAAGAATCTGTGGAATGGAAGGATGCTCTCTTTGGCCCCAGCCCCCAAAGACCACCTCATTAGAGGCACCACAATATACAATAACGGAATCGGACAAAGCTAAGAGCTGGATGCAGAGATCAGTCCCATGACTTCAGCCTCATTATTGCCACATCCCAATAAATGTAACCAACAGACTCTTCTAAAATAAGGATTTAAAAAGAAAAATCCACAGACTAAATAAATAAACTACATTTGTTTCTAAATCAATGGACCTAGAAGCTCTAGAAGACTAAACACTAGTAGTTTGGATCTATCCAAATTGCAATAGCTATTCAGCTATGGCCCTGAAAGAAAACATGATGAGAAAGAGTGTGGGATCACCCGTTCACCCTTGGTGCTATCTACAGTGAGAATTAGATTTCCAACATTTGCACAAGCACATATGTGCCTTAGTTGATTTGAAGGAAGCCAAAACATAAATCATGGGTCCGCAGTGTTCCTCGAAATGTCTATATTTAGACAGCGACAAGGTCAGATAATTCAAACAAACTATGGATAGCTATTAAATCTGCTTTTAAGTTGAATAAAAGTTAGAGACGGGACTAATATCCTCCCTCAAACACTTGCATAAATTTTTCTCATATTGCTGAATTCTTCTGCTCTAATTTTTAGACAGTGTCAGCTGTCTCTTTTTTCAGTCACAAATATGGAAGGGGTAAGCAGAATGTAAATCCTTGATATCAAGAACTCATGCCTGGGAGGGGCATTAACAAAAGAAGAGGCAAAGGAAAGAGAGGCCCTGGGGACATTTTTTGTTCTAGGTGTTTCCACAAGGCATCCAGTTAGAATAGAGTCTGACATCAGTTTCATCAAAATGTTTCTAAATGCTATCTTTGTACTTATTGTAGGCAATAAAAAATGGGTTCCTATTTCTTGATTGCATATGGAAATGCATTCAGACAAGAGCTAATGAAAATCTGCTAGAAAAAAAAACAAAACAAAACATTAATACACCGTCTTCCACAAGCGGA
This sequence comes from Panthera tigris, assembly GCF_018350195.1. Taxonomy (NCBI): domain Eukaryota; kingdom Metazoa; phylum Chordata; class Mammalia; order Carnivora; family Felidae; genus Panthera; species Panthera tigris. The sequence continues at coordinate 132,899,504 of NC_056668.1, read as the reverse complement.
TAGTTTTCTCCGAGTCTGTGGCTCCCCCCCCATGACTGGCCGGTCAACTCCTACTGTATATTAACAGTGCAGGCTGGACAGAGAGACACTAAGGACAGCTAGGTGTCTTGCATTTCTTTCCAAGTGCTTTTTTGTTTTCTACAATACCTCTTCTTTCCTTTATTAGCAATGATCACTGAAAGTTGACTATAATTATAAGTTCTAATTATTATTTTACAGTCCTTTAAAAATGCATTAAGGGGCAATTTATACAGTGTAGAAACAGTTCATCCCTAATGTAATTATCTGAAAGCTTTTTAAAATCATCAAAATGTTTTTTAAAAACAGATCCAAACATGACGAATCGCTTGTCCAATATAAGCAAAGCAATGTTTTTGGCAGGGGATTTATAATTCACTCCAGCTAAGTAGTTAATAAAAATATATTTAACAATGAATTAACACACTGCATTAGATAGGCAGTTAAGGTTGAAAGCAGTACTCAAAATTATGTAAGACAACTAAATTTGAATATGGAACATCAAATTACACATCAATTGCCACCTTTCAGACCTATTTTTCATAAAGTAATTTCTATTACACTATAAAAAATCCAACATAAAATGGTAATATATTTTGTATATATTATACACTTACATAAATTATACACATATGATATATATACATATATAATACATATATACATACATTATACATATATAATAATTCATATCCTATATATACATATTGTATGTATAAATACATAGGTATAATATATACATATTATATATGTATTATATGTATGTATATATATCCTAAAATTAAGATTCTCTGCTAGAGACTGAGTCTGCTCTTTTATCTTTTGTTTGACCTGTACTACCAGTGTTAATAAAAAGGAAGCACCTTTAAAAATCGGCAACAGTGGAAATTGAACCATAGGAGAGGAAAACACACACCACTAATTTCTAGCCAAGTGTATAACGTGTAGTCATTAAAACACACAACCAAGTAAGGGTTTTGTTACAGGCTTTGGTTGATTTTCCAGATTTTTCACAGCAGGTGGGTGTTTCATCTGAATAGGTCAACCATCCACAGAAGGCCAGCAAATCTTGCATAGCCAGCACAGTTTAGAAGGGCAGGAGGATATTTTCGGAAAGAAGCATCCTGTTCTTTGATTTATGCCATTAGCGCAGCAAACAACTAAATTTAACGGCCATAACTGATTTACCATAGAAGTGCCATATGATTCCTGTCCTTTGCCTGGAATCAACTGAAGCCCACATCAGATCAGTCTTTCTAGAAAATAACCTCCCAGATTTTCAAGTCTATCCTCAGGTCTCAGTTCACTGATTTCATTTTCAATATTGTTATATTGAAACTTGTTAGTTTAATCAGTGTCTTTCAGTGCTATGAGATTTCATTGTTTTTCCACTGAAGTCCAGGTAAAGGGATTCTTCCAGTGGCCTATTACTGCCCTGAAGAGAACTAATTCCTGATCTGACCAACTTCACCTTCTCTGCGTTGATGACAACAGTGGTTCTCAACCAGGGATTATATGCCCCCCAAGGGGATATTTTACAAGGTTTGCAAGGACATTTTTTAATTGCCCTGGTCGTGGGGGGAATACTACTATCTTCTAGGGAGTGGAAGCCAGGAATGCTGCTAAACATCCTATTGTACAAAGACCAGCCCCCACAATAAAGACCTATCCAACCCCAAATCTAGCTGACGCTGGAAAGCCTGAACTATAAAGATAAGATTTAAGGGTTAATACTTCTACTTGGATAATAGCAGAAAACCTGTGCCATAATTTAAAAAAGGATGACTTTCCAATACACCTTCTCTTATTGATCTCAGATATGCAAAGAGTAGCCAATTATAGCCTTTCTTTTTGAAAAACTATTGCTTAGCGCGCTGAAAAAAAAAAAGTATTTAGAAAATCTTAACGTACGGTTTCATAGTTGATATTTATATCCTCAAAAAAAGACCAAATCACCTCAAGAAAATTCCTTTAGTTGTTTCAGGAGTGCAATTACACTTAGATTCTCCATAAATTCATGTAAAATGATAAACATTTAACATATCATTGCTTGCTTGCTTTTTTCCTTTTTTTTTCTTAAACAAGATGGCAAAACACAGAACAGACAAACCACAGAATTTATCAAACAGATACACATGGCATCTGGGTGGCCTGAAAGCCACCAAACCACACCTCAGACTCTTGCAAAGAGCACTTCCTGGGAAGCAAGGCTTCACTGGAGAGCCAAGGGCATATACTAAAAGGAACAGCACAGCCCCAGAGGGCATGTACAAACTGTCCTGTCACCAGACTCCTCTCTCATTCTCTCCTAAACAGGCACAACAGGGCAGTGCTTTTTCTCAGGAAAAAATAAATCAAGCTCCAGAGTGTTAATGTGTGTGTGTGTGTGTGTGTGTGTGTGTGTGTGTGTGTGTACACATATATATTTGTTTCTAAAAGTTTAGAAAATGTTTATCTTGCTGCCAAAATGATGAATGTCAGGGACTGTGGCATTTTATTGTCTAAGATTTCTTGAGTCATTTTGAGGCTTTGCTTCAGCACTGAGGGTCAAGACTCTACAATCTTTGGTGTTGATCTTATTGCCTCTGCCTTAGTCAAGAGAATGGGTCATCTTGGATGTCCTGTGTAGAAAGGAACCTATGAATACACAAAGATTAGAGCCACCATCCATCTGAAAAGTCATTCCAACGTTAATTAATGTGTCAAAGAGAAAGGATAACTCTGAGTTGGTGAAATGCAGATTGCAACCTCGTATTAACTGTGGGCAATATGTTATGAGCTGAACTTTCCCATGTATTGGATTCTTTTGACCATGTAAAATAGTATCAAAATCCTCAAAAATACCAATTTTTCTAAATCCAGTCTCTGAGACTGCCTCCCCACACAAACTGCCTAAAAATTCTTTGCTAGACTTGGGAGAGGGTTCCTGATTTTTGCTTTCAGAAAAGATTTTAACTTTTTTCTTTAACCATTGGGAACTAAAAAGGTAGATTCCCACAACACATCTCACACCAAAAAAATCCTGATCAATTAAGCATTTAAAGGTAGAAGATGAAAGTAAATGTGAATATTTTATACGAATTCCAATATTTATATAACCCAGGGTTGAGGAAGGACTTTCTGGGTACTAAACTAAAGGCAGAAAGCATGAGCAAAACATTTTATTGCATTTAAACACAATCTTTCTGCTCAGTAAAACAACCTGAACAAAAGTAAGCAGAATAACAAATTAGAAGAACATCAGAACATATAGGGGCAATATATATAAAAGACAAAGGGTTAAACATTTATGGAGCCCCTAGAAATCAAAAAGGCAAAGATAAACGGTTGAAGAGAAAAATAAAAACATGAATACGCAATTTGTGGAAATATAATTCATAGGTAAACATGAAAAAACTTCAAGCTCACCAGTACTCATGGAAACAAATTAAAACAGAGGAAAGACATGTATTTCCCGCTTATTAGACTGATGTCCATTCCCAGGAACGGTAACACTCAGTGACGGTAAAGCTGTGGGGAGCTGGCAGTGTCCAAATTGCCAGCGCACCTGAAAATTGGTAAAGCCTTTACGGAAGCGATTTGACTACATTACTAAAAGATTTTAAAATCTCATTTCCTTTGACTCAGCAATTCCACTTCTAAGGTTTATTCAAAGAAACAATACGGAAAGCTCATAAAGATGTGTGTATTAAATGCACGGTTTTTAATTCTTTTTTAACTAAACAACCAGAGGGCTGTGTCTCTGCCTCCACACCTGTGTCCAGCAATCGCCCCTCACTCGGATGACTGCAACAGCTCCCTTCCCAGCTCCCGTCCCTTCCCAGCTCCTTCTCTGCCTGGCAGTCAGCATGAGATCTTACAAACACAAGGCAGGTTACTTCACACACCCAGTATCAGTGGCCTCCCATTGCTAAGTCCCAACTCCTTACTTCTCACAGAGAGCTGTGGATATCCTGACCCGGGACCGCCTTGCAGGCCTCCTCTCCCCACTCCACTTCAGACACACTTTGAAGTTCCTCCAATGGACCAGATGGTCTCTGGGCATGCTGCTGTTTCCTCCCTGAGAACACGGTCCCTACACTATTCCACCCCATAGCTAACTTATGCACCCCAAACACATTTTTCAAGGCTCAGCTTAGCAGGCCCCCCCTCGGGGTAAACCTCTCCTGTTTCTGCCACACTTGAGTTAGACGTCGCTCCAGAGCACGTGCTGCCACAGTGCCTGCACTTAGCCCATAGAGCAATGGCCGTGCTGTATTGGAACTGTGTGTGGATCACTGAAGTTTGCTGGCATCTAGGTCTCCTTTATCACTGCTTGGTCTTTTCAGAGGACACAAAGGTCTGCCTGCGCAGTAGCTCCCTCCTTTATTCACGGACCGCGACACCAACAACATCTCTTACACATGCTCAACTCTTCCATAGTACATACACCTGGGCGTAGCTGCCTGCATAGACGTACTGAAGCCGCACATTTTTAGACCATTTTTGTGGTTCTTGGGTCCTTATTAGTTCTGCTTTAAGCATTTAAGCTTTAAGATGTGATTTCTATTGTTTTGGAAACAGAGAGTCTACATAGTTTCTTTTATTCTTTTTTCTGGGACAAACTATTAAAATCATATCAACACAGCACATCTTATTAGCTCAGCTTTCTCAAACCAGGAAGAGAATTTAAAAACCAGTTCCTTCATTCCGGATCCTTTGGTAATAATCAAAGATGAAAAGCAACCTAAATGTCCCTTAAGAGGAAACCAGTCAAATAAATTATACATCAATACAGTGGAGTACTGTGCAGCCATGAGAATGAGAAAGTCTTCACAGACCGACTTGGAAAATACCAGGAAGTAGCGTGAGGTGAAAAACAAGCAAAGTGATGAACACTATTGTCATATGCTGCTATGTGTCTACGAAGAGCAGGCACATCCATCGACCGTCTCTGGGACCACACACTTGTGGGGAGGGAAACTGAGGGGCAGGGGCCGAGATGGTGAGGGAGACTTCTCCTTGTATAACCCTACTGTTCAGCCTCATTAATGTGCTATGTATTTCAATGATGGCCTACTGTGGATTCCTATTTAACTAGGTACGAATGTTCGACAAAACTCTTCATAGGAGATTTTAACATACCCTTTCCCCTCCCCCACATAAAAAATCCTTACAATGTCCAGTGTTCTGGGACAAGGCTCTCACATGTGGCGGTCCCTGCTAGGTAATTAAAGTACATCTCAGAGGAGGGCTGTGGCCTTCTCTCCTGGGTCTACTCTGCTCCTCTTTCTCAGTCCTTCATCCAAGAATGTCCTGAGCTGCAGCCACTATAAAGTACTCCCCCTGTCTAACAATACTTAGGTACATTCCATTTTCTTGGAGGCAGTGTGTAACTAGTATGGTTTCTTCCCAGGAAGTGGCGCTGAAATCAACCTTAAAGGAAAAGTAAAACTATGAATTCGTACAGCCAAATAGTACTAACTATAAATTCTGCCTTAGAGCTCATATTACCATAAAAAATGGATAGAACAAGGAAAACAAGAAAAGGAAGAAAAAAAGAGGGAGAAAAAAAAAAAACCCCTTCATTCCAATGGGCTCTTCCTTTTCCTTTGACTTGGCACAGCCAACATGGCAGGACAACAGGGCAGGCTGATTTCCCCTTGACTAGAACTGGGTTTTAGATTCTGTCTACAACCGGTAAGTTGTAGATCACACCTCAAATTCGTTTCTCCTACACCTTAAAGACATGTGCAAGGGAAGACTATGTTCTAGATCTCCTACATATCCTGGTGCCAACCAGGTATCATGCTCACCCCATACAAACCAGCATATGACTATGCAGTGGAGGCCTCTTCCCAAAGGAGAACGGCAATGGATGGAGAGAAAATTCGGCAGAAATGCCAAACAAAATAATGATAACCATGAAACATCTCTTACTTCTTGTCTTCATGCCGAGATGAAAACAAATACCTCCAAAAACTGCTAAATCTTATTACCAAGTTTTTTTTGAACAACACCATTAAGGGACACCTGGGTGGCTCAGCTGGTTGAGTGTCCAACTTTGGCTCAGGTCATGATCTCACAGTTCGTTTGTTTCAGACCCGCATCGGGGTTGCTACTATCAGTCTGTCAGTGCAGAGCCCACTTCAGATCCTCTGTCCCCCTCTCTCTGCCCCTCCCTCGCTTGCACACTCTCTCTAAAAAAATAAATAAAACCTTTAAAAAAATGATACCATTAATTCAATATTATCCAAAACATGGGAGAGAAATAATGAGAATTCCAAAAATTTTTAAGTGAGAAGAAAAATTTCAGTCCAATGGTCTTATAGAACAATCAGTTGAAATAATATTCCTAAGGCGTTAATACCAAAAAAGGATATTACTGACATGAAATAGAGAAAGATTTGGAAAACTGAGTTCTTGAAACATCACACATGCTTACAGATGATACTACATAAACCAACTAGTAGACAGATTATCAAATCCAGGCCTAATTAACTAATGTATATAAATTCAGATTCAACTTAAAAACCACATGAGAAGTTATTCTATATCAGAATTTACTCTATGTCTTACACTATACAAAACCCTTTCATATCCAATATCTCATCTAATCCTTAAAACAACGTTATCAGGTAGGTATTATTAGTCTCCTCTTATACAGAGCCTAAAAAACACTGGAGACATAGCTGAGGTCATTCAGGTCATAAATGGCAGCACCAGGCCTGGAACCTGGACCCTCAGCCTCTAAGAGGATGCCCTGTCTCTATGACGTCAACAGATGTTAATGAAACTGCGTTTGGACAGAACAGTGATAATGTAACCATTATCTAGTTATTAGATACCAGGTTATTCTATCTGTTGATACAGAAAGACTATATTTAAATTGTTTTTATAGGAACAGAACTTTTATGTACTTCTTTCTAACTGAGAGAAGCAAACGAGTAAGGAAGACAAAAAAAAAAAAAGACTAAAAAGAGATCAACCAAGAAATAATAAGCATCATTTAACGGTTCCTCTTTGATCCCATATATCTTTTTCTAAATTCAAGTCAATTAAATGCAGCCCCTAGTTTTTGTGCTGACATGTGCCAAACACATATTTAAGTACAAACTGGATTCCTATCCTCAAAGATCCCATAATCTAGCCAAAGAGTCAAACCCGCAAATACAAAATTACCAAATAATTTCATGCAGATTGAAGTGAAAGAAGAAATAGCAATCCAGAGGACAAAGGAAAGACATCTCCCTGGGAAGGGGGGTCAGGGAGGAAGGGCTCTGCTGAAGATGTGACATGTGGGTGGGGGGCTGGGAGCTAGCCAAAATGAAGAGAATTCCAAGCAGAAGCATTCCTGTAAAGAGACAGGCCCCACACCCCTACCTGCAGTCACACAGAGGAAAGAGTGCAGGCTGACTTCACTAGAATACACATCTCAGAAGATGGGAGTAATCAAATGCAGGCTGGAGGTGAGCAAAAAAGGAGGTAAAGATCCTTCCAAGATTTCTTGCTTGGGTCTTGGAAACAATGCCATTAATGACACATGAACTACTGAAGAGGAGGAGACTTACTGAGACAATTCAGTACATGCTGAAGTTCAGGAGGGTTCTATGAGGCATAAGAAAACCAGGGACTCAGGTTTCAGAGAAGCGACAGGGTTCATAGACCTGAGACGTAGTCCCTCAGGGGGTTTCCAGAACTCTAGGTTAACTACTCTACATTCAACTTCTTGGAAATGAACAGAGGCTGAAGTAGGCTGTATCAAAAGAAAAAACACTGAATTGTGGTAAAAGCACTAGGAATTTAAGCAAACAGTACGCTATAGCCCCCTTATTTACAGCAGTTCTGATCAAAACAAGGAGATACGATCAGCAAAGGTCCTATTCATACATTTGTTGGACTGCAGATCCACAGACAGAATAAATAACAATTAGGAGACTTTTAAACACAGCTGTTCCCAATACTGGCTCTTGCCTGCAGTAGTCGAGGGAGGGCCACTGTTTTCTCTCAGCCGCAAGTATTCGTGCCCTTGGAGCACTCCCTCAAAATCTGGGTGTTCTTCCATCTACTCAGGAAGTCTTCCCTGGCTTCAAAATGACGGGAACAAAAATAGGAACCGGTGAGGTTACTTCCTCAAGTTAAATGGAGAAATAATCAAAAGCATACTCTAACCCGCATTAAATGTTTTTTAGACAAAAAGAAAAGGGAATAAACTAGGAGCACGTATCGCCAAAGAGCCCCGTTCCAGGTCCTGAGGGAGGAGGCACACTAGGCAAATTCTGGCCGGAAGACCCCAGCTCTAAATTCAGAATCATGTGGCCCTTCTGCGTCCTTGTGCTAGCCGCCTCCCACAGTATTTCTCCATCTGTAAAGAGAGGTGTCGGCCTTCTGACAGTCCCTGAGAGCCTATGGGAGGTACCATGCAGGCCTTCCTTGGGGAGTCCAGAAAGCAGTGTGGAAACAAAGCCTAGACTTGGAGTTGCACACTCGGCCCTACAGGGCAGTGGAGGTGTGCACCAGCTATCCACATGCTGCGCGTGCTCCTTCGGATTCAAGCATGGAGTAGGCTCCTTAACCTCAACTAGCTCCTGTGTCAGGAAACAGAGAGCGTCCCCCTCTCTGTAAGTTTTGGGAGGCCCGGGCTTCCCCAACCCTCTAAGACTGGGGGAGAGTAGGAATTCCTCCTGCTTCATACAGGACACCGGGAAGAACAACCCATCAACGGCTACCAGAGGAGGAGGGAGTGTTGGCAGATGCATCCGTGCACGGGGAAATCAGGACAGGCGCCAATGGCTGCAGTTCAGAGTGAAATTTGGGAGGCTTTTTTTTTTTCCTTTTAAGTTAATAATGGCTGCAAAGTGAATCTGCATTCCAAGGAGACTCCCAGGGTGTTAGAAGACTTTACCAAGATGCTCTGACTCTTGCCTGTCTTCCCAGGAGCCCTTTCAGGATACGTATGACATATGTTCTCTTTATGCAGAGAATGCCACAATGGTGCACTGAACCCTGATTTTCAGGAACGTGCCAGTCTCAGTTGCCCTGGTATCTGGATGCTCTGAGGCAAGTCCTGGCATAAGGCAATTTCGCTCTGGGGCCCATCCCGTGCGCCTTCCTAAGCTGTTTGTTTCCTAATTATCCCCAGCCCTTGCTGAGCTTCACCGTTGCCAGCTCCCCAGCCTCTCACTCTCCGCAGTTAAGTGTGCTCAAACCTCTCCTATCGATTTCTCCTAAACCTGTCCTCCTGGTCCCCAGCAACAGTCCTCCGCCAAACCATTCATAACTAACCTTAAGGAAATGTCTAAATTCACAGCCTCTACTCTTCGACCTCCTACTCACTCCTCGAACTGTCACTCCATTGAAATGGATTTTTGCCAAGGTCACCCACAACCTCTGTGATCCTGAACACGGCAGGTGTTTCCAAGTCCTCTTCTTGATAATAAGAATGATGCTATCACCCAATGTTTACTGAGCACTTCGTGTATGCCAAGTATGATCCTTCGAACCGTGCAAACTTTATCGAGGCTTCACTACCAGCTGATAAAGTAGGTTTACAGTTACAGCCCTTTTATGAATCAAACCTTTGCGAATTAGAGTGACACGTAGCCAGTGTCACACAACCTGTGAGCAAGGCAGGCAGGACTCAGAACACAAGCCTCCGCCTCTATGGCCTGTGCTGCTTCTCTGCACTATCAGAAGGCAGCCCTTGGCCTGTCCCAATTCTTCCTCCTCTTTCCTCCTCGGTCTCCATCTGGGGCTGCTCTTTGTGCACCCTTAAATACTGATGGTCTATCCTTGCCTCCTCATCCCTAGGGTGCCCTCATCCAGTCCCTGGCTTCAATTATTACTCACAGAATCAAAATCTGTCTCTCCAACTGGTCTACTGTCACATCCACAGGTGCCCCAGGTTCAATGCACTGTCCTCTACTTACTACTCACCCAGTGCTGGAGTCGCCTGTCCCATATTTGCTGTCATTGTCTCCCCGGTGCCTAACACTGAGGTTAGCAGGTGGGAGGTGCTCCCTCAGCAATTACGAAATTAATTAACATGGAGACTTTGGCTGCCTCCCTAGACCTCAGTTTCTCACTTGGAAAACAGACTTGGATCAGGGAATGGAAGCGTGTTACATCCTATAAGCTGCCTTTTGAAAAGTGGTGTGTAGCAAAATAAGTGTGCAAACATGCTGCGTATCCTCCTCTTTGCAATTCACATTAGATAGCACACTAAAAGCTCTCAATCTTTTGTCATTGTTTAATAAGGGTCTCTGATCCTTTTCCGGGAATATCCCAGGCCCTCCAGAGACAGTGCTCCATGGGGGTGCATGCTTTGGCAGGGGCACCTGGGTGGCTCAATGGGTTAATAAGCATCCGACTTCAGCTCAGGTCATCATCTCGGGGTTCTTGAGTTCAAGCCCCACAGAGGACTCTGTGCTGACAACTCAGAGCCTGGAGCCTGCTTCAGATTCTGTGTCTCCCTCTCTCTCTGACCCTCCCCCCCCCCACACTCTGTCTCTCTCTCTCAAAAATAACTAAACATTAAAAAATTTTTTTCTAAATAAAGAAGTGTGAGTAGGCCAGTCCTTTGTTTTGTGAACTTTAAACAGTCACCTGGACCACCTTAGAAAACATCTGTCAATTCCTTAGAAAATTAAACACAGAGTTACCATATATGACCCATCGATTCCATTTCTAGGTTTATATCCAAAGAGAAGTAAAAACACATGTCCACACAAATATATACAAATGTTCACAGTGGCATTATTCATGATAGCTAAAAGGTGGAAATAACCCACATATCCATCAAGTGATGAATGGGCAAACAAAATGTGGCAAATCTGGATAATGAAATATTATTCAGCCATAAAAAGGAATAAAGTACTGATTCTACATTCTACAACAAGGAAGAACCTTGAAAACATTATGTTAAGCAAAACATGCCAGCTGCAAAAGACCACATAGGGTATGATTCCATTTATATAAGCTGTCCAAAATAGGCAATTTAAAGACACAGAAAGTAAATTTATGGTCACCAGGGGCTGGGAGTGACTGCTAATGGGCAAGATATTTCTTTCAGGGAAGATAAAAATGTTCTAGAATTAAATAGATAGTGGTGACAGTTGCACAACTGTGAATATACTAAAAACGAATGAAATGTACACTTTAAAAGGGTGCGTTTTATGGCATGGGAATTAGATCTTAATAAAAAACCAAAAAAAGGTACAGTGGATAACCGCAATAAACAAAATGAACAATAAAGCTCATCTTCATAACTTGAACTGGTTAAGATAAATAGGTGTGCCAATAAAACATGCCAATTAACCATAGTGACTTAGGTCATTCACACTAAATGACAAAGACAGGAACAAAAAAACCTATATTTAGTAGATTTAATAGATTTAAGTATATTTACTTCCATATACATGAAGTAAAGTGGAACAAAATCTGAAATTCAGACCTAAAGGTATCTTCTAATACCCAGTAAGAACTGTTCCTTCAAGAGTATCACGGACTTACACTGACAACGCGGGTAAACCATCTTCTATCCTCCCTGGAAACAGCAATGGCCCTTACAGAGCCAAGAGGGACGTCCATCGTCCTTCATTTTCTGTGCCAATGTCCCCGAACAGGCACAATCAGTGGGTGACTGAAGGTTATGAAAAACTTAACCTGTTCACAAAGCTGACAGTTCCGAGGCTCAGAATGCTAAAACCCGAGACTTCTAATTTAGATTTCACTCTTTTTGTTAAAGATACCATATGACCTAAGAGCATTTTGTATTCATTTAAATACAGACAAAAAATTTATCCTGAAAGTCTAACAGAAAGTGATTAAAAGAGATGGGTCCTATAGGATATGGCGTTTAGTACTTTCTAAGTAAGCCACAAAAACTAAGGATAAAACCTGAATATGTACTCTTTGACCCAGGAAGATTTCCTGTAACTCCATGATTTTAAAGGTCTAGATAATTCAAGTCATAAAGGTCTTCACTCCATAGTGTTTCATCTAACAGCCCCTATAGTTATTCATTCATTCTACTAACGTTTCTTGAGCACCTACTATGTGCCAGGCATCAGGCCTAGTGTTAGGGGTACAGAGATGGATAAAAACAGAGACTGTGTTTGTATTAGAGGATTCTTAGACTGATGGATAAGACAGTCATCAATCAAATAATACATACAAGAGATGCAGTGAACATTATTTATTTAGAAATTAGATAAGTTCTGGGAAAGTTGAACCTTGCAGCAATTGTTAGGATTCTCTAAGCTTTATCTTATTTATTGTTGTGCAAGGGAATCGTATTAAAAAGACATCAGATCTTAAATTTTTATTACATTAACTTGGAAAAAAATCAATAAAATTGCTCTAGATATGCCTATAGACCATAGTCTATTATATACATATATATATATATAGAGAGAGAGAGAGAGAGAGAGAAATATATATACATTGAGAAATATATATATATTAGTAAGAAAGATTCATCAGGAAAGGTTTAGAGCTAGACTGAGTTTAAATTAAGCAGTTTCTGTTTGAAGTTGATAGCAGCCTATATAAAATCAAAGTCAGATGGTAAACGACATTAGTGAAAACGGCAGAGTAGAGAACTCCAAAAGTTCATTGCTCCATAAAAGCATCAAATAAACTAGCAAAACTGTCAAAATCAACTTTGTTAAAACTGGGAAACCACCAAAATATTGCAGCAACCAGGGGAACCAGGGGAACACTTAATAAAAAACAGCTAGATCTCAGCAGGAAAAGCCGGCCACTTTGTGGTATTATAAGTTACCCTGGCACCATCCCCGGCTCTCCAGCTCAGCAAAGAGCCTTGAAGAAAAAAGCCCATATTCCCAGTACAGATACCATTACCAGAAGAAGCAGAGTGGAGTTTGTTTTGAAGGAAGTGTGGTTGTGTGTTGTGATCTGCCTGGTCGCTTCAGCTCGAAGGGCTCCAGGCTCCGCCACAGCTCTCCTAACTTGGGACTCTACCAAAGCTGAGGCGGCTGCCCGAGGGAGTTGTCAAAAACACTCAAAAGTAAATACACTAGTAGCTGCTGCCTGGGACAATAAATAACTGTTGGGGTAAACAATGAACTAACCAATAAGCTTGGGAAGAAAATTTGGGGATTGAGATGCTTTGTCAAACAAACGCTTTAAAAAGATCACACAAAGAGGGGGTATAGCTCAGTGGTAGAGCTTTTGACTAAAACGATCAGACAGAGTCCTGGGAATCTAGATAGTCAAGTGCAGGCATGGGCCTAAGTATCTGCTCAGGAAAGCCCTGAGGTAACTTTAAACTCTCACCTCTGGCTGACCCTCGAGTTCTGTGCATGCAGGAGGTGAAGGCTAAGGCGGAGTTATCAATGCCTATCCGATCACTAGAGAGACACTAAGCTAATAGAATAGAGATAGCATTGACTCACGACAAAGAATACGGACTGCTCAAAATTGGCACAGAAAGTCACAAAACAAGCAACAGCAGCTACAAGTAGCAACAAACCCTGGGGAGTGAAGAGAATCTAATTTCCAGAGTTGCCACGCTACAATATTAAAAATATCTATTTTTCCACACACAAAAAATTACACAGCACGTAAAGAAATAAGAAAATATGGTTCATATACAGAGGAGAAAAGGCCACTAATAGAAACTGTCCCTGAGGAAGCACACACATTGGTCTTATTAGACAAAGACTTTGTGTTTTTTTTAATTTTATAAATGTTTATTTATTTTTGAGAGAGAGTGAGAAAGAGAGAGAGAGAGAGAGAGAGAGAGAGAGAAAGAGCAAGAGAGACAGAGCTTAACCAGGGGAGGGGCAAAAAGAGGGAGACACAGAATCCAAAGCAGGCTCCAAAGCTGTGCTGACAGCTCAGAGCCCAACATAGGCTTGAACTCACAAACCGTGCGATCATGACCTGAGCCAAAGTTGGATGCTTAACCGACTGAGCCACCCAGGCACCCCTGGACAAAGACTTTAAGTGAACTATTTTAAATACGCTCAAAGAGTTAAAGGGAACCATGTACAAAGAACTAAAGGAAAATGATGTCTCATTCAAAAGAGATTATCAGTAAGTAGACAAGAATGATTTTTTTTTTTTTTAAGGAACCAAATAGAAACTCCAGGTTTGTAAAGTACAAGAAATAAATGAAATTTTCACTGAGTAAGCAAAAGAAAGAATCAACAAACCTGAAGATAGGTCAACTGATACCACCAAGTCTGAGAAGCAGAAAGGAAAAGAGAATGAAGAAAAATCAGCACAGACTAAGAAAGCTCCAGGACACCACCAGTCCCACCAGCTGGGAGTTCCAGAAGGACAGGAAAGAGAGAAAGGAGCAATAAGAATGTTTTAAGAAATGGGGCACCTGGGTGGCTCAGTTGGTTAAGCGTCCGACTTCGGCTCAGGTCATGATCTCATGGTCCGTGAGTTCGAGCCCCGCGTCGGGCTCTGTGCTGACAGCTCAGAGCCTGGAGCCTGTTTCAGATTCTGTGTCTCCCTCTTTCTCTCTCCTCCCCAGCTCATGCTCTCACTCTTCTCAAAAATAAATGTTAAAAAAAGAAAAAGAATGTTTTAAGAAATAATGGCTGAAAATTCCCCAAATGTGATGAAAAACAAGAACTGATGTTTACTTAAGGGCAAAACTAACAGAAGCAGTTGTGTGAGGCAACTGAACTAAGCCCCATGCCACTGGGTGTTTCTGACACAGAAAGACTGACTGGGAGTTCAATGAAACAAAATTCCTTGTGAACAAAAGTCCAATGAGAGGTGAGTGCTATGGTGGCTCTAACAGCTCTCTGCTAAAGAGCCTTCTTATAATAAGAGGAGGCAGCAGACGGAAATCCAGGTGTCCATCTACGCACCCCTGGCCACTCTCACTCACCAGCCTCCAGGCTTCTGCTCTCTTGCTGTGCTCCTGCTCCCTTCACAGCTGAGAGCTGCCTGGCCCTCCCCAGTGCTCACAACCAGGTTTCCTGATGTCTCACACACACACACACACACACACACACACACACACACACACACACCCTCTCAGACCGTTTGCCTGTCCCCACCCCTACCTTCAAATCACTAGACTGGCAAGTAACCACAGTGGCAAGGAGGTTTGCCTTATCCCTCCAGCGAGGGGTGAAGGACTGAGATGCCTGCCTTACATGTTTTAGGGAGACTGACCCACCCTGGCTAGTTGGGGAGTCCCACACAAACCATATTTCAATCAAAGGCTGGAGGAGGGGGCAGGGGGTGAGCTGATTTTAAGCGCTTAAAACATTTTCTTATACTTAGTCATCTTTCAAATTCATTCTTAAAGGTTGTTTATCTTAGGTTATTTACTAAAGAGGGGTTGCTATTTTCTCCAATAAACCCTTTTCTAATTCTAATTTTACAGCAAGTTATCAATAGGGAAATCAGGGCTCCATATGCAAAATTTTGCCTCCAGAAGCTTTTTGTTTGTCCAAAGTATCAATAGATGCCTTCACAGAAGAGTGATGAAAGGGTCTTTAATTAAATCCCACAATTTGATTACTTCTTTTGAGGTAGCATATTTAGCTGTCTCTAAAAAGATTTTCTTCCTAAAACATAATACACGCATTTTAATTATTGTGGGCTAAGAAGGACTCTGTGCCCATTTATAGACAGAATGCTTCATTTGCCCATTGCCAATTGTGATTTTTCTATTGACAGAAATATACTGACAGTATACATTTCAACAGCACCTAACACCAAAGTGTCTAAGCCCTCTCTTATACATATTATACTATTACCAAATACATGCACAGGAAGATTAACTTCCTAAATATAGCCTCCTCCATAGCCATATTTGGCGGAATTATAAAATCTTAGGAATGATTTCTTTTGACCAAGGAAAGAATCTTTTATGAGCATTAAGAGACACAATGCATTATCTAAGAAAGATCTATCCAGTTAGAAAAACATGAGGAGATTTCAAATCTTTAGAGTTACATTTTTAGGCCATTTCAAAACTTCAGAATTCTTTTAAAATTTTGAGGGAGGTTATATCTTAAAATAGGTTTTAATTTAGCATTTCTATTGCAAACTCTAAATCGCAGTGAATTCTGAATACTAAAATTCTGCTTATTGAATAAGTTTTAACATAACAAAAACTGCAAAGCCAAATTCTATTCTAGCAGTGAAGATTCTGCTTTGCAGGAATTAATTTTCTAAGTTCATAACCATTAAAAAGCATGCATTTTCCTCTTCCCCACCACAGATTAAAAATAGTTTTTGTTGTATCACATTCTTTTCAAATAGTGGCATGCAACTCTCTCTCTCTTTTCTCGTCCTGCTAAAAATATGTACAACTTAACCAACCTACTAAAATCAAAGCAACTTTTTTCCCCCACTGCTACCAGTTTCCTGGATGTGAATCTTCCACACGGCTATCTTAGTATTTCCTGTGTCCTTACATAAATAGAAAATTGTTCTATTTGGACCCTTCATGATCAAATTCTCTCTTGATGATTGCCTAATTAATAGAAAGAGGCAGTGGTAAAAGATCATGCTAAAATGATTTGCATCTGTCTTTAGAAAACATTTTTGCACTCGCATATGAAAATGAATAGTGATATCCTGGGAATTTAGAACTTTCTTCTTTTAAAGTCTGTCACACTTCTATTTCACATCTTTTTCTAGAATACAGGCAGAAGTGCATCTCCTGTTTTTCTCATCCACATCCCCACTCAGCCTTTGAATAATTCTGAAAGCATGGTGAAATAAGATCTCCTCTTAGGGAAATCCAGATGCCGTATTTCTCAAAATACTGTTCTTAGCTCATGTGTTCAATGATTTTACCATTTATTAGATATTTCGCCAGCTTGCCAAGAATGGCTAGGGAGTCACCAATTTCCAGTCCTCCATAAAGGAGGTAAATCACATTTCCAATATACCAGTTCCTTGACCCTTCAGTCACTGTATTTAAAGCTTTCTTATAGGACAAAGGCAGATGATTACCAATGAAACAATCTACTTGGCACTAATTACTTAAAAGAAAGATTCTCTACTAAGGCAAATTTATTGTGGAACTGTCCATTTTAAAAGATATGATTAAAATATCTGACCAGCATTTCTCTACCTACTAGGCAGCAGGTATTTCTTGCTATCTACACATATATAAGAAGTGGGCCACCTGACCCCCTTCCCTTAGAAAAAAGTATTGTATGGGCTAGATTAAATAAATATTATTAAATAAAATAAAACATGTAATGCTTAAAGGTGTTTTTTTTTTAATGTTTCCTTTATTTTTGAGAGTGAGAGAGACAGAGTATGAGCAGGGGAGGGGCAGAGAGAGAAGGAGACAGAATCCACGAAGCAAGCTCCAAGCTCTGAACTGTCAGCACAGAGCCCGACACGGGGCTCAAACCCGTGAACCACGAGATCATGACCCAAGCCGAAGTCGGAGGCTCAACTGACTGAGCCACCCATGCGCCCCTTAAAGATGCTTTTAAGTCAAAATATTAAGCACCTTCTTTTTAAAATGGCTTTGACCCATTTTGTTCTGGAATGAAATTCCTAATTCAAACTTTAATTGAAGGTGAGATATAATTTTAATGGCAGTTATCACACTAAATTTCTACCAAATGGCAAGGATAAAGAAAAACTATAAACAGAATAACAAAACATATTCATAGATTATGATCTGATATTGAGGAACTGAATTCCAAATGCTTTATTGTATTCTCATGTAGTGGGGATTATAACACAGTGGTTATCAACACAGTAACACTTATTTACTGATAGTATTTGAGGAACTGGGTGGCCTCCAGTTAAATAAGTAAATCTATTTTAATTTTAAATAAAAACCCCACACAAGCATCTGCACTCCTGAATTCTGTGAGCACATTCTCCCTAGAAGGCTGGCCCTCTGTACCCCCACCAATGGCCAAGCCAGTGTGCAAGGGCCAGTTACAAGGCTCAGGGAGCTTGTTTCTTGCTCTCTTGAGTGCTCTCTCTCACTCTCTCTAATCTATATATCTAACTTTTAAACTTTTGGTTCATCTTTCCAGTTGTTCACTGCCTCAATAAATAAATAGAAGTTTACCATATAATCATATTAAATAATAAAATCAACATATATATGTGGAATATTCTAGGAGTTAATACAATGCTATCTCTTATTCATCTATAAAAGGAGAAAAACATTCAAGGATTAACAATATATCTAATAGATGCCATTTTAAAAAGTTAAATGAGAGGCACCTGGGTGGCTCAGTCAGTTAAATGTCTCTCAATTTAGGCTCAGATCATGATCTCCCATGAGATAGAGCCCTGCACTGGGCTCTACAGAGCCTGCTTGGAATTCTTTCTCCCTCTCTCTCTGCCCCTCCCCCATTCATATGCACACACGCATGCCCGCACTCATTCACTCACACAAAATAAATAAATAAACATTTTTAAAAAATAATAAATAAACACTTAAAAAAAGTTAAATTATATTCTAAAGCCACTGGTCTTCTAAATAAAAAGACTGAAGAATCTGGAATCCATAATCAAGTGACTCAAGAATCTGTTGTCACATTTACATGCTATTGTTGGTAGATGTTTTTTCAGGTAATAAAGTAACTAAATTATAAACAGTACCATTAACAAAACATTACGGACAAATTATTTCAGTTTGTTTAAAACACATAGGCTCTTTGCCTCACTGATTTTTTTTCACTCTCAGAGGCAGTGAGGGGGGGAAAAACTGGGTTCTGGTGATTCCATTTCTGGTGACTAAATTTTAGACTGATGCTATATAGGTGGCACATATGGGTATTATTTATTTCATAACATGCCTGAATGTATTTCCAATTGTTTTGTCTATTCTTCTGCCACAGCTTCCAGAAAATACCATTCTGAAGTCCATATTCACAGAATCTTTGCAGTGAGGATTCCCAGGGAAGAACATTTATTCATGCACTGCTACTTGAGGTAACTCTTCCTCACTCTTCCCTCACTCTGGGGGAAGCATCTCCAGGAGGAAGCATCTCCAGGAAGACAGACGCCTGCTCAACCTGACTCCAAAAAGGCCAGTCAGAAAAAGCATGTATTTTTTATAAGCCAACTATACAAACCACAGAATGAATAACATAAAGGAAGACTAAAATATTAAGGAGCTAAGCATACAACTTTAAAAGTAAAAAGAAAAGAAAAGAAAAGAAAAGAAAAGAAAAGAAAAGAAAAGAAAAGAAAAGAAAAACCAAAAAAGAAAAGAAAAAGAAATAAGGATAAAAGAAATAAAGATAAAACCAGAAACTAATAAAACAAAAGGGTAACAACAGAGCAACAGAGAAGATCAATAAACCTTGTTTAAAAAGATTATGAAACTGGGGTGCCAGGTGGCTCAGTCAGTTAAGCTTTTGACTTCAGCCCAGGTCATGATCTCGCAGTTTATGGGTTCAAGCCCCACACTGGGCTCTGTGCTGACAGCTCCCAGCCTGGAGCCTGCTTCAGATTCTGTGTCTCCCTCTCTCTCTGCCCCTCTGCTCTCGCACTCTGTCTCTCTCTCTCTCTCTCTCTCTAAAATAAGCAAACATAAAAAAAAAAAAGATTATGAAATTGATAAACCATGGCAAGCCTAATTTAGAAAAAAGAAAGGACAAATAAAAAATACTAGTAATGAAAAGAAGGACATAACTATATATGCGGTGGATTACAAAAAGGTGGGATGAACGTTATTTTAATAAATTTAAAAACTTAAGGAACAAAGCCCCAGAACCTCTATTGTACCATCTCTTATTAAAGTGTTATTTAGTAATTTAAATTCAGGCTCTGAATGAGTAAATTCAGGTTTTTGACTCAAGGGAATAAAACTAAAAATTTTACCTACGATATTTCATACTAAGTATTATGATTTATAAATACTGTAAATTTAAGAATGATGCCCACATCTTTTTAAAAAATTTACCTAACCCAGAGTTTTCTTCCAGTATTTCTATTTCACCTTTGGGATTATTTAATACAGGTGTATAAATGTTGCCAGGTGATTATAATTTAATAACTTTCTAAAACTTAACTGAATGACCCTTGTACTTCCAAATTTAATATTAACTTTGAGCTGCCATATGACTGCCTTATTCCAGTCCCAGGTAAGTGCAAGAACAATAAACTCAAAGCATTATATAGCCAGGAGAGATTTCAACCCCACACTTTACAGATATGAAATCTAGACCTAGTGAGGTGAAGTAACTTCCCAGGTTGTCACATTAACTTTCTTTCCTCCAACACAGAAGGTCATGATAACTCAGCACTCGGTGGAACACATGATGCTGCCCCATTACCCTCACTATTAAGGTGATGGAAAGCCAGTGCTAAAACCCCAACGTGTGGCCCTCTGGGGCATACTATGTGGAATCAGCATAGTCACTAGCATTAAGGGGAGTTTTCACACATTATCTAAAAGACTACTTTCCGCACACACAAAAATTGCATTATTTTAACATGTCTCTTCTTTTATCTTCCTGGTTTAAATGCCTTGTTGATTGCAAAGTTCATGGTGACAATTTGCTCCTCCTTGTAATAAACTAGCACAATCTTACAGTCTTAACTTTAGCCTCTCAGATTAAGGGTATGAGACTGTTGAACAGTCGTCCTTTGATTCTTCAGTTATACAAAAGTCATATAAAAAGTCAGATAGCAACACAAGCAGGTTAAAAGGAGAATAATCAGGCAATCATCTAAAGTCTTTTCTACATAATACTAAATTTTTTACAAGACATTTGAATGATTCACAGAATAAAAATCTGGCATTGTAGAATCAAAATATCAAGATGTAGTTTCCCCTTCTGCATAAATTTCCAAGATGACTGCTACAATGTCCCTCATGCTACATGGTCTTTTTCCATGTGACCTTGCACTGTCCCATCAAAAAGTAGGGTCTCATTCCCCTCTCCCTGCATCTGGGCTGGCCAATGATTCACTTGTAACTAGAAGAATGCAACAGAAGTGACTCAGTGTGACCTCTGGGGCTAGGTCACAGAGGCCACGAAGGCTCCACCTGGTTCCCTTGGAAGGCTTATTCAACCACCTAAGACCATCACATTGGAAAGGCCACACACAGGCACTCGGCTGAGCCCAATTTTCCCATTACCCACACCAAGGTGCTCAATATGGGTGTGAGTAAGCCAACTAGGAAAGGGAGCCCCAACTGTTTGAATTACCCAGCCATTCAAGTCTTCCCAGTTGAGGCCCAGACATTGGTGAGCAAAGACAGACACCCTAGATGTGTCTTGCCCAAACTGCTGACCCAAAGAATCCATGATCATAATAAAAGGGTTACTGTTCATGCCACTAAGTTTAAGGCAGTTTGTTATACAGTTAGATATAGTAGATAACCACAAAAGCATGTTTGGGCCAAAAACACAACCCAAAAAACTAAAAATCTTGATTACTGCTGAGTATAGTTATAGGACTAATTCTTATATTTATTTGCTAGGTGGCCAGATAACAGAAGGTTAAAAAGACCCTTCAGACCTGACCCAACTGAAAGGAAGATCAATCCACTAGCACATGGAGGATGTATGTCCTTAACAAAATGGGACCGTATCCTATGCACATCCGCATTACGAAGGACAGAAAAGGGCTAAGTACCAGGAAAAGGCCAGGCCAGGGAAGGAAGAGCCTTTTATAGCATAGCTATCTCATTCTCCAGTCACTGCCAGGCAACCTACTAAGGAAACTATGAGTCTCCAAGGAGCTCATAAGACAAAGAACACAGGCAAGGGGAAGGAGGAGATAAAGAACACACAAGTTGCTCCTTTACCCTCTGAGGTACAGGATGACACATGGCTAATATCACAAAAGAGAGAAGAGGGCCTAAGATATAATTTACCATACAGACTTGAACACCAATGAGGAAAAATCAAGTATTTTAACTATCTTTATCTTTCATCCTTCAAAATTCTGTTGAAAACATATTTACATTTTAAGTCTCTTTAAGTAATTTGCATCAAAATAACTCCAACATTCATCATTAACAATTTGGGCTTCTCCTCTAAATAAAAAGATGATAGAGTTATATGAAGCACATTCATTTGATGCCATAATATCACTGAGTCTTTATACAGATGGTATTAATTTTCTTTAGACTGGATGCTCTTGGTGGTAAATTATTCCTGGAGTTTTGGTAGTAACAAATTTGAATCCCAAACTGCAGAATATATTTTTCCATGAGAAACAGTGCCAGGAAAGACACTTTCCCTCTTGACCATTTCTTCACCCCATGAACCATTTTATTTCCCTTCTTCAATACTTCAGTAAAGATACTTTGAGTAGACGTATGAATTTGTTCACTACAAAAACCCATTAGCTCCAGCAAAACCTGTAACAGCAAGGGATATTACATTTTCTTGATCAAAACAGTGAAAAACAACCAGCTCAAAAGCAAAATATTTGGTTATTTGTTGTTTTAAAAAGCTGAATAATCTTTCATTCCATATTCTACATCCTTCCTCAGATTTGTCTATTCCCTAGTATGGCAGGTTTACTGAGTCAATTTGTACCTTGTTAATTCTGATGCTTTGCATCGTATTAAAGTAGGCTATGATCAGCAAAAATCAGCAACAACAAAAAACCTCTCGGTCAGATCAAAACAAGAAATGCTTTTCAAGATTATAGGCTCTTACTAAGCATGCTTTGAGTTAATTAAGTAAAAATAATGGAAACCTTGGCAGACTATTTTAGATGCCCATGAATTACTTCCTGAGGTATAACCAAGTTAGGCCTGGATTTTCTTCATGATATTTATTCCGTTCCATGTTTCTAAACGTAGACTGAATGGGGGATCCCTCTTTTTCTCTCTCATCTTTCCTCTTGCACAAAGCTGTGAGTGGGAGATGGGTGGACAATGGATGGCCACTGTCCTCTCCCTCCACCAAACCTGGCTTGACCCAAACAATGTAAAGATGACCTTTTTAAAAATAATCAAAGTTTCCCATAGTGCAAACGATGAATTTGAAAGGAAAAACAGCGTAAACAGAATAAATCAATAGAAATTTCCTAGTGACAGAGATGAAACACCACCTAAATAAGAAGAGGAAACAGTGATAAAATTTAAAGGAAAAATATTAGAGCAGCAAATAAACCTACCTATACAACCAGAGACTATATCTAAACAGGGAAGTTCCAGTGCCATAAAAACTCATGAACTATGGAGCACGGATGACTCTAACATGAAATATGTGGTGAAGAATTTCAGAGAATCTACCAGCAAATACATGCTGATTTTATGTTAGGTTTTGGCTAAATATCAGCACAAAGTGAGTGTGGATGTTAATACTGAGAGCTCTCACCTTAAAATAAAAAAGACAAGGTGAGAATAAATATGAAGATTTCAATGAAGACTTAAGCACCTTCCAGGTCTTAAATCAAAAGCATTTAACTTCATAGAAGAACGTTCACTAATGTTATGCATTGTTTGGTTTATGTTAGTTTTTCCTTACCACATTATAAAAAAGTATGTTTTAATTGATTTATTCTAATATCTATTAATGCAGCTTTGTATGCAGATGAAATCTTTCTTTCCTAAATTGAAAGTGTTGTTTACGACTTTAAGTGATATTTTATGAATCTACCTTTCAATCTTTAAACCACACAGTCTCTTCAAATCCTATAACAATAAGATTCTCTAACAAACTCTATAAGAATTTTTAATCATTCATTTCTATTTTAATGTAATTTCATAAAAACTAAGATTTCCTAAACTCTATTCAAAAAAATAAAGATATCTTATTTTTAATACCACAAATTCTAGACCAGTAAAATTGGACCACCAAGAGAAAAAAACTTGAAAATTAAAATTTAATTTATCTTGGAAGTACATTAATACTCTAATTAATAAGCTCAAAATTAAATTCAACATACTAAAATTAATGATGGGTGAACATAAGGAATATATCCTTTGAAAAACTATCTTTCTCCTAGATAATATTAATGTTTACGAAAATTTAATCAAACTAGTATGCTTCTCCCTAGTTTCTCTGCTCGCTGTTAAATATATTTCTCCATATACACACACAAAATACGCTTTATTAATTTCATGAAAAATTTACTGACTATATTAAAATTTGTTAGAGTTACCTTAATTTTCTCTCCAACTACTTTCTCCCAAACTCAAAACTAAAACAAAAAACTTCTCATAAGTACTATGTACACCAAAAGTCCCATACTAAGCTCGGTCGGTATAGCATACTGACTCTTGATCTTAGGGTCATGAGTTCAAGTCCCATGTTGGGTGTAGAGCTTACTTTAAAAATAGATAGATAGAGGGGCACCTGGGTGGTTCCATCAGTTAAGCGTCCGACTTGGGCTCAGGTCATGATCTTGCGGTTTGTGAGTTCAAGCCCCACATCGGGCTCTGTGCTGACAGCTCAGAGCCTGGAGCCTGCTTCAGATTCTGTGTCTCCCTTTCTCCCCGCCCCTCCCCCAGTTGTGCTCTGTCTTCTCTCTCTCTCTCTCTCAAAAATAAACATTAAAAAATATTTTTAATTAAAAACAAAAATAGATAGATGAAAAAAAAGTTCCACATAAAATTTAAGCACCCTATACAAAATGACTGAGTTTTGTTTTCTTTTGTTTTTTATCAATGCAATCATGAAAATGACTTCATGAAATCTAAATTATACATATACAAATATATTTGTAATATTCCTCTTCTATAAGTAATTGGATTTAATTTCATGTTCTCAAAGCAAAGTCACTTTACATTTCTCAAAATCTTTTTTTTTTTTAACGTTTATTTATTTTTGAGACAGAGAGAGACAGAGCATGAACGGGGAAGGGTCAGAGAGAGGGAGACACAGAATCCGAAACGGGCTCCAGGCTCTGAGCGGTCAGCACAGAGCCCAACGCAGGGCTCGAACCCACGGACCGCGAGATCATGACCTGAGCCGAAGTCGGCCGCTTAACTGACTGAGCCACCCAGGCGCCCCTACATTTCTCAAAATCTTTGACAAAATGTAAACATTTCCTTACAGCCAAATCTACAGTGACATTGCTTCAGGTAAACATAGAAGAAAGCAGTAAACCATTAAAATATTAATTTAATTGTTTACTAATCATAATAGAATCTCAGCAACATTCTGACAATATGATTTAAGAAAAACTTTACGCCACATCTCATACTAGGCAGTGATCCTATTTTCTGAATCAAGACATCTAGTAAGCCCACAGAAGAGTCTTATGATCTAAAGAATACAGCATACCTTATAATCAAATCAAGCACCCACGAGAAGGGCTGGGCTTGCTAAAGGAAAGGAAGAGCATTTCTAGAGTAGGGCACAACATACAAAACCACAGGGATGCCAGTAAGGATGGTAAAGTGACTGCGGTCTGCAAGGCCCAAGCTGGCTACAACAGGGATTGGCGAGAAGGAGGAAAGGATCCTAGACAGACATCAAGGAGAGATGGGAGGTATCCTGAAAACCAAGATGAAGGTCAGGGCTCCAGCCTAAAAGCAAAGATCATCATGGAACCGTTGAGCGAAAAAATGTTTAAAATAGTGTAATAATGGTATTAATCTGAAAACTATCCGAAAAGGATTGGAGGGCAAGGAAGAGGACGGGGCAAGGAGATTAATTATTGTAGTGTTCCAAGCATATGGTGACAAGAACCTGGTACGAGCATCAGACATGATGGGGCAGATGTGGGGGACAATGAGAACACACTCAGCTGGCAGGAGGAGGCGATCTTCAACACCAGTATCTCAAGAAAGGTTTTGTTTCTTTGGATGGTGGATTTGGTTTGGTGAGGAAGTACATTTTTATGGACCTAACTAGGATCCATGCCACAGTCATTGTATGTTAATATTTCTTCAGCAAGAAAGCAGAATAACTCAGCAGAGAGCACCTGCTTTCACAGTCAGGAGCCCACAAATCTATTTTTAGCTTTTTGAGCAATGTCGCTCATCACCTTATACAACCAAATAGGTCTCAGTTCCCTTCAAAGAAAAATAGTAGAGCAAACTGATATAACTCATGAAGTCGTATGGGGAAAAAACAAACTTGAATCTATGAAAACAAAGTGCTTGGGAATAAAACTACTCTACAAATGTTAAACCACTAGCAAGTCATATTTTCTAAATAATGCCAGATGACCTTCAATTTTACCAAACTGGTTGCATTTTGTGTTTTGATGAGAGCCCTGATGTCCAAACACACTAATACCAAAATTTACCATTTTACCTACTTGTGATCATCCTTCTATATCCATTTTTAGCTTCTAAGGTTGAAGATCAATCACAGTTGTGATACAATTTTGAAACACCATATGACTATTTTAAAAAAAACTGACAAGCAAAGTATTTCCATAAATTCAAAACCAAATCAAATATTAAAAACAAATCCGAAGCAGGTTTCAGGCTCAGAGCCTGACGCGAGGCGCGAACTCACAAACGGCGAGATCGTGACCTGAGCTGAAGTAGGGCGCCCAACTGACTGAGCCACCCAGGCGCCCCAAGAGTGTACATTTTAAGTTATCACCTCAAGAACTCAGCTCACATGCATCAATTTGGATAACAACTGTTTAAATTTATCAGACAAGAACATAAAAAGATCTCTTCGGTTGGTAAAATATTTCTACTTTTACCCAAGTTAAACAGATGGATAACCCAAGCCCAAGCCCTTCTAGATTACTCCTGGGACTCAGTGAGAACCATGTCTGCACTCTGGGATGTCATCATATATGTACCAAGATTACTTTTATAATTACTAGCATTACTTTTGTAATATAACTAAGTACATTATATATATTTAAATATAACATAATATATATTAAGTTAATGTAGTTAAATATTATATTATATTATAAATATAATTATAATATAACTAAAAAAATAGGAAGAAGGCTGACACATAACCTTGTTTCAAATATCCAGCTAACTTAGATGCCACAATGCTTATCACACATTACCATAATTTTCCAATTTAGGCATTATCAGAAAATAAATCGATACACTATATATTTCCAGTGGTCTCTGCTACCATCACATTTTTATTAATTCCATCTTCATCTGAATAGGCATGCTATTTTAAAGACTAGCATCAAAAATGTATAACAAACCAAAACCTGGGATGCAGCCTCGATCCCCACCGCCTCCTCCCTGAGGCTACCTGCCTCAAAGACAGCCAAGTTGTTCACCCCACTAATAAGTTATGCAATGCCATCCACGGGTCTTAGCTCACACTATTCCCTTTGCCCGGAAGTTCACCAAGCAGTGGACGCCACTGGTGCCCTGCCCAAATCCCCCAACTGCTTTCAGAGTGTTGGTTGCTGAGACTTGCTTTAAGATAATACACAGTTATAAATAAACATAAAAAAAAAATTTTTTTTAAAAAGATAATACACGATGGGGACAAGTGGGTAGGACTACAGAGGAAACGAGATTGGCCATGAGCTGATAACTGCTGAAGCTAGATGATGAGGACATAAGGGTTTACTATACCATCCTATTTGTGTCTATTTTCCATAGAGAATAGAGACAGAATCCAGGAAATGGAGAGGGGAGTTAAATACACAATTAGAATGACAACCTGATAGTACCCACAAATTAGGTTTCACTTCTATTTGCTTAAAGATTATTTGGGATAAATTACTGGAATTAGTAGATATCACTAAAATGAAAGAAAAATGTAGTGAGGATTCAGTAAATGTGTTTTGAAATAAACTGAAATGAAATACACTGAAGTGAACTGACATTTCTTTTGTGGAGTCATGATAAAGGTAAGTAAATAGCCAGATTCCACCTGAAGGGCATGACTCCTTAAATGTTAAGTTTCTTCTCCTATTATTCTGTAAGTGAGTACAAAAGCAGTCACTGATTCTTATGAAGGTTGTGTTTTCCATATATGTCTTCAATAAATTCTCACAAAAATCCAGTAAATTCTATTCCGTTATTATACCTATTTTAGAGAAGAGGAAACGAAGTTTAGTAGGTGACCCCACCCTAGATTCACACCAAGGCAGGTGACTCCAAAGCCTAAGCCACATACTACTCCTTCCGAAGCAGTGTTCTCTGGAACGGGTATCATCGGTGCCCTAATGCCTTGCCGTAGAGTTAACAAAGCAACAACATTTGGGCAAAACATCTTGAGAGTGGCACACACTTCAAGCGCCTAATACTGTGTGTGGCTATTCCACCGATGGTATCACTGGGCTCCCTTTCTGGTAGTCACGGCTTTACATTAAGCTGTGCACTTCTTCTCCAGGATTCCCATGGTCCATGACACAAATGTCAGGCTTGTCTGGTTAATACTCAGTCCCACGACGTTGTGTCTTTCCTAGGTGATAAATCTATGCAAACTAAACTCATTCTCTAGGCCCTTTTAAACACAATGACCAAATAAAGCAGCTATCTTTTTAGACTATCATGAAAGACACGAGAAAATTTAGTAATTTCTTTAAATTATTTTTATTTATTTTTAGAGAGAGAGAGACAGAGAGGGCAAGCGGAGGAGGGGCAGAGAGAGCAGGGGAGAGAGTGCAGAGCCTGATGTGGGGCTCAAACTCACGAACCATGAGATCATGACCTGAGCTGAAATCAAGAGTCAGACACTTCACCCAGGCACCCCGGAAAACTCTGTTGTAAACCAACAAATTTCTAAGGTATAATTGTTAGCAAACCCACAATTTCAAATTTCCTTTCATGAAACAGAGCTTAAACACATAAATAAAGAGAAAGATGATAAGGAACCAAAAACTAAACTAACATGGTCAAACTCATTTGTTGACAGATAACAGCATGTGAAAATAATTCATCTGAGTTACCAAAAAAAGGAAACAGGAATCAAAAGTTAAAAGGATGATCTCTTTCTTCAACTCTGTGACAGGAAAAAAAAGAAAAAAACACCCTGCAAGGCATCATCAGCCACCCCAAGCCTGCAACCACATGGCTGTATTTTAGACCGGGTGGAGCAGAGAGTAAATAAACACAGTTTCTATTTTGAGCATGCTTTCCCTGGCCACTCTGAAATTTCCAAGTCACAAATGATTGCCTGCTATCTTTTAAAGTAGATTTGTACTCAAAGAATTCATAAAAAAACACCTCAGATCAGGAAATGACATTATATAAGTTCCTAGGTAAAACTAATTTATTTGAGAAAATAATTTATTATGTAAAAACTATTATATAATCACGACATAAACTAGAAAGACTGCCTAAATATTCCCATTGCATATACTCAAAAGAGTACATCCTCTCAAATATAAATTACTGGTGTTAACAGAGTAAATTTTTCATTTTAAAACTCAAATTTTGTTAAAGTTTTGAAAATGAACTTATTTGCAAAAATTAACAGTACAATAAAATCTAAAATGAAGATACAATTTACATATTAACAAATTGCAAAGAATTGCAAAAATCTCTCCAAAATTTAAATTCGCAGTATGCTCAAAAACTCAACTTTACTCAAGAATAATAGATTGGAAATAAAAAGAACAACTATCTGTATGTTCCACTTCTTCATACATTTTAGAAAGAAAATGAGGGGATTGTCTACACACATCAGGCAGGGCCAAATTATCCATTGGACAGTAGACACAATGTTTAAGGCCCACAATGTTTTTAGGGGCCCACAAAAATGTCTGAATTTCTTTTAAAATCAGAAGGAAAAAAAGAACTATCAGGGTGAATGTTTTACTATGTAATATTAATAATTTTGTCTTTACACCAGCATAGTTGTAATAATTTTATTTGATTTTTAAATAGAGGAAGGAGACCACAAAGAGAAAAGGGCCTAGGACCATGAAAGTCCATATGCAATGTTGCTAGATACATTCTTAACCCTTGAGCAACATGGGTTTGAACCGCACAAGCCCACTTATATGCAATTTTTTCAATACATAGAGTACTATAAACGTATTTTCTCTTCCTTATGATTTACGTAACATCTTTTCTCTAGCTTCCTTTATTATAATAGTACAGAATACATACAACATACAAAATATGTGTTAATCAACTGTTTATGTTATCAGTAAGACTTCTGGTCAACAGTAAGCTATTAGTAGTTAAGTTCTGGGGTGAGTCAAAAGTTATACATGGATTTTTGACTGCACTGGAATCTGTGTCCCTAACCCCTGCATTGTTCAAGGGTCAACCGTAAGTCCTTCCTGTCCCAGAAGCCTCTCTGTGTAGATATGGATTATGCTCCTCAAAGTAGAAGATGGTTAGTGGTACCTTTGCTGGGCGTGGAGGGTGATGGGCACCTGTCAGCAACTACTCCATTTGTAGGGACCTCTTCCTTCCCATCACCTTCCTTCCTCCAGTTGCCCCTGAGGATGGGGCACAGAACTAATGGGATCCTGTATACTGTTAATATTCTGAGGATACTTAAACAGCAAGCTGGGGCTGCTACAATAGCACAGCTTTGTTCCAAATCAGTTGTTTGGTTGCTTTTTAAATTTCAGATGCCTTTGGAAATCTGACAAAAACTTCTCAGAAACGTACCCACCCAATTCTGCATGCAATTAATTCCATCACTGGAAACCCATTTCTCATACATAGAAGATTTAAAATTGTTGTAAATAATACTTTCACTCCCACTTTAAATGCAAAAATTAACTGGTTGCTTCTGAAAAAAAAAAATAAAAGAAATCTAAATAGTGCAGATAAAACAAAAAGTACACCGGATATTACCAGAAAGTTGCACTTAGAGGGCAGCTACTTTGGTTTGATAGGAAGCTGACATTGGATCCTGGTCTTCCAACATTCAAGCAGCTTCGACTTCTAGTTTTTGTTTCAACGATGAAAGGCATGTAGTGCCGGGTGGAATCACAGCCCAACTTTGCCAGCAGACTGGCACAGGCATGAGCGATGAGTGTGAAAATCCCCCAGACCTTTTGCGGTTCCATCCACTTTTCATCACAGCCTGTGCCCACACACCCTGGGCCTTCTGGGACAAGGACGGCACCGCCGACCTTATCTGTGCCACGAAGGGCGGTTCAGTACACATTTCAACACAAGGCTGCCAGAACCAAAATCACCTTCAAAGGTGTGCTGCTGTTGTTCTCGGAGTCTCCTGGCTTCTGCCCGCACAAAGGCTGCCACAGCTGTGTCACTGACTCTAGCGCACCGTTCAACTTGGTTTTCTGCTTCCACGCAGCACTTGCAGGACGGCAACTGAGCAAAGGCACTGCCAGTGTTTCAGCAGCATCCATCGTAGTGATGGAAAAGCCTCGAACTGGAAGACAGACCTTACTCACATGTAGGGAACCAGAAAACCACCAAATATGCCGACCCATCCATAAGCTCCCCCCCCCGAAAACGGGGTTTTCCCTTTCTGAAAACACGCATGCACACTCTCGCGCACAACTCTCCTCACATTTGTCCTCAGTGTTATTAACCAAATGCACTCCACGGTCTGCTCCCACTTTTTGTTAAGATCTCTCAAAAAGGGGAAGGAGTAAAAGTCACGGCCCCGGGCCTGGCCAAACCAACAGCTCTGTGTGCAGTCAGTGCATCAACTGTTTTCAGGGGAGGATTACTGGCTGGCAGGCTTGACGACACTAAACAGGCACACGGAGAGCTACAGTGCTCACGACACATGGGACTTTTCAGCACAGAAGCAAAGCCAAATTAGCTGGCCCGTGTTCAGATGCTCCTTCTTTCACAGGATCAAGGTTTTCTTACCACCACAATCCTACACTTCAAGTATATCCGTGGCCACTGTACTTTCCAAAAAGAGATCACGAAAGACGAATTCTTTGAAAATACATACACACACAACAACTGAAAAGCATCAGGTGGTTGAAATGCAGAAGGCCCAGGGGCTCGCCCAGCTGCAGGCTGAAGGGACCTGTCCTGCCAAGATCTGCTTTAAAATATCAGAAGAGACACAGGCAACTTGAGCACATAGTGCCATGTCTACAATAGCGTTCTGCCTCTTCTGTACTCAGCCACAAAAGCAACCTGACACTTCCCCGAAGTAAAACTTCACCACCACCCTCCCCCGCTGGCGAGGCCTCCCCCACCTGGCCGTATGGTACTCGACTTGGCTGAGCCTTTGGAGCTCTGTCCTCTCACGCAGCTGCATCCCTGCAGCTGGGCACGCCAGGCTTTTGCGGGATCTATGTTTTCATTAACAAGGACCTGGCTATACAACCGGCTTAGGGGTTCCGTGTCTCACCAAATTCAGTGATGAAAGTAAAACTGAAGTGCTGGGGAACCAATGTACTTTGCTGCCCTTAGCATTTTCCAGTGTGAGACGAGACAGATGTCCATCGTCACAAGGCAAGAGAGGCCCGCTTTAGTGGCCACCAAAGGGGGACAAAACTAGTTCTGTAACGTGAGAGTCACTCCAGTGGCGACTTCCAGACCATACATAGCATCATTCTATCTCACTGGTACTCACCTGCAGCAAAGTCTTAGTAATATCTTGGAACACATACACACAAAAAACTTCACAGAAACTAATTTGAAAGCATCAGGAAAGAAATCAATGGGGAAAAAAAAAATCTTTAAAAAAGTGGGGGAGTGCCTGGGTGGCTCAGTCGGTTGAACATCTGACTCTTGATTTCAGTTCAGGTCATGATCTCACAGTTTGTGAGATCAAGCTCCGCATTGGGACTCTGTGCTGACAGAACAGAGCCTGCTTGGGATTCTCAGTCTCCCTCTCTCTCTGCCTCTGCCCCAGTCACTCTCTCTCAAAAATAAGTAAACATTTTTAAAAACCTAAAAAAAAAAAAAAAAAAAAAAAAGGAAGAAATCAATGGGAAAAAATTGCAAATCGTGAGTCCCAGAATAAGAATTGGTGTTCCAGTCTAAAGATGATTAGACTCTAAACTGAAACCTTAAAAGAAAATAAATTCTACATATGGATACCCTGTTTCAAAATGCTTAAAAACTGTCCCTCCCTGGCTCACAAATATGCCCATTCCTAACTTATAACACCTTTCCTATTAGAAACAAATGGTTCTGAGCCAGATACAACTTAAATTTTGCTTTGTAACTTTAAGTAAGTCAATTCATGGCAAGTAGGAAGAGACTCTCAAAATTTAATGGGGGTTGAGGGTAGAGGCAGAGAAGTACCTAGATCAGTTGTACAATTTCAACCAAGCCATTTTAGAATGCAAATTACAAAGTTATACTTACGAGTTAGATCATTTTAGTTCAGTTCAGCCCATGTTCTTGCCACAGAAATCATGCACTTACTTAAATTTTAATAGTAACATGTATTAGAACTGATCATTTCTTTAAAAAAAAACAAAAAGGTAAATGCAAGCATTTTTCTTGTGAGAGAAGAGCTTGCTATAATTTAAGCTTTCCAATCCCTTTAAAAAAAAATACTCTTTAATCCAGACTGATTCTTTGACCATAAAGAAAGGTGGATGGATGATGGCACCATTTGCCACACTAAATAGCTCCACACAAGGACCAGGGAGGAGGGTGGGAGCGGGATAAGAAAAGGAAGTCGAGATCTGAACACACTGCAGTGAAGTGTGCTGAGTGAGCTGACAGACAGATATATCTGGGGCTTCCAGGGCAAATCTGACTACAGACATCAATTGGAGACTCATCAGTGAATGCCTAGTTAACTGCAGCTACGGCTGTGGAAAAGTCCAGGATGAGGCCTGAGATAAGGGAGGCAGGGCTGGTAACAGTATGGCATGGTGAGTCCTGATAACCTTCACCGGTGGCAGATGGTGGAGGAGTAAATGCAAGAAAAGGACACAGAGCAGATCACAGACACTTTTGCAAGACCCAGCTGAAGAGAGAACTGAAGAGTGAGGAGGGGAAGTTACTGCCACGTCCCTTGTTTAAGAACGCGAGCATGTATGCATGCTGACAGAGGAGACACGAGCACAGGAGGGAGAGAATGGGAGCTGGGGCACAGGGACAGCTGGGAAGGCAGGCAGGCAGCCCCCGACCATAACAGAGGGAAGACCGGTGAACAGCTCTTAAGGCAAAGGCTCAGGGGTTTCTCTGAGAAGCAGGAGATGAGACCATATGCTAAGGACGCTGGTGGGGAGGTGACAGGAGGGACATCCTCAGATTTCCCTGCCAACAACTCTCCACTTGTGTGGGCACTGCCCACCGAGAGTCAGGGATGCAGACTTGGCCCAGAGAGTGGAGTCTCTCCCTCGGAGGAGGACAGTCTGTGACCTTCATAGGCACCAGCTCCACCCTGGGCCACATGACCGTGGGAATGGTACTGCCCCAGCACAGTTGGCACAACTCAGCCCCCACATTCTGAAGGGTCTCCAGCCATCCGGGAGCCACACCTTCCATGTAGCTTTTGAAAGCAACAGGTGGCCTCCAGAATGGCCTGGTGTGATACTGTTGCTCTCTTGGAATGACAAATAGCTCCAACCTGCTAAATAAATTTAGTGCAAAACGGTGATTTTTTTTAACTTCAAGGACACACAGATGCTCTGCCTTATCAGAAGAAGCAGTGAAGCAGTTAATTTTTCTAAGTAACAGTGGACCAGAGACAAATGTTCAAGGCACTGAACTTCTGAGCCCTCACAACAGAAAAAGTTCTGGTTTCTCAATCAGCCATACAGCTCAGCACTTCAAATAGGTGCCGCCCCAAGATTAGTTGCTGATGATACTGGGTTTCTATTTTTGTCTCTTGTTAGTTAAGTGGGTGAGGAATTAAGTGCCACTTTCCTGATTTATGTGAGTAAACTGTGTGAAGGTACTTGCGGCATGGAAAGAGAGTGAAAGGAGGGCCGGACGGCAGGCCAGGGGTTCTGGGGCCCACGGTCAGCCTTGCTAACGTTCTGTGCGACTGCATGTGACTTTGTACACATGAGCCCCCACATTTCGCCTGTAAAATGGGGGCCACCAAATGATGTCTACTGCACAAGATAGTTGCGAAAGGAAACTGAGCTGATGTTAAATGTGCCTCCTAGAGATTAAAGAACTATGCAAATATGAGGTGTTATTAACATACAAATGAATTTGCCCAGATTTTTTTTTCCTTTGGTTTATGAAGGTTTTCTTTTTTAAACCATCATTTTATGTTTTTAAAACATCTTGCTTTAGGGGTTTTAAACTTATTTCAAAACATCAGGTAATTATACTGATGAAATGAGCAGATCAACCAACATGTAGCTATATTTCAATTTATAGAAAATACGATAATATAGTTTAACTGATTTTCTTAGAAGTCAAAATATAAGATAGATATAAAGTTCAGATCCTCTGTCTTCAATTGGATACTCTCTATGAGGAAAAAATAAAGTGTAATTTGTAATTTTGCTAATGAAAGTATCATCTTTTCAAGTCCACTGAAAAATACTAAAAACACAGAAATAACTGTATTTAAGTTACTACTGCCTTAAGAGACTGCCTGAATTCTTCTCTCTGAATTTTTACCATCGTCCACAGTAATACGAAGGTGATTTTCTTTAGTATCACAGTCACTGCTACCTACTACACAGACCCTTTTGAAACTGAGATGAAGACTTCAAGGTCACTCTCCTGGTGGTGACTAAAATGATCCTGCCAGCCCACCAGCTCACAGAGCTGAGAAATAATAACAAGGATGGACTAGGGAGAATACACAGGCCTGGCATTCAGTGTTGCCATTTAAAACAGTAAGCAAAGCAAAGTCAAAGAGTGAGCGAAATTAAAAATATGAAACCAAAACATGATATTCAAATAAGGTGGAACAGGGAGTATTGAAAACAACATTTTAAGTTACGGACGATAAGAGAAGGGGAAAAATTACAATATGACCTTTAAAATAGGATAGAGGTTTTGCTGGGGTTTTTGAGGGGAGGAGAGCAAGCAGTTTAATGGATTTATGAACAAACTTACAGGAACAGCATGGACCTTTCTCACGTGGAGAATCAAATCGACGGTAAAATGGCAGAAACTGAATCATTCAGATAACAGATTCTCCCCAGATCTATACAGGTTTTACTTACCACATCAGTCATGCAACAAGTACTTTTACCCAGGTGACCAAAAGACATGGAAGAAATCTGGCAGGCAAGAAGTCTCGTATTTCTACGGCAAATAGAGGAGAAAGCAGAGTCCTTTCAATGACACAGGGGCACAGACCCTAAATCAGAGCCCTTAACTCTGGACCGGCAGCCCCTGGTCTCTAAGGCCAGCTTCCTGACTGCTGGGGCTGGAGTCCGCATCTCGCATTTGAGCCTCTCCAGGAAAACTAGGGGAATCCAGCCTCCCAACCTACTTGAGGCTCTTCTCTTGTTGGTTTTAAACCTAACCCCAGGGGACCGCTCTATTTAGACAGCAGAAGAGCCTAAGGCTAGATTAGCTGTCCTCTCTACATATGAAATTAGCCTTCTTGCAAATGCAGTTGCTTGACTGTTCCTCTCACTCTCAAGATGCTCCCTCTTGTCCAGTTCTCACATCCACAAGCCAGGCTAACCTGTCTACTGTTCTCATTTGCGCAGGGGCCACAGCTCCATGACACGTCTTGGGGCCAAGCTTCAATTGACCACTCACGTGAATTAGCTCCTGGAGCTGTTTATGGAGGGCATCCCATTGACAACAATAGAGGCAGAGCACCCCAGAGCTGACCGTACCTTTTCTTACACCTCTGTTCTCCTCCCCATCACCTTTAAAACACAGCCTCCTGATAAATGTGCCCAAGTGTCCCTGGCACACCACTGGGTGCCACCAGTGGATTAAGGGCCCGCCGAGATACTGTTTCCAGCACCCACCCCACCCCCATTCCTACCCTCACATAGTTGGGTGGCACCTCTAGCCACAAGAGATCTCCTCCAACTTGCTGTGCAATGACATCTCTTCCTAGCTATAGCCTGGTGTGGAGCAGGCTGAAAGTGCTCTTTTGGAGCATGACTAATGGATCCAGGGGCCCCTGGTGTTCCGAGGAATAGTGGGCCCAGGAGCTGCCGAATTCTCTCTGGGGACAGGAGCTTTCTCACACCCTGTTATTGGGTGACATCTTCTAAGCCATCTTCCTCTTTTTTGCCTTGCTATCTGGTAACAATGAGGACAGCAGGATAAATGCAGGGGGTCAGGGCGCTGCCCCAGAAAGGACACTTTTCATCTACTTTGAAGTAAGGAGCCCAGCAGAGGCCCATATGCCCTGCTTCTCGCACTCTGTTTTACTGTCTTGTTTCCAGGCCCCTCGGGATAGCGTTCATCAATGGCAGCTATTCTTTGGGACAAAAGGGCTATTTAACTATTTAAAAATATTCTTCAACAATACTTTCTTCCCTAACAAAGATGGGTAAGAAGATCTGGCTAATTATGCCGTAGGAAAGAATTTTTTCCTTACAGATTCTTTGCTTGGTAAATATTACAGAGTACCAAATGTTCACAAAAAGATTATAGGCTTTCCCCCCAAAGAATGTTAAAGTTCATTTCTACTGTTCTTCCCATTTATAAAGAAGTAAATTAAACTGCTCCATCAAATTGTATGTGTTAATAAGCAGGCCCTCATCGTGATCAGGAGGCACCATAACACTCTTCTGCTGCCAGACTGTGGGTACTCCTCCCGCCTCCAGAGACTGGAGTCCCCAGAGACTCGGCCCTCGTACCAGACCTCTTCTGCAGCGCCTGCCCAGGAGGAGCAGACACAAGCTCCTCTGCCGGAAGATCCACCCATGCCAATGTGGAAGAGAAAAAAACCTGGCCTGAAAGAATAAATGTGAATGGTGATGATGTGCTAACAGAGCAACCAAGCTAAGGAGTAAAGTTACTTGGTGGGTACTCAAGGCCATAACTATGGGACACTGGATATTTTCGTGTTACCGCTTTGCAGCCAATAAAATATATTTTACAGATGCTCTGGGAGTTCAACGGCCATTCTTCTTAACCGCATGGGGCTGTGTGGTGAGAAAAATGCCACAGCATTCAGAAAGTAGACGTTCACCCAAAGGTCATGACATACCAGCCCAGACTGTCAGCCCGCCACAATGGGGGGTGCTGAAGCGTCACTGGATCGGTTCTCTTCCCCCCAGCGTAAATTACACGTACAAATAGATACCTGTCTCCCAAGTGTCGATTTATCATCTTCCGTGAGTAAAAAGGATTTTTACCACGTTGCCACCTAAACACAAGATGAGGTGGTTAAAGGAAATGCAAAGACTCCTTTCAGCAAAATCTGAAATGTACAATCACCTATCTCTAGAAATAGTGCTCATGTCTCAGTCCAATTAATTCTTCCTAAAAAATATTCCCAGCGGGGAGGTTCTCCCTCCGCATGCAGAATGTCATAGGTGCGCCGATGTCCTTTGTTTTATGAGGGATAGAAGAGAGCCAAGAGATGGATGAGGAAGCAGTGCTGCACAGTAATGATTAATCCAGGCAGATCAAGGCTCCGAATAACCAGCCCAGGCCTTTCGGGGGAACTGACACAACATACTCCTTTACTTGGATCAAAAATACATTCTTATGGTACAATCATGAGTACAGTGTAGACCATCATTTTTGTACTTGAAAATCTGTCTCTCCAGATTTGACTAAGGAGTTTTTCCCCTTCTTCGGTATTTTGTATTCCCTCAGAAAAAGGGCAGCTCAACTCCTTAGAGGAAAGCTCCTGTGAGATAGCTGAAGGTTTTGCCCTACCCCTGTCCCCCACCAACCACAGGATCACCACTAGCCTGTCACTGTGTAATCCTGGAGCTGCCTGTTCTCTCATATGTAACAGAGCTAAATGCAGTGAAGACCTAATATAGGAGAAAGCCTTCAGAGCCGTTCTTAACCCTAGCTATACCTTAAAATCTCCCAGGGCACTTTAGGAAACCCCCCCAAAGGTCTAATTTCATTGGACTTGAGTAGATCTACACATTATTAGTGTTAGAGATTAGATTTAATTCTGGTGTCCTAAAATGACCCATCTAAAGATTTGGTGTTTTCCCCACCAGGAAGAATTGTCAGATGGGACAAGATAAGTGTTCAGTAGAGCTAAAACCGTATGCTGACCGTCTGGGAGTCTAGGCATTCAGAGGTAATCAAACAACTCTCACTTTTGTCTTAAAGACCTGGATAACTGGTTTTTGTTTGCTAACTGCTTTTGAGACCAAAAAGCGCACTCTAGAAAACTGTCATGCAGAGAACAGGTGCTCCACAAATGAGTGGTTCTCAAAGTTTTGTATGAGTGGCACACTTTCGAATATTAAACCTTCTGAGCGCACCTGAACGGATTAAGATGCTCAACACGACACCAACAAGTCATGCATATCCCCAGCAAACACAGTAGCGTAAAACTGACTACAGTGACCAGGACGCCCTTCGCCACGGAGTCACCTTCCCACCCAGGTCCCATGACCTATGTGCCCTCGATACAGTCCATGAAGAAACGGTCTTCACATTACTCCAGCAGGCTGCACCTCCCTCTACCTGCCCTCTGCGCCATCACTCAGCTCAGGACTCCTCCGGGTCCTACCACAGCACAAACGTTCCACTGCAGCTAAAAGACATTTCACGTATTGATCAACAGACAGCAGCACACTGTGAAAGGCACTGTCTGTCACCTACTGCAGAGTGGAGTAGCCAATAAAGCACCTGACTGTGATTAATTTTCACAATGGACTTGTTCAAATCAACTTATTTATTGAAGTATGATGTACCCCCAGAAATATCATGAGTGTATACAATTCAATGGATTCTTACGACATGCCCACTCTCAAAACCATCCCCAGATCCAGCAGCCAAAAATTACTGTCACCCAGCACCAAAATTATTATTGGTCCCCCCCCGTCCACCAGTCATTAGCCTCAAATGTAACCACTATTCTGATTTTTATCATCACAAATTAGTCTGCCTGTTTTTGCACTTATATAAATGGAATCATACGATATGTATTGCTTTACCTCTGGTGTCTTTCCCTGAACATTATGCTTGAGACACTGGCGTGGCACATGTAGCAGTTATCTGTTCATTTTGTTCTTTCTTTCTGTTTTTTTTCTTTATAGTATTCCATTATATGATATGCTATTTTACAAGATGGGCATTTTGAGTTTGGGGCTGTTACAGTTAATGCTGCTATATAAGCATTCTTGTACATATCTTTCAATCTAGTACATTTGGGTATATACCTTGCTATATAACTAGTAAGAAAGACAGTGTGGTATGAACAGAAGGATAGGCAAATAAACCGAAATAACAAAATAGACTCCAGAAACAGACTCTCACATACACAGCCTCTTGATTTATGACAAAGGGCCAATGCAATGCAGTGAGGTGAAATGATATTTTCTTTTTTAATTTTTTTTAATGTTTATTTATTTTAGAGACAGAGCATAAGTGGGGGGAGGGGCAGACAATAATAATTAATGACAATCTGAAACAGGCCGCAGGCTCTGAGCTGTCAGCACAGAGCCCGATGTGGGGCTCGAACCCATGAACCATGAGATCATGACCTGAGCTGAAGTTGGACACTCAACCAACTGAGCCACCCAGGTGCCCCTGGAAATGATATTTTCAAATAAATGGTGCTGAATTAATTAAATGGATATTTATATGGAAAGAAAATCTTGACCCCTATCTCCCACCATACAGAAAAATAAATTCCAGATATATTGTAGATGTAGCTGTGAAAATAAAGGTTCTAGACATTAAATAAATGAATACCTACATGGTCTTAAGCTAAGTAAAGGTTTCTTAAACATGACACAAAAATAATAACCATAAAGGAAAATACTGATAAATTGGATTCACTAAAATTAAGAATTGTATTCAATAAAAAGACACCCTTTAAGACAGGAAAAATACAACTCACATACTAGAAGACATTTTAAATATACATATCATACAAAAGATATATCCAGAAAATGTAAAGAAGTCCTACAATGTTTTAAAAGAGAAAAGGCCAATTTTTTAAATGGGCATGTAACAAAGGAGAATATCCATATGATGAAGAAAACATATGAAAGGGTGTTCAACATCATTAATTATCAGGGAAATGCAACCTAAAAGCCACAGGAAGGTACTATTATATAACCATACTAAGTGTTAAGAAAGC
Source organism: Panthera tigris (assembly GCF_018350195.1). Lineage (NCBI taxonomy): Eukaryota > Metazoa > Chordata > Mammalia > Carnivora > Felidae > Panthera > Panthera tigris. The sequence continues at coordinate 132,858,621 of NC_056668.1, read as the reverse complement.
ATTTAGAGCAACCAGAACCTGGTGGGTGAAAAATCACATAATAATATCTACTAAAGCTAAACGTACATATCCTATGTCACAGCGATTCTACTTTAAAAATTTTTTTAATATATAAAAAATTTACGGAAATATGTTTAGAGAAAGCCTTGAACAGATCTCTTTCAACAAACCATCAAAAACTCCAAAGATAAACACATCCTTAAAACTGGCATTGTATCAGGAATTCTATTAGTTCCAATATGAAACATCTGAATAATTCTTTAGATATTTATATGGACTATTAGCACAGATTGGTAGAAGTAAAAATCTAAGTTAATCACTGCATTTCCTTCAATAATAAACATTAAACCATATTAGCTATTTGAAAAATCACATCTACTATGCCCACAGGATATCAGAGCTCAGAAGGAAGATGAAAAATAAAAGATAGCAGGAAACCATATGGAGAGAGTCATATGGCTTGTGATTCTAATGGTAACTGCAAATGAGGTCACTTATCCCTCTGTGGCCACACTAATTGGTCAAGAGCAATAGAGGCTTCATCAGCAATCCTCATAAAAAAAGAGCCCACCCCTTCCTGGGCATTTTCAATTTAGAGAGCAACACCTGCTACCCGTCAGTCTCTCACAAGACAGGACTCGAGTCAACCTACCACTACATTATTTGATTTGCTCTTAATCGTTACTATTTATAAACAGAGTCTTCAGAGTATATGCATACACAAGTATAGCATGCGTACACATGCAGCTATCTATAGCAAAAAACAAATTCTCAAAAGTAGTGCTTGGAAGACCACATCTTGTTCTATTAATACTCATATACTGCAGTATTACATAACAATTTTTTTTCCAATTGTGTTATGCTAATATGCAAATAAATGAACTCAACCATAGCCAGGAGCTAAATGTACTAATCAGTACGGCCTTGTGTATCTCTAACTACAAAAGAATTTTACATAATCTCTTTCCGTTCTAAATATCCCATGAATCTACATTATTAATTACTTTTAAATCCAGCTGCTTGGTTTCGGGCTATTAATATTTACAAATCAGTATATTTAGCCTGCTCCATGAAAATACCTGAATACCGATTTCCTAGTAATGTATTAATGCATTCTATAATCTCGTAATTATTTGACAATTCCAAAACAATAATAGGGATAGATACTATTAGAAGAAGCTCACCTAAAAACAAATTGTTACTAATTACTATCTGCTTTACCTTCCAGTACCCTAAAGAGTGAATAACTGTAAATCAGCATTTTGTTAAAAAAGAAACAACAAAGGAAAATGACTTCCCCAAGAAGTTTTCAAATCCATCAAAGAAGAGCAGAGAGGAAAAGGGCAAAATCCTGACTTTGTGGATGAGACAGAAATCTACAGCATGGTGGACAGGACTATCACTATGGCTTTTGTTGATTAGGCACATGTTGGCCTCATCCCAAGATGCAGCCACAAAAGGCCAAAATTTCCTAAAAATCACTCAGCTGTTTTAGGACTGGTAGAAACTGCCTCGATCAAGGAGTCAGAATGCCTTAGGCAAACAGGAGAAAAAAGGAAAAAGTCAAAGATACATTTCAGAAGATAAAGTAGAAAGTGGGTGACAAGTAGTTCAAAGTGCGGGCTTTCAAGTCAATTAAACCTGGTCTCATGTGGTCTTTGCCTCTTACAATTTCTGTGACCTTGCTTTGAAATTCCCAAACCTTGAGGAATGAGTTTCTTGTCTGTTAAAAGGAAATGATAAAGTCTCCTTGCAGGCTGTGGGAAGACTTGCATGAGATGATGCATACAAAGCACTTCTTAGGATCCCTTCTATACCCAATCCTTGAGTTGCAACAAAAGGTAGAATTTCTAACACTGTATGCAAAATATGCTGAGGGATTAAAGATCCTACTTCTACAAGTCTGCCTATTAGTATTCCATATTCTTTATGTATTTTCTTTTTTACTATTAATTCTGCAGCACTCCCAATGAATGTTTTTTGACAATCCAATATTAATGACAATAAAAAGTAATTCAGGTCCTTAAAAACAAGCTGAAATTAAGCAGAAACTATAAACATCACCTAAAGAAACCAAATACCAGAAAAGAGATTAAATGCTTTAACAAAAAGTAAGCTCTCTTGCCATGCTGTTTCAAGTTTGATAGCAGAACATAAATCAAAAGAAATTTTCAAAGGTTTACTCTGATTTCAGGGACACAAAAGGGACAGATCATTTATAGTAACATCTTGCAGAACAATTGTTGAACAAACCAAATTTCTGGATCTAAATTAAATGAAGGTATTTCCTTCCATTTGATTGTTTCCAAAATCATGTATGTGAAATAAATTTCTTCTTTGAAGTACACAGTCCACTGAGTTTTATATTCTATCAAAACTAACTGGAGTTGGAGGAGGTCCAAGATGGCAGCTAGGAAGATTCTGAACCTACCTCTTCCACTTACACCAAATCTACAGCTATATATGGAATAATTCCTGCTGAAAAAGAACTGAAAACTTAGCTGAACAAACCCCTCCACAAAAAGGGATAAAAGAACCACATCAAGATGGGTAGAAGATACAGAAAGACAGAGTCTTGCCCAAAACTCCACCCCTAGCATAGCAAACCACAATGGGGCAGGGGGTGGAGGGGTGGTGAATCTCACAGGTCCAGAGACTTTCCCTAAGGAGTAAGAGCATCATTCCCCACATCAGGCACACCAAACCTTGCGACCTGCACCAGAAAGATGAGCCTTCCAAAATGTCTAGCTTTGAAAATAAGCAGGGCTTATGTCCAAAGGATCCAAGGGGTCTATGGGAATCTGAGATACTCATCTTGAGTGGCTTATATATGGATTTGTTCATCCTAGGATCAGCACAAAGGCAGTAGTTTGAAAGGTAACTGGATAATACATGAAGGAGATTCATTTTCTAGTCATAAAACATCTGCCAGAGGGGCAGGAACCAGGTGGGGTTCTTTAGGGACAGAGGCACTGGTGAGCACCATTATTGCACTCTCCCTCTACCTTGCTAGCTCAGGTGGGTGTGCATGGATACAGCCTTGCTAAAGCTGCCAGTATGCCCCATCCCAATGCTCTTCTCCTATATCTCTAAAGCTGCCAGCATGCCCTGCCACAAGTACTCTTCCCCAATATCACTAAAGCCACACCTGAGCTGCACCCTCGGAACTCTCCCACTGCCTGATGAAGAGTTCAAAGCAATGGCCATGAAGATTGTCACCAAATTCAGAAGAATGAATACAATGAGAACTTCAACAAAAAAATAAAAAAAAATACAAGAAAGTACCAAACAAAAGTCACAGAGCTAAAGAATGCAATAACTAAACTGAAAAAATACACAAGAGGAGTTTAACAGCAGACTAGATGAAGCAGAAGAATGAATCAGCAACCTGGAAAACAGGGCCATGGACCTCACTGAAACAAAGCCACAGAAAGAAAAAAATAATTCTAAAAAGTAAAGATAGCTTAAGGGATCAATGGAATAACATCAAGCAGAATAAAATTACATTATAGGGGTCAGAGGAGAAGAGAGAACAAGGCAGAAAACTTATTTGAAAAAATAAAGGTTGAAAACTTCCCTAACCTGAGGAAGGAAAGAGAAATCCAGATTCAGAAAACACAGAGAGTTCTGAATAAGATAAACCCAAAGACATTCACACCAAGAAATATAATTAAAATGTCAAAAGCAAAAGATAGAGAATCTTAAAAGCAGCAAGAGAAAAGCAACTTTTAGATACAATGGAATCTCCATAAGACTATCTGCTGATTTTCAACAGAAACTTTTCAGGCTAGAAGCAAGTGACATGACATATTCAAAATGCTAAAAGAAAAAAACTTCCAGCCAAGAATACTCTACCAGCAAGATCATCATCCAGAATTGAAGGGAAAATAAAGAGTTTCCTAGATAAGCAAAAGCTAAAGGAGTTCATCACCACTAAACTGGCCTTAAAAGAAATGTTAAAGTGACTTCTTTAACATGAAAAGTCAACAACTAATAACAAGAAAACATAAAAGTAAAAATTTCACAGGTAAAGAAAAATATATAGTAAAAGTAGTGGATTGACGGGGTACCTGGGCAGCTCAGTTGGTTGAGAGTCCAACTCCAGCTCAGGTCATGATCTCACAGTACATGAGTTCAAGCCCCACACTGGGCTTGCCACTGTCAGTGAAGAGCCCACTTAGGATCCTCTGTCCCCCCCCCCCACCGCCCCTGCACCCCTCCCCTGCTCACACACACTCTCTCTCAAAAATAAATAAATATTAAAAAAAAAAGTAGATTAGTCACTTACAAAGCTAGAATGAAGGTTAAAAGACAAAAGTAGTAAAATTAACTATAATTAGTTAAGGGAAACACAAAATACAAAGATATAAAATATGGCATCAAAAACATAAAACATGGGAAGCCAGAGTAAAAAATGTAGAGTTTAGAATGTGTTAAAATTTAAGTTGCCATCAATTTAAAATAGATTGCTTTATAGGCTGTTATAAGTGAACCTCATGGTAATCACAAAGCAAAATTCTATACTAGATAGGTAAAAGATAATGAGAAAGCAATCTAAACATAACACTAAGGAAAGGCATCAAACCACACAGGAAGAGAACAAAAGAAGAAAGAAACAGACAGGATCTCAAAAACAGCCAGAAAACAATAATGCAATGGCAATTAGTACATACCTATTAAGAATTACTTCAAATGTAAATGGACTACATTCTCCTATCAAAAGACAGAGTGGCAGAATGGATTAAAAAAAAAAAGATTCATCCATATGTTGCCTATAAGAAACTTAGTTCAGATCTAAGAACACACACACCAAAAATAGATAGAAAAAGATCTTCCACATAAATGAAAAAAAGAAAACTGATGCAGCTATACTTATATCAGACAAAATAGACTTTTAAACAAAGAATAGCATAAAAGACAAAAAAAGTAGGGGTACATTACATAATGATAAATGTACCAACACAACAAAAGGATTTGTAAATATTAATGCACACAAAATAGAAGCACCCAAATATATAAAGCAAATATTAACAGAACTAAAGGGAGAAATTGACAGCAATACAATAATAATAATAATAATAATAATACAATACAATAATAGGACTTTAATATACCATTTACATCAATGGATAGATCATCCAGACAGAAAATCAATAAGGAGACCCTGGCCTTACACAACACTTTAGACCAGATGGATAATAGATTTTAGATGGATAGACCAGATGGATATAGAGATGTATTAATTGATACATGCAAAACATTCCATCCAAAAGCAGCAGGATACACATTCTTCTCAAGTTTACATGGAACACTCCCCATGATAGATCATGTGTTAGGCCACAAAACATCACAATAAATTTTAGAAGACTGAAATCACAGCAAGCATCTTCTCTGACCACAATTATATGAAATTAGAAATCAATTACAAGGAAAAAACTGAAAAAATCATAAATATATATTAAACAGCATGCTTTGAACAACCAATGAGTCAACAAAGAAATCAAAGGAGAAATCAAAAGAAACCTTAAGACAAACGAAAATGTAAATACAATAATCCAAAAAATCTATGGGATGCAGCAAAAAATAGTTCTAAGAGGGAAGTTGGTAGTGATACAGGCCTACCTCAGGAAACATGAAAAATCTCAAATAAATAATCCAACTTTACACCAAAGGAACTAGAAAAAGAAGAACAAAATTAAGCCTAAAGTTAGTAGAAGGAAGGAAATAATAAAGATCAGAGCAGAAATAAATGAAATAGAAACCAAAAAAAAAAAAAAATTAGAAATTATCAATGAAACTAAGAGGTGGTTCTTTGAAAAGATAAACAAAATTGACAAATCTTTAGCCAGAATCACAAAGAAAAAAAGACAAAAGACTCAAATAAATCAGAAATGAAAAAGGAGTATATGGGTAGCTCAGTTGGCTAAGCGTCTGACTCTCGGTTTCAGCTCAAATCATGATCCCAGGGTCATGACATCAAGCCCCATGTCAGGCCTTGTGATGAGCATGGAGCCTGCTTAAGATTCTCTCTCTCCCTGTGCCCCTCTCCCCTGCTTGCACTATCTCTCTAAAAATATGAATGAATTAATTAATGAGTGAACAAGAGAAATGAAAAAGTAGTTACGACAGATACTGTAGAAATACAAAGCATCATAAGAGACTATTATAAATAATTACACACCAACAAATTGTTGAACTGTTGACAACTCTGGGAGATATGGATAAATTCCTAGAAACAGTCAATCTTTCAAGATTGAATCATGAAGAAATAGAAAATCTGAATAGACCAATGCTTCCAAACTCATTTTATGAGACCAGCATTACCCTGATACCAAAACCTAATGAGCACCACAAGAAATTACAGGCCAATATCCCCGATGAACAGAGAGACAAAAATGCTCAACAAAATATTAGCAAACCAAATTCAAGAATATATTAAAAGGATTATACATCATCATCAAGTGAGATTTATTCCAGGATGCAAGGATAATTCAACAGTCACAAATCAATCAACATGATACTCCACATTTAAAAAATGAAGGAGAAAAATTATATGATCATCTTAATAAATGCAGAAAAGTATTTGACAAAATTCAACATCCATTTATGAAAAAAAAAAAAACTCAAGTTGGTATAGATGTAATGTATACCTCAACATGATAAAGGCTATTTATGACAAACCCACAGCTAAACTCATCCTCAACAGTTTTTCTGCTAAGCTTTTCTGCTAAGATCAGGAACCCACTCTTGCCACTTCTATTCAACACAGTATTGAAAATTCTAGTCAGAGCAAGTAGACAAGAAAAAGAAAGAAAGAGTATCCAAATTATAACTGTCACTATGTGCAGATGACATGAAGACTTCACTGAAAAATTGTTAGAATAAATGAATTCAGTAAAGTTGCAGGATACAAAATCAATATACAGAAATCCATTAAATTTCTATATACTAATAACGAAGTACCAGAAAAGATATTTTTTTTAAAAAATCCCATTTACAATTGCATCAAAAAGAATAAAACTTAACCAAATAAACTTAACCAAGGAAGTGAAAATACTGTACACTGAAAACTATAAGACACTGAAGAAAGAAACTGAAAGACACAAATAAATGGAAAAATATTCTATGCTCATGGATTGGAAGAATTAATATTATTAAAATGTCTATACTACCCAGGGTGCCTGGGCAGCTCAGTCAGTTAAACGTCAGACTCTTGATTTCTGCTGAGGTCATGATCTCACGGTCTGTGAGACTGAGCTCCACATTGGGCTCTGCGCTGACAGCAAGGAGCCTGCTTGCGATTCTCTCTCTCCCTTTCTCTGCCCCTCTCCCATTCATGCTCGCTCGCTCTCTCTCTCTCAATATAAATAAAATTTTTAAAAAACTAAAAAATTTTTACAAAAATGTCCATACTACCCAAAGCATTCTACAGATTTAATGTTATCACTATCAAAATTGCAATGGCATTTTTCACAGAACTAGAATAAGTAATTCTAAAATCTGTATGAAACCACAAGAGACCCCAAATGGCCAAGGCAAACTTGAGAAAGAACAAAGCTAGAGGTATCACACTCCCTGATTTCAAACTATACTATAAAGCTATAATAATCAAAAGAGTATGGTACTGGCACAAAAACAAACACACAGATCAAAAGAACAGAATAGAGAGCCCAGAAATAAAGCCACACTTATATGGTCAATTAGTACATGTAAAAGGAGTCAAGAATATACAACGGGGAAAGGACAGTCTTTTCAATAAATGGTGTTGGGAAAAGTGGACAGCCACATGCAGAAGAATGAAACTAGGCCACTATCTTATACCATACACAAAAATTACACCCAAAATGGACTAAAGACTTCAATTAAGACCTGAAAGCATAAAACTCCTAGAAGAAAACACAGGCAATATGCTCTGTGACACTGGTATTGGTGTTAATTTTTTTATCTGACTCCAAAAGCAAAGGCATCAAAAACAAAAATAAACAAATGGGACTACATCAAACTCAAATGCTTGTACACAGTGAAGGAAAGCATCAACAAAATGAAAAGGCAACCTAGTGAATAGTAGAAAATATTTCCAAATGATCTGATAAGGTGTTAATATTTTTTTTAAATATTTTTTAACATTTAGTTTTTATTTTTGAGAGACAGAGAGAGATAGAGAATGAGTGGGGGAGGGGCAGAGAGAGGGAAACAGAATCTGAAGCAGGCTCCAGGTTCCAAGCTGTCAGCACAGAGCCTGACGCGGAGCTCAAACTCACAGACCGCAAGACCATGACATGAGCCGAAGTCAGATGCTTAACCGACTGAGCCACCCAGGTGCCCCAGGGGTTAATATCTTAAATACATTTTTTAAAACCCTTATATAATCAATAGGAAAAAACACCAACAACAAAACAGTCCAAATAAAAGCAGAGGATTAAATAGACATTTTTCCAAAGAAGACATACAGATGGCCAACAGACACATGAAAAGATGTTCAATATCACTAGTTATCAGGAAAATGTAAATCAAAACCACAATGAGACAGGACCTCATACCTGTTAGAATGGCTATCATCAAAAAGATAAGAAATAACAGGTGCTGTAGAGAACACGGAGAAAAGGGAACCCTTGTACACTGTTGGTGGGAATATAAATTGGTGGAGCCTTATGGAAAAGAATATGGAGGTTCCTCAAAAAAAATTAAAAACAGAACTACCATATGATTCAGTAATGCTACTTCTGGGCATTTATCCAAAGAAAACAAAAACACTAACTTGAAAAGATATATGTACTCCTATGTTCAATGCACCATCACTTAGAATAGCCAAGATCTGGAAACAACTAAATGTCCACTGACGGATGAATGGATAAAGAAGATGCTGTTTATACAATGGAACTCTATGCATCCATAAAAAGAATGAAATCTTGCCATTTGTGACAACCTGAACCGACCTTGAATTATGCTTATTTATTATTTATTTATTATTTATTTATTTATTTATATAAATAACATATGTAATATACAAATATATATAATATATATAAACTTATATATTTATATATTTATGTATATATTTTATATATTTTTATATATGAATTTATATATAGATATATAAATATATACATAAATAATATATATAATAAATTTATATAAATCATTTATTTATTATTTATTATTAAATGAAATAAGTCAGAGAAAGACAAATGACTACTAGAGAATTTCACTTATATGTGGAATTCAAAAAGCAAAAGAACAAACATTACAAAACAAAGCTTCCAGATATGGAGAACAGACTGGTGGCTATCAGAAGGGAACAGGCTTGGGGCACCTGGGTGGCTCAGTCGGTTAAGCATCCAACTTCGGCTCAGGTCATGATCTCACAGCTCTTGAGTTCAAGCCCCACATCGGGCACTGTGCTGACAGCTCGGATCCTGGAGCCTACTTCGGATTCTGTGTCTCCCTCTCTCTCTGCCCCTCCCCTGCTCACGCTCTGTCTTTCTCTCTCTCTCAAAAATAAATAAACATGAAAAAATTATTAAAAAAAGAAAAAGAAGGGAACAGGCTTAGGGGGAGGGGCGACACGGGTGAAGGGGACCCACTGTATAGCGATGACTGGCAACGAGACTTATTGTGATGATCACTTTGTAGTGCATGCAGACATCAAACTATTATGATGTACACCTGGCACTAATATAAGGTTTATACCAATGTTACCTCAATTAAGAAAAAACAGTTGAAGTCTAAATAATATCTTCTTTGAACCCCTAAGGTAAGTTACATCATCCATGTCTATTTATTCATCCACTCACACATTTATTCAACAAGTATATGCTTAAAAACATGCTTCCCACAAGACATTAAACTAGGTGTTTTCGCAACCTCTTGGTGAGTAAGATCAAGTTACCTGAGAGGCAGAAAGAAACAGGGCTGTATAGAGATACAGAGTGGTGGCTGGAAGGCAGAGAAAGGAACAATTCATTGCAAGAAGTGATTATCTGAGGAAGACCTTGAAGATGACAGAGAGGAGGCAGGCACACGGGCTGAGAAAAGAGAGGTGTAAATCTGAAGGCTAAGTTGGGCATGGAGAGCAGTCACAGGGGCCTTGTGATCAGTAGCAGATCAGTAGGGTGACCACATTATTTATCATCCAAACCGGGATGCCTCTGAGAAGAAAAGGAGGCACTCTTAATAATTTTGCCAGGACAAAAGGTGTAAATCCGGACTGTCCTGGGCAAATCAAGACGTATGGGTGCTTGGCTCAATGAAAGTGATGTTCAGTACCGTCTGATCACTTAGCTGGGGCGACTGAGGTGCACGCACAGTTGTACTGAGGCACCTGACTTAGAAAGGCACCAAAACAAATCGTTTTTGAAAGCAACTTTAGAATATGTCTGAGAAACTTCGCTGGGTACATTCTGCATATTTCAAAAGACAAGACTCCCAAAACGGGCATGGCAAATCTCCAACTCAAATGGAGCTAAGTGAGTTTGCTCATCTCAGGATAAACTCCAAGTAAGAGAAACTAAAAATCACAAAAACAAACATAGTAGGTACTGTTTATGGAGTGCTTCTTAGGCACCATACTCTGCTCTGAGTATTTCACACACACATCATCTCATTTCATCTTTACCCCAACACTATGAAGGGGGATTTAATTTTTTCCACTTTAGAGACTATGTAACTGGACATACAGACTTAAATATCTTGCCCAAGGCCACACAGAAAGGAAGCAAGGGAGCCAGAGTCCGATCCAAGCACCTCACTCCACACCCTCTATTTTTCTCGCCACTATTCTGCCTCCTGAATAACCCAGACGTGCAGCACATGACCCGAGCGCAGCCCAGCTGAGAATATCAGCTAGAACACGGTTTACCTAACTGCCCCTGCCAAGTGACCAAGAACTGGTGGCCAGCAGTGCCCAGCCACCTGCCCTTCTCGACTACTTGGAACTAGGCAGTTGCCAAGTGTCCTGCCAGCAGCCTGGACCACTCACATAATTGTCACGAAAGCTCAGTGTGATTAATTATATGCTTTGAGCACTCTAAAGCTATGCAATTATTCTGACATGAATAAAATAGGTACTCCTGAAACTTCCCTGGTGGCTTAGGATTTGTTTGAGCCACAACCAAGTACTCTTATGCCCAGCACAACCCTCTAGATCCACCACAATTATCAGTAGAAAAAAGCTGGTCAGGCAGCTTGCAAACACACAGTTTCTGGTAAACTGGTAAAAATAATCTGAATATCCCTTGCACTACAGAATCCCATTGATATAAAATAAAAAAGGTAACCAAACTAATTTAGAGGTCTCGTAGATGACAGCCAGAACTTCGTATTAATAAGAAACAGAGCATCTATTCTTGAATATCTATGTATGAAATAAAGTCTGGGGAGAAAATATGAATGTTCATACTTCATTTATGTCTGCATTTAGGCTGTAGATAACACTGCCCTATTTTGTTGAATAATGAGGAATCAGTAACTTAAGTATTTAAAAAAAGAAAAAAAAGAATAGTTTAGCACCCTTGCAGAAGACACAGAACTATAAAAGGAACTGAACAGATTCTGGGAGACAGCATTCTAAGAAAATGACTTGAGTGACCAAGATCAGCAATTAAAAAAATAAAATAAACAATTTCCTGTCAGTTGACTATTTGGATTTGGTGAAGGAAAACAACAACAACAACAACAACAACAACAACAACAACAACAACACAGATCAAACAACTGTTTGGAGGAGAGGCTGGAAAACAAGAAAGGGGGCAAGTAATTTTGGGGGCATGAAAATTAATACCCTCTGATTACTCCTGAAAAGCGAACTCTGAATTGTGACAAAAGCTCTTTGAGTGGGCTGAGACAAGCAGCCACGCCCTGGCCTTTCAACAGTTATCCTGTGTGGCCCAAAATGCATTAGTACAAAGTGAAGTGCAGAGTGGCTGACTGGACATTACATTTTTCTGACTTAAATGATCCAGTCTGCCTATCTATTCAGACAAACTCACTTTATGATCCAGTTACTGTTTGTTTAATATTTATGACATGCCCATAAGTTGGCTGGGCATGCAGTTGTCTCTCCCTTCCCTCCACTCAAAGCAAAGAAACAAACAAACAAACAAACAAAACCCAAAAAAATCTAAAAACCGAAAAATCTAAAGCCAAATGCAGATATTTTTAAGATCTAATTCAAGAAACGGTTATTGAGTACCTGTTATCCTTGCAGAACTGATAAATACAGCCCGGCTTTTGCCTGCAAAAAGTCTAGTTTATTTAAACCATAGGCCAATATAATATCCATATGTACATTTTTTTTAATTTTGTTTAAACATATATATATATATAATAAATGCGAACGTCTGCTTCTTCCCCACCTTGGGGTGCTCAGCATCAAGACACAAGAATATACATGTTGGTATAAAGGCAGGAAAAAGGCTTCCCCTACACACGATGATACTGTGATAATGACATAATGATACTAAGAAAACTATGAGCTGCTACCTTGGACAAGATCAAACCACTGTCCCAAAGAAGGTGGAGGCTCTGATCAAGCAGCCACAACAGGTAACTACAGCTGTCTGGCTATATTATCCCTCAACTTCTGCCAGCAGGAATAGTCTTTTGGTTCCCTCCAATATCCCCTACATTTAGAGGGAAAAACTGAAGCCAGCATTCCAAACCACCAGTGCTACCTTAATTATACAGAAAATTTAAAACTGTCAGTGTAATCTGGGGAGCAGTAGAGTGCAGCCATACCAAAATGGGGTAAACCAGCTCTGGCACGTTAGGCAAGTGGTTAACCTCTCTGAACTCTGGGTTTTCTTCAGCCTCCGTGGCAGGGGCAGGACCATGTCACAGAATTATATTAAGTACTTTCCACGTGTTTGCACATAGTGTTTAATAAGTAGCACGTGGGGCGCCTGGGTGGCTCAGTCGGTTAAGCGTCCGACTTCGGCTCAGGTCATGATCTCGCGGTCCGTGAGTTCGAGCCCCGCGTCGGGCTCTGTGCTGACAGCTCAGAGCCTGGAGCCTGTTTCAGATTCTGTGTCTCCCTCTCTCTCTGACCTTCCCCCACTCATGCTCTGTCTCTGTCTCAAAAATGAATAAACGTTAAAAAAAAAAATTAAAAAAAAAATAAAATAAGTAGCATGTGCTATTATTACTTTTAGCTATCAAAATCATGCAATGGCTATATTTCCTATTTATTAAAACGTACCCAAGATCAGTGGTTGCCACAGCCCAGGCACAGGAAGGGGGGAAGTCACAAAGGGACCAGGAGAATTTTTGGAGGGCAATGGAATTTTTTATTGTGGTAGTGGTTAGATGAATGTGTGTTTTTGTCAATCTCATAGAACTGGACGCCAACAAGAGTGAATTTTACTTTATGAAAATTATATCACCTTTTTAATATTCAATTATAATATTCAATTATATATACCAACTATAATATTCAATCGGTTTTAATTAAAATAAGCCATCTAAACTAATGGGCACTTTAACTTCATTTCTTGCTAAAATGAAAAAGAAATCTAAGGCCTAAATGCTACTTCACATTTTTAGACCAAGTCTTTGAGTTAAAGGATGGAGGTATTTGTAAAAAATAGATGTCGCCTAAACAACTGACCAAATTAGCTGTTTCAAAAGAAGGCGTAGATTGTACTGAATGGTGTGATGAAATGAAATATGGAAAGAGAAAATGAAAGTGATGTTTTCGTTTACTAGATTACTTAAGATGACAAACATAATGGCTCCTTCCCTAAAACTTTGGTAATGGGCCTTTGTAAATAATCTAAAAAGAGTAATATTATTTCCACTAAACTAAGGAAAAGCAGAGAAGTCTGGTGATGAGTTCCATGATTATTTCTCTTCTCAATGTATTTGTAAAAGATTCCATAAGGCTGCTCACTCTGAGTCTTCATCAGCACTGTAGCCATAACCAAGGAGCTTTTAGTATAGATCTGTGCATCTATTTTGGCAGAAAATGTAGTTTTACAACAATTTTTTACTCAACACCATATTTACAAAACAGATGGAGTTCCAAAGAAGTGATTTTAAATGAGAAATATAATTCTGGTCAGCCCACAGTGTATCTCTGCATATGTCCTGCATCTCAGCAATAATACCCTTTCTGTGCCCACTGCTTATCACATCCAGGCTGTTATTTCCCCCTCTGACTTGGGGATCCCCATACAAGAGGAATGTCAAGAGGGTAATGAAGATGAAAGCTAGGAAAAAGGTATAGCTCACAAGCCCAATGTTTCAACTAAAGCAACCCCATAAATACTGGCCTCTGTGCCTCAGCCAGCAACTCCCTGCCATGACCTCAAGTCCCCGATTATCACCTTGCTTACCCATCTACTCCCGCCCCAATCTTTTCATCACCTGACTGAACTCATCCCTTATATTCAAAAAGAACATAAGGAAACTACTGAAGAGGTGTCGCTATTGCTTTTTGACATGAGCTTCTACTAAGTTCTTCTACTGTTTTTTAACAAAGGTGAAATAATTTCTGCCATTCATATGACAAAAATGTCTGTGCACTATTCATTGCAAATATTTATGAAATTTGATGTTAAAGAATATTAGACAATATTAGAATATTGTCTTGATACTGTTATGTCTGCAGAAAATACCACACTAAGTTTCTAAAATCTTGATCCTTCAAGGCACCAATTCAAGGGGAAATATACCGAGTAGTTACCGACTTAAATATAGCATACCGCTTTCCTATAACCCAGGCTTGATCAACTTTCAACACTATTTCCATAGTTTCAAAGTGTGTTTAAGAAAATGCACATTGACAAAGAGGAAAGAAAAAGGAGTAAATCAAGTCATCTTAGGAGGTGTAAGTAAATGAACAAATATGAGACTAGTAAACACCAAACCACCAATTTCAGAAATTAATAGAACTTAGAATAAACATGTACTTTCTTATCATTCCTCCATTCATTCAGGAAACAATCTATTGAATCCCTAATATGTTCCTGGCAATATGTATCCAGGGATACAACTCTGAACAAGAAACCAATTGCCATCATTAGAAAAAAGAAAAATGACAAAGATATCTTTCAAAGTTTCAAAACTCAAAAACCAGTGATTGCTGAATAATTAATGATTTCCCCATGTGCTTCTAGAATCTTCAATGAAGAAATGATATCTACCGACAAGTTCTCAATTCCACATATCAGAAATATTGGCAAATCATCCTTCATCCTATTCTGAATATAAAATTTAAATAGCTGTTTTAAATAAGTTACACTGTGAATCCCACTATGGACACCAATAAAGCTTGATTTTTCTTTTTAAAGTACAAAAACAGACTCTCCAACAAATTAAATAAGAAGAATTAAAATTAAGTAGGTTGGTATCTTCTCTGGAATTTCACCTCAAATTTCATTAAAACCGCAATGCAATATCACTACAAATATCTGATAACCAATAAAAACAGAGTTGACACATAACTCTGTTCATAGGATTGATGACCATGCATAGTTGAAAGCAACTTCCATGGAAACAGAAGCTACACAGCAAAAGAAAATGTAAGTCACATTTTAAAAGCCAAGTATGCAGCAAAAATATGTTACTTTCCTTAAATTCTCAATGCCTACTGCAGGTAGTTAACACACTTGATCTTTAAGCCCTTCACTTGTGCCCTTGCCCAGACATAAACTGTACAAACAGATGACAAAGCGAAAAGCAGTTTCACAACTGCCTGTTACAGAGGGTAGGAAGGTGGTATATTTCACTAGATTACTGCAGAAGCTGATAACACCACCAGACACTACAGAGTACTTAGGAAGATTTCTGCAGGTCCAATTAAATTTCAAATACCACCAGTGCCAATTCTCTTTACTGTGGCCTGTTTTGCCCTCTCTCCCATGGGTTATCAGCCACAGGAAGGGTGGGTGCAGCCCTGTCAATGTGCTTTGCTGCTCATTGTCCTGGTAACCCCTTGATTTTCAGAAAGCAATGTTTTCCTATTTGCTCTGAACTTAAGCAGAATGAGCTACTCTTGCTTAAGGCTCTGCTCTTCTTAGCTCATCAACTATTTTTATTCACTTCAGGTCACGAGAAATATTTTTACACGGCAGACCAAAATGTAGTATTAGAATGAAACCACCACAAACTCAGGAGTTCCTAATATTACTTCTTAAGCTTGAAATGCACAAAACAATTGCTGACTTTCTGCTGCTAAGTATCACTATGCAAAAGATACCAAAACCAAGCAAACTGCTCAAAAGAACTTCCACAGAACTGGAGGCCTGCCTACTGCAGCAAGGAAAAGATTAAATTGTGCAGAACTGTAATGTCTCAGTGCTTTTGAGCCTAAGAAAGCGGAAATCTTCATTTGTGTTTAGAAAACCTACTCCATTTCTCCGTTTGAGTGAGGGACCAGAGATTTTGCACCCTCGAAGTGTAACCATTTGCAAGAGGCAACTAGATACAGATCAGAAGAATCCAATTAAATAAGCTGGTTCACCCCCTGGGATTTTTAAGAAAATGTTTTCACATAACCACTGTATTTAACATACAATAGACACGTTACAGGCACAGTCTGTTACCAGTCAAGGCTACCACAGAAGAGAATGTCCTGCCCAACCAGGTACAGGCCATAATTCCAGGCCAGTCCTGGAAAAGGTGACAGCCCCAAGTTCAACTGGGAATGTCTGAGCACAGCTTACCCTGCACATTAAGGATCACCTCTCCATTCTTTCCAAATGCCGTGTGCATCCAATCCCTGTTCAAGCACCCCAAGTACCCATGCACCAGTGGTTCCCGTAGGCAGGGGACTCCTCGTATAACCCCCTCCTTCCACCACCACTCTCCTCTCGGGAAACTGACCCCGAGAACGGCTGGGGGTGGGCGATGTGCGCCCTTCTCTCACCTACCTTGATGATGCTGCTCCGGCGGGGCAGGCCGCCGGGTTTGCTCTCCCGGGGGAGGGAGCAGGCGGCCGGGCTGGGGGTCGGGGCGACCGCGGCGCCACGGGGTCCCCTGGCGGGGCTGGCTCGGGCTTCGTCCCCGGACACGCCGAGGCTGCAGTCTCCGTTGGAAACCCCGCCGCTGTCATAGCGCGCCCGCCCGTGGCCGAGGCGACCTCCCCCGCCGCCGCCGCCGCTGCTGCCGCCGCCGCCGCCGCCGCCGCCGCCTTCTCCGGCTCCAGCTTTCAGGGCGCCCTTGGCGCCGAGGGCCGGGCCCGGGGAGGTGGGCAGGGCCCCGCCGGCGGCGCCCCCCCGGCCGCACTCCGCCATGGGCGCCCCACGACCCGCCAGCACAAAGCCGCGTCCCCGCGTCCCCGCGTCCCCGCCGCCGCCTCGGGCCGCCGCGCGCGGCCCCTCCTCCTCTCCTCCTCCCGCCGCCGCCTCCTCGGCCGCTTCTTCCGCTTTTTTTTTTTTTTTTTTTTTTTTTTTAATTTAGATGTGATGTTTGTTTCGAGCTCGCCTCGCGCACGGTTCAAGTCGTGGCGGCAGAATTATCGGAAGATTCCTGCAGGGGAGAGAAGAGAGAGACACAAGTCAGCTCCGGCGGCAGCGGCGGCGGCGGCGGGGCCCCGGCTCCCAGTACCTGGGGAAGGAAAACACGCCCCGGCACACGCGCCGCCGCGGGCGCCAAAAATAACCCGCGCGGGCCGGGCGCCCACCGGGCCACGGGGCACCCACCCCGAGGTAACGCGGCGGCGGCCTCAAGGGCTCGGGGCGCTCTCCGCAGAGGCTCAGGGCACCCCCACCCCCTCGCCAGGGGTCGGAGCGCTCATCACGCGGGAACCAGGCGTCCAGCCCCGGGCCGGGGTGCCCACCTTGGGCTCAGGAAGAGGGGAAGCGGCGGGAGCCCGCTGCTCTCTGGCCTCGCGGAGGCGCCTCCCGAGGGTCTCGCGGCCTGGGCGAGCGGGGGATGAAGCCCGGTCTCCCCAGACCCCAACTCCCCAGAGGCCGTCGCGTGCCGGGCCCCGCCGCGGCCCCCCAGAGTCCCCGCTGAGGCCTGCGGCTCCAAGAGGAAGCGCACGGCGGGCAGGGGCGGCCGGGCCGTGACGGTGGCGGTGCGGCCCGGGGCAGCTCCTGAGGGGGGCAGTCCAGACCCCCCGCCTCCGCCCGCGGCCGTCTCCTCCAGGCTCGGCGCTGCCCACCGTAGGCCTCGGGACCTTCCCCGGCTGCCCCCAACCCACCGCGAGCCGCCCGGTCTCCAGCTCGGGGGTCGCCGCCCGTCGCGGCTGCTCCAGCCCAGGCCAGGTCATGGGGCCGCGGAAACCTTGCCGCCGAGCGAGCGGACGGCAACCGGCGGCGGCCACGCGTCCTGGATACCCGGGTCCCCCTAGAGCTGCGGCAACTGCCAATCACCCGCCCGACGCCCGAGGGGCAATGACCGCGGAGGTCTGGGGGCCGGGAGAGAAGGTCTGGGGCTCGGGGGCTCGGCCTCTGCACCTCCCTCGAGCCCCGGATCCGCGCGCCGGACTCGTTCCCCTCCCGCCCAGCCCTGGAAAAGGCCCTCCGGACGTTCCCCTCTGGGCTTCCCCAGAGGGGCAGACCTGTTTCACATACAGAAACCAATTCCGTTCCCCAGGCTCCTGAACTGTGAATTGATTCAACTGGTTGCAAGGATGCTGGGGCGCGGGCGGGGTTGGGGCGGCGAGAGGTGAAGAGTAAAGGACCTCGGCAGAGCCTGTACTGTGCTCTCTGAGTCGCCCTACAGGGATTTATCACCGTCGTGCCTCCCTCCCAGTGTCCTTCCTGATCCCGCCGCCAGGTCCAGCCTGCTGAAGGCCCCCGCCTTAGGTCAGGCTCATCTTTTGGAGCAGTATCCTACTTGGATCAGAACAGCCAGGCCCTCTTCTCTCTGGTTCTTGCCCCTTCTTTCCCTTCCCTAATGCTTCAGGTAGAGTGACCTGCCTAAAAACCCTGATCTTGCCGTTCCCCAGCACAAATATCTCCCCTGGATCTCCATCCCTCGAGCAAAGATGGGGCTCAAACTCCTCAGGGTGGTACCCGAGGCCCCACCCAGCCTGGCCCCACCCACCTCCCTGTCCCAGGTTCCCTGGCTTCAGCCTCCAGAGCTTCTCCAGAACCCCAGCTCTTGTGCAACTAGTGTTTCCTTTTCAGAGAATGCTCTTCCCGCAGGGCCCGAAGGATAGTCGGCTGAGGGCGAGGGTGGGGGTGGGGGTGGGGGGCGGCGAACTTTAAGTCTTTGCTTTTATTAGCATGATGTTATAGCAAACTAACTGCCAAGTAGCCTCTGAGGAAACTGGACTTTCCATAGGTATACATACCCGCCCTTGCCTCTGAAGCAGCTTCAAATACCTTCATGTTATTCTTGGGGGCGTTTTAATTCTTCTGATCTTCTGGATTCATGTTTTTGTAACCCATCAGAAAAGCTTTTATTCATCCCTAGCCAATCTGGGCCTACACACTAACAGAAATATTTTCACATCGAGGGACAACAATGTTTTAATTTTTTATTGTCTCATCCCTTTATTTTTCCTAGTTTGGGTTCAAACAATTGTTTTTCTGTCATGATAGTTTTGCAAGAAAATATATTCAAATAATGTAGATCAGATTCTTAATCTGCCTTATTTTGAATTTATAGTCAAAGTAGCCAGCCAGTATGGCTGAGGGGGAGGAAAGGAAAAATGCTGGGACTTTATTCTTCATGTTCTCTAATTTTGATATCTTGAGTAATTGCCTGAAGATATCTCTGCCCTTTCCTGCATTTACCAATCACTAGTAACATGCTATGAGAGTCCTACATCCTGCAACTTATACCGTTGAATTTCCCTTGTGAGTGGGGACATACAGAGATTTAACCCCCCAGGATGTTTTTGTTTTTGTTTTTGTTTTTAATAAAACCACCATCTAATTCACCTAATGCTCTCCTACATGAGCACCTATCCATCTCACTCTGGACTCCCAGCAGGTCAAACCAGGGAGACTTCGTTGAAATAGACTTGGCATTTAAATTAAAACGTTTCCCAAAGCATCTTGGCAGACCTGTAACTAGTGATGCCAAAAGCCCAAGGCCTGTGCCAGGTTCCTTTTTATCCCCCTGAGTGCTTGTCTCCCACAAGCCACCGGTCACATGCCTGCTGATGTTATAGCTATACTTCATCACACCAACAGCCAGACTATGTAGGTACCATTTCTTCTCTATGGGTGATGGGAAGCAGCATGTTCCTCTGACATGTGCGATTCTCGGCTCCCAACAGGCTTTTTAATAGCTAAACTCAGATTTTTTTTTTTTTTTCATCACAAACAGCATAGTAAGCAATTGTTTCTCTCCTTCCTGCTTGTCTCTCTGCAGTTACTAAGTGATTGCTTTCCATTTCTCCTATTCCATAAGCAGTGTTGTTGAAGAAATTGTAAATATTTTGCCAAAATCTTACGGAAGTGTTTTCATGGCATTGTAAAATTCATAGAAGTTAGAGTTAGAAAGAGCCAAAATACCATAGTCATTCCTCAGCAGATCCTGTCTAATGGTTCCTTCAGACAAATTTTCAGAGTGGGGCAATAAGAGATAGGCAAGACACAAATAAAATGTTCATTCTGGATAACTCCATGGTGCTTATGCCAATTTATTTTATATATATATATATATATATATATATATATATATATATATATATACACACTCATGGTTAGATGTTCATGAGTAATTTGTCCATAACATTTAAAGTCAATAAACACCTTTAAACTCTCATGAGCCTGTTACACAATACATACGTTTACAAAGCAATACAGAGCTTTATCTTTTTTTTAAGTTTTCTTCATATTTCCATCTCAGCTTTTAATCATCATTGTCCCCCTTCACCAAATTCTCTTCTATTTGTGTGTCTCTTTAATTCGATGCCTAGAACGTAAGCTATTCAGGCTCTCTGGTCCGTAATAACCTTCCTTCAGCCTCCCAAAATAACACTGACGCTGTTTACTGACTTCTTGCCGTCATTTATACCCTTGTAGGTTATGAATTCATATCTAGTTTCCAGTTCGCAGGCTCTAACATTACGACTCTCTAAATTTTTCTGACTCACTGATCACTTGGCCTTCAGATTATTTTTTCCCCTCAATGTATTATAACAGTTTTCATTTCCCAAATCTCAATCTCATATTATTTCTGTATTTCTCTAAAGATGCAGTTCAACCTCTAAGCCTTCCTATTCGGCCGTTCCCCCCCAGATGCTTAATGGAGAGCTAAGTAGGGCAGAAAGTAGAACAAAGATTATATCAATGTACTGGTCCACACTGGCTACTCATTTGCTTCCTGAGTTAATCCAAGATGTAGATTTTAATCTAGTATACTCCAACAGCTTGGATTATGTTTGTTTTATCATGATCCTTAACAAGAGATATATAGCAATCACCTTTCTTCCTGGGCACCATAGAGGCAAGTTAGACCTGCCGGAAGCTTTCATTTTCATACTCTTCCTTTCCTCTGATGTTAAAAGATCCTTCACCCATCTACAAGTATATATGACTGCCAAGAAGTTAGGCACTCAGGGAATTACATCGACACTTTCCAGCCACTGAGGAACAATTCATTAAATTGCTCTCAGTGTCTACTGAGTTAGATAGCACTTTGAGGGAATCTATTAATTACTAAAGATTTGATAAGATTATTTCATGAACAAAAGTAACAATATGATTGGCTCTAAAAAGCACCATTGCCTTTCATGCTGCTTTTGTAAACTTGCATGTATTTGACTGTATTTCCACTCTTATTTTATTAAAGGAGTCACTGTAAACTCAAATGCCCATAAGGAGCCAGGTGGATAATGTAATGAGTAAAGCTGGAAGGATTTGTTTCATAACAGCATCATAATTTATAGTTATTCAACAGTGACATATTTGCATACCAAGTACAGAGGAATACTCTTCCCGATTCTTTTTCTAGTTTTAAAAAGATCCTTGAATATAAGAAATGTTTCACTTTCCTCTGAACTCTAAGAAAGAGAGTGTGAACATAATGATAAACAGCAACTGATGCTCATCCAGGTGTGGGCCAGCACTGTGGGGTGATAGGGACTCAGGTAACCTGGTAAGTGATCTTACTGCCACCACAAGGGAGTCCTGGCCTGGTGCTGCCATGATCATCTCTTTTTCCAGAGAAGCCAAAAATCTGGAATATAAAATTAGCTATTGTATTAGCTCATTCATTCTCTTACGAGAAGGACACCCACGAAGTGAGGTCTCCACATATTGTTCTTTATAAGGTCTGAAGAGAGGCCTTTTTGTCCCCCCTAACCTACCTCCTAATTGCATGATGAGCAAAGTATAGTCAATGCCTTTCACATTTTGCCTATATCAGGGTCTGGTCAAAATGATTTTCAAGGATGGCTTTATTTTAATGTGTTCAAGGACTCTGATGACCTTATCATTTTCGGCATCCAAATGTGTTGATGTACGGCTCCCAACTTACTTCCCTTCATCTACCCACACCCACATCCCCAACCCCAGAGCTATTTCATCTCTGAACTCAGAAACTCAGAAACCCATTGTCTAGCCAAAAACTCTGCCTTTCCATCAGTCCCTTCCCCTTATTTCCCTTTACTTCCCCACCTGCCAACCTTAGCAAGACATGGGCTTCCTTCACCCCCTCCCACTCTCGCGGTCCATCAGCACTCCTGTCTATGCCTTTCTTTCCTACCCAGCCTGGACCTCAGGACCAAGACTTTCAGCCACATTCCCACCAGCATCCTAGGCCATCACTGTCAATTGTGACCATCTTGTGAATCTACAGTTTTTCATACATCCAATGATACATGCCCCAGGCTGCCACTCTGCTGGAGAGGAGAAAAAAAAAAAAATCCTATAGCCAT
The DNA here is from genome assembly GCF_018350195.1 of Panthera tigris. Taxonomy (NCBI): domain Eukaryota; kingdom Metazoa; phylum Chordata; class Mammalia; order Carnivora; family Felidae; genus Panthera; species Panthera tigris. Next base: position 132,835,841 of record NC_056668.1, on the reverse strand, counting down.
GCTGACTGGCCAAGTGTATGATTTATGTGTTCAATGGAGCCTTTGGTGCTCTGAGGCAATATTTTACCCCTTGCTAACTGGCTCTGATTTCCATTCTCCGAACTCTCCCAGCTGGCCTGCTGCTGCCCGTACTACCCTCCCCGCCATCTCTGCAATAGTCCTAGAATTCTACTTCGCACATAATAAAACACATCAGAAAACAAATTGCTTTAACTTCCCCTCCATGCTATTTATCCTTACCTTACCCATCACCCCTGCATCTTAGGCTAACTCCATATCAGAAACCATGTATGACTATCTTTTTGATCATTGGACTCTTCTGGTCTGATGTGACTGTTTTTTTTCTTTGGGGACCAAAGGGTTTTATAACCCTTCTTTGGGTGGAAGGTGGAGCGGGGTCTTTAATCTCAATGTCAATCATACAAGAATCAAGGGTTTGAAAGGCAGCCTTAGACTAAAGGAAGAGGAAATTTCCTCCTACTGAGCCACCTGCTCCTCGCGGGCTTAGTGTCTCAGGTCTTCATGGATGTTCCAGGGAAGTGAGGAGGAGAATTAGGCCTCCAAGAGGAGAAGGTTGCCTTCATCAGAAACCCCATAAGGCTGGGCCTGTGGGCTCTAAGGATTGGAACACTGTGTGCCCAATTTAAAATTACTCTGTGGTATAATTCCCCCATGTTATAATTAAGGAGGGCTTAGGTATTAAAGCTCCTCTCCACTGTACTATCTCGCTACTTTCCTTCTACATAAATATATTCTGGATATACATTCCTAGTAATTTTTCAGTTACCAGCCTGTTATAACTGGCTTCCTTCCTCTTCTATTGAAACTGCCCTCCCAAAGGTCATGGTTGACATCCTAATTAACAAACCCAACGTAATCTTCATCTTTCTTGGCCTTCGTGGAACATGCTAACTCTCCTTATATCATTGAAACTCTCTCTTTCCCTGCTGAGATTTTTGGCCTGGCTGTGCCACAGGAATCTCAAACTCCACACGCCTTAGGTTTAATTCACTGAATTTTTACTCCATACCTCTATTCTCCTGTATTCCATATTTCTTTTTATGATATTCTGCCCACACAGTAGCCTTATGAAGTACTCAGCATCAGCCTCAACTCCTGGCACCCCACGTTCCAGTTAACTATCAAGGCATAGTTAACCATGTAAATCAACCTAGAAATGTCTCTAGGTTGTCCCATTCCCACCAGAGTGACCTAGTTTACTGTCTCACTGCACTTGGCTTGGACCATTGCAGTAGCCTCCTAATGCTGGCTGACTCTATCTAGTTCACTGCCCCTCACCTGCCCCCAGCTTCAATCTTTTTCTCAAATCACCATCAAAACTGCCCTGAGGGGATCACTTATCAACCTACAATTCTCCAATAGTTCCACTTCAAGACAACATCATTCTCCGTAGCTGGCACACATGGCCCATCGTAACCTGGTCCCCAGATTCTTCTCTAGCGTCATCTATATTCTCACTCTCTATATGGTTGCTAGGTTTTGACGTCCTATTTCCCTCTCTCCACTGGGAGAAGTTAAAGGCATTCTTTAAGAAAGCACAAATGTTTCCTCCACCGATAAGATGTTCCTGACTCCAGAAGATATAATGAGTTGCTCCTCTAGGCTCTTAAAGCACTTAGTACATACCTCTACTACAGCCCTCATTATACTACACTGTAATTATTTATGAGTCTTTTCCCCAGGAGTTTGAGCTCAACAGAAGACAACTTAGAAGCCTTTTCTCCACACTGAGCTTTATCAGAGTTTGACGATACATTAGGTTCACCTTCCAACTCTGTACCAGCCCAGGACCTGACATACAACAGATCCCCAGTAAATTTGATTTCAATAAGCCCTTTATAAAAATCCATCTTTGTGCCTCATGTGCTTATAAAACCCTTTCTTCTTTCATAAGCCCTCTTTCTTTGGATATGCTGAGTATGTTTTATTCTCTGCCTTCCATTTTATCTTCCTATCTTTCCTGATTATCTGGTACAAATAAGCCCATTCATGTAGCTAGCATCTGTTAAGTATATTTGTACTTTGTATGAAGAACTGTATTTGATGCTATGGATGAAGGTGATTAGGATTTTATGGAAGGAGGGAGTTTTATTTTTTAGTGTGCATGCATTACAGTCTCAGTTTTAAAAGTAGTTTAAAAATAATGAATTAAAGGAGCAGTCCAGCCCTGCCATGGGTCAGTAAAACTTCTGACCTGGCTCTAAGAGGTAGGATGTAGCAAAACCTGACCGGATCAAAAACATTACCCCTCCAGCCTGGCATGCTGCCCGACTCCTTTCTTAATTAGTTAGAAATTCCCACTATTAACAGTACACAACACAAAGAAGACCAAATCTCCAGAAGGCTGCTGTTAGGATGTACAAATTACCTGGCAAAAGGAAGCTTCCCTAGACAGCTCCCACTTATGCATATTAGCAAAAAATTAGCCAAATGTCACCTTGTCCTTTTCAAAAAGCATACACATACGGAAGCCACATGAGAGAGAAAAGATAGGTTCATCTTGTTACCCAGAAGGAGGACAAGGCTCAGAACACTAGCCATTCCCACCCCCACCACCAAAACAAAACAAAACAAAACAAAACAAAACAAACAAAAAACTATAGAGAGGGGTTTAAGGCAAGTGAAGAGACTGAGCATCCCGCTGTGGTTTTATAATCTGGCTCCAGGTCTGCATGGTACAAAGCAATTCCTAAGAGGGGACTTGGGGAGGGACCAAGACTTGAGTGAACCTGACTCTCAGAGGAAGTGATGGAGCTGGCTTGGGGTCAGCAGGTCACTCTGGGGAAGCCGGCAAGCACAAACTGAGACACATCCAAGTTCCTCCCCTTGTCACCAGTTCCTGTGCAAACACTTCTTGCATTATTAAACGGTAGTTAAGACACAATGTGGAGGAAGCCTTGAATGATCTTTTTAAATCATGTGATCATGTAAATAGAGGATCTTGAGCTCAGCTGGGACTAGCACAGGAACACGAGGAAGTGAATAGGCTGTGGTCACTGGGATTTTAGGCTCCACCGAGAGGAAACCTTCCTTGTGCTGCCATTGGACACTGGTATGCATTACCGGGGCGGTGGGCTTGGAATTTCCTTTCCACAAGAACCTTAAGCATAGGGTAGGCAATTATCTACCAGGACGGTATGGGCTGCCCCAGCCTGAAGGCAAAAGGTCATAATGAATGTCTCCTTTGACCTGCTGATTCTGGGTGTTTAACCACAGAGCTTTTTAAAAGTCAAATTAGATGTTTGGGGGTTTTTTTTGGTTGGTTGGTTGGTTGGTTGGTTGGTTTTTGTTTTTGTTTTTGTTTTCAGTTCTCAGTAGTCTTCATGTCAGTAGAATTACTATTTGGAGTGCTATAATGAAATGTTTCAGCTCTCTCCCAATCCCATGTATTTCTCACTGCACTGTCCAATTCCCTCTCATTTGCTGTCTTGAAACCAAATACCTTTGTAATCATATATTCCCATCCTCTGAGTTTAAGTGTTTCACATAATTGGTCCATTTTTTCTATCTTTTAAATCAGGCTCCCTGGTTTCTCTTTATCACTGAACCTAAGATCCCAGGACATTCTCTCTTCTGGGTAGATTCTCCATTTGGTGAATTCTAAAATGGCCCTTTTCCTAACATGGTAACTAACTTCTCTGATGCTGAGGATATGCTGTATTTGTAACTGTTAGGGGCAATTAAAGTGTCTAGTAGAGTACAATGTTAATGTGAGTGATTTTCAATGAAAGTAATTTTAAATCACCTGTGATCTCCAGTTCTGATAATGGATAACTTGGGTTTTTGACTCTATGTTGTATCCAAAATAAAATTTCGTATCACCACATTCTCCAGTGTCAAACTCAGCCTACTGCTTCCATAAACACTTCACACATTAAACCATTTCTATGTTCTCTAATCCATCCGTCTCCCTACAAAGATTGTATTAGTCTACACTGACATTTCAGCCATAAAAATGCTCCCAACCATCTCTTCTCTGCCTTCTCTTTTCCTTTTAAACATACAGCTTAAATCTTAAGTCTTTCATAAGCCCTTTTCTCTACAGTGGTGTGTAAACACTTCATTCCAACAATCTACTGTTCTCGCTCTTACTTGTAGGGAAATTCAAACCTTCTGTCTAATTCGGGATGTTAGGAAGCAGCCTGGCTATGTGACTCAGCCCCTAGACCTGAGATGCTCTAGCAGGCTAGGAGCTTCTAGCAGAACCTTGCCATTTGGTCACTATTTGACATAAGACAAATCCTTTAAACCTTAGGGATTTCATTTTCCTCCAAGGTCACACAGGGATAAAAAGGCTGACCTACCTTCCAACCTGCCTCCTGGGATGGAAGCAGACCAGCACGTGCAAGCAATAAGAATAGTATACATGCTGGTTGAAAAGGTAGCAATTTGAGCTCACAAATAATTTCCCCAAAAGGTCAATTAGACCCACAAGATTTTTCTGGCACACACAGGAAGTCTCAGCTTCATCTATATTTAATGTACTTCCTTTCTCACTAGTCCCCACAAAAGTGAGTTTGGGGTGTACTAAATATTTCACAGTAAAAATTTCCATGCCCCCAAATTCCAGAGCCCCAGTCAGTGGCCCCCTAATTTTTAATATAACAAAATGTCTGCTCAATCACAGAATATGGATATTTATCGGAACATAATCAACTACATTCCCTTTATAGCACTATTGACAACTAATTCTTGTACATTATGTCAACTTGGGGATTGTATGACTGCCCACTAACTCACCCATCAGCTCACGGTGTCTTATACGCACTTTTTAGTCTCTTTAAGTGCATCTCACAAGCTAATAACTCTGCAGAGAAAGAAACATAAAACAATGAAAGGACAGAAATTGTGTCCTTCTAAATTGTGATCTCATCAAGAAGAAAAGAGGGAGGCCAGCCCAGCACCCAGAGACTGTAATGGGGAAAACCATTCATCAATTCAGAAGGGTGGATGAGTAATGGGGCTTATGGGTTGGGAACAGAATCCTATGTATCAAAATGAAAGAAAGCATTAGTATAATTAGTGTTCCTTGTGCGGCTGGCTCAAGAGCCCTACTTGTTTCTGGCAGGAGTGGAGTAGGGGGCAGGGACCAAATACTTACCAGTTAATTTCTTTGGGCAAGTCCGTATCATTTTAGGCCTCGGGGCGGGGGGTGAGGCGTGCGGGCACCTTGGGATGAGCCAGACATCTAAGAACTAACCTCACTTCCTATCTAGGCCTGAACACCATCCCTTCAGGGGTAAGTAAACAGGGGTCCTGGGTGTGGGCCTGCTTTGAGATTCAAGCTTTATGGATTTATTTCATCAAGACTCTGTCTCTAGGATCTGGAGGTGAGATTTCTGTGAGTCTAGTTTCAGCCTGCAGCAGCAGCTACTCTAAAAAAACAAAACAAAACTGGAGTTCACTGTGAGGAATGAGAAAAGTAAAACAAAGGGAATGAGGGTCTGTAGGCAATAGAGAGCCTGCCTGTCTCCTGATCCTCCATATCTTCCCTCCTTAGTGAGCAAGAGAGGGAAAGAGGAATGTAATCATGAGACCAGGAAGAGGGGCAGGTTGTACATATTTATTCCCACGGTATAGATGAGGTTATAAAGGCACAACCAAAGTTAGGTAACGTGCCCAGGGCCAAGTGTGGTTCCAAAGCCCATTAACTTAACCCTCATGCAATTTTGGGAAGGGGAAAGCCAGAATGCCCTCTTTGAAAGTCCAGCCCCAGAGGAGTGAGTAGCTATGGGGACACATTTATATCTCTGTTATTTTCAGCAGATTAAGACCTGGTTAGTCATACTGATCGGCCATTCCTTTTCCAGAGGCACAGAGACCTGGAGGAGTCCTCCTACATTCCCTCCTGAGGTTAGCATCCTAAGAGACAGAGAACACCTCAGAGTGTTCAACCAGTACCATCATCCTGGTATAGCCTTGAGGATTAACAATGCAGCTCAGTGGAGAACCAGTGAGCACTTATCATGCACCAAGCACTCTTTCAAGGCCTTCTCATGCTTCATCTTACTCATCCCTCACAGAAACTCTGACAAATAGCTAGTTTCCTCCATTTTACAGACGCTAGAACTGAGAAGGCTCAGAAAGGTGCAGTGACTTCTCTACATCCAAACCACAGGTGAGAAACAAGCCAACCTCCAGGTCAAAGCTTCAGGGATGCTCCAGTGGATTTTAATGCCATTCTGCCCTGTGGCAACTCTATTTCCCAGGAGGCATCAGGCTACCTCCTTCACTCAAGAGAAGGTCTGTGTTTGAAGGAAAACGTACTTTGCACTTCCAGGATGAGGAAAGCGTGTGGTTAAGGCAGAGACGAGTATGGCAGAAAAAGATGGCAGGTCTAAAGTGCCAAGTGCAAGGGAGCAAGCTCCATCCTTCTTGTTCTGAGAGGCCTGGGGCAGAAGAGGACTCTTGGGTTGTGTGGGAGGGAGGGAGGTTAGGGGCAGAGCTTACTTGTGCTCCCAGTGCTGATCCAGGCAAAAAGCCTAGTGGGGCTTGAGCTGAGTTTCATCTGTTGGACACCTGACCAAGATCTCCTCTGGAAGTAATCAAAGAACACTTGACATTAAGTGAAGGAAACTCAAGGAGAGAACTCTCCACAGTGATTTCACCCTGGGAGTGGGGAAGAGCTAACCAGAGGACTTTGCTGAAGCTGCCTGGCTACAAGAGGATCTCATTTAGGTGATGGAATGGCTTATCTAGAAAATCCAACAAATCATCCCCAATCAGCTTGTGATTAAAAAAAAAAAAATTGAGTTCAGCAAAGTTGTAGAACATAAGGGACAAGCAGGACCAGCTACATAATTCGTGGCAGCCCACTCCAAAATGAAAACCCAGAGCCTTTTGTTCAGAAATTGTTAAGAATTTAAGGCTGTGACCACAGAGCATTAAACCAAGTACAGGGCCCCTTTGAGAGCAAGACCCTGTACTACTGCATTGGATGAAATGTCCCTGAAGCCAGTCTTTGATCAAGACATGTATAGGAGAAGCTAGCCAAGTACAAGGAGATATCCACAGAAATATAATTGTAGATCTCAAGACTAAAAGAGTTTGGCAGAGTCTGTGGCCAAATAGAAGAGAAACAATATAGCTGAAAAATATAAGGCATAAAGTAGAGCTAGCAGGCATCTGGAAAAGATTGGATCATAGGGCAAAGGATTATAAAGATTCTCGCTAGTTGTACAAATTAATTATACACTGGGACAGAAAAATGCACTTAGTTAATGCAAAAAACAATAGCATGAAATCTATGAAACCATTCTCACACCACAGCATAACAATACAATTATAATTAAGTGGGAAAAATAGAATTCTACAGAAACAAATCACATGGAAATTAGAATTTGAAATGCCATATTAACTCACATAGAGGAAAGCTATAGTAACAAAAATATATAGTTTTTAAATAGCAAGCATGTAAGTACAAGAAATCATAATTAATGATACTGGCAGAAATATACTAAGAAAATTTATCTCTTTAAATATATATTAACAATAAAATGGGAATAGAAACATCATGAATTAATTCTGTGCCAAAAGCACTTTAAAATGGAGTAATGTAATGAAACAAAACAAAGTAGGAAAATAAAAATGCAACAAAAATATTAAAAATAAAGAAGGAATGGGGCACCTTCATGGCTCGGTCAGTTAAGTGACCAACTCTAGGATTCAGCTCAGGTCATGATCTCATGGTCCATGAGATTGAGCCCTGCATTGGGCTCTGCGCTGACAGCATGGAGACTGCTTGGGATTCTCTCTCTCTGCCCCTCCCTGGCTTGTGCATGTGTGCACACGTGCTCTCTCTCTCTCTCAAAATAAGTAAACATTTTTTTTTAAAAAAGGAGTAATAGAAATAAACCAACAGAACGGTAGTTTGCATTTTGACAAAATGGACAAATTGATTAATCTTTAGACCAATGAGAAAGAGAAATTATAGATTAAAATAAACAAGGGAAAAGATAATATAGCATAAATTTTGTTAAATATTAAAGGGCATTGTTCTTAGCTACGAGTGTATGGATTTTTTTTAATTTTTTTTTTAATGTTTATTTTTGAGAGAGGCAGAGTGCAAATGGGGGAGGGGCAGAGAGAGAGGGAGACAGAATCTGAAGCAGACGCCAGGCTCTGAGCTGTCAGTACAGAGACTGATGCAGGGCTCGAACTCACGGACTGCGAGATCATGACCTGAGCCGAAGTCAGACGCTTAACTGACTGAGACACCCAGGAGCCCCACAAGTATATGGCTATTGATTTAATAGTGCTTATATAATTTCTCACAAACAAGTGATAAAAAACATATGCAACAAGAAATAGAAAACATTATTGATTCATGATATATAAATAGGAAAAATTAGGCATTAAGACCCTGGCACCTTAACTGGAGAAATTTCTAAGTTTTAAAGAATAAATAAACCTTTATACTACTTAAATTGCTCTCAAAGTATATCTTTAAAGTATGGTATGTTTCCCTAGGAAATAATTTTTTTTACTTTTTTTTTAATGTTTATTTATTTTTGAGAGAGAGACAGAGACAAAGCATGAGCAGGGGAGGGGCAGAGAGAGAGGGAGACACAGAATCTGAAGCAGGCTCCAGGCTCTGAGCTGTCAGCACAGAGCCTGATGCAGGGCTCAAACTCACTAACTGTGAGATCATGACCTGAGCTGAAGTCAGATACTTAACTGATTGAGCCACACAGGCGCCCTAGAAACAATATTTCTTAAGTGAATTTGTTTAGCTTTGTCAGGGCGAGGAAATCTCATTAATGAAACAAAGATGCACAACCTTAACCAAAATCTCAGGAAAAAAAAAAAAAAAATATATATATATATATATATACATATATAATAGGTTAAAAAATTGTCCAATATGGAAAAACACGATTTATTCCAAGAATGTAAGGTTGGTATATTACAACAAAATATCTTATAATATTAATCATAAAAAAATAAGCCAAATAAGTCCAGTGGATTACAGTCTTAATATAATAAAGCATAGATACTTTAATAGTAAAAGCCAAATATAAATACCAGCACAATGTATTCAAAAAGAAAAAAATGATATATAAATATAGGGAAAGAATGATATTTAAAATCCTGTTTTTGCAAGTTAATGCAGCTTTATTTAGAAACTAGAAATAAAAAAGCCACAAAAGTATTAAAGATAATTAAGAAAAGATCAGAGGAATTAAGAAGGGAGTAACAAAACTCAATGGCATTCCTTTATCATTCGGAGGACACACCAGTAGAAAATATAAAAGAATTCCCATTAAAAAAATAAAAAAAGGTAATGAAGCCAAATCAAAATAAATTGATTTTAAAAACCATTATTAGCAGCCACTCTGGGAAACAGTGTGGAGGTTCCTCAAAAAATTAAAAATAGATCTACCCTATGACCCAGCAATAGCACTGCTAGGAATTTACCCAAGGGATACAGGAGTGCTGATGCATAGGGGCACTTGTACCCCAATGTTTATAGCAGCACTCTCAACAATAGCCAAATTATGGAAAGAGCCTAAATGTCCATCAACTGATGAACGGATAAAGAAATTGTGGTTTATATACACAATGGAATACTACGTGGCAATGAGAAAAAATGAAATATGGCCTTTTGTAGCAACGTGGATGGAACTGGAGAGTGTGATGCTAAGTGAAATAAGCCATACAGAGAAAGACAGATACCATATGGTTTCACTCTTATGTGGATCCTGAGAAACTTAACAGGATCTCATGGGGGAGGGGAAGGAAGAAAAAAAAAAAGTTAGAGTGGGAGAGAACCAAAGCATAAGAGACTCTTAAAAACTGAGAACAAACTGAGGGTTGAAGGGGGGTGGGAGGGAGGGGAGGGTGGGTGATGGGTATTGAGGAGGCCACCTTTTGGGATGAGCACTGGGTGTTGTATGGAAACCAATTTGATGATATATTTCATATATTGAAAAATAAATAAATAAATAAAAATAAAAACCATTATAGTGCAGAGCCTGCTTGGAATTCTGTCTCTCCTGCTCTCTCTGCCCCTCCCCCACTTATGGTTTCGGTCTCTCTCTCTCTCTCACTGTCTCTCTCAGAAAAACATAAATAAACTTAATAAAAAAATTGTAAAACCCAAATGGATAAATACAGGAATATATAATAAATAAAGCAGAAGTCAGCATCTGGGGAGCCTAAAAATAGAAAAGATGACAATATTTCTAGGTTCATAAAAAAGCTAACTCACTACAAAGTCAAAGGCCCTGTAATAGAATATACAGAACTTTATAAATTGATACATGTCAACTGATACATAAGAAACCAATCCAGTAATACCAAATACTGTTTTAAAGATGTGATCATGCTTGTGTTATGTTTCAAGTATATTTTAAATTGTTAAAATAATTGTCAAAAACACACAAAGTAGGTATACACAATTAGGAAAAATTAATCAGATAGAAAATCCAGAAATAGACTCAAGGCATTAAGTCAGTGTTGTCCAAAAGAAATACAGTTGACCCTTGAACAGCACAGGTTTCAATTGTGTAGGTCCACTAACATGTAGATTTTTAAAAATAAATACAGTATAGTACTGTACAAGAATTTTACGATTTTCTTAATATTTTCTTTAGCTTATTTTATTGTAAGAATACAGTATATAATACATAGAACATAAAAATATGTTAATCAACTATTTATTATATTATAAACAGTAGGCTTCCAGTCAACAGTAAGCTATTAGTAGTTAAATTTGGGGTGGAAGTCAAAAGTTATATGCATATTTTCTACTATGTGGGTGTTGATGCCCCTAAACCCCCTTGTTCAAGGGTCACTGGTATAATGTGAGCCATTCATGTAATTTAAAGTTTTCTAATAGCCATATTTTTAAAAGTACAAAGAGATAGGTAAAATTAATTTTAATAATGTTTTATTTAATCCAATACATCAAAAGTATCATTTCAACATGTAATCAGTATAAAAATTACTAATGATATATTTTATATTCTTTTGTTCATATTAACCTTCGAGATCCAGTCTGTATTTTACACCTACAGTACATATAAATTCAGATTATTCACATTTCATGTCGTCAGTGGCTACCATATTAGCAGCGATAATGGTAATTGACAAATTGTGTGTGTGTGTGTGTGTGTGTGTGTGTGTGTGTGTGGTGTGCATGTGTGACTCTAAAGGAAAGAAGAATAAATAGAATACAAGTTTCTTAGTTCCTTCAGGCTGCTATAACAAAACGCTACAGATTGGGTGTCTTACAAACAACAGAAATTTATTTCTCTCAGTTCTGGAGGCTGGGAAGTCCAAGATCAACGTGACGGCACAGTCACTTTCTGGCAAGAACCCTCTCCCTGCGTCATAACCAGTGCCTTCTCACTGTGTCCTCACACAGTGGAAGTGACTAGGGAGCTCTAGTGGGGTCTCTTTTATAAGAGTACTAACCTCATTCATGCGGCCTCTGCCTTTGTAACTTAATCACCTCCCAAAGGCTCTGCCTTCTGACAATGGGTTTAGGATTACCACATGTGAATTTTGGAGGGACACAAACCTTCAGACCACAGCAGCAAATGTTATCATCATAGCATTACTTCTTGTATCAATACGCTGGAAACATCTTCATGGCACTAAATAGGGGTCATGCTAAGAAAGTATTGTTTAATCAACAAAATAAAATGCTTTGTAACAAGTCTACAGATACTGTCATTGCACAAGAAATGGAACTATAAAATTGCGTGAAATGAACAAAAGCCAAATAAAACGGTATGTAATGTTCCTTACAACTATATTAAAAAGCATTTTTGTGCTATGACAAAGAAAATATCTGAAATTGTGAGGAATGTAATATTAATACTGCCATAACAGCATAATGTATGACCATATTCAAAACAATTTTATGTTAATCATATTTCAATGGATGTAAGGTTTCTTTTCTGATAAAGATACTTCTGTTTATGAAGAAAGGAAAGGAAATACTATGTTATATTGCAACATGACCACAATAGTTGCCAAATTTTGGTTATACTGTGCAATTGCACCATGTGTTTGACCTAAGGATATTCAGCTATGCTTACTTATGTCTTTCTTTGATGTAATTGAAAATGCTGCCAAATTATGTTTTGTCTGGCTCACCTGGGGTTCCAGGAGAGAATTAAGCCCCAATGTCCCAAGACATCCATTCATAGTATGTAATAGACTTACTTTCAACTGGAATTATGTTAGCTATGTATCATCCATGGAAGATGTGTGTTTTGTGCTTCAGAAGAGAAACTCTGATAAATTTACTAAAAATCATTGAATTATACACTTAAAATAGATGAATTTTAAGGAGTGTAAATTATACTTCAATAAGGATTTTTTTTTAATCATCTGGTTATTGAAGGAGCACAAGTGGCTTCCTTTGGTTTGGGAGGGGGAACAGACACCAAGGCTTTGGAACAGCACTGGCCAACAGAATTTTCTGCAGTGATGGAAATATTCTATAACTGCACTGTCCAACAAGAGCCACTGACAACATGTAGCTATTCACCACTTGAAATTTGTCTAGTGTGATAGAGGAGCAGAACTTTTTAAAATTTGATTTAATTTTATTTTATTATTTTATGTTAGTTAATTTAAGTTTAAACAACCACATGTGGCTTGTGGCTACCATACTGGACAGTGTGGCCACAGTGAGTATAAGAAATGCACCTAAAGACTCACCCAGGAATGAGATAACCTCCTGAAAACTCTTTCAGGAAAACGTTGACTACAGCAGCATCCTAGAAACTTTTTCACCAAATGCAGGTTCTGTACTCCTGACCCATCCTCAGAAGGCATGATTCCAATTCAATTCGTTCTCACCTCTACCCGCCCCTCAGTGAGAGCCATGACAGAGAATTCAAACCCCAATAAAGCTGCTTTATATTTCAGTTTGGGAAACACCTCCTTCACAGATGAGAAAACTGAGATCCCCAAACTATAATAACTGGGCTATTTCATTGCTTAGACTCCATAGGCACAATGCCCTACGACTGGGGGATTTTCAAAGGCTACAGAAAATGGTCCAGATCTAAAATGCATGAATGAATGAATGAATGAATGGCTCAAAAGTATGAAAAGGGAAAAACAAAATCAATGATAATTTTCATGGCAAAACTGTTAAAAATCCTCTTAATTTTTAACAGAAAAAAGTTGTCATTATTTGGGATGTATGTCATTATTGGGATATGAGGAGTGAGGTCCCCACCATTATGATGTGGGATATTTGGAGGTCTCAAATGAATTAACATAAGCTTGTTGTTATTCTTTTAGGAAACTTTCTACATTTTATTTACATTTTAGTACTAATTTTAATCTCAAAGTCATATATCCATTCACCTATTTTTTCTGTGTTCATATTACTTAAATTTGAATGCATGGTAAATAAAGACTGTAAACAAATATTTAATGTGTCTGGAATTTGTAAACACAAGAGCTGATTTTAACAGAAATCCAACTCCCCTGTACCTTTTGTTTATAAATACAGATATCAAAACAATCCTGATTTTTTTTAACGTTTTATTTATTTCTGAGAGAGAGACAGAGCACAAGCAGGGGAGGGGCAGAGAGAGAGGGAGACACAGAATCCAAAGCAGGCTCCAGGCTCTGAGCTGTCAGCACAGAGCCCAATGTAGGGCTCGAACCCACAAACCGGGAGGTCATGGCCTGAGCCAAAGTCGGATGCTCAACCGAGTGCCCCACCCAGGTGCCCCAAAACAATCCTGATATTTTTAATACTACCAGTGGCCAGCACCCACATCCTTTCAATAATTAGCACAATTAGTGGCAGTATTCATTGTACCTGCTATGTTTACAATTTAAACTGCAGTTCCTCCACTAAACAAAGGGGGAGTAACACGAAAGAGCCATTGTTTTTGTGTGATCCATCTTTGGAAATGTATATTATCTGACACTTCTTGTTTTATTTACACATTGTAAGTCTGAACGCTGTGAGTATTCTGGGTTTATGCTTAAACGCTGCCTTGATATGGGGGTAAATTGTGCTTCATTTTCTTCCCTTGTCTGAAAACGCAGGGGGAGTACCTATACAGGCAGTCCTTGACTTAATGATGGTTCAACTTATGAGCCTTTGACTTCATGGTGGTGCAAAGGCAATACACATTCAGTAGAAACTGCACTTCCAGTTTCGAATTTTGATCTTCTCCTAGGCTAGTGATAGGCAGCAAGAGCCTCTCATGATGCTGAGCAGTAAGCCACAGCTCCCAGTCAGCCACGAGATCACCGGGGTAAACAACTGATGCGCTCACAACCATTCTGTACCCCTACAACCATTCTCTTTCCTGGTTTCAGTACAGCATTCAATAAATTACATGAAATATTCAACACTCTGTTATCAAAGAGGCTTTGTGTTAGATGGTTTTGCACAACTGTAGACTAATACGAGTGTTCTGAGCACATGATGTTCAGTAAGTTAGGACTAAAGGGTATTTTCAACCGACAATGGGTTTATCAGAATACAACCCCATCCTAAGTCCAGGAAGATCTGTGTTAAATATACTCTTAAACTGGTCATGTTTGCCAGCTGAGATTCATATATTTCACAGGTAAGTGGTTTGCACCATTATAATCATACTGTGCTGTGAATGGAACATATGTTGACATAAGCAAGTTTGAGATACACTAAAATTAATCATTGTATATTTGTCTTTCTGGTGGCTGTGAAAATTTATATTTCCTTTGGATGCCACTGTATGTCTTAGCTCTTAAAGTCCAACTTTAATACTACATAAATGTGGCAATTTTTCCAACATTAGAATGCTCCATGCATCCATCATGCCACTAGAATTATTTATTTGATCATATTTTATTACCAAAGGGGAAAAAAAACTAGTAGAGGAGCTTCTGAGCATTTAGTCTGTTTTATTTTGTGGCTGTATATTCTGTTGGCAGAATTTTTGGTGAAAACTTCTAGACTTATTGGTAGAGCCAGTCCTATGGCCGCATCTCCATGTTAAATGTTCCTCTTGATGCATTACATCAAGACTTCTTGTGACTTCTACAGACTTTTATTAATTTTTCAAAGCACACACAGTACTCAATATGTTGTGGGTACTTTTCTAAATACTATACATATATTAAATCATATGATCTCCCACAACAACCTTGTGAAATGGATACTACTGTTATTATTCTCATTTTACAAATGAGGAAATTGAGACACACAGAGGTTAACTAATTTGTCCAAGATCACACAGCTAGCAAGTGACAGAGCTAGGATTTGAACCTGGCTCTAGAATATGTCCACTTAACCATTATGCTATGTTGTTCCCCACCATTCAGTACATGGGGGTCCCAATAATCTCCTCCAGATTCCAAATGTGACTTGAGACCTGAGGTCTTGTCTAGGTGTAAGAGACCCCACAGGGGAGAAGCCTGGAGATGGCAGAGGCACCTGTAAGGTTCTAGTGTTCACATATCAACAGAATGGTGGGCCCATAGATTGTGAGGCATTTGCTCAATGTTAAGCAATTCCAATGCCTTCTGTGAAGTGTCTTTCTCCAGCCTTAGGTCATGAGCTACTGATAAACCAGAGCTCGACACCCTCTGTCATCTCACCAACAAAACAGTTGAGGCCCCCATTACTTCCCTTTGGTAAATCTCAAACAATTATACCTTTGCCCTCCATATTCTTTTTCTCCATCTAAATACTGAACATTTGGGGACTTTAACAGGATAAAGACTGACAGAAAAGGGGATGATACATGAACTTCTGAATAATTTCGCTTATATCAGTGAACAGACCAGGGCACCATCAGTCCCTGGAGGCTTTCCCAGGAAGATTAATCATCTGAAATCAAGTGGAAACAAACCAAGGCCAAAGAGCAGTAAATCAAGTCCCAAATGAACACATACTCTGAAAGTTCAGCCTTGGATCTTACATCAAACAGCAGTCAATGTTTTTAAAAACATAAGAAAACCGGAGGTGGGGGTAAGGGGGGGGGGTTGACAGCATCATTTCATGAAAGGGTTTAATTCACATTAATTTAAATAAAAAGGAAAGGCCCACTGAGAAGAAGTTGAGTACAAAAGTATTTATCATAACTGTTGATAACCAGGAATCCCTCATTTTGTGTTCTACAAAATTCTGTCAAATATTGAATAGATTCTCATTCATATGGTCAATTCCCTTGGGTTGGTTCCCTGTGAAACTGACTCTGAGATGGAGATTAATGTCTATTAGGAGTATTGTCAGGATCAACTCCTGCAGAAGGGAAGGGAAAGAAGCAGGATTGGCAGAGAGAGAGAGGTTGGGTTATCCTGTAGTCACAAGAGGCCTCAGCCAGCCCCATGGGGAGCTCTAGTATGACCCTTCACAGTTGTCCCGGGTTGAGGCAAGCATGGAGGTCAACTTTGTACCCTTCCACTGACCAGTTATTAGATGTGGGCTGCCCTGGAAAGAGGGCATAACCTTGGGTGAGATAGCTCTTTGCAGTCAAGGATAATTTTGAAGAGGTTTGAGGGCCATCTGCTGACAGCACTCCCAACAGCTGGGGAAATAGGTTGTTAAGTCCTCAAAATAGATGTGGATGATGTATGGTGGCATCCACTACATTTGTTTATCAAGCTGTTGAGCACAAACTATATGCCAGGCATTAGGCTTGGAACAGTGAGGACATAACTAGGAACAAAATATGTATGATTCCATTCCTTGAGGATTTTCCAACACCCAATATAAGAAATCTTCATTCTATAATAAGGGCAAGTTGAAAACCTTAAAAAGCACTAAAAGCCAGTATGCTTTTGTTTGACATCAAAACCAATTTGCTTTTCTTTCTCCATTTTGGAGTGGAACCTTAAGAGTCTCTTTAAAAAGGATACTAGTCTGTGTCTCTTAAAGCCTAAGACTTGACTTTTTACTGGAACCAAAGAATCAAAGAAAAGCTAGAAGAGACACCAGAGATCATCTGGTGTCACTTGTCTCCCAAAGTTGAAGACTTCCTTTCTATAGCATGTCTATAGCTGAATAATATGGTTATTCAGCTTTACTTTCATGCCTCCAAGGATAAAGAACTCATTTTCCAGACAGGAAGCCCATTCCATTGTTGGATAACTGCAATTGTCGTTAATGACCTCCACCCACGGATCCTAGTTCTGCTGTCTTGACTAATACCAAATATCAATAGTCCGTCAGGTACTAGAAGACACCTACTCATCTAAGTCTTCTCTACTCCAGGTTAAATATACCTAATTCCTCTGACTGTCTCTCATCGGATTCTACCTCTTAGGTATCTTCCTACTTTTTCCTCCTGTGTTCTTTTCCCTATCACTGCTTTACTGAGTTTATGCCTTAGCCTTACATTGTTAATCCCAACAAGCTCTAAACTGTCCTCCCAGAATCCATTATGTTACAGGCTAGAGTCATCTTTTTATTTATTTATTTATTTAAATTTTAGTTAACATACAGTGCAATATTGGTTGCAGGAGTAGACTATAGTGATTTATCACTTACATATAACACTCAGCGCTCATCACAAGTGCCCTCCTTAATACTCATCACCCATCTAGCCCATCTCCCTCCATCAACTTTAAGTTTGTTCTCTATCATTAGGAGTCATTTATGGTTGTTTCTCTCCTCTTCCCCACCTTCCCATACGTTCATCTGTTTTGTTTCTTAAATTCTACACATGAGTGAAATTGTATGATATTTGTCTTTCTCTGATCGACTTATTTCACTTAGCATAATACGTCCTAGCTCCATCCACGTCATTGCAATATCTTCTTTATCCATTTATCAGTAGGTTGACATTTGGACCCTCTCCATAGTTTGCCCACTGTTGATAATGCTGCTATAAACATTGGGGTGCATGTATCCATTCAAATCTGTATTTTTGTATCCTTTGGGCAAATACCTAAGTGCAATTGCTGGATCATAAGGTGGTTCTATTTTTAGTTTTTTGAGGAAACTCCATACTGTTCTCCAGAGTGGTTGCACCAGTTTGCATTCCCACCAACAGTTCAAGAGGGTTCCTCTTTCTCTGCATCCTCACCAACACCTGTTGTTTCTTGTGCTGTTAATTTTAGCCATTCTGACAGGTGTGAGGTGGTTAGACTCATCTTTTTAAAATACAAACCTGCTAGTCACTTCCCAACCCTACACTACAAACTATTTGAATCCAAGATCTCTAACACAGCAAAGAAGTCCCTTCAAGATGGACTTTTGCCTATGATTTGGGCCTCAATTCCACAACCTCAAATGCGCACTCTCTGATCAAAACACCCTAGGGGTGCCTGGGTGGCTCAGTCAGTTAAGCGTCCAACTCTTGGTTTTGGCTCAGGTCATGATCCCACAGTTTTGTGGGTTTGAGACCTGCATCAGACTCTGCGATGGCAGTGAGGAGCCTGTTTGGAATTCTCTCTCTTTCTCTCTCTCTGCCCCTCCCCCACTCATGCTGTCTCTGTCTCTCTCAAAATAAATAAATAAAACTTTAAAAAAAAAACACCCTCCTTTCTTTGTGCATGTTCTCCTCCGTACAAAGGAGGAGAACATTCTCTTTCTCTTCTGTCTTTCCAGGGAACTCCTACTTAATCCTCAAAATCCAGTTTAAAAGTCAACCCTTTTGTGAAGGTAACCCCAAAGAAGTTGTTCCTCTCTTTGTGCTTCTGCAAAACTGTTCAACCCTCTCTTTTACCATTTATCACATTGTTCAGAAATTATCAGTTGTGAGTCTGTCTTCCCAATTAAAATGTAAACTTTTGAGAACAAGGAATTCTGGGCTATTTTTGGCATACTATAATTGAGTGAATGAGTGAATGAATGAATATAAAATATTTTTCAAAACCTTAATCAGCATAATAATTCCCCTCTAAATTGTTAATATTTCTTTTAACCAACCCAAGACATCTCCACACTTTGAGTGTACAATTAAGTTTTTGAGCCTGAAAACAGAAATTTGCATTTATTCCTATGAAGTTCTATCTGTAGATTTCTTATCTGTCATAATAAGTTCAATCTCAATTCTGTTGCCTGTTATGTTACTAGTCCTGTTTCAGTTTTGTACTGCTTGTACCACTTTTATACCAGAAAAGGGATAATCTTATGCTTTCAAATAAATTACTGACAAAATTGATGAGCAGAATTGGGCCAAGAACTTATAACTTTCCTCTGCCAGCCTTCCTTCAGTTGCCAAAAGAATAAGTTACACTCCTTTGATACTGCTATAGTTAAGTCTAATCATCTCCTCCTCATGGTATCATCAAAAACTAGCCAACACATACAATCTTCATGATAAAATAGTAGGTCTATCACTAAGGTCTGTATTTGTTTTAAAGAACAGATTCTAATGTGATCAGTGATGTATATTCGTGATTTTCTTGGATTTTCAAAAAATAGATTTCGAAATCTTATTTTTATTCTTGAGCCCATGCATGCTTAGTCCACAATGGTGACATGAGAAAAATATGATTCATTAATGTATCACTGATTCTTTTCTAAAGCCAGAATGCAGCCTCTGTCTCATTTTAGCTTTCACAAGCTATGTATTTGGAGGTAGAACATTTTGCCGTAAACATTGTTTTAAAAATATGGGTCTTTGTGTTATTTAGCCCCTCCCTATAACAAAATGGCATAGTTAAATTTACATTACATCTTTCCCCTTTATGCAATTTAGAGTATGTGTTTTACTTTAACTTGAAAAACTTTATTCTCTTTTAGCAGGTTGAAAGTGTGGTCCTTCTGAAAAAGATCCTGATTATTCTTTCCACTGTTAAGTGTATGCCAGGATCACTAAAGTCTGGGTATTTAAGATGCAAAACAAAGTTTATCTGCACAGTCTAAGAGTGAAAAGGGGGAAAATAGATGATTTGTGCTCACTTTTCCAACACTAGTGTTGGAACCACATTTGATGCTCAATAGAAAGAGGCTAATTGAGGAATTAAAATAGCATGACCCTACTAGCATAAAATATGGAGCCTCAACTTAGCCCTGGGCCTTTAAAATTTTTTCTTGACTCATTCATGAGACCCAAAATGTTATATTCCATGTGGGAAATCTGGAAATGAGGATAATAAATACACAGAGGAATAAAATTTGAGACTTCCAAAATCCAGTGGAATATACAAATTAAAAGACATAAAAATCATCTCCATGCTAGGCCTCATAAATATTCTTCATTGAACTTTTCATCATGATAAAGTTTAAAAATCCACAAAGAAAACTGAAATATCAACTAACCATTAACTATATTTCCATGCATATTCTGACTTTGAATGAATCAATCCAACTTTGTTTTTCTATTTACTAAAGAATCTTGTTGACCTATTCTAAGGTTATTGTAACCCCCAGTAGTTATTTCTATGCAGGTACAGATGAGATTGAAGTGTTGTTCAATAAATTAGAACATTTTAAGAAAACTCAGTGCTAAATTCAGAAGACACCAGTAATTTGGTTGTTCAAATTATATTCGAGTTTATCCAAATAAGCCAGTTAAGAATCTGAGGATGAAGAACTCATCACTTTATTTTAAAAAAACTAGATAATGTCCCTTTGGCAGTAAAACATTCATAAAGTCCAAAGCACAGGATTACTCATTCCCTGCTTCTGACTCATGAACATTTTCGGAAATAATCCCTTAAATGTTACTGCGATGGGAAATATGAAGAGCAAAGTTGTTTTGGCACAACTTCACTCTTGTTTTGTTGAGTTATGAACTGTATTTAGTTTCACACTTTTGATCTTGTGCATTCTTGATGATATATTTGCACACATAACATCTCTATATACATTAGAAATAGAACTGCTATGACAGTTCCTGTGATTTAAAAATTCTTCATACGGCTACTCACAGAAATTTGTTTTATAGTAATCTATTACTTACCACCATGAAAATGTTTAATGCGACCAAAGTAAAATAAATTTTACATAATACATATTGTAATGCCCTTTATTTGAAATTATGACATTGCAATCATGCATAAGGAAAAGTTGATGAGAAGCAAATGTCTACATACAATTAATTTTACTTTTGGAAATAAAAAGGGGAAATGGATTATAAATGTCAGTGCTTTTAGGACATATCTTCCCAACAAAGTAAAAGAGAGAAGACTGTTTCTGTCAGTCTAGTTCAAAGGTAACCATTTCTGGAAAATGTTTCTAAACCATTCTGTTCTGCTATGATTGCTCCCTTCTCTGAAGTTCAGTGAACACTTGTTTCACTCATCTTAGCCCTTAACTATATCCTGTCTTGTGGTTTTAAGCATGGATTTTGGAATCAGTCAGATATAGGCTTGAATCCCATCTTGTTCTTCATCAATAAGATGGAGCAATTATACCTCACACAAAGGGCTGTTGTAAGGATTAATGAACTAATATAAGTAAAACATTTAGCAAAGGGCCAGGCACATGTTCAGAGATATAACACCAATAGCTATTATTATGATTTGATAGGTATATGTGTTATGTACCTGCTGGATTATTTAGAGGTGAAATGTCATGATGTTTGCAATTTACTTACAAATTGTTCAAAGAAAGAAAAAAATAGAGAGAGAGAGTGAGAACAAAATGGTAACTGGTCATATTAGATGAAGAACATACACATTTTCATTGTATCTTTAAAAAACTTTTTTCCATAGATTTGAATTTTTTAAGTAAAAAACATGAGAGGAAAATGTTTCTGCTTAAACACTAAAAAGAAGTTATTTGTGTATGTTTGTGTTTTCAGTCTTATAATGACTGTCTAATCACATGCAGACACCACATTTCATGATATACATAAAAGTTTACTGTCACTGATTCCACTTGTCTGTTTTACTTATCATTTCATGCTGTCACATCACCAGCTCTCCAATCTTATGACTCCATCACCCAGCTCTTAAAAATTTCCTTCTGACATAACTTCTGTTCTGATAACCCATTTAGTTCTTCTTTCTGTATTGTGGAGATCCTGTTTTATGATTGTGTTAATTCCTTAATTTTTCTTAATTTAAAAATGCAATAAATTCATGCATATTTGTTGTAAAATATAAAATTCGGGCTACACTAAAATGTAGAGGGAAAAACAAATAAACACCAATTTCCTCTCCACGTCACAGTCGCACCTCTCAAAACAACCATTTTTAATAGTTTAGCATGCATCCTCTCAGTTTTCTATCCGCATTCAAAGATATAGGGCACATTTCTATTTCTGTTTATTTTTTAAAAATTGTATTGTTATATATTTTTCTTATCTTATTACATTGGCTTAACCTCTGGAACAATGTAAATTCCCAATGTTAACAAATATCCTTAAATTAGTCCTCATTCTTCCATTTTATAATCATATTCTCAGATTTAAATTATGCTTCTTTTGATGGCCTTTTTCAAAATAAACTCAATTAAGTGGCTAGACTAAATTCTCTACATGTAAGAGAAAACAACCAATTATATTTTTGCAGGACAATTTCTCATACTTTGTATTTCCTTCTGTACTCATCCATGCATGTTTGCTGTTCCTACATTTTAAGTGAAATGACCCAATAAAAAATAATTTTTTCTAGAAGTGGAATCAGTTTTACTACAGATTAGTTCTGATGATGCACTAGAGATTCATCACAATTATTGTGCAGACATTGCTGTTGGAGGCTGACAATTGGAAGGGAACAACTTTTAGACAAACATATCTTGAGCAGGTTTCGTAAAGTTAGGCTTGCCATGATTAGCCATTAGGCAACTGCATGCAATGATTTACTTAAATAAAGGCACCAAATGAAAAGCTGAGAAGATTATCGAAGTCTTTAATGTCTTTTGTGAAATCCAGTAAAACCTACTGTGAAGTACCCATTTCTGGTGCTGGAATTGAAGACAGAGATGATACTGACAGAAAGGATGATTGATGGAAGCAGCATGTTTTTACAGGAAACCAGAATGCATCCATAACAATATCTACTCCCTACAAAGTTAGGAAAAGAGTTGACCATATGAGCTTAATGTTCAGTCTGTCAAACAACATACATATGATCTTCCTCTACAGAATACAGCATACCCAGTTATTAAATCTCCCTGAATTTTGCTGTAAGAAGGATGACTAGATGGAGCCACTGAGCTTTCTTTCCATTAGACATTCAACTCCCAAATGCCTCCACAAATGAGTTCTTACTACTCCATAACAGGTCTCTAATTGTCCATCAGATTTAATTCGACCTCTGAGTCAAGCATGCATGCAGTTATACACTTGAAAACCAAACTTCATATCAATCCATCACCTAATTAAAAACTGCTTCTTAGAGCCAATGCCAGATCATAAGGATATTCCTCAGCCAACTATTCCAACTAATGAATTGACTGGTTATTTTATTCATCAAACATTTCTGAATGCCTACTATGTGCCAGTTCCTATGCTACTGGTGGCAATAAAAAGATAGGTCGACCAGAATCCCTGCCCTCAAGAACTTCCTAATCTCTACCTTTTCTGTTGAGAAATTTTAAAAATTCTATCTCAATATAATTTTGTGGTTTAGCTCATATAATGTATTCCCATAAAAACCGTCACAATTTAAAAAAAGAAATTGTTACAATTATGATATATCAAGCAGCAACAAGATTTAAGTCTGTTAAATCCATTTAATCTAACCATGCCAATGGAAGTTGGCCCTTCTAAGAAGCTTCTTCCACAGGTAGCCTCTGTTTTCCTATTCTCCCAAAGGATAACTACTGAAAATCATTAAGAAGAGTACACTTGGGGGGCACCAAGGCAGCTGAGTCGATTAAGCATCCGACTTTGGCTCAGGTCACAATCCCACAGCTTGTGGGTTCCAGCCCCGTGTTGGGCTCTGCACTGACAGCTCAGAGCCTGCAGCCTGCTTGGGATTCTGTGTTTCTGTCTCTCTCTGCCCCTCCCCTGCTCATGCTCTTTCTCTCCCTCCCTCCCTCTCTCTCTCTCTCTCTCTCAAAAATAAACATTAAAATTTTTTTTTAAAAAAAAAGAAGAGTACACTTAGGATATAATGTAAGTAACCAGTTATAATAATCTTCTCTGATAAATGTTCACATGTTAACAATTGAGCATGACACAATAATATGTAAGATATCAAACAGGTTAGAAGTCCCTGGGCTCACACAGACTGGATGCTTGTATATTAACTGCATGGAGTTCTTCTGGAACAAAACTATATGACGATACTTATCAGTCTTCCTGATCTATTAACTACATGTTTTTAGCAGCCCAGTAAACCTGACACTCATCAAAAGAATTGAATTTTGTCAAAACTAACATGGCCTTAGGATGCAATCAGTAGGAGTGTAATAGGAACTAGAAGGTATATAGTCAAATGGTGCCAACATATGCCAGCTGGTTTTGTAAAATACGATGTCCAGCTCTGCACCAAAGTAAACCAAGTTCTTTATTTTTTTTTCTTTAAAGCATTCATTTTAGAATGTGAATTTATACTCGTAATGTGTAAGTTAAAAGACTCTTATCATTTTGTTGACTTAGATAAGAAATTAAAATCTCTACATCTCTGCACTTACCAATTAAGACCAATTCTTTCTTCCTTAAATTTTATAAAAAATATATTTTCTTCACTTTTTTCCATTGAACTTCATAATCATGCTGTTCCATGACTGATCCATGATAGCCATGACCTCATGGCTATCAAGTTATAATTTTTAGTTTTGCTTTTATAACTTTCCCAACGAAGACTCTTTCATAACTTTCCTCTATGATGTCTGCCAACACAAGGAAAGAAAGACTTTGTAAAGAAAATGTTATGGAGGCTGATTGATCATTACTTGTTATTTAATATGCAATCACAGTGGCTGGCACTCAACGAAAGAAATAGCTTTTTAATGAGACAATCTTAAAAATTATACCATCAGATTATATAGTTAACTTACTTGGATGCAATATTACAAAAAGAAGTGAGAGAGATTAAAATGTTAGATCTATTTATGATTTAAAAAGTTATGAAATATAAATGAAGAATTACATTATAGATCTAACTTATTGAGAACCCTTCTCTCTCAAATATTCATCTCTCTCCAAAATACTTTATTTTTTGTCCTCTGTTCTCCCCTCTATTTTATTTGCAAACTTCTCCAGGGAGTTTATCTCTAAATCAGCCTCAGTTCCCTCACTCAGTTCCCCCATATTAGTTCAGGGTTCTAGCAGAGAAACAGAACCAGTAGAGGTGAAATGTATAGACAGAATATGTATAATGTAATATATGTTAATGTATATTAAAGTATATATATATCATTTATATTAATATTTAAATTCTATCATTAGTAATATATGAATTATATATCCATAATATTATATTATATATAATATTAATGTATATTTATATTAAATAACACATATATATTACTATATAGTAGGATATATAACAATATACATAATATACTACCTATACAGAGGCAGATTTTACATAGATATAATATAAAATATTATAGAATATGTATATATGAAGACAGAGAGAGAGATTTCAAGACATTGGCTTCTGCGGCTATAGGGCTGGCAGGTCCAAAACCCATACGGTAAACTGGCAGGCTGGATTTCTTCTTCAGGAAAACCTCAGTTTTGTTCTTGAAGCCTTTCAACTGATTGTTATGAGGACCACCCAGATTATCAAAGATAATCTCCTTTACTTAAAATCAGCTGAGTATATATCTATGAAATATGTTCACAGCAACACCTAGATAAGTGCTTAATTGAATAACTGGGTACTGGAGGCTAGCCAAGTTGACACATAAAACTAACCATTACACCAAACAATTATTGAGATTTACCTCAAAGCTTGCCAATGATATCCTGACTGCTAAATCTAGAGCCCCTTTATTAGAGCTCAGTCTCTGCTGCTCTTGGCAGGATTCACTGCCTCTTCTTTTAAAAACCCTTCCTCACCAGAACACACACCAGCCTATTCCTACTTAAGGAATAGGATACATTATTGTATCTTGATTCAAAACCCATCATTCAGCAAATAGTGCTGTGATGACTAGATATCCACAAGCAAAAATAAATAAATAAATAAAGTCAGACCCTTAGCTTATACCAAATATAAAATTCCCTCAAAAATGGATCAAAGACCTAAATGTAAGAACAAAACTATAACACTATTAGAATGAAACACAGGAGTAAATCTTTGTGACCTTGGATTTGGCACTGTTTTCTTAGATATGACGCTAAAAGCACAAATGACAAAAGAAAAAAATAGGTTAATAGGATTTGCTCAAAATTTAAAACTTTTGTACTTCAAAGGACACTATCAAGAAAGTGAAAAGACAATCCAGAGAAAGGAGACAATATTTGTCAATTGCATATCTGATAGGGGACTTGAATGCAGAGTATATAAAGTACTCTTACAACTCAACAATTAAAAGACAAATAACCCAATTTAGAAATGATAAAAGGATTTGAATAGGCATTTCTCTGAAGAAGACATATAAAAGGCCAATAAGCACGTGAAAAGATGCTCAACATTATTATTCATTAGTGAAATGCAAATCAAAACCACAAGATACCATTTCACCCCCACTAGGATGACTGAAAAAAAAAAAAAGACAATAACAAGTGTTGGTGAGGATGTGGAAAAATTACAATTCTCACACACTACTAGTGGGATTATAAAATGGTGCAGTCACTTTTGAAAACAGTTTGATAATTCCTCAAAATGTTAATCATAGTTACCATATAACCTGGCAATTCTACTCCTATGTATGTACCCAAAATAATATAAAGACGTATGTCTATGTGAAAATTTATACACGAATGTTCATGGCAACCTTATTCATAATAACCAAAACATGGAAATAATACAAATATCCAACTGATTAATGGATAAACAAAATGAGTATGTCCATGCAATGGAATATTATTCAGCCATAAAAAAGGAATAAAGTACCGATACATGCTACAATGTGAATGAATCTTGAAAATATTATGCTAGATGAAAGTGATTGACAAAGGCAACATCTTGTATGATTCCATTTATAGGAAACAACCAGAATAGGAAAATCTGTAGACATGGGAAGTAGATTAGTGGTTGCAGGGCCTGTGGGAAATAGGGAATGGGGAGTGACAACCGATGGGTATGGGGTTTCTTTTCGGGGTGATTAAATGGTTCTGAAATTAGATAGTGGTGATGATTGTGTGACTCTGTAAATGTACTAAAACCCACTATACCTTTAAAAGGATATACTTTCTAAAAGCATAAATTTTATGGTGTGTGAATTATATCTCAACAAAGCTGTGTTTTTTTTTTTTCTAAACCTAAGTCAATGCATCTTGCTACCATTTTTGTTCTTCTGGAGGTGGTGTCTTTTAAATGTTTAGACATGTATGAAATGAGAATTCATGCTCTGGGAAAACCACTGAAATGTGGTAAATTAAAATACAAAAAACATAGCTGATATCTTCTTTTAGCAGGTAAATAATTAATTCTGAGTTTTTAAGGTATAAGTAAATAATTAATTCTGGGTTCCATGCATTAAGGTATTAATTCTGGGTTTTCCCTTTGACAGGACAGTTTTATAATACAATGATACCACTTAACATAATTGTAACCATTGGAACCTTAAATTCAACCTTCATTTAACTTGCATGTTCTTTTCCTCTGAATCCTGTACTCAAAAATAAATGACAGACTAATATCAGATAGAACTTATAGTATTACCTCAGGTGATTCTGCATGTTAGAGAGGAAACTTATGTGATATGAACTTGGGTGTTAAGCAATTGAATTGCTCTGCAGGATTGCAATCCCCTACCAGATTATCTCAATGCTTCTGAACCTTTTTTTCATAATCACCCTCCTAAGAAACTCTTTTAGATTTTTTTTTAACTAATTGCCCCTCTCCCTCATGAAATTTTAATACTACAGATATATTATGTATCTGTTTATATAGTCTATGTACTGGGTATTTATGCTTTATTCATAAAAAGGGTAGATTTTTTTCATTCCCCGCCCCCGTCAACCAATACTTGCTTCCTTTGGAGGGATATTGCCCCCATTGAGAACATGTGGCTCACCTTGAAAATTCATGCGTGTATTTGAGTATACATATTTTATTTTCTTCACTCTAAACAGCATTTATAATTCTTTCAACAACTTAGATTTAACATTTACAAATTTAAGTAGATGAAATTTAATGTTCATAAATTTAACTTAATAAAGGTAATTTGGGAAAAATATATGTAAATAATTTTTAGGTATGCTAAGTTCAGATAAAGTATCAGGCAACCTTCAAAATTATTTTCTCTGAGAATAATTTTAGACATTGGAATTTGTGTATGCTATCAAGTGGGGGGAAAAGCAACATGCAAGACTATATCAAGAAGAGTTTGTAAATTTTCTAAAAACACATACATACAAATGACTAGAAAATATTCATTAAACTATTTTATGGTTATTTCCGGGTGCATAAATTGTAGGCAATTTTTAGTTTCAATTTTATACATATCTGTAGTCTCCAAGTTTTACATTTTGAGTTTGCACTACTATTATTGTTGGGGAAAAATGGTTACCAACAAAATATTTACTGAAATTAGCTTGTATCAGGGAAAAGATGTAATAACGTCTAATTTACAATACTTGAAGTAAGGTGTTTATGCAGCCTTTGGGGGAGAGGTTTTAATTTTTTGTTTTTATGTCATAGACAAAAATGCACTATAGCCAGCCCTTGGTCTTGCCAGTATTTTCAATGTTGCTGCAGCAAAAGCATTAATCCTCAACAAAAGACAAGTTTACTATGACCTAAGCTCCTAGCAACTATCCTTCTATAGAAAAACTCTAATGTATTTCAAGGTTGCAGAGGAGTCATTCAGCAAGCAAATGTTTGCTGATGAGCTTTTAAAGAGAGTGAATCCAGCAAATAACCAGAAGTCATTATGCACTTGATTTCAACAGAGCCTATTTAAGTAATGACTCAGATTTGAATATCAGCAACTTTGGGAGCTACTGAAGGAAAGATACTTTTAAATTTAAATACCACAGTTTGCAGAGTGCTCCTACTTGATACTCACAACAACCCTGTGTGTCGCTTGGTATCATTCCTATTATTTACGGGTCCACAAAGAGGCAAGTGAAAGAACCAGTACTCCAACCCAAGTCTTTTGACTCCGACTTCTGAATTCGTTCTTTCTTTGGACCATTCTTCCTTGCTGAATGAAATCAGTGGGTATTTTAAAAACCAGTAATGCACTTAACCATGACTTATGACCCTAACAACCATGTTTTGCTATAGAGTAGAGATTAAATGCTCCCCCACACTCTCCTACACTCTTCCTGCCCCCTTTGACTCCACAGAAAGGGCCACTGGTAGCAGAGAGGGAGTTCTGCATGTCTATCAGGAAGGCTTCATTCAGACCTTTACCATCAGTGTGGTGGGTTCTGTGTCAAACTATGATGAGTTTGATCCTCAGTACTTTTAGGATTTGGAGAAGGGGCAAAATGGGGTGAAGGGTAAAGGAATAGAACCACATAGTTTCAGGATCCACTCTCAGATTGGACTAAGGGATTATGTGCCTAATGTGGAATTTCCACATGGAGCATTAAGGAGCATCACAGAATCAGGAGTTGAGTTTCAAATGTACTGCAATGCACCCTATTTGATTATTTTCTAGGTCAATTCCAGTCACCAACCCAAGCCTGAATACATTCAAGACATAAGCCAAAACATCAAAATAATCCCAGGCTACAATTTTTCTAGCTAAAAATTGTCTAAATTTATATTTCAAGGAAAAAGTAGCTTAAATTAAAAAATGCATACTCTGATTCAACAAAAACCAGATATATTATTCAATAAAAATCCCTAAAATTCATATGTAAACATATAAATTAATAATGTAAAATAATTCAATAAAACAATAAAAATGCCATGGGTTGTATCTATTGTCTTCCTAACAGAGGGCAAAGCTCATGATCAGCGTGTCAAATTGGAGATGAGTCACCTCTAAGGTTTTCACTTCAATTTCCTTTGGCTAGTAAAATAACAGATCACAATTTAGTTTTTGATGTTGCTATAAATTTAGGTTGAAAAAGATACAAAATATATTAATGCTTAAATATACCAGTGCTTCACTATGACTATATTTATACAATTGACATATACAATCAATTGATTTTTGACAAAAGTGCCAAGACAATTCAATGGAGAAAGAATAATCTTTTAAGTAAATGATGTTGGAACAACTGGATGTCAAATGCGGAAGAAACTGAATCTCAACCCTTATCTCACAACATACACAAAAATTAATTCAAAATGGATCATAGACCTAAACATAACAGCTAAAACTATAAAACATCTGGAAGAAAGACTCCGAGAGAATATCTTCATGATTTGGATTCAGTGAAGATTTCTTAAGAAATAGAAAGTTTTCTTTTTTTTAAATTTTTTAAATATTTATTCATTTTTTGAGAGACAGAGCATGAGTGGGGGAGGGGCAGAGAGAGAAAGACACAGAACCCAAAGCAGGCTCCAGGCTCTGAGCTGTCAGCACAGAACCCGATGTGGGGCTCAAACTCGCGAACCACTAAATCATGACCTGAGCCAAAGTCAGACGCCTAACTGATTGAGCCACCCAGGGGCCCCGAAATAGGAAGTTTTAACCATAAGAGAACAAAGTAAGAAACCACACTTTATCAACATTAAGAATGTCAGCCCCTCAAAAGACACCATTAAGAAAATGCAAAGATAAAACAGACTGAGAGAAAACATTAGCAATAAATATATCTGACAAATATCTTGTACCCAAAATATGTAAAGAACTCTTACCACTCAATTAGAAGAAGCAAGCCACTCAATTAGAATGGCGGGGGGTGGGGATAAGCAAAAGGGTAGAATAGTCATTTCAAAAAAGAAGTTATACAAATAAACCTAATACGGAAATCAGAAATAAAAAATAATCGACACGATTGGTCATCAAAGAAATACAAATTAAAAACCACAATGAGATACCACTCTACACTCACTAGAATTCATAAAAGTGAAAAGACTAACAATACCAAATGTTGATGAGGATGTAGAGAAACTGGAGCTCTCATTCATTGTCAGTGGGTATAGAATATGGTACAATCACTTTAGGAAATAATTTGGCAGAATCTTGTAAAGTTAAATGTATATTCTAAACTCAGCAATTTCACTTCGAGGTATTTAGCCAAGAGAAATTCAAATATATATCCACAAAAAGAAATGTATCTGAATGTGTATAACAGCTTTACCCATAATTAGCCATCAACTGGAAGCAACCCAAATGTCCTTACACATGAGTGAATAAAGAAACTGATATCTTCATACAATGGAATACTACTCAGTAATAAAAAGGAGCAAAATACTGACACCACAACATAATGCCTCTCAAAACTGTTATGTGAATGACACAGAAGAGTAAAACTGCATAATTCCATTTGTAAAAAATTCTAAAACCTGGAAAGAGTATCTACAGTGATAGAAATCAGAACAGCGTTAGTTATCTAGGGCAGGGATGAGGGGATGAAGTGTTAGGTGTGCTTGGCTTTAGACTGGCAGGATGGAACTACACTGGGTGATGGAGACATTCAGCATCATGGTTGAGTGGTGGCACACTGTCTAAACTCATCAAATGATACACGTTATTTATACCATACTTATGCATGTTATTGTAGGAAAATTACACCCCAATAGTTGATTAATAACCATTTTCTAAATACTCACATGCTTTCTAAAAATAAACCTTGTATAACTCAAAGATGAGAATATTCCTTTCATGGAAGCAACTGATTTAAGTGAGTGAGTCCTTTTCCCTGGGCACATATCAGGATATAGAATTCCACCTAGTTAAGACTGCATGGGTTTAAATCAAATCCATCCCCCTGTGGGATCTTATCAAGACTGTTGGATTTATTCTGTGTGTGTGTGTGTGTGTGTGTGTGTGTGTGTGTTTCCATAAGCAACAAAGAGCTAATTATTGGTTAAGGATGGTTTATGGACAGTTCTACCAATAGGATGATAGATTACAAGTTTTGAGCTTTCAATTTACAACTTGAAAATAATTTTATTTAGGGGAACCTGGGTGGCTCAGTCAGTTGAGCCTCCGACTTCAGCTCAGGTCATGATCTCACGGTTCGTGAGTTCGAGCCCCGTGTCGGGTTCTGTGCTGACAGCTCAGAGCGTGGAGCCTGCTTTGGATTCTATGTTTCCCTCTCTCTCTGCTCCTCCCCTGCTCACACACTGTCTCTCTCTCAAAAATAAATAAAGATTAAAAAATTTTTTTTAATAATTTTATTTCAAGGCCTGTGTTTTGTCTAGATCACAGTGGGACTCAGCAACTGCTGTGGGATGAATGAGTGAAGATATGAATGAGTGACTGAACAAATAAATGAGTGAATATCCTTCACTCACTATAAAATAAAAATTTTATCAGATGTGCACCAAAAAATTATATCTGGTCTCAATATGCCTTGCCACATATAACCATATAATAAAAACAAAACAACAACAAAAACACTTGAGAGTGATCAAAAAATAATATATATGATTTAAGCAGGAAAAATCACAGGAAGCCTGTGAGAGAATATTTCCTTTGCCCTGACAGTTGTTTACACTCATATGCCTTTTTATTTAAAATTTTAGAAGTAGTTTATTATTTTTTAATAATTAAGAAATAATATAGTACATGCTATTCTGGCTTTGATCCTGGATGGGCAGGGGGCATGAGAGCTATAAAAATATGATTATGTAGGGCACCTGGGTGGCTCAGCCAGTTAACTGTCAGACTCTTGATTTCAGCTCAGGTCTTGATCTCACGATTCATAGGTTCCAGCCCCACGTTGGGCTCTGCACTGAGAGTGCGGAGCCTGTTGGGGATTCTCTGTCACCAGCTCTCTCTTTCCCTCCCCTGTTCGCTTGCTCCCTCGCTCTCTCTCTCTCTCTCAAAATAAATGAATAAATAAAAATGTGATTATGTATCATGAATTAGATAATAGTTCTGTATCAATGCTAAGTTTTTTGATTTCAGTAATTTTACTGTGGTCATATAAAGGGATATCCTTGGTCTTAGAAAATACATGCTGAATACTTAGAGGTAAAGAGAAAAAAAGCCCAATAACGTTAATTATAAACAATGTGGAAAATATAGGAAAGTATGAAGAATATAAAAATCACCCACAATCCCATCACACAGATAAAAGACACAATTTTGGAGATATATAGTTTTTCATTTCTCATCTATGTATGTTCCCACATAAGTAAATATTCTTAGAAACCTGATTTTTAATGGTTACATAGTGGCATGACCTGTTTACCAAGTACCTATTACTGTGAATTGTTTCCATTTCGTCACTATTTTAATTACACAGTGAGAACCTGTTGTATATCAGTCTATCCTAAGAGATTATTTCCTTAGGATGTTAAGCATGAGGTAGTTAGTCCAAGAAGCAGCTTCTGCTTCTTCCAGAGTCACAGGTCTAATTAACAGATTGATTAGATTGGTCAGAAACCAGTGGTAACTTAAAAGCACCATTGGTCTGGTGTCTTCCTGAGGCACCCACATAAAGTTGGTTGCTCTCACACACCCCACCCCTTTCCTTCCCAGGACTGAGTTTGCCAGATGTCCACAGGGAGGCACTTTCTGCACTTCCATATTTATCCGGCTTTCTTTATTCAAAACCTGGGGTGCCTGGGTGGCTCAGTGGTTACGCATCTTACTCTTGATTTTGGCTCAGGTCATGATCTCACCATCATGAGATCAAGATTAAGTGTCTCTCTCTCTCTCCCACAATCCCTCCCCCACTCATGGGCACTGTCTCTCTCTCTCTCCCCCCCCGCCCCAAAACAAAAAACCCTCATTTTACATCTGTGTGAATTTAGTCATCCCTTCTTCAACACCATAGCAAAATGTACATATGTGTTATATTGACCTTTTGAGAGATCTCCTCATGTTCTCTAACTGAACTTTCTGTGATAATGGAAATGTTCTTTATCTCAGCTGTCCAATCCAGTAACCAACAGCCACACATGGCTACCAAGCATTTGAAATGTGGCTAGTATGAGTGAGGAACTGAAGTTTTCATTCTATTTAATGTCAATAAATTTAAATGTAAATATCCATATGTGGTGAGTGGCTATTATATTGGACAGTGAAGCAATATGGCCCTTGTTACTCCAAGTATGGTCTCTGGGCCAGCAGCATCGGCATTACTTGACAGCTTGTTAGAAATGTGGAGCCATAGGTCACACCGCAGACCTGCTGAATCAGAGCCTGCATTTAACAAGAGATCGCAGGTGACTCATGTACATAATAAAGTCTGAGTAACACTGCCCTGTATCTAGAAGGATACAGATCAAAAAGTTACAAATGTCTTCTTAAGTGAGACATAAAGGGTGGTGATGCAATAGGAAAAGGACTTTGAGTTTTTCCTTTATACACCTGTATTGTCTGACTTTGTTCAACAGATATATATTACTATTAGAGTGTATAGAACAGTAAAGATAAAATAGATGGTACAGTATGGAAAAAAATATTTGCAAACCATATATCTGATAAGGGGTTAATATCCAACATATATAAAGAACTCATACAACTCAATAGCAAAAAAGCAAATAACCCAATTAAAAAATAGATAGGATCTGGATAAAGAGTTCTCCAAAGAAGATATATGAGAGGCCAATGGATACATCAAAAGATTCTCAACATCAAGAGTCATTAGGGAAATGCAAATTAGAACCACAATGAGATATCACCTCATACCTGTTACAATGGCCATAATGAAAAAAATAAGAGATAATGAATGCTGGTATGGATGTAGACAAAAGGAAACCCTGTGCACTTGGACTGTAAACTGGTACAGCCACTATAAAAAACAGTATGCAGGATCCTCAAAAAATTAAAAGTAGAAATACCATATGATCTAGCAATTCCACCTCTGAGTATACACACAAAGGAAATTAGAACACTAACTTGAAAAGATAACTGCACCCCCATGTTCATAGCAGCATTATTTATAATAGCCCAGACATAGACACAACCTAAGGGTCCATCAATGAATGAATGGATAAAGAAGTTGTGGTATATACATACAATGGAATATTATTCAGCCATAACAAAATTCGGAAATCCTACCCCAATTGTGCAACATGAATGGGCCTTGAAAATATTATGCTAAGTGAAATAAGTCAGACAGAGAAAGACAAATGCTGTGTGATCTCACTTATATGTGGAATCCAAAAAACAAACAAACAAAAAACTAAACTTATAGAAAAAGAAATCAGACTTGTGGTTATCAGAGGTGGAGGGCTGGAGAGGGGAATTTGTAGGGAGACAGTCAAAAGATACTAACTTCCAGTTTGTATATTTATATCTGATAAGTAGCTACTAGGGATATAATGCACAATATGATGACAATAGCTGACACTAATGTACTATATATATATAAATTTATTTATATTTGTTATATCCTTCAACACTGGTTTCCTGACCTATTGATAAGTTAACACTTACAGTTTGCAAAACATTTTTAAGGTAAGAGAGGGAAAGAGGGAGAAGGGAAGGAGATTGATTGATTCAGGAAAGAGAAAAAGAAATGTAAGATACCCCAAAATATCCAAGAAATGGGGAAAGGATAGAAAAAGTCCAAAGTGTGAGGAAGAGTGAGGGGAAGAGGGATCCTAATTCCTACAACCTGTCTTGCCCATCAGGGCCTGCTGGTTCTAATGGGCCCAGAAGACTCACTCAAATCCTCTATGCTGGGCTTACATGTCTTCCCAGCATCCTGGGTTCTCTTATTCCACTGCCATTACCTCTTAATCATCTGAGGGCATGTTTCCTACTCTAA
This sequence comes from Panthera tigris, assembly GCF_018350195.1. NCBI lineage: Eukaryota > Metazoa > Chordata > Mammalia > Carnivora > Felidae > Panthera > Panthera tigris. The sequence continues at coordinate 132,800,085 of NC_056668.1, read as the reverse complement.
GATCATTCATGAAGGCCCTGACTGGCTTCCTCAATCATAGACTCTCTTTCTGCCTCCTTCCACTGATGGCTGCTTCTTCTCCTTTGTTCACTTCCACTTGGATGTCTAACTTCCTCTTTGCCCTCTTTTCTTTTCTCTCTCCCCTGGTTGTGTCTCTGCCCTGTAACTGTCCATTACAAAATCAATGTAAAACACTATCTAGGGTTCAAAAATGCAACTATATAAGAACTATGCAATGGCAAATTCAAGAATTCAAGTGAAAAATTACAGGGCACTGTTTCTCAAACTCACAGGGCTTCTAGGCCTTGGAGAAAACCTACAAAAACCACCAAGGTGGCCTGGATCCCATTTTAAGTCACATTGACCTGGGAGTTCTGTTGTCTGTGATTGTGAAAAGAGCTGATCTGACCCTATGAAGGAATAGCAGACAAATGTGGTATTCAAGAGAAAAGACAAACAACTGGTGAAGATTATGCCAACAGACAGCTCATGGAAGGAAGGAGGATGTGAGGACACAGTAGGAAGACTGGGTGAGTAGAAGTCTGCCAGCAGAAAGCCCAGTTAGCAGGCTGGATTGGTGCATGGCCCTGGACAGTGGGAGATCTAAATTACCAATAGCAGCAGAAAGGAAGAAAGAAAAGGAAAGGTGTTTTCAAAGGAGAACCTCAAGTTAGTATCTTGGCATCCTTAGGCTGGACCAAGTTTTACAAATCTGCAAAAGTATGGGAATTCTGTTAAAGTCATTCTGAAGGTAACACTGAACCCACTTTCAATAGTTTACTAACTTAAAACAGGCAGATGAAAACTAAATTACTCACAGGCAAAAAAGCATAGGAGATTTTTGATGATGCAGAGCTGAAGCCTGGTTCACATTCAGTGAGGAGCAGCTTGCCAGCCTTGGCTGCTAGTCCATTTTCTCCATCCCTAAGACAGGAAATTACGTGAGGCCCAAAATACGCATCCCTACAGCTCCAAGAGTGAGTGCAGCTGTTCTGAGAGAATTTCCTGTATCCAGGCTCCACACATGAAGATTTGTGCAGTGCCAATATGTTTGCTGAGCACCTACTTTGTGCTAGGAGCACTGTTAAGCCTATGTTCAGCCTTATGTGTGAACAGATGGCAAGTAGGAGATAGGCTGACTCTGAGCTGCAGTAGAAATGTAGCCCCCTTGGACCTCTTGACAAATTCCCCTAGCCTTGCCTGGTGCCTAGGTCAGTTCAAAAATCTTCTCAGGCCCTAGGGGACTCTTTCTACCATCACCCCAACCCTACACTCTAGAACAACTCTCTTTTACTTGAGGCATTCAATATTGGCAGTCTGATGCATGAATCTCTCTCTCTCTGTCTCTCTCTCTCTCTCTCTCTCTCTCTGTGTGTGTGTGTGTGTGTGTGTGTGTGTGTGTGTGTGTGTGAGTATTCAGAAGCCCAAGGATAGCAGGTAACAAATTAAGACTATTAAACATAGCTTTCTAGAAGATGAGTGGTATTTATAATTCATAAAATGCTGTCCTGGATGCTCTTTTCTTTTTGAGTTCTACAATCTCTTGCCTTCATCCTGGGTTAACAGACTGTAAATAAAGCATTTTTTTAACAAAAAAAGAAATAAGAGAAAAAGAAGAAGGAGGGACAGAGGGAAGGAAGGAAGGAAGGGGAAGGGAAGGGAAGGGAAGGGAAGGGAAGGGAAGGGAAGGGAAGGGAAGGGAAGGAAGGAAGGAAGGAAGGAAGGAAGGAAGGAAGGAAGGAAGGAAGGGGAAGGGAAGGAAGGAAGGAAGGAAGGAAGGAAGGAAGGAAGGAAGGAAGGAAGGAAGGAAGGGGAAGGGAAGGGAAGGGAAGGGAAGGGAAGGGAAGGGAAGGAAAGGTAGGAAGGAAGGAAGGAAGGAAGGAAGGAAGGAAGGAAGGAAGGAAGAAAGACATTAAGAAAAAAACTCAACTTCCTTATTTCCTAAAGTAGGAAACACTTTTCCCCCCCAATGCCTGGCAGAAGAAGTATGGTTGCAAATGTTACCGGGCACTAAACCAGATTAATTTTCCATTCAGGAAGAAAAGTAAGCAACTTGGGCTAAGGGAGGCAAATTGCATGGCCCTATTATTTAGCACGTTTCAAATGAAAGCCAATACTGCTATTGAAGTGCTGGCTAATGGAGCGTTCTCTTCCTCTCTCTAATGCCCGCCCACAGGTTGCTTGGCAACCACATTACATTGCTGTGAACACTCCCCAGCAATAATAACTGACCCTGAATTTTAATTTTTGTGCTGAAGCTTAAGTGGGATAAATAAATTTAAAAAGGCAATCTCTCTGAAATAATATTCATTTTGATTAATAAGCAACATGTGTAGAAGAGTATAGAATGGCAAATAGAGTGATATAAAAATTTGATAAAGGGTTTGTCTATTTTAGGAAGATTTTGTATAAAAAATATGAAAAATCTAGGTAGGCTTATGGAAAAAAATAAGTAAAATGGTAAGAATGGAAGCTGAATCTAACCCCTCCAATCCTAACATCTATATTGATATAAAGAATAAAATATTAATTGTTATTGTTTCTTAATTGAAACACTTTTCAAAAATAAGAATAACATTAAATGTCCTTTGCATAAAAGGATCTGGAATGGCCACTTACAACTCTAGCATTACCCTCCCTTCTCACTTGTAGTAGAAATAATGATTTGCATGCATAGCAACAGGAAGAGAACAGGTTGAGTTGGAGGTTCCACATTTACTTGTAGCTACTGCTTTGTGTTTTGAATAAAAGATTTGAATGGAATGTGTTGTAAATAACCTATTGTTCTTTATTCACAACTTCTAAAACTGTGCCCTCATGCGGTAATTTAAGTGTTCCTAGTCTGCGGGCTACCAACTATCATTTTTACCATTTCCGAAAATCATCCTCTAATTCATTTCAAAGATGAAAGGAAAGTACTGCATACCTCTTATCTTTTCAATCTCAGTAAGATTTTCCCCTGGAAACTTAAATTCTTACCTAAAAACACTCTTTTAAGTACTTACCAAAACAAAGACTTAGGGTTCAAATTCTGGCTCCCCGACTTATCATCTGTGGCACCCAGTTAGAGAATAGCATTAATTATCACCTCTTGAGCAGTTGTGGTCTAAGTAAGATCACCTAACACAATGTTGTCATAGGTATGTACTCAATTTCAGCCATTATTAATTGACCATATAGCATGGTATTATGGGTGTAGTGGGGGCTGTGATGTGCTGTCCAGATTCCCCTTTCAGAATGAAGGAGTTATTCTCATAGCTTCTGGGAATGCTACCACAAAGTGGGCTTCAGCTGTGAGCCCTTCTTGAAGAATGCCTGGGCTGAAAAACCTGAGATCATGCCTAGCCTAAAATCATGCATTCTGGGGGCAGACTGAAACCAGTCAATGGTCCCCCTAGGGATTTAAAGGTGCATCCCCTTCACACCAACCTAGGACAGCTCCGGAACCATCCCTCCTGCAGAGTTTCCCATGGAGTTGGGTAAGACTTTCATTGGACCTATACCAGAGCTCATCCCCTCTCTGCATCTAGCCCTGCCTCCTTCTTTTCGTTTTTGCAGCTGTTGATTCCAAGGGCATGCCCTAATGAATATCTTGCATGCCAATCTGCGTCTCAGAGTTTGCTTCCTGGGAAACCAACCTGCCATAATGAACCATCACAAATACATTTAAGAGGATTTGTAACGATCACGGTATTATTGCATGTGAAAAGAGGAGGTTACTCAACTCAACATATGGGATGATCTTAACTATGACAAATTATATTCATGTGAGTGTGTATGGTTGGAAAATTGGAAAAGTACACTAAGATTAACAATATTTCTTACTGGGTGGTGGTATTAGAGGTGACTTCAATTTTCTTTATACTTTTCTGTGTTCCTGGAAAGTTTCCTGAAAGGAACAAATTTCTTTTTCTATCGGGGGGATGGATCTCCCAAGGGCTGAGCCTTATCCTCTACTTGACTTGTCCTGAGTAGTTCAACTTTCAGATAATCATGAATGAGAATGTGTCAATCTAGAATACTCCTCACCACTATAAGTAGTGAGTTCACTCCCATGTTTCTAATTGCTGGAATCTGTAGTTCTCAAGCTTTAGCTAAGGAATCTTTTCTTCAAACACAAGTTTACTCAGGTACTCAATACGTCAAGTGTGTAAAATCAGAACTTCTCTGTAGAAGCCAAGAATGGGGATAGGTGGGGAAGAGGAAGAAGACAGAGCCTCTGTCCCTTGGTCAAGTCTCTAAGATGTCAATTTGATACGGTTTTTTTTTTTTAAGTTTATATATTTTGAGAGAGAGAGAGAGAGAGCACATACTCAGGAGAGGCAGAGGGAGAGAGAGAGAGAGAGAGAGAGAGAGAGAGAACCCCAAGCAGCCTCTGCACTGTCAGCACCGAGCCTGATGCAGGGCTTGAACCCACAAACCATGAGATCATGACCTGAGCCAAAATCAAGAGTCGGACGCTTACCAACTGAGCCACCCAGCTGCCCCTCCAAGATGTCACTGTGAAAACTTGGACCCAGAGTTAGGATTTTCAAATGTTACCTTCAACCTTGATGTGTTTTATTTATTTATTTATTTATCTATCTATCTATCTATCTATCTATCTATTTATTTATTTATGTTTTTTCACAGTAAAAGACAGATAATCAAATTTTATTTTTTAAATATGAAATTTATTGTCAAATTGGTTTCCATACAACACCCAGTGCTCATCCCAACAGGTGCCCTCCTCAATGCCCATCACCCACCCCCCCTTCCTTCCCACCCCCCATCAACCCTCAGATTGTTCTCAGTTTTTAAGAGTCTCTTATGGTTTGCCTCCCTCCCTCTCTAACTTTTTTTTTCCTTCCCCTCCCCTGTGGTCTTCTGTTAAGTTTCTCAGGATCCACATAAGAGTGAAAACATATGGTATCTGTCTTTCCCTGTATGACTTATTTGACTTAGCATAGCACTCTCCAGTTCCATCCACGCTGCTACAAAAGGCCATATTTCATTCTTTCTCACTGCCAAGTAGTATTCCATTGTGTATATAAACCACAATTTCTTTATCCATTCATCAGTTGATGGACATTTAGGCTCTTTCCATAATTTGGTTATTGTTGAAAGTGCTGCTATAAACATTGGGTTACAAGTCTGCCTATGCATCAGCACTCCTGTATCCCTTGGGTAAATTCCTAGCAGTGCTATTGCTGAGTCATAGGGTAGATCTATTTTTAATTTTTTGAGGAACCTCTACACTGTTTTCCAGAGTGGCTGCACCAGTTTTCATTCCCACCAACAATGCAAGAGGATTCCCATTTCTCAACATCCTCTCCAGCATATGTGTTTTAAAGGGCAAGACATGAACATCAGTTCATGCTAACATCAGTCTGGTTGGAAAAACACACGTAAGAAACAAGGGGCAAAGAATGTAAACTTTTTGTCACTGAAAATAAGTGAAGTCCAGGAAAAGAGGACATGCCTACAGGCTGCAATCTCCAGAAAGGGTTTCATGGAGGAAGTAGGTCTTGGCTATGTCTTGAAGAATGATAAAATTTAGCAAAGCAGAGAGCAATAGTGAGGTCATCCTGGGTAAGGAGAGTGGCCAAGCCCAGAAGGGAACTGAGTATTAGATCTTTAAATCCAGTAGATAGTGTACTTCTACAGCTAAGGGTTCACTTGGAAAATGAGAAAACATGATTGAATGAACATTGAGAATGAAATATTTGGAGGGAAACCACTCAGTGGAGTTTAGGTTTCCTGTTCAGGTAAGAGTGGTTCCTTGGGGATTCTTTATAAGTTGAAGGTGATCTATTAAATAGCTTTATATGACTGTGATACCCAAAGGGAGAACTAGGTGAAAGGCACCCTGGGAAGAGGCTGTGGAATTTACCTAGATGTCATGGCCCAACCTGACATAGGTTCTGGCAGTAGTCGACATGGTGAATTTGAGTGCAATGACACTGATTTTCTCGTGCTGATGAAAAACATCAGTCACATCACATATAAATGGCCATGCTGTTCTTTTCTGGAAAATTTTCTTTAATATTATTATGTGTCTTTCCTTCCAATGCACCACCGACAATGGTCTCACTGCCAAAGAGTAAATAAAAGAGGCAGGAACATGTGAGGGGTGAGCCAGAAACCTGAGTGTGTGATTATCTCTGGGGCTAGGCCCTCCCTGACTTCTGCCTCATTGAACAAACAAGAACTTTATCAATTCTGCCTGGAGTGATCTAGAATAACCGTAGAACTTCCCTCATTTTATGGCACCCAGTAAATGAGTAAGTGGAAAGATAGTGGATGCCATAAAATTATGTATGGAGTTCTTCATTCCCACATATGCTTGTTCAGCTCATTAGATTAGAAACAAATGACACATCTTGATGGTTTACTACTTGCTAGGTAGTTTGTATGCAATTCATTTACTCCTCGACACTCTATGAGGTAGGTATTTCCACCCCCATTTTGCAAACAACTGGCATTTTGTAGGCATTCACCTCTATTCATGACAATAATTGAACATTTCCTTAGGATTTTTATTTTTTCCTTGTTTTTTTTTGCTTATTTTTTTAAATTTACATTCAATTTAGTTAGTGCAACAATGATTCCTTGATGCCTCTTACCCATTTAGCCCATCCCCCCTCCCATTACCCCTCCAGTAACCCTCTGTTCTCCATATTTATGAATTTCTTATGTTTTGTCTCCCTCCCTGTTTTTATATTATTTTGTTTCCTTTCCCTTATGTTCATCTGTTTTGTATCTTAAGTCTTCATATGAGTGAAGTCATATGATATTTGTCTTTCTCTGACTAATTTCGCTTAGCATAATACCCTCTAGTTCTTCCCATGTAGTTGCGAATGGCAAGATTTCATTCTTTTTGATTGCCGAGTAATACTCCATTGTGCATATATACACCATATCTTCTTTATCTATTCATCAGTCGATGGACATTTGGGCTCTTTCCATACTTTGCCTATTGTTGATAGTGCTGCTATAAACATTGGGGTGCATGTGCCCCTTTGAAATAGCATACCTGTATCCCTTGGATAAGTAGTAGTAGTGCAATTGCTGGGTCATAGGGTAGTTCTAGTTTTATTTTTTTCAGGAACCTCAATACTGTTTTCCAGAGTGGCTGCACCAGCTTGCATTGCCACCAGCAGTGCCAAAGAGATCCTCTCTCTCTGCATCCCCACCAACAACTGTTGTTGCCTGAGTTGTTAATGTTACCCATTCTGACAGGTGTGAGGTGGTATCTCATTGTGGTTTTGATTTGTATTTCCTGGATGATGAGTGATGAGCATTTTTTCATGTGTCGCTTGGCGATCTGGATGTCTTCTTTGGAGAAGTGTCTATTCATGTCTTTTGCCCATTTCTTCACTGGATTATTTGGTTTTTGGGTGTTGAGTTTGATAAGTTATTTATAGATTTTGGATACTAACCCTTTATCTGATATGTTGTTTGCAAATATCTTCTCCCATTCCATCAGTTGCCTTTTAGTTTTACTGATTGTTTCCTTTGCTGTGCAGAAGCTTTTTATTTTGATGAAGTCCCAATAGTTCATTTGTGCTTTTGTTTCCCTTGTCTCTGGAAACTTGTCGAGTAAGAAGTTGCTGCGGCCAAGATCAAAGAGGTTTTTGTCTGCTTTCTCCTCAAGGATTTTGATGGCTTCCTGTCTTACGTTTAGGTCTTTCATCCATTTTGAGTTTATTTTTGTGTATGGTGTAAGAAAGTGGTCCAGGTTCATTGTTTTACATGTCACTGTCCAGTTTTCCCACCACCACTGTCTTTATCCCATTGGATATTCTTTCCTGCTTTGTCAAAGATTAGTTGGTCATACGTTTGTGGGTCCATTTCTGGGTTCTCTATTCTGTTTCATTGATCTGAGTGTCTGTTCTTGTGCCAGTACCATACTGTCTTGATGATTACAGCTTTGTAATACAGTTTGAAGTCTGGGATTGTGATCCCTCCTGCTTTGGTTTTCTTTTTCAAGATTTCTTTGGCTATTCGGGGTCTTTTCTGGTTCCATACAAATTGTAGGATTGTTTGTTTTAGATCTGTGAAGAATGCTGGTGTTATTTTGATAGGGATGGTATTGAATATGTAGATTGCTTTGGGTAGTATTGACATTATAACAATATTTGTTCTTCCTATCCAGGAGTGTGGAATATTTTTCCACTTTTTGCTGTCTTCTTCAATTTCATTCATAAGTTTTCTATAGTTTTCAGTGTATAGATTTTTCACCTCTTTGGTTAGATTTATTCAAAGGTATTTTATGGTTTTTGGTGCAATTGTAAATGGGATCGATTCCTTGATTTCTCTATTTCTTCATTGTTGGTGTATAGAAATGTGACTGATTTCTGTGCATTGATTTTATATCCTGCAACTTTGCTGAATTCATGGATTAGTTCTAGCAGGTTTTTTTTGTGGAATCCTTTGAGTTTTCCATATAGCATATTGTGTCATCTGCGAAGAGTGAAAGTTTGGCCTCCTCCTGGCTGATTTGGATGCCTTTTATTTCTTTGTGTTGTCTGACTGCTCAGGCTAAGACTTCGAATACTATGTTGAATAACAGTGGCAAGAGTGGACATCCCTGTCTTGTTCATGACCTTAGGGGGAAAACTCTCAGTTTTTCATATATGGCTTTTATATCTCAAGGTATGATCCTTCTAGCCCTACTTTCTTGAGGGCTTTTATCAGGAAAGGATGCTATATGTTGTCAAATGCTTTCTCTGCATCTATTGAGAGGATCATGTGGTTCTTGTCCTTTCTTTTATTGATGTGATGAATCACACTGATTGTTTTGCAGATACTGAACCAGCCCTGCATCCCAGGTATAAATCCCACTTGGTCGTGTGAATAATTTTTTAATATATTGTTGGATCTGGTTGGCTAATATCTTGTTGAGGATTTTTGCGTCCATGTTCATCAAGGAAATTGGTCTATAGTTATCCTTTTTAGTGGGATCTTTGTCTGGCTTTGGAATCAAGGTAATGCTGGCTTCACAGAGTGTGGAAGTTTTCCTTTCATTTCTATTTTTTGGAACAGCTCCAAGAGAATAGGTGTTAACTCTTCCTTAAATGTTTGGTAGAATTCCCCTGGAAAGCCATCTGGCCCTGGACTCTTGTTTTTTGGGACTCAGGATTTTGATTTTAAAACAAATAAGTAATTCCTTCTTCTCTTTACCCTAGTAAATTTAAAGGGTAGGTTTAGACAATAGGGCTTGACTTTATAGTTCGCTGCAGAACAGCTGTTCACTAGCTGGGTACTTTGTCCTTACAGGGCACTAAACTAGAGGCTTTGAAAAAGAAAGCACAGCCTGGCCAATGCAATCACTGACCTAAATTGCTTGCTCTGGAGTTAGAGAAGTACTCAATGCATAGAAGAACATTAAACAGCAGTCCAAGGAGGTATGAGATAGGATCCAACGAAGTTACATCTAGAAGCTACCTCTCAAATTGCAAATCAACAGTTATTTCCTAAACCTCAAATGTCCAAAGCCAGTAAGCCATCTTTGTCCATGTTGGTGCCACTTCTGTTTCCCACTCAGTCAAAACCTATTAAGTTTTCCTTTTTGTCATCTCTCTTTCCACTTCCCCTTTCATTGACCTATTTCTGGTCTTTCTCATCTCTTGTCTGGATTCCCACAACCAGCAGAGTATCCAAGCAGAGATGGCTGCTTCCTCCAGTCCAGTTTTTTAACCCTGACCAGACTCACATTGGCAGAATACCACCTGCATAATTGTATTCTTCTGCTCACAATCCTTCTATGGCTCTCATCGTCTGCAGGATAAAGTCTAATCATCTTGAATTGGCATTCAAGTCCTTCAAAAATCTGACCCCAGTCCCATTTCCAATCTGACAGCCTACTAATATTTTTATTTCATCTAGAGTATCTGTTTTCAGTTTTCCCAGGGTGCTGTCCCCATTTCTGTCTCCTTGGCTTGGTTCTACTTGTGCATCCTGTCCTGTCAAAGTCAGGCATTGTGTCTTTTATCAAACCCACTCTGGTCTCACAGTGTTTCACTGTTGTTGTTGTTTTTTTGTTTGTTTGTTTCTTGTTTTTTTGTTTTTTTCTGACACACTTCCTTGGACTGCTGTTTAATGTCATTCCACGTACTTACCATCTATCCAACTCAGTGGGAGGCAAGTTGGGAGCAGCAACTACATCTGCCGACTTTGCTATCTTCCCCACAGCCCCTTGTTTAGAGCTACACATAGAGTGTGTAGTTATTCAATAGCTGTTGAACAAAAAAATAGTCAGATTTTACTGTCCAAAAGCAAACTTACCCTTTACATTTCCTAATTTTTGTATTCATTTCTGCAATATCCTCATTTCATGAGTTCTGGATTTTGCCATCTCTGGGTATCTCATTACAATCTGCAACTTAAAGTAAAAATCTTACTAACTCAGTGGTGTTCCATAGAACATTCTATAACTATCTGTGCTGTCCTATTTGTTAACTCCTAGGCACATGAGACTTTTGAGCACTTGAAATGTGCCTAGTGCAACTGAATTTTTAATTTTATTTCATCATTATTAATATAAATAGCCGCATATGACTAGTGTATATTGTATTGGATAGTACATGCCTAAGTATTCACAGACAAAAGAGAAAAGAAGGTAGATAGTATTAGCCCCAGAGCTTTTCAATAACCACTCTAAATTGTAAGTATTCCACAATGTTTTGAGTAGTGATGTCATGAGATTCCCGACCCTTCTCATCCATATAATACACAGTTTCAGCTAGGACTATACCTATGGGCTGTCTGTTGACCAAGCATTTCTATTTTTATGGTCTGCTGGAATTCCAGAAGCCCAGTTCAGGTGATCTTAGAGGGAGATAGAATAAAATTCTCCCACATGACATTCCCTAAAAACTAGGGGTGGTCTTCTGAAACCAACTCACACCTAAGGGTCCCACTTGAAGTATTCTGTCGAGATGCCCATTTCTGTCTTTATACGTGTTTTCCTATTTTGTATTCAAGGAAAAACTTTATGAAAAATAGAACAGTTATTATATATGCTCATTGAAAGGCAGGCATAGCAAAAATAAATGATGTTTACTTGTAAGTTCTACTTTATACAAATTGAGAGATCCTCACCAAAGTGTACCAACCGGTCAATATGTTCAAGCTGGCTAATGTCAACTTTAGCTCTTAATGAAAATAACAGGTAACATTTATTGAATGTTTACAATTGCTGGAAGTAATGTACATGCATTATGGCAGTCTCACAACAACTCTTTGAGGCAGGAACTACTGTCATATCCACTCTACAGATGAGTAAGGCGAGGTACAGAGAGGTCGCAGGATACGCCTAGATCAATGCTGCTAGCACAGAGCAGAGCCAGGATTTGCACCCAAGCATTCTAACTCCAGTGCTTGTGCCCTTAATCCCTCTGCTCACCTGCTAAACCCAATCTGAGGTATTAATTTTCATTCATTTCCAACTCAATATATAATGAACATTAGCTGCTCATAGATATCAGGCACTGTGCTAGCTGTGGAGTGGAAGAGGTTCCTAGGGGATTCATAGCCTAGGACTTGAACTCAATCATAGTGACTAATCATCCACCACCAGGTTAGCTGTGAGAGCCTTATTACCTACATGGCAGGGAAGGATTACGAAGGAAACGAGACCTTTAAGCAGAAGAACACATGTCAAGTTTGTGTTAGGAATATATTTCTAGGAACACCATGTTTGGGGCTGAGTCTTAAAGAGTGAATTAAGCCCCTAATAGAATCAAAGGCAAGCCATTTCAAGGCTATCTAACAAAACCTCAACTTCTGTCAACCTCCCTACTCCCGAATTGGCCCTCATGGGATACCCCCTCTCTTAGGAACACCCTTTCCCACTTTCCTACGTGGCCAGCTCTTTCTCAGTTATCACTTAGGGTTTTTGTCACTCCAAGTATGGACCTCAGACCAGCAGCACTGTCATCACCTGGGAGCTTGTTAGAAATGCAGAATCTCAGGCTGTTCCAGACCTGTTGAATAAGAAAGAACCTGCATTTTAGCAATATCCTCAGGTGATTCTTATGCCTCTTAAAGTGAGAACTGCCAAGACAAGACCCAGATTGCCACTGTCACTTCCTTGATTGCCCCTCGCCACCCCTGCTTTGTGGCTTCAGTGAGATTCTTCTCCAAAGAGTGTCCACAGTCGTCTGGTCTCCAGTCCACCATTGAGGCTTGTTGACTCTCTGCCCCCACCCCGGATTCACAGAGGACAGCTATGGTGTCTCATTTCTCTGAGTTTCTCCAAGGCCTATAAGAATACTGAGTGTCAGCTGAATGAATGAGTCAGTAGCTCTGAAGAAATGTGAAGGCACTTCTTGAAAAATTAGCGTTATGCTGCCAGGAGCCCATCTGGAAGCACGAACTTGGCATTTTTCCCTCCCAGCTGCTCAGCCGGCCCCTGGATGGGAGAACAACTTAACACTTCTCTGAACTCAACCTAACTTCAGCCCTCTGGCCTGAGCCAGGGGCTGGGGGTTCTCTGAGCCTTCTGCTTTTAGCCACCCAGTCACAGAACCCAGCAGGAAAGCCCCAGCAAACAAGGGCGGGCCCTCTGTTGCTAAGCACAGCCACCTCAACAAAAGCAGGGTGCTTCCTGTGGGGCCCAACCAGTCTGGCATCCCACCCCACAGGGGGTGGGGGTTCCCCAGTGCTTAGAATGCCAAGACCTTCCCCCTGTTGCTTGGGCTTCTGCAGGTGCTGAGGGCACACCCTGCTCTGGGGCCAGCCTCAGAACCTCAGAGTCAGTAGATGCGGGACCACCTCAAATTTACTCGTTTAGTCTTCAAAGATCCTGCAAACAGCAGAAGGGGGATCTGAGCCTACTTACTTCTTGTTTCTTCTCAGAGAGTGACGGTCTCCTAATCAGCCTCCCATGCTGACTTGGGGGAGCCTCTCTGTTCTTAGAGAACATGGAAAAGGGGCTTTACTCCTTAATAGTGTCTTTCTTTTGTTCTTTTGTTCTTTTTTTTTTTTTTTTTTTAAGCATTTTCGGTGGCTACATGAGGTTGGGTAATGCCCAAGGCTTTGCCAATCTCATTGTGGTATTTTTTTCACTTGTAACATATGCAACCACAGAAGCTGCCACAAGCATCACGTGGCTCACTCCGCGGGGCCAGGAGGGAGACACGCCTCTTGTTTCCCCCGGCTGACCACTGAGCTTTGCCTTTTCCCTTTCCTGCTTAAATTACTGAGCTATCAGAACTCAAGCGAGTGGAGGAAAGAAGAAGGAATTGCCCATTTATCAAAAAAAATTAGTAAGACAAATTGCTGTTACATCGTTTTAACTTTTAGAAGCATTTTATTTTTTATGCGACACTTCTACATGCTCACCGTAGAAAATTTAGAAAATACAGAGAAGCATAAATGACCCATAATGCGACAATACAGAGAGAGCCATTCTTAATATTTTGGCAAATGTCTCACTAAACATGCACAGCCCTGGGATAATGTGAGTTTGGATGGAAGGTAATCAGGAATGAGCTGTCGTCTACTTCTGCTTCAGGAACTTTGTGACAACACAACCTACATTTTATGCAGTGTGGAGTTCCTGTCTCTACTTATTGGGGGAGGGGTGTTGTTCTACTTACATAATTGAGCTAAAACTATATGCAATTTTGTATGCTTATTACTATTATTAGTTTTTATTATTGCTGAAAAGAATATAAATGGCATTCTCCCACGTTAACATTTTTTTCAATTTTCTAATTTGTCAGATAAATTTAAATGAGATTCTAAATAAATTGTTGGAAGTTAGCAGGTTGCTAATCTGTCGTAAGGTTTAAAAGAAATAACATATATTCAAAGTGCTTAGCCTGAGGCTCAACATACAGTAAACTCTTCATAAATGGTAGGTATGGTCACAGATCATTACTAAAATCTTATTTTAATGCCAGAATAGTAATTTCATTCTAAGTAGCATATTTAACCATGCTTTGTTATAAAAAGCTTATTTCTAATTCTTCCTATTTAAAATTATAGCATTGCAACATACATCTTTGAATATAACTTATTGTTCATTTTTTAAAAATATTATTTCTTTAAAATGGATGACTACATTGGATGATACAAACATTGTAAAGGCTTTTTATTACCTGTTGGCAAATAGCTTCCCAGTGATTATACCAAATTTTCCACCAGGCATGAGTGGGACTGCTCACCTTTCTGCACCCTCTCTAGCTGTAAATTTCCTTGTTTTAAATCTGCCAGTTTCATAGGTGAGCATTAGATTCCATTGTTCTCTGATTTTGTGTTTTAAGAAAATTGCCAACGAAATAAAAATATTTTTTCATATTCATGCACCATTTGTATTGCCTCTTCTATGAATTATGCCTTCAAGAACTTTATAGGAAAACATATGTTATCAGTCAAATAATGGTTTGGGTTTTCTTTTGTGTGTGATGTTTCTCATATCAAAACTCAGAAACACAATCACTTCCTACACATACCTGGAGAGACTAACAGTAAGGACATTTGGGATTTTATTAGAGATGTCCTTAAATTAATCACACAACTAATAAATATTAGGCAAAGGCCCACTACATGCACCCATACAGTGGTCGTTAGCAAGATTCTGTGTAAGAGTAATGGGAGAGAAATGGGTGGGCAGCAGCTAGATGCCCTAGGCACCCATCTTATCTGTGCTCAGTCCCAAGTGAGCTTCTGAGCTCCTAACAGGCACAGACACATTCGGGACCCAGAAGTAACACACCCAGCTCCCCAGCTGGCAACTTGTGATTCGGCTAATCCAGAGTGGGAGATGACACGTTGCAAGGCAGGGGCGGCCCCCATCTCTCACCACCTCCATTTTACTGATAAAGAAACCGTGACTGCAAGAGGTTAAGAAAGGTCACAGAGTAAGTGGCAGAGTAAGGATTCAACTGTGGGCTAATGGGCCCCAAAGTGAATACTCTTAGTGACTCATGTCACTTCCCTTCAAAACAGGGTCTCTGTACTTAAGAATGCCAAATATTCTGAGAGCTTCAAATAAGTTACATGAGCAAGGCAACTTATAATTCTTATCCTCAAAGTAAAATACGCATCTCTAGTCAAGGAACCCCATTTCCCTGTGAACTCTCCAAGGAAAGGATGGAAGGATCCCTGGCACACACCTGCCTGGATCCTTCACTCCCTCAGAAAGATGGTGAAGATGATTCTGGGCTTTGTTAGTCCTCAGATGAGGGCAATGACCATGGAATATCAAGTGTCGAGGACTAGATGTTACACAGCATCTGTCATTCATACAATGCCTGCTGATTAATGATGATTGAAATTATTGGGAAAGTCATTTGCAAGTACAAAGCAGGATCTGCACAAATCTTGTGAATTTGTGCATATCAATCCTAGAAAAAGTTTTAACTACCAGAGCAGGTATTTTTCGCACCTCAATCCCTACAATGCAGGTACACACAATAGCATTACCTATAATCCACCAATTAAAAACAAAAACCTGAGGGGCGCCTGGGTGGCTGGTCAGCTGAGCATCTGACTCTTGGTTTTGGCTCAGGTTATGATCCCAGGGTCATGGGATCGAGCCCTGTGTTGGACTGAGTGTGGAATCTGCTTGGGATTCTCTCTCTCTCCCTCTGCTTTCCCCCCACCCTCACTCTCTCTCTCTAAAATAAGTGAATGAAAAAACTCCAATAACCTGAACTCTATTTCCCCCTGAAATGTATATTTATTTGTTGCCTGATTTATTGTAGCATGCGTGTAATTTCTGATACCAAGCTAATTCATATGATTGAAACAATACATCTCTCTCTTCAGTACTTGGAGAGCTATGAAAATATTCATCCCTCTGAGCTACAGAAGTCAGTTTTCTCATTTATGGTCTGTAAAAGTACTCATTGCTACTTGTCAGAAAGGGGTTGAGATATACATGCTTCTGTCTCTGAATCCTAAGTAGGATAGAAAGGCAAAGTGTGTCGTGATAGACCCCGTGACTTCAGACGGTGCTGTTCTTAATTTTCAACTTGTGTCTAAACTTGAGAACCCACTTGACTAGCTGGGGTGTCCAAAATAGTTAACTAACTTTGCTTCTGCAAAGCTGAAGTTAATTGCTTTTGCTTGAATTAAATAAATAGGGGCAGTGTTATCAGGGCTCGGCACAGCCAGATGGCAGTCGCCACACCTTGCCAATTACCAATCAGCATTCAACAGCTGGGCTTGACCAAACAGCAACTGCCCTTGACCCTGGCTTCCGATCATCTGTTGGCTATAAATAGAAGCTGGATGTCAAGCAAAGCAAGCAAAGTACTTGATATACCAGCAATTCAGGAAATCCATCGGACAGCAGCGTAATCAGCTTAATACACTGAGCTAAGTTTCAGGAATAGTTGAGAATGGGAAAAACACAATGTCTGACAACTGACCATTCCAATATTGAGGTACCTGCAGCAAGAAATGATGGGTGCTTTTATGACACGAAGGCTAGGACATTTCCAGATACATGTGCAGTCATACTGAAAACACGATGTATCAGTGTTTGAAATCCCCTGGGTTTAACAGACAACAACGGTTAGAGTTCGTTGAAGAAATAGGAAAGCATATCCAAAATTCAGTGTCATGCTTTTCCCATACCAAAAAAAAAAAAAAAAAAAAAAAAAAAAAATGCAGCCAAAAAATTGCAGTGGTTCACAATCTGCTTCATGTAATGTATGCTTAACTCGTTTATCAAATTTCGTATCAGAGCTAAAAACTGAAAGATGAGTGTTTTGTTGACTCAGATCTGGACTCGGTAATTCTAAAAGGAAGCATCAGGAAGAGAATCTCCACATGTTACGTTGCTAAATATCCGTATTTTCCAAAGACACGAGATAGGGGGTGGGGGAAAAGAGCAGAAAATGACATTTTTAGAAACAAAACTGAAATTACCTTAGATTTGCTGGATGAGATGGGAACCACACATTCTGCTGAAGGAAACGCAAACAGCCCAGCAAGAAAAGAAAGAGATACAATTAAAAAATTAAAAAAAAAAACAAAAACAAGGAAAAGGAAAAACGCTGAGTTAAAGCTCCAGAGTCTCATGAAATCGCCATGCCCTTACGCAGGACTGTGCTTCAAAGGTTAAGGCGCACACACAAGCAGGCCCAGACGCCTCTCTCTGTGTCCACTCCTACCCGGGACAGCTGGGGATGTCTTTCACTGCTGACAACTGGGGCGTGGGAGTGTATGGACAGAACAGCAACTGTGGGCTTGGCAGGACCCCATGCAGCCGAGGGCGGGCAGGCTGGGCAGAGCCTAGCACTGCAAAGCCTCTTCTCCCTCCCACGGCCAAGAGGGCACCACCTGAGCAGAGGTCTGTGGAGGCCAGGCTTGTGCTTTCCACCTCTGTGCTCAGAGGGCCCTCTTTCAAAGTCAAAAACTGTGCTGAGGACCCCGTGTACAAGTAGTTATACTTGAGGTGGTCTCAGTGGTCGAAAGACTGAAAGCCACTAGGATTTCATAAGGCTTTTAAAATTAATTTGTAGTTTGTTCCTTACCATACTGTTTATATACATTTGGGAACAAGTTACACAAAAACTGTGAAACAAGTTATTTTTTCAGTCTACAGATGGATTGGAGGTCCCCTGCCCATTAAGAAGCACAGACAGAACATTTTGATCATATAATTGGACTTCAGGGCTGAATACTTGATTAGAAATTATATTATTGGGGCGCCTGGGTGACTCAGGCAGTTAAGCGTCTGACTTCGCCTCTGGTCATGATCTCGCAGTTCGTGAGTTTGAGCCCCGCAACAGGCTCTGCGCTGAGAGCTCAGAGCCTGGAACCTGCTTTGGATTCTGTGTCACTCTCTCTCTCTCTGTCCCTCCCCCATTTACACTCAGTATCTCTCTCTCTCTCAATCTCTCTCTCTCTTTAAAAATAAATATTTTTAAAAATAAAAAAAAAGAAATTACATTATTTATGCCTCCCTGGGATATTTGTGGCATTGGAGACTTGAAGCCACTTTCTGTGGTGGCCTTTGCCCTGATTTTAGGTACATTGATCTCCTTTTCCCCCATGTGCCTCCAGGGAGGGATGTGAAAAGAATTAGTTAATCAGTTTTCTTGATTGCTTTTCATTTCTCAAATCAAACTAATCTCAATCCAAATTTGGAGGATCCCTTTTTACCTTTCCCTCACACAGATCTTCACTTCCTAGAAGGTTCTGTATATATTGACCCCAGGTCTCAGGTTCACTCACTGAAAATCTGAGAAAACCAATGTTGTCTCAGCCAGGAAGGTATTTCTCTCACAATCTGGTGCTGGAAAAGCAAATCTAGAAACTGTGATAAACAGTAATTGGCAGAATTTTCAGTTTCCGGAGGATTCCCATAATTGTGCGAATGCCTCTCAGAAGGTAGACTTGTAGAGCGTTAGGGAGCTATAGCCCCCACACATTGGAGTAGGCCTTCTGATAAGGCTGGTTTTGGTAATTCACATTCTCTGAGCCCGCCCAAATCCATGACGAAGTACTTTTTACTGTGAAGACCACTCTAATTCATAGTGCATGCTATTAGGCTTATCAAAGAGAATCATAGGATACTGGCATCGGAGAAAACCTTGGGGAAGTCCCCTCCGCATATTTTACACACCAAGAAATGGAAACTTGGGTTTTTAGTGTCTGGAAATGACAGCACCATTTCTTAGTTGTTTTCCATGAAGGTCTTAATGACAGATGACACCTTTAATGTCTAAAATGGAAAAACCTAAAAACAACTAAGATGGGCCTTCTCTGGCATAATCCACACTTCGTGCCATTTTGCTTTGCTGGTGGGGAGCAATGACTGTTAAACCTGCTATTCATAGCCCCATGGCTTCTTGGTGTCTTATGAAACCAGGACTAGCAATCGAATGGCATCTGATTTTTCCATTTTGAATTCCATCCCTGCTTTGTACCCATTCCCAGAAACTTTGAAGTCACCTAAAACAGTGACCTCTGGCTCAGATTTCAGTGTGAGTGGGATCACCAATGAGGCTAACCAAGTTGCTTTGCCAGTATTGACATTACTCTTGTCTTTTTTCTAAAGCTGAAGGCTGAAGAAAATGAGTATGCTTGAAACAGATTACTTCATGGCTATCAAGGAGTATATATCAGTCAGGGTTAGCCAGAGAATCAGAACCAGTAGGAGATAGATATTAAGAGATTTAGAAAGGAATTGGCACATGTGATTGGAAAGGCTGGCTGGATACACATGAATCTTCAAGTATGCTAGCAAGAGGGGCTGGCAGGAGCTGGAGCTCATAGGTAGAATTTCTTCTTCAGGGAAACCTCAGTTATGCTTTTAAGGCTTTTCCACTGAGTCAAGCCCACCCAGAATATTGAGGGTAGTCTCCTTAGTTAAAGTCAACTAATTATGGACTTTAATCACATATACAAAATCCCTTTGCAACAACACCTAGATTAGTGTCTGACTGAACAGTGGGGTACAATGGCATAGTCAAGCTAACATAACACTGACCATCATAGAAGGGCTCTATTCTGTTTTTCCTATGGAATATTCTGGTATTAAGGGAGACTGAGTGTCCCCAGCTGTTCTTATTATTGTGTTAGGTACAAAGTTGGCAAGTAATTATTTATTGAACGAGTGAATGAGTGAATGAGTGAATGAGTGAATAAGATCATGATAGGGATGTGGGGTAGAGAATGTAAGCCTACTCTGGGATGGTCGGAGGTGGGGAGGGCAACAGGCCAAATCACACTGGCCTCAGCACCTAGTGGAGCCCCAGAAGTGTGGGTGATTGTTGGGTCTGGCATCAGGGCACATCTCCCCCAATGATTCTATACAAGCAAAGGAAGTAAACTTTGCACCAAGAACCTTACTGAAAGGGGAAAATTCATAAAGAATAAACAAATATGCCTGTGAAGAAAAGTAGACTTTCTTCAGTTGATAGGAAATCAGGCCATGGGAGAAAGGCTGTGAGGAAGAATTATCAAGGTTCTCTATTGCTTTCTCTGCCCAAGCTTTTGCTCTGCTGTCCCAAGTCCTCTTCTAACCAGAAAGACCAAACCAATGGACCTAGCTGCTATAAACTCTAACGTGCAAGGGGCAAGGCTGGTAGGAATCTCAGCTCGCCCCGCTATTGGCTATCTGTCGGAGTTGGGCAAAGGTACTTACCTCCATGAGCCTTAGGTTCTTGGCCTGTAAAATGTTCTCAATGGTATCTAACTCTCTGGACAGTGGAAGGATTATAATACGTGTTTAGAGCAGTGGTGGCATTACCTTAAAGCTGATGAAGCTAAAGCTTCCAAGGCTGAGTAACCCCTAGGTATGTGAGAGGAACGGCAGCCCAGCTGAGTGCTAGGTGTGGAGTGCTACTGCAACATGGGATTACCTGCTGTGCCCTGGTGACAGTCCTGAGGCTACCAGCACTACCTCCATGTCAAATTGACCTAGCAACCACCTGCTCTTTAGAAACCAACTGAGTGAGAGTTGCCTGGGTGACTCAGTCGGTTAATCGGTTAATCGTCTGACTTTGGCTCAGGGCACGATCTCACAGTTTGTGAGTTCAAGTGCAGCATTGGGCTCTGTGCTGACAACTCAGAACCTGAAGCCTGTTTCAGATTCCGTCTGTCTGTCTGTCTGTCTCTCTCTCTCTCTCCCCTCCCTGGCTCACACACTCTCTCTTATAAATAAATAAACATTAAAAAATTAATAAAGTAGGGGAGCCTGGGTGGCTCAGTCGGTTGAACGTCTGACTTCGGCTCAGGTCAGGATCTCCAGTTTGAGTTTGAGCCCTGCATCAGGCTCTGTGCTGACAGCTCAGAGCCTGGAGCCTGTTTCAGATTCTGTGTCTCCCTCTCTCTGCCCCTTCCCCACTCATGCTCTGCCTCTCTCTGTCTCTCAAAAATAAATAAATAAATAAATAAATAAATAAATAAATAAATAAATAAACAAACAAACATTTAAAAAATTAATAAAGTAAAATAAAAAAAAACCCAACTGAGTGAGTTACTTTGTGGGGTTGAAAGGTATACAAGTTTTTTCAAAAGTGGAAGTTACTATTATAATTAAAAAGTCTTACACAGAACTTGAATCAGTACAGGGTAAATAGTTGATACTAAGACTAACATTGAGCCCTATTGATGCTCTCAGGAGCTTTTGAATTTTGTCCTGCCTGCAGGTTCAGTTTCCTTCTAAAACAAGCTGTTTTCATTGATCTTCTAAGCGTGTTCTTTTAATCAGGGTATAATGGGTAAAAATAGTGGGTTTGCCGATTTAGTGTTAAAAATAGAATATGATCTTGATTATCCTAACCAGCTTTCTCTCCATTTTATTTCTAGATCCTGCAGACTAGTTTCTGGCCAGTGAGAAAGTGAGAATGAAGTTGAGTGGAAAAATAAAAAGATGAAATGAACAAATCAAGCCAGAGACATTTAAAAGGAAGTTCAGTCAATGCTCATCTTTTCCAAACAGCTGCCAACCCATTTTCCCAGCTGAATGAAGATTTCACATTTTGCCTCCAATTACTGGGAAAATTATGGAAGGAGGTCCAGCCCCATTTATTAGAACTTGACTAGATTGCCTCCATTATTATCAGGAGGGCGTTTTGTCCAACTACAGAGCGCCTTCCACAAATGATGAAATGTGCCGCTCTTCTACTATCGTGATTCCAGTTGCGATGGGAATAGTTGAAAAAGCATAAACTATCTCACTCTGTAAGGAGACAACAGCAAGGAAAATTACACTTGAGGGGCAATGGTCAACTTCCAACTGTCATTATCCAAAATGATCTGACAGTGTAGTGTGTATTGTGAAGCTCTTGTAAAAAAATGGAAAATGGGTTGGGGTAATCAAACTAGCTGCTGCAAAAATAAGTCTTGTTGGCTTAACTCAGCAAAGGTTTGTTTCTTACTCTTGCAAAGTCTTACATAGGCAGGTGGTCCCATTCCATCTCAAGGCTATGCCATCTGGAACCTACGGTCTTCAAGAGCATTTCAGCAGAATTGAGTGATGAAAGATACACTCCAGTCATTAACTACCTCGGTGCATGTTATTTCTGCTCCCTTTTTACTGGCCAACTACATTCATACAGCCACAAATAATTTCAAGGGAGGCTGGAGAATGGAGAGGAAGGGAGGCTGGAGAATGGAGATTCAATGAGTATTTCTTTGAGGACGTACTTTGTGTCTGACCCTGTTCTACCCACTAGGGATATAACAGAGAACACATTGGACACGACTCTGACAACCACGAAGCTTCTAGTCTCATGGGGGAGACAGACATCCAACAGATACTTTCACAATTCATATCATGTGGATGTGGAAGTGAAATTCAAAGCAAGCAGCTTTATGCACTCTGGGGGAGCAGTCACTTGTCCACACTTTTTCCACACAATTCTGCTTTTAAATGATTTGTGCAGTCTACAGACCTTGAGTCCTGTCTCCTTAATTTTAAGGGAGAAACTAAAGCACAACGTATAGACACAAAGGCATCTCACCTAGGCTGTATCAGTGGCATCTGCCCTGACCGTGACACTTACTTTGCACTCCATCCCTCAGTCTGTTCACCACATAGCAGCCAGGATGATCTTTGTAAAATGGAAATCAGAGTAGGTGATCTGCTCAAAACTCTGTGAATGACTCTCCATTTTACTTAGTAAATAGTCAAAGTCTTCACCGTGGTGGTCTATAAGGCCTTTCCTGACCTGGTCCTGCCTATTCCTTAAACCTCTTCTTCTTGTCCCCCTATTTCCTTACTTAGTCTGCTTCTACTACTTGGGCTTCCCTGCTGCCCTTCAAATGCAGTAAACACATGCCTACCACAGGGCCTTTGTCACTTGCTATTTTTTCTACCTGGACTCTCTTTCTCGAGACACCCATACGGTTCATTCCCTCCCTTTCTGAAGGCCTCACCTGAAGTAAATGTCATTCTATTAGAGAGGACTTCAAGACACAACCCCTCCAAGAAATAACTCCACCTTCTCCACCCTTGTAATTCTTTTTTTTTCCCCCTTTCTTTCTTTCTTCTAAGCTTCTGGCTCTTCTGCAAATTTTGATGGTGGCACCCTTCCTTCGTTCCTTCCTTCCTTCCTTCCCTCCCTCCTTCTTCCTCTCTGCCCTTTCTTCATTCTGTTCTTTTCTCTCTTTGTAACACCTTTATTGATACATAATTCACCCATTTAAAATTCATAATTCAGTGTTTTTTAATATATTCACAGAGTAGTGCAACTGTCACTACAACTAATTATAGAACACTGTCATCACCTCAGAAGGAAACTCCATGCCCTTTAATTACCACTCTCAAATTTTCCCCATACTCTCCAGCCCTGGGCCGAGTACTAAACAACTGGTGATCTACTTAATGTCTCTCTGCATTTGTCTAAGCCGGATTTCCTATAAACAAAATCATGTAATATGTGGTCTTTTGTTACTGGCTTCTATAACTCAATGTTTTCAAGGCTCTTCCATGTGTAGCATGTATCAGTGTTTCATTCCTTTTTATAGCTGAATAAGTATTCCACTCAATAGATATACTACATTATGTTTACCTAGTCATCAATCGATGAGCATTTGGGTTGTTTCCACCATTTGGCTGCTACGAATAATACTGTTATGAACATTCATATATAAGTTTTTGTGTGAACATGTTTTTATTTCTCTTGGGTATATATCTAGGAGGGGAATTGCTAGATCAAATGGTAACTCTATAATTTAATCATTTCAAGAAGAATTTCCAGGGTGTCTTCCAAAGTGCTACAGCATTTCACATTCCCCCTAGTAACAGATGAAGTTTCTGATCTACCTACATCATTGCTAACTCTTGTTATTATCTGGTTTTTAAATTATACCTATCCTGATAGGTGTAAAGTGGTATATCTTTGCATTTCTCTGATGACTAATGAAATTGAGCCTCTTTTCATGTTCTTTTTTTTAAGTTCATTTATTTTTTTCAAGAGAGAGTGAGAGAGCAGGGGAGGAGCAGAGAGAGTGAGAGAGAGAGAGAGAGAGAGAGAGAAAGAGAGAGAGAGAGAATCCCAAGCAGGCTCCACACTAAAGAATGGATCCTGATGCAGGACTCCATCTCACCAACTGTGAGATCATGACCTGAGCCAAAAATTGAGATGCTTAACCGACTGAGCCACTCAGGCACCCTGCCTATTTTCATATACTTATTGTTCACTTGTGTGTGTGTGTGTGTGTGTGTGTGTGTGTGTGTGTGTGTGTGTTTCAAGAAATGCCTATTCAAATCCTTTGCTCATTTTTTAAATGGATTATTTGTCTTCTCATTATTCATTTGTAAGTTTTCTATATAGTCTAGATACAAGTCCCTTATCAGATACATGATTTGCAAATGTTTTCTCCCATTCTATTAGTGTCTTTTCATTTTCTTGATGGTGCTCTTGGAAATCCAAAAGTTCTTAATTTTAATGAAATACAATTATATATTTTTTCTTTTGTTGCTCATGCTTTTGATGTCATGTTTAAGAATCTATTGCCAATTCCAAGGTCAAGAAGATTTACCCCTAGGTTTTCTTCTAAGAGTCCTATAGTTTTTGGCTTTAAATTTAAGTCTTTGATCTATTTTAAGGTTTGGTTTTGTTCTGTTTTGTTTTGCATACAGTGGGAGGTAAAGATTCAAACGCATTCCCTTGCTATGGTTATCCAGTTGACCTGAATGCTTATTCTATGCCAGTACCTTGCTGACTTGGTTACTGTTGCTTTGCAGTAAGTTTTGAAATTGGGAAGTGGGTACTCCAACTTTGTTCTTCTTTTTCACAATTATTTTGACTATCCAGGGACCTTGCAATTCCACATGAACTTTTGCTTTCAAATTTCTACAAAGAAGCCAATTAGAATTCTTTTTTTCCCAGTTTATTTATTTATTTATTTATTTATTTATTTATTTATTTATTTTTATTTATTTATTTTGAGAGAGCGTGAACAGGGGAGGGGCAGAGAGAGAGGGAGAGACAAAATCCCAAGCAGGCGCTGCACTGAGTGCAGAGCCCAATGTGAGGCTCAAACTCGTGAACCTGTGAGATCATGACCTGAGCTGAAGTCAAGACTCAGAGGCTTAACCAACTGAGCCACCCAGGCACCCCACCAGTTAGAATTCTGATAGGGATTGCACTGAGACTGTAGATTGATTTGGGGAGTATTGCCATCTTCACAATATTAAATCTTTCAATCCATGAATATGGGACGTTTTCCATTTTTAAAGATCTTTCATTTCTTTCAACAATGTTATATAGTTTTCCAGGGTATGTTTTCCAAGTCTTCTGTTAAATTTATCCCTGAGCATTTTATGCTATTTGATGCTATTGCAAATGGAATTGTTTTCTTAACTTCTTTTCAGATTGTTTATTGCAAGTGTATATAAATACAATTGATTTTTGTTTTGTTTTGGTTTTTTTTTAATTTTTTAATTTTATTATTATTATTATTATTTTAATATGAAATTTATTGTCAAATTGGTTTCCATACAACACCCAGTGGTCATCCCAACAGGTGCCCTCCTCAATGCCCATCGACCCACCCTCCTCTCCCTCCCACCCTAATTTTATTTTTTTAAATTTACATCTAAGTTAGCATATAGTGCAACAATGATTTCAGGAGTATATTCCTTAAAGCCCCTTACTCATTTAGCCCATCCTCCCCATACCCCCTCCAGTAACCCTCTGTCTGTTCTCCATATTTATGAGTCTCTTATGCTTTGTCCCCCTCCCTGTTTTTATATTATTTTTGTTTCCCTTCCCTTATGTTCATCTGTTTTGTCTCTTAAAGTCCTCATATGAGTGAAGTCATATGATATTTGTCTTTCTCTGACTAACTCATTTTACTTAGCATAATACCCTCCAGTTCCATCTACGTAGTTGCAAATGGCAAGATTTCATTCTTTTTGATTGCCGAGTAATACTCCATTGTATATATATACCACATCTTCTTTATCCATTCATCCATCGATGGACATTTGGGCTCTTTCCATACTTTGGCTATTGTTGATAGTGCTGCTATAAACATTGGGGTACATGTGTCCCTTTGAAAGAGCACAGCTGTATCCCTTGGATAAATACCTAGTAGTGCAGTTGCTGGGTTGTAGGGTAGCTCTATTTTTAATTTTTTGAGGAACCTCCATACTGTTTTTCCAGAGTGGCTGCACCAGCTTGCATTCCCATGATTTTTGTTCTGTATATCTTATATCCTGCAACCTTGCTAAACTCCTTTATTAGTTCTTATGTTTTACTAGATTCTTTAGAATTTTCTATATACAAGGTCATATTATCTGAAAATAAAGATAGTTTTATTTCTTTCTTTCCAATATGAGGTCTTTTATTTCTTTTTTTTTTCTTCTGCTACTCTTGACTTTTCTTACCTTACTTTTTTTTTTTTCCATAGACCTTCCCATTATCAAACAC
The DNA here is from genome assembly GCF_018350195.1 of Panthera tigris. Taxonomy (NCBI): domain Eukaryota; kingdom Metazoa; phylum Chordata; class Mammalia; order Carnivora; family Felidae; genus Panthera; species Panthera tigris. The sequence continues at coordinate 132,773,749 of NC_056668.1, read as the reverse complement.
ATTGGATGTTTATCTGTTTATAACTATCCTTCTTGGTATGTAAGCTCCTTGGAAGACAGGTACTTTCTCTATTCTGTTCACTGCCTTTCCAGGTATTCTAGAACAGAGCCTGGCACATAGTAGGTACTCAACAAATATTTACATTCTCTGTGACCTTTCAGAGTAAACCCTCCAAAAGGACATCCTCACCATCTCAGCATGTTCTCAAGACCCAGAACTGCCTAGAGTTGAGGCCTTAGTGACTGTATCTTTTTCTACTACCTGACAACCTAGGGTGGAGAGACCTCCTGTGGTCACAAAGTGGTGCAGAAGTTAAGGGACCTTTTGATATTAAGAGTGTGTAAGAGTCTCTAGGATGAAGACTCATTCAAGAGTTGCTGTAGACACTGCACTGGACAGAGTCCACCTGCACAAAGACCTGTCCACATGCCTCCTCATCATCTCTTCTGCCAACAACCTCTCCCCGCCAATGTTGCTATTGCTTACCAAACCATCCTTTATTAGGATTTTTTTTAAGATCATTAATTACAGTGATGAAGAGTGACAAGAGGAGGTTTCTGTAAGGCTAAAACGAGGAAGAGCCAGCCTAGAATAAAGAGTGGGTGGTTTGGACTCCAGGATACAAGTAAGATCTTTGGGATCCAGGCAGGCATCCAGCGGCCCCCCAGGGAGATGGGCTGTTGGTGAAACTGCATCCCTCTCCTCCCACCCACACAAGTCAAGGCAACTGAGGGACAAGGATGTTACAGGGATTCTTTTGATTCTACTTCATTTGTAACAGAAAACCAATCATTTCAGGTAAAGCAAAATCAAGATTATAAGGCAAAGTACAGGAGAGATTTGCAGACATTTATGGTGTGTAAAGAACCATTCTCTCAAAAGGTCATTCCTGGGCTCTGGCTTCATTTGACCTAGAGTATGTATGTTCAGGAAAAAATAAGTGGAATTTCCATGCCAAATATAAGAAGAAGAAAAAAAAGGTAAATCCAAAGTATTCCTAAGGAAATGGAGAGTAACAAAAATTGATTGGATACATGTGAGAAGGCCTTTCATAGGGCAGTTTTTGTATATTGATGGATTTTTGTCTATTTTACCAATATTTTGGAAATTTAATTACAGAATAAAATTCTGTCATCTTAAAATCTTAACGTTTAAAATATCTTGTAAGCTGTTATATTTATTTTTTTAACTTTTTAAATGTTTATTTAATTTTGAGAGAGAGACAGACAGACAGACAGAACATGAGCAGGGGAGGGGCAGCGAGAGAGGGAGTCACAGAATCTGAAGCAGGCTCCAGGCTCTGAGCTGTCAGCACAGAGCCCAATGCCGAGCTTGAACTCACGAACTGTGAGACCATGACCTAAGCTGAAGTCGGATGTTTTAACCTTCTGAGCCACCTGGGTGCCCCATAAGCTATTATATTTCAAATGTTAGGCTCAAACTTTATGATGAAAGAGAAGAGACCTAAAATAGTAACTAATGCAAGTAGTGCTTAATATGGGCTAGGTACTATTAACTTAGTCCTCCAACAACCTTCAGAGGCAGATACTATTATTTTTCCCATTTTTCAGATGAAAAAGCTGAGGAAAGTGATGTAATGAGCCAGTTTCCCAAAGCCTCACAGACAGTCTGGCAGGGCCTAAATTTAGACTTCATCCAATTCCGGAATCTGGGTTACTATTTCAATTTATTTTTTATGCCATTATAGTTTATGGTAAGTATTCTAATCTAAAAACTCTTACTATGCAAGCTATACCCATTTTCAGACAGAAAAGTGTCAACCAACCAAACAAACGTCGCGGGTTAAGGGCTACTGAGAATTTACCCACAAGATATACGTGGGCATAGGCCACAGACCAAGATACATACACCAAATATGTCCATTATAGGTTTTTCTTTTTGGCATTAATAAAAAAAATGGATAAGCAAAGTATGGTTATCCATAAAAAGATAATTTTCTGCAGCCACTAAAAAGAACCAGCAAGATTGGTCTATGTGGAAAAGTGCATTTGTATTAATAGCAAAGAATGTGCACATAATTTTCTGAAAGGACACAGAAGAATATAACTGTAGTTAACATTGGGGTTAAGATAGGGAGAAAACACAACAATGTGAATATACTTAACGCTATTGGACTGTACACTTAAAAGTAGCTAAGATGGTAACTTTTATGTTATGTGTATTTCACCCACAATAAAAAATAAGATAAGGAGAAGAGACAACTTATGTCTCATTTCGTATCTTTCTACTCTATTTGTTATATGCATATATTACTTTCATTTTCATAAATAGCCCAGTAAAAAATAAAAGCAATGCATAAAACAAAGTTGTGAGTGGTCAGAGAGACTGAAAATCACCTATCTGCATTGAGCTATATTTTTATTAGTGGCCCGTATGAAGAGCTCCAAGAGTCAATGATTCTTAAATGTATGTGCAATTTCAAGTGACTATGTGGTCATCTTAAAGTTCCTAAATAAATAGCCCAGCTCCCTGAGAACTTCATATCCCATCAAGAGAAGCGAGTTTTATTGAATATGGTCTGTGTAAAAACATCAGACTCAGCACACACCTAACAGATTTTCCTGGAATTTACTTCAGATGATCTTGTTTTGAAGAACAGGTAGTTCTTCTGTAATTTCAGACTGTCCTTCTGAGAACACATTATCCTGGTGTCCTCTCTCTTCTTGACCGTGCAATTTCTTCATAACCTTTTATGGCTTTTGTTTTGTCTTTGCTTATGCCTTCAAAAAGTGAGCCAGAATATAAAAATGTGCAGGGAGTATGCCAAACATTGTAAATTTTATGTGCCAAGGTTAACGATAAAACACAGGCAAGTAAGAGAACATTACCATTTATTAGTTTTACTTTGACTCTCCCCATGTCTATATGAAAATATTGACTGAGCCTGAATCTTTAAGACTTTATCCCTGCCTCACAGATGTGAAGACCCTATGAGTAAAGGAATCTCAACCTCTGGCAGAGACTTTGGAGATTATCTGGTTTCCAGTCCCTGCAGGGGCCAGACAGGTAAGTAAACAGTGATATTGGCCAGGTGGGGGAGAGAGACACCTGAGGAGAGTGTGCCCATCTGAAGAGAGTGCTGTCTCTCAACTCCAGACCATGGCTACCCTATAGGACCCAGTGCAGCAACAATAATTCTTCTGATACTTCAAGAGAATCAGGAAATCTAGACTATGTAAATGATTCCAACTTTTAAAAGTTGGCAATCAATTCAAAAAATTTGAAAGCATTGTGAGGGCCAAACAAAACATGTCTCTTGGCTGAACTGAGATGTGACCTCAGATGGAATCCAACTCTCTACGTCTTAAGGAAGAAGCCCAGAGAGAAGTGGTGTCACTCACCTAGAGGCCCAGGGCTCATCTGGGCAAAGAACTGGGACCAGATACAGTGTGCCCTCCAATCCCGTCCTCTTTCCTCAGACTTTCAGTCTGACAAATAAAACAGAAGACTAATTTTTGATGAGCATATGATGGGGCTTCCACCCCAACATGTGTCAGTAAGCCTTCAACTTGATGGGCTGGACCTCGATCACAAATAGAAGACACAACTGACAAACTCCCCCCTCTCTCCACTTGATTCCGGCTGGAGTCTAGCTCTCAGGTTTTTGGGTGGATGTGGGGAAGAAAAGGAAAGGTTGAAAATTTTACCCTCAGACAGTCTGTGGGAGGAACGGGAAAGTCTGAACTTCCCAGTAGAAATTTTTAAAAATCACTGACTATAAATGTGGCATTGCTTGGGAAGATCTTTGACTTGGCTTCTCGGAAAGCAGATACAAGCTCTCTGTCCCCTGCTCCATGGCAACTTTACAGTATGGGGCTTTGCCAAGAACTTGTGTTTCCCACATCATGAGAGGAAATGAACCTGCTGGCTATAAGCCAGATGACCTGGGCTCAAATCCACACCCTGGAAATTACCAGCTATATGATCTTGGATAAAGCATGGGACTTCACTGTGCTTCTATATCCTCATCTGTGAAATGAGAACAATGTCTGCACCTCTCTTAAAAGATAGTTGCAAAGATTAAGTATATTCATAGGCATGAACCCCATGGCAAGCACTATGCATGTCAGCTGCAACATGGGAGCATCTGGGGAGCTTTAAAAAAAATACTGATGCTTGGGTCTTGCCTCCAGAAATTTGGTTTAACTGGTCAAAGGTGTGGCCTGGGCATTGGAGTTTTTTAGTCCCCCCAGGTGATTCTAATGTGTAGCCAAGATTAAGAACCTCTGATACAAGCCCTTTCAATAAATAATGGTCCTCTGAGTGATTGATTGTGTACTAAAGTTGTAGAAATGTATTGTCCCACAGTTCTGGAGGCTAGAAGTCCAAACTCAAGTGTCAATAGAGCCATGCTCCCCCTGAAACCTATAGGGAAGAACCCATCCCTGCCTAATTCTAGCTTACGGTGGTGGCCGCCAATCCCTTATGCTTCCTTGGTTTCAGCTGCATCTCAAAGTGACTTATTTTTAAAGAAATGAAAATGCCCTTTCCTTCAGTTAGGCACATATTTTTGCAGCCTTTGTATGAAGTTCCCCAGTGGCCATCTTTTAGTAGCATTCAGCAATGGAGGACCCCAAGATCCTGGGAAAGTTTGCAGAGAAGGTGAAATGCTTCTGGGAACCTCCCCATCTCCTCTCTCTGCTCTCCTTTCTCACCTCTGCCCTCTGACTTCAGGATATTCAGGTAGCCCCTGGAGTTTCTGATTAAACTGGGTGGCAGAAGATAAACCAGCGAGAATTCTCACAAGGTGAATAGGTATGTGTGTTTATTTTACTTTATTAAAAAAATTTTTTTAACGTTTATTTATTTTTGAGACAGAGAGAGACAGACCATGAACGGGGGAGGGTCATAGAGAGACGGAGACACAGAATCTGAAACAGGCTCCGGGCTCTAAGCTGTCGGCACAGAGCCTGATTGCGGGGCTTGAACTCACGGGCCGCGAGACCATGACCTGAGCCAAAGTTGGACGCTTAACCGACTGAGCCACCCAGGTGCCCCTAGGTATGTGTGTTTAAAAGAGGGATCTGTGAATCCAAGTGATCTTTAATGACTGGAATAAGCCTGTGGAGCCAGGGGAGTGTAGGAGTGTATGCCACGGAGTAGGCATGTCTCTGCCACTACCCTGAACCTTACCAATCCCAATGACCCAGGCCAATAGGAAAACAGGGGCCTCTAACATGATTCCCAGCATCAAAAGACGGTACCTCTGACACTCATCTCACCTGAGATGCTGACAGATTGAGTGAGAAATACTGTTGAATAGTGAATTTATTATCACTTGAGTGTGTTACATCTTAAAGTGCAACAGTGTGTTCTCAAATTAAAATGGAATTGTCTTCACCTTGCTCTGTCAGAGAGGCTTGTTTATAAATAACCTGTCCCCAAATCATCAGTTTTGATGGCGATCCGAAACTCTAATGTTACTGGATGGGGAAGAGGGGCGGTGGGGGCAAGGAAAGATAAGAATTCTGTACAGCACAACGTCTGCCCTAAAATGGGAAACCTGGGTGGGGGGAGGCTTTTAAACCAACTGAAACCTTGATGAGGAGATGGCAGCATCTGTGATTTGAAGCACAGATTAGCCAGGTTCCTTTGTAGTTTGTCCAGTATTTTTTATAAGCCTCCCAGTTTCCCCTGGGCTTGGTATCTTATTAGTGAGCAATTCTATTAAACACATTTGTTCTCCAAGCAGGAATTTGAATCTGAAGGCTTCCACGGTAGTTCTGGAATTTCCCACTAGAAAGGAGAGTTAGGTGACCAAGATAGATTCATTCTGTACACATTTCATGACTAGCCCTGTACTCCAGCCACTGGGTTGTGGGGCTCATCCTGAGAGGCTCAGAACATGAGCTGCTACATTCCCTTTCTCTGTTGTGGGATGTCAAGATTTCTGGGATTGTAGGGGAAAGAGGAACAAGAATAGAGTAGCCAATACTTGCACAGTGCTGACTGTCTTAAGCCCTAAGCCCTCTCCATAAACTAACAGATCCAATCGTCACAGCAACCCTATGAGGTAGGTAACCCTATTTTTCCAATGAGAAAACTGAGACACAGAGAGGTGAAGTGACATTTTCAAGGTCACACAACTAGGATTCGCAGAGCTTAGACTAGAATCCAGCCAGTCCAATTCCAGCTACACTGCTATCCCAGAGAATGCCTAGCTCGGCACAACAAAAAATTTGTTTGATTGTGTGGTCAGGGACACTATTTCAAAAGCCCATTTCCCCTTTATGAGCCCCTAAAAGAGTACCACCCATCTGCCACTTCCCTCTAAGCTCTTCTGAGAGTAGAACATTGAAGCTGTTTCCCAGGAGACCCCTCAACGGCTGACATCTCTCACTGCCCCTTTCTACTTATGGTTTCTCTTTCATGTTGCAGAGAACAAAGGTTCCCCTATCCCAAGACAAACACTTGGCTGTACTTTAAATTACATCTTCCATCATTCCTTTTTCAAGCAGCAACATCTCTCAAGTTCTGTATATTGTTTCCCCTTCTCCTTCCCTGATGCTCACAAAAGTGTAAGCATCTTTTTAAAAATTATTTATTTTTGAAAGAGAGAGAGAGAGAGAGAGAGAGCAGGGAGGTGCAGAGAGAGAGAGAGAGAGAGAGAGAGAGAGAGAGAGGTGGATAGAAGATCTGAAGCAGGCTCTGTGCTGACAGCAGAGAATCCAGTGCAGGGCTCGAACCCACAAACCCTGAGATGGTGACCTAAGCCAAAGTCAGACACTTAACCAACTGAGCCAACCAGGCATCCCAAAAGTGTAAGCATCTTAAAAGTGCAGGTACAGAGCCAGGCTCAGAGCCAAGTTGTCTGGGTTAATCCTGGATCTGGACTTTCTCCATTTGTGATCTTGGGAAAGTGACTTAACCTCTCTGTGCCACTTGTAATTTGGGAGTAATAAGAGAACCCATCCAATGGAACAGCTTTGAAGATTAAAATGAATTAATCCAAGTGTTTAGGACAGTACCAGGCACATAGTAAGAGCTCTAAATGCCACCATTAGCATTTTTATTTCCTCTATTGAAGATACATTTCACTTGGCCCCATAGCTTGGTGCAGTTACCTCTCCACTTCCTTCTTTGATCCCAGTGACTAGGCCAGTCCCCAATTCAAATCCTGCAATGGCTGCCTATTGTCTACTCATCTACAATAAGATGAGATAGCTTGGTGTTTGAGGCCTGCCCATCCTCTACCCAAAATGCTCCCTCCGTCCTTCCCTGCCTGATTAATTCCTATCCATCTTTCAAGGCCTAGGTTCCATGACGCCTCCTACAAGAAACCTTCTGAGATCACCGCTTCCTTACTGGGACCCTTGGCTTCTACCACTCTCCAGCATTTCTCAAACACAACCATCCACTGTGTGCTTGTCTTTGGTCATCCAGCATCCACCAAGTTTCTTCTCTTCTCCCTATAATTACCTCCATAGCCAAATTGTATTGCGTGTGCCCTAAGTGCTAAATGCTGAAGTACGTACGTTATCTCAGCCAATCCCTGTGAAAGACATGGGAGTTCCTTATCCACATTTTACAGATGAAGGCTGGAGAGCTTCGTTACTTACCCAGAGTCACTCAGCCAGTAGGTTACGGAGCCCAGACTTGGAGCCGTGGCACAGAGCTATCATCTTAACCACCATGCTGCACAGCTGTTGGGCTGATTCTGTATCTCCCCCAGACCAAGCACAAAATAAGTGTGCTGCTGATCACTTCAGCAGGTGCTCAGTAATGAAAATAGTGACAACACTGATGATAATAGCATACGAGTTCATCTGAGTGTTTATTATATGCCTAACACCTTCCTAAGCACTTTACTTCTATTCACCAATCTTCACAACAGCCATATAAAGTAGGTAAAATTTTTACCCCCATTTTATAGGTGAGGAAATGGAGGCACGGAGCTTTACATAACATGTTCAGTGGCAGAAGTCCCAGGAGGTCCCATGAGGCAAAACCCAGAGTCCATGCACTTAGCCAACATGCTGCCTCCACACACATTTACTTTTATTTTATTTTATTCTATTTTATTCTATTCTATTCTATTTTATTTTATTTTTAACGTTCACTTATTTTTTGAGACAGAGAGAGACAGAGCATGAACGGGGGAGGGTCAGAGAGAGAGGGAGACACAGAATCCGAAGCAGCTCCAGGCTCTGAGCTGTCAGCACAGAGCCCAACGCGGGGCTCGAACCCACAAACTGCGAGATCATGACCTGAGCCGAAGTCGGATGCTTAACTGACTGAGCGACCCAGGCGCCCCCACACACGTCTATTTTAAATGGACGGATTTAAATGTGGAAAACAAAGAAAAAGATATGTCACTGACAAATAGAATTTAATAAACTTTCACTTTGTAGACATCCCCTAAACCAGATGACAGGAACTGAACTGTGACATTTAGCCACATGTCTTATTCTGAGGACAGGTAGATCAGTAGATAAGGACATGGGTCCCAACATCCACAGAGAACCTGAAAGAGAGTGAGAAGCTCCAGGAAGCACCTCCCTGCCACGGCTCCCTGTTTCTTCCACCCTGAAGCCATGAAGACACAGTCAGGTGGCCCCGTGTTCTTGGCTGGTCTGATTTGACCTCCTTAGGGGAAAATCAAGAAGGGCCTGCTGGCTCCCAGGCCTGCTGCCCAGCACAAGCTCTGTGTCAGGAACACGAATGCTGAGTGCCATGGTGAATCTGTGAGCAGGAGCCAGTGTGCCCTTGTAGGCAAACTCCCATGCAACCTCCAGGCACCTGCCCAACGTATGTGGAGTCATGGCCATTGCTTAACAGGGGCTAGCCTAACACTTCTCTTGGATCTTGTTAAGGAATGGCACAAAGGTACAACGGAAGGGAAGGGAAGGAGAAACAGATGCGCTTGTTTTCCTATCTCAGTGCTCGTTCTGGACTCCCTAACTTGGACAAAATACTCACAGTTCTAATTATCTCATTAATATGCAAGAAAACTGTTTGCCTTGCTGAAACTGAAGTATCTCATTCTTTCCTTATTAGAATACTTATCTCCCTTAGTTGTAATTGCTCTTTTAATGGCCATTTAGCAGCAAATGGTAGGTAAGCTCCATAAGGGCAAGAATCATGCCTGATTATTCATCTATATACATACCCTGACTCATCACCATGCCCAGCAGATAATCAAATACGTGTTGAATAAGTGTATGAATAAGTAAAAGAATAAACAATCATGCCAACAGAGCTAGTCAGCAGGCCAGCTCATTCATAGCCAGTCTTTCTCTCTGAAACTCCTAGCTGTAGAGTTGTTAGGTGGGATTACATGATTTGTTCTGGCCAATGAGTTGTGAATGTCATTTCTGATCTGGGGCATCAGTTGCTGGTACATGACCCAAAGAGCTCTCTCCCCTTCTGCCATGGTGACTGGCCATTTTCCAGATGGTAGGTTTTCTCTCAATCTGGATCCTGTGTTAGATGTGCAGTATGTCTAACACAACCTTTGTCTGCAGCAAAGCCTAGTATATTTTGACTAATAGATGTCCAGTCCATACAAGTTTGTCAGGGCCTACAGAACTGAAGAGACCCAAGAAGCTACGCTCTAGAATAGTGCAATAGAACTTTCTGCAATGAGAGAAATGTTCTATATTTGCTCTGTCCAATACTATTGCCACCAGCCATATTTGGTTGTTGAGCACTCGAAATGTGGCTAGTGTGACTGAGAAGTTGAATTTTTTTTTTACTTTTTTTTTTAAGGTTTATTTATTTGTTTTGAGGGGGGCGGTGCAGAGTTTGAGGGGGGCGGTGCAGAGAGAGTAAAGGGAGAATCTCAAGCAGGCTCCACACTATCATCATGATGCAGGGCTTGAACTCACAAACCACGAGATCACGACCTGAGCCAAAATCAAGTCAGATGCCTAACTGACTGAGCCACCCAGGCACCCCTGAGAAAGTGATTTTTTTTTTATTTTTTATTTTATTTTTTTTCAATATATGAAATTTATTGTCAAATTGGTTTCCATACAACACCCAGTGCTCAAGAAAGTGATTTTTTTTAATGTTTATTTATTTTTGAGAGAAATAGAGAGACAGAGTGTGAGTGGGGGAGGGGCAGAGAGAGGGAGACACAGAATCTGAAGCAGGCTCCAGGCTCCGAGCTGTCAGCCCAGAGCCCGAGGCGGAGCTGGAACTCGAACTGCAAGATCATGACCGAGATGAAGTGGGAAGCTCAATCAACTGAGCCACCCAGGCGCCCAGAAAGTGAATTTTTAATTTTAATTGATTTAACTGTGATTAGTGGTTATTGTATTGGAGAGCATAGTCTAGAATGTACCAGAGTAGCAGATGCTGTAATGCACCATGCCACTGTCCCTTATTCCATCTGGTTTCAGTGCAGCTGTAGTTGACAGTTCCATGCCCACAACCCAAGTCCAACATCAAGCTCACTTTACAGTGTCTGTTTGGTCTGCCTTCCTTGAGGCTGTGAAGGTCATGCAGCCACACACAAAAGTACATAGATGTGATGACAACTTGGTGTTGCCAGAAGCCATCTTCAACAATGGAGGACAGAAGTCAGTGGGTAAATGCTCCAGTCTTCTGCTCTCCAGTGGGAAAATTCTGAGACGTGTTTGACATGCAGTTAACACGGTTTCTTAGAGAGTGCTCAGAAAGAGACCCACAGAAATTAATCCATTCATTCATGCACGTTTTATTAACCTTGCTCTCTTCCCTTACTCCTTTAGTTCTGCTTTGTGGGGTCACCTCGCAAATAAGCTACCTGCAACCAAGTCCTGGTGGCAGAGTGCTTTAGAAGGAATCTAAACTAAGATGAAGTAGCTTCCAAGAACCCTACAATGAAAGCTGCTAATTCATTATTTTTTAAAAAATCTTTTAAACTTGACCAACTGTCCAACAATGGTTTGTCTTTCCACATTTCTTAGGCTGTGTCTTTGATAGGTGAGGGTCAAGGAGGCTGGCTATCAAAGGCAGGCCACACGAACACTCACAGACTGCACTACCTGCTTTTTGTTTTTTAAAAGGCAAAAAAAAAAAAAAAAGACAGAGAATAACCTTGTTAAATGCCATCTGAAACATAGATCTCAGTTTTCATCAGCTTTGGGGACAAGAGACAGTTCAATCCCAATGTAATATTTAGAGACTGAGCTAAACATTTCAAAGCTCCAAATTGCATTCCTCCCAGCCTAAAATTTAAAAAATTTATCCTAATGATGATGTATTCATTCAGGCTGCTGTCTCACAGGACCCTGAAGGAGGGGGCTGCCTCTTGAATCCCATGAACTAATTTGCCATGTAAAAGTACAAAAAATTTTTTAAAAATAAATTAAAAAAAAAAGTATAGTCTCTTCCATGTGCTGGCTGTGACTCCTGGTGGAGAACAATTTGTGGTGAGGAGGAAGGTCTACACACGTGGAAAAGTCCTGGTCAGGGAAAGCTTCCATGAATACAATCAATGATTACCAACCCATACATGCTAAATAAAGGCCCATGGAATCCTGCCTGCTGCTGTTGGTATGTACAAACACATATTCTCATGAAAGGAATCTCAATGATCAAGGGCCTACCATGACCAGGCTCCAAAGTAGGGTTTTTTTGTTTTTAAACGTTTTATTTACTTTTGAGAGAGGGAGAGACAGAATGTGAGCAGGGGAGAGGCAGAGAGACAAGGAGACACAGACTCTGAAGCAGTCTCCAGGCTCTGAGCTGTCAGCACAGAGCCCGACACGGGGCTCAAACCCACAGACTATGAGATCATGACCTGAGCCGAAGTTGGTCACTTAACCAACTGAGCCACCCAGGCAACCCCAAAGTAGGTTCATATCCAGGATCTCACTTAATCCTGAGAGATAAGGGATTACTGGAGTCATTTTATAGTTCAGGAAAACAGAACCAGAGGCAATAAGGAAGTTGGGATTCAGACCCCACTCAGTGTGGTCCCAGATTTCATGTGTTCTCTTGCTGTCTTCTATACACTGTGTGGAGAATATGTGGCCCTCCCCTAGATCTTTGGACAAAAGAAAACAAAAGAATGTCAGTAACTGGAGGGGCTTTTATGTTGAGCAGAAAGGTGTAGAAAGAAGCATGAGGGAGGAAAATGAGCACTGAATTAGCAAAAAGGTTCCTAATGCGGTTCCAGGTCAGGATTCATAGGAGCTGGGGTATATGCCTTGTTCTGTCTGGGCCTTGGTTCCTTCATAAATGAAATGATTTGGTAGAAATATCTCTACATTCTCTACCAGTTCAGTATTTTTACTGGTTTGGCATGTAGTCCTGAAGACTGCTAACCACTACCTCCCTGGAAAATCACCTCAAGTTAGATTTTGTTTTGTTACTGCTGCTCTTAGACTGATAGCTTCAAGGGCAGCATTGGGGTTATCTAGAGTCTCAACTAGTTGAAGTTGAGTTGAATATTTTATGGTTTTATTGGGGAAATGGTCCAATTCAAATATCTGCCATTTGCTTTTTCTTATCAAACTTTTATTTTAGCATAGTTTTAGATTTAAAAAAAAGTTTCCAAGGTAGTACTGAGGGTTACCATATATCCCACACCCAGATTCCTCTATTATTAGCATCTTATGTTACTATGGTACATTTGTCACAACTAATGAGCCAATAATGATTCATTATTATTAACTAAACTCCATGCTTTATTTTTATTTCCTTTGTTTTTACCTATTCTCTTTTTCTATCTCAGGATCCCATCCAGGATAACACCTTACATTTACTTGCCATGTTTCCTTAGGCTCTTCTAGACTGTAATAGTCTCTCAGATTGTTTTGTTTCCAATGACCTTGACGGTTTTGAGGACTACTGATAGGATATTTTGCAGAATGTCCCTCAATTTGAGTTTGCCTCAGGTTTTTCTCATGGTTAGAATATGGTTGGTTTCGGGGAGGAAGACTAGAGAAATAAAGTGCCATTCTCATCATATCATACCAAAGCTGCATGTTATCAACATGGCTTATTATGGTAGATATAAACCTTGATCACACGGCTGAAGCAGTGTTTGCCATGTTTCTCCATGGAAAATTCATTTGCCCATCCCCCCAACTATTTCATGCTGTACTCTGTGATGAGAGACCATGCATTTTTATAAAGCACAACCATGCAGGCAATTTCTGCCAGGAAATAGAGACCAACTCTAAACCGTGTTGCCCCAAGACAACACAGCCAAGGTGTTGGTGATATGTAATCACCGTATCCAGTCTTTGAAAGGGGCATTCCCTAACAATGAGGGCAACATGTTTTATAAAAGTAGCATACATTAAGTACTTTGCATAAAAGATGCTGATTATAGAGGGTTTATTCCTATTCTTGTTTATTCAAGATTTGTTTACTGCTCACAACATTTAGTCTCACTCTCACCTACAAATCTAATGCAGTTTAGTATCATACATAAAGAGCTCTTAGAAATCAATAAAGAAAAAAAAGTACAACTTACCTTTTCAAATAAGCAAAGAGATGAACAATAGATTCACGTAAGAAACACAAAGGGATAATAAACACATATACACACATATATGCCAAGGAGTCTAAAGTGGCTATCTCTGAGGTGGGTATGGGTGTTGAGAAATTCTAGAGCTCTCTCATGTTCTACTTCATAATTTCTGAATAGTAAAAAGAGAACTTTGCAACCCTTTTATAAAAGCAATACAATAATTTTAAAGTAATAAAATTATATCTACTAAAATATATGTGGTGTGTTTTCTAATCTGATACTGGCTATAAAACCTAAATTTTAACTTAGGTTCTCTCTTTCACTTAAATGTTTCTTTGAGCAAAGGAGAACCTGCAGGCCTTGGGAACAGATGGCTAGTATTGTGAAACAGGATGTGACTATTTGCATCTCTTAATTGGAAATTTAGCATGCAAGGTCACTCCACCTTATATGTTTATAATAATAAATTACAGATATTTTTCTTTGTGAGGTTCTTCAGACAAGATCAGGCACATTCGGGGTGGTATGGCCATAGATTTTGTGATGTTTTTCAGATTAGACAACTGAAGAAAACCACTGTTCACTAGGTAATTTTAGCTATACTTGCCATTAACTAGAAAAAAAAATCAGTCATATGCAATTTCTGAAGAATATTATTATTCTGCATATTCTCTCTCTCTAGAGAGAGAGGGAGAGAGAGAGAGAGAGAGGATGAAGGTGTTATTAAAACTAAGACCATTTGAATGATCCAAAGGAAATCATAATAAAATATATCATGCCTATTTAACTTACATCAGGAATAAGAAAGATTGAGAACTGGATCCAAAATTTGAGTATAAATTTATATTCCTGAAAAGACGGTTCTTAAATGAAGAGACGCATCTTCTGGGTGTTCAGATAAGAGAAAAATACTGTGACATTAAAATTCAACCTGTCACGATAGAGTACCAAGCATGTGATCCTGGGATGTGCTATTGAATTGTTGTGGGAGAAAGAAGCATGTTAGTGTCGCTGTCTGGGCGAGGGTGACAGTAGTTCTGCATTATTCTCGGAGAAAGAGCCCAAGCTAAATGCAGATGGGAGCAAGAGAAATCAATGCCCACTTATTTTAAGGTGTGATTTTATGTGCAAAGAGAGGTGGTATGTATTTGTGTGTCTGACAAAGGCTCAGCCATGGTCACAAGCCTTGACCTGTGAGGGATTGAATTAGCTTTGACATTATTGTTCTGGGCCTCTGAATACCTCCCAGTCTGCCATTCACTGATTAGCTGTAGAAAACACGTTTGCACACATAATGAAACCTCTTCTATCATCAAGTTTTTATTTAACTGTCAGGGCTGAACAGTTAAAATAACTTGAGAAGCTACTGAGAATGTGAGACAAGTACATTTCCTGAGGCTGAAAGCAGGCGTGTGACTTCAGCCGTCTTGGATATATCTAGACCTTTTGAAGTGTTCCTTCAGGAAATCCTACTGGAAAATGCTTTGCGAGGTTTTGTTTGGTTTTGTTTTGTTTTTGGACTTGGTGCTGACTCCATTTGGAACTTCAAATCTGTTGGATGCTATTTCTGAACAAAAAATTTTCTTACAAATTTCACTCTGAAAGAATTGAGATGAAAGAAAGTTAGCCTTAACATTATTTTACTAATTCCAAACCTTCAAACAACATTGTAATATTTTTATTGGAAATCCACAGGGCAAAATTACACAATTTGGTTACAATCTTTCCATTAAAGTAGACTGCCAGGCTGAAAAACAACCACAGTGGTGATGGAAAAAAATGTTTTTAATCTGACAGAGACTAAATACAAAATAAAATTCTGTAAAGTGTCTAAATCAGACCACCAACATATCTGAAGTTCTGATTCATCAGTAGAACCCAGCCTAAGACAAAGTCTCTTCAATTGTTGGGTAGTTTGTTCTGGTAGAACAGTATTTTCAGATGTACACTCTATATGGCCAAAAGTTCCCAATAATTCATTTTCTAATTTCTCGTACCAACTCCTCTGAGAAAATGGTCTTAATGTCCCACCAAGTCGAGGGGGTTTCTGTTGATATATCTGATAATGTGGGAAATACTGTTGTCATTGGAAATCAAGAAGAATCAAGCATTCTCCCCAGGAAAATCAAAGGGCCTGCCAGCTGTCTCAGGTTTCTGATTTGCAGCAGACCTAGAAAGACTGTGGTCCTTTGGGCCAAGGACATTTTGATGAATGAATATGTTTAATAGGCACTTGATACACTGCAGCCCACATCAACCCTTTCCCAAACCACCACCACCACCAACAACAAAACAAACTGTCCAAATAAGCATCTTCTATGCTTTGGTCTAATAAAGACATGCGAAGAAATAAAGTCACCAAAAGATAACATACTTCAATTAGAAGATGTTTCCCAAACTTCAGTTCTTTGCATATCAGTGTGAAAGCCTTTGCAGTATTCTGAGATCATTGTATTATTAAGTTGAATGGTGTAAAATATTTAGGTGTGATCTACAAAATCAGAAATTTCATATGGTTCGATTTAATATTATTTAATATTAATGTTGAATGTTATTACTTGATGTTTTTTCTTCAAATTGACTAACCTTAGAACCTTTAAAAAGTCCATCCAGCAATTGTACTCCTTGGTATTTTTACCTAAAGGGGTTGAAAACTGCTAACAACAAAAACCTACACACACATGTTTATAATAGCTTTGTTCATAATTGCCAAAATCTTGAAAGCAATTAAGATATCAACAGGTGAATGAATAAATAACGTGTGGTATATCCAGACAATGGAATATTATTCAGCACTAAAAAGAAACGAGCTCTCGAGCCATGAAAAGACATGGAAGCAATTTAAATGCTTATCACTAAGTGAAAGAAGCCAATTTGAAAAGGCTACCTACTGTATGATTCCAACTATATTATATTCTAGAAAAGGCAAAACTATTGAGTTAGTAAAAAGATCAGTGACTTCCAGGCATTAGGGGGTGGGAGGAGTGAATAGGTAGAGCACAGAGGATTTATAGGGCAGTGAAAATACTCTGTATGACTCTATAATGATGAATACATGTCATTATACATTCGTTCAAACTCACAGAATGTACAACACCAAGAGTAAACCCTAATGATCTTCTGAGGATTATGATGTGTCAGTGTAGTTTTATCAATTGTAACAAATATACCACTCTAGTGGAAGATATTGACCATAGGGGAGGCTATTCATGTTTGGGGGCAGGAGGTGTATGAGAAATCTCTGTACCTTACTCTCAATTTTGCTGTGAACTTAAAAGTGATCTTAAAAAAGAGTCTATTATAAATACAACAAAAACATCAAAACGTTAAATTAGTGATCACATTTTAGTCCTTAAGCATACTGCAGTAGAAACTCTCTAAATATGGCTGCCATCAATTCCTTCCTTCCTTCCCTGCACGTTTATACTGCTTCTCCAGTCAAGATGTAGAGTCCATTTCTCCTTCTCTTAAATCTAGATTGGCTTGGTGACTTTCTTTGACTAATACAGCATGGCAGTGGTAAAGCCGTTTCTACCTTGCTCTCTAAAGAAATGCCAGCTATCATGCCAGAAATCTGACTCCTCTGAGACCACTGTGCTATGAAGGAGCTCAGACATTAGTCACGTGGGGAGATCATGTAGGAGAGAACTGAGAAACCTAGCAGACAGTGAGAACCCCAACCCCAGATGAACCATCTCAGGCAGTTCTCAGCAGTTTGAGAATCCCAGCTAGGACTATACATGGTGAAGTACAGATAAGCCGTCTTTGCTGTGACCTACTGAATTCACGGCCCATGTACTCAATGAACATAATAAGATGCTTGTTGCTTTAAGTAAACACGTTTAGAGATAGATGATTGAAACACTCGGCTTGAGGAGATTTCCTGGTGGTTATGACCACAGATTCTAGAACCACACTGCTCCAGATCTCAGCTGGCTACTTACTAGCTGTGAGTCACTGGGTTAATCATGAGTATAGAAGACTGCTACATTGGTGGCACCCAATGAACCACACCTCCTGGTATTCACACCTTTATGCAGTCCCTCCCACACCCACTCTGGACTTTCTATGTGACTTCCTTTGGCCAATGCGACATTAGCAAGTATGATGCAAGCAGACACCTGATAAGCACTTGCACAGTGGGACTTGTCCTCTCAGAACACTTGCTGTTGGAGCCCTGAGCCACCATATGAAGAAGGTCAGTTGCCTGGCTAAATAGATCATATAGAAGGAGAGATTCCCAGCTAACCCCAACTTTTCCAGCCATCCCAGATCAGGGGCCAGACATGTAAGAACAGAACTGACCTGCTGAACTCAGTCACAAAAAACTTAAATGCTTCACTCATACGAGGACTTTAAGGTACAAAACAGATGAACATAAGGGAAGGGAAACAAAAATAATATAAAAACAGGGAGGGGGACCAAACAGAAGAGACTCCTAAATATGGAGAACAAACTGAGGGTTACTGGAGGGGTTGTGGGAGGGGGGATGGACTAAATGGGTAAGGGGCACTAAGGAATCTACTCCTGAAATCATTGTTGCACTATATGCTAACTAACTTGGATGTAAATTAAAAAAAAAATAAATTAAATAAAAATTTAAAAAAACTTAAATGCATATCACAAATCAGAAGAAATAGTACATCACTGTTATTTAAAGCTACTAAGTTTAGGGATGGTTTGTCATGCAGCAATAAACAACTGAAGAAGAAATAATATCCATCATGTCGTAAATGTAATTAAATAATATTTTTCCTAGCACACACTAGAATGTTTTAAAAGTTGATCAGTGAGGCACCTAAAATTACCTTATGTACCACCAAATAATCCACTTACCAGACTTTGGAAAATGCTAGTTTGATGGAACAATAACAATGATAATAACTATAATAGCAATCATTGATTGAATATCTACTCTTTTCTAGATTTGGGGATAAAGGGGTTATATGCATGATCTAATTTATTCTCCCAGCCTCTCTATTAGGTGTCGTTATGATTCCCATTTTGTAGACAAGGAAAGTGAAGCTCAGAAAGTTTAAGTGATTTACCAAAGGTCTCCCGAGGGTCAACCTTGATGACCCTTGTAACTTTTTTTTTTTTTTTCTTTATGAAATAGAAACTTTCCTGGACCTGGAGGCAAATGAATGAGGTCTGCTCTCTATGTAAATATGTTTTCTACCATTTAGTTATGAGTCACAGATATCTTTGCGTGTATCATTTTCAGGGTCTATGTTAAGGATAGCTGCTCTTCTTGACCAGATGACGCTGGGGCCCTGACTTGAATAATCGGCAGTACTTACTGGATATTTAGTACGTGCTCAGTTTTGTGCTAAGTGCTGGTGTGGGAACAGAAGTTAAGAAGAGATTCAGTACAGGGCAGCATATGACTGCACCCCTCAAAAAAGACTAGTTTACACACCCCAAAATAGTCACTAGACAGAGTAAGGCCACTTAAAATTATATGCTAAATCACACAGAACAAATATGTTACAGGAATCAGCAAGAACAGGAAAACCGAGGGGAGGCTGAATGGAAAGGCAACACTTACATATCTCTGAAGTGAGCATAGGTTTGCAAAATTGGAGCTGCAAGGGGAGGGCACTCCAGAAAACATCTCAGGAAAAGAAATGGTGGTGAGAATAATTGTGGGACAGAGAGACACATCGGGGGTGGGAAATATGTTTGGATACATAGACCGGAAGCACTGAACAGATAGAGATCATGTTGGAGTCACCTCATGTCCCCAAGCCCCGCAAAGGGCCTGGCAAGTTTAGTACTCATTGAATAAATGTAAATCAGGGTCCTCTCCGTGGGCACAGAGAAAGAGTGACCATAGAGTATTTGTGGATGGAGGGCTGGACTGGAGAGAGGAAGACTGGCAGGAGAGAAGGTATACTCCACTCAAGAAATAGCATCAGAGGCCACACCAGTGACCTTTCACGATGGGTGCTGGGAGTGGTGCAAGAAGCCCAGGCAAACTAAAGGTTTACGAGAGCACCCTCTCCTCCAAAGAGACCCCACTGGCCTGAGACAAGGGCTCCCCTGCCCTGTCTCTGCAGGCATCTGAAGCAGAGGCTCACTCCTACTTCTGAACGACAGTTCAGAAACTGACCTTGGCTTCACAATGACCTATTTCTTCCCTCCAGCAATGACCACCTTCCTTGAGCCCCCCATCTTCCTCCTGGGCTTGACCAGCTGTTACTGTTCCTGCATCCAGCCCGAATGGGAAGGAATTCCCAAGACTCCCCCAGAGGGGACTGAACGCTCACTGAGCTCTGGAGGTTTCTAAGTCTCCATCAGCCCACGAGGTCTTTGTGTCTTCCTCCAAGTCCTTTGACTTGGCACAGCCACACACCACACCCAATGCCCATCACGGTGAGACCCTTCTGGTGCCAAGTCAGCCAAACCCAAACAGGCCTCCTGACTTCCTGACCATCTGATGCTTCCAAGCACTGGCACGTTCTCACCCTCTCTTTGTTCCTCAGGGAACACTGAGCTTTGGTGTGAGGTTACCTCAAAGGAAAAACAATCTGATGTGTGATAAGCCTCTTTGGCTGCTGGCAGGACAAGGAGGGCCTATCAGACCGGGCTCCAACTAAACAAAGCCAGACTTTCTGAGGGGGGTAGGCTAAACTGTAGCCCTAGTTTTTGTGGAAAAGAAACCCGCTGAAACTCCAGCCCAAGGCTGACACCTGGGGAACCTTCTAGGAGAACTATAAATAAACCAAGGAAGTCATTCTGGGGGATCTGCAGAACTAGAAAAGCAATTTCATAAGTGTATACATTTCCAACAGCACCTTTTCAAAAACAGCTCAATTTGAAATGTTCATTTGCATTAGAATAGGCATGAATATTCAAAAGTCAGCCAGTGTTTCAGAACCATTGTCTATTCCTGGCGCTTTCATCTTCCCCTTGAAAAGCAGATCATGGGTTTTCAAGAAAGGTGGGCTTGGCTGGTCTTTGCACTGCCATAGTTGGCAGGAAAAGGGGTGATTATTTTCTGTTTCTTAATATTAAAAAAATATAAAGCCTCAGCTGGTGTTAAATCTTTGCTCTTTGTTCTGGTCAGGATACAAATCATGCCACAGACCTCGAATCTGGCCTAGCGGTGCATTTTTCAAACTGCTGGGCACAGCTTTCCATGCAGAGTCTCAGACACATTTTCCTACTTGCAGGTTTCTTTCTTTCTTCCTTCCTTCCTTTCTTTCTTTCTTTCTTTCTTTCTTTCTTTCTTTCTTTCTTTCTTTTTTCATGTTTATTTTTGACGGAGAGAGACAGAGAGACAGAGAGACAGAGAGAGACAGAATGCGAGCAGGGGAGGGGCGGAGAGACGGAGGGAGACACAGAATCTGAAGCAGGTTCCAAGCTCTAAGCTGTCAGCACAGAACCCACCACGGGGCTCAAACTCAGGAGCTATGAGATCATGACCTGAGCCACAGTCAGATGCTTAACTGACTGAGCTACCCAGGTACCCCCTACTTGCAGGTTTCTTAAAGACAAAATCCCACTAGGGCTGTGACCAGATCTGTGGGATGTATACAGCCCTAAGACTTGGGAGACTCTTGTCAGAGTGCTCAGAACTCTCTGGGTTACTTTGGCCAAGCCACTTATCTTCTGTTATCTTAATATCCCCACTGGACAAATAAAGACTCACATGTGTCCATCCTCCCTCTCTTCTTCTGCCTCAAGTTTACAAAGCTAAATAAGATGCTACCACATCAGTGAAAGTGCTTTGAACTCCTTGGAAGAAAATCAAGAGCTATGGCCAAGTCAGTGATTGTATATCAAAGTTTTCTTTGCCAGAAAGCAATATAACCCCTTAAGAGATTATCTTAAACAGTTTTAATGTTAAGAAAACAAATGCCATTACAAAAACCCCAAAAACACAAAAAAGGGAAACTCACCAGTCTATCATTTGCTGAGATGATTAGCAGTTATTTCTCTTTTATGTTAAAGTTTGATTTTCTCAACATGTCTTCCTTATGCTCTGAACTGATAAGCGGCTCAATAACAGGTTTAAGGTGGGTTATGAGAGAAGGAGATGCAGGAAGGTTGAGCTGGCACTGAGTTGATTTTCTGAGAATTCATTCCTCTGCCCCCAGCACATTCCAGGTGAAGTTCATTCTATTGTCGCCTAAGCTCTGTCTAAATTGTTCAATTTATGTGACAATGTCTTGATGGTATCTCTTTAAGGCTGTCAGAGGAGCCAATGCAATGTCAATTCCGAAGTGAAGTCATGGTTACAAAAGTGCCTTTAGTGAAAACTGACAATGTGGGAAGTCTTACCTGTTCTCTTGCAATTACTTCCGTATTCAATTTGCAAGATAAAGGCTGAGTGCCTCTCCTTCCACCCCCATACCTCTGGATCAAACTGTGCTTTCTACTTATTCATCAGCTTCCTCAGGGTTGGCCTCAAATCACCAGGTATAGTCCTTGAATATTGGGGAGGACTTTGAAGATTTTCTAGCCCAGCTACCTTGGAGGGTCTGAACATTCAAAAGGTAGACTTAAAACAAATATTTTTATTAACCGGGCATTAAAGTTAAAAAAGACATGCATTGCTATCATAAGACTAAAAAGGATGAGAATCAAAGGAAAAATGCTGGGGATGGGATGAGTCAGGATAGGACATACTGCCCCATGGTTTCATGGAGGACACATGCCTCAGCTTCTGTGCTCCTCAGTGGGGCCATTTTTAGCTGTATTCTGCACAGTCCCAGAGGCCCCCAGTGAAGCTGGCCTCTTACCACTCACACTAGTAACCTGCTCATTAGCACACCCTTTATTGGCTTTCCTCCCTCTCCTCCCTGACTCACCTCCCCAGTCCCTCACAAAACTTCCTGAAATGACCTCCCAAATAGACTACCCACACCCAATTCTTTGTTTCAAAGACCTCTTTTGAGAATGTGGAAGTTCACACATACAAGGGTATTCCCCTTTGGATGGACTAGTTCTCAATGGAGACTGATTTTACTCTGGCAAAATTTGGTGAAATCTGGAGACATTTTTGGTTGTCACAACCAGGGGAGGGGTGGACAGGTAGGGGCTAAATATTCTACAATGCATAGGAAAGGCCCCCACAACCAAGAAACATCCAGCCCAAAATGTCAGTAGTGTCAAGGGTGGGAGACTCTGCCTTAGATTACCTGCTCCACATGTCTCATACCATCAGCTCAACTCATTATCTTAAAAATTGTATAAAGGTCTACTGTCGGAGGACAAGCTCACAGAGAGGAACCATCCAGGCCATCTCGGCTCCTCCTCTGCCTGTAATAATAGAAGTTATTTTCTGGGAGTGCAGTGATGGTGTGGCTCCTGCAGCTACAGATGTGAAACGGGACAGGGCTGGTGTTCAGTTAGGGCCGCATGGAGCATGATTGGCAACTTCTGGGATACCACTGGGGTCCTACAGGCAAGGCACTAATTGTGATGATTCCTGGTCTTTCATGTTTCGGCAGGTAACTTCTCTTTTAATCACTAAAGTGCACTCGAACATATGTATATTACATGCTAACATCATTTTGGGGTTAAATTTAGGTTAACCTAAATGTATCTAAACTCTTAAAATGGTGTGAAAATGCACCTAAGTAGATCCCATGATCTACTAAAGCAGCTTATTTTACTGATGAAGAAACTGAAGCTTATATCAAGGAAGCCATTCTTCATTCACATACCTAGCTGGTACTGAATCAGAATCGAGAGATATCTGAACACCCAACTCCTTCACCCAGGGACAGAGAAGAATATTCGTGGAAGATCCCAGTGTTTACAGTGTTGTACTGCTGGGTGGGTGATATAAGCCCAGCAGATGGCTAACACTGAAGCCAGACATTTCTCAAAATTCCCAAATTCTAATAAGTAGGCTCATTGTGGTCAACTGTGCCCATCTTCTCTTGTACCTTTGAAAGGACAACCACACTACCACCACCATCACCACCACCACCACCACCACACACACACACACACACACACACACACACACACACACACTATCTATATTCCTCATCCTGCAAAACAATATAGGAAATTCAGCTTTGCAAAACATTAAAAAAATTTTTTTTAATTAATTTATTAATTAAATAAGAGACAGAGAGAGAGAGGGAGGGGCAGAGAGAGAGGGAGACAGAGAATCCCAAGTAGGCTCCGCACTGTCAGCGCAGAGCCCAACACAAGGCTTGAGCTCATGAATCATGAGTTCATGACCTGAGCTAAATCAAGAGTTGGACCTTTAACCAACTGAGCCACCCAGGCACCTCCAAAACATTTTATTTTTTTTTAAATTTTTTTTTTAACGTTTATTTATTTTTGAGACAGAGAGAGACAGAGCATGAACGGGGGAGGGTCAGAGAGAGAGGGAGACACAGAATCGGAAGCAGGCTCCAGGCTCCGAGCTGTCAGCACAGAGCCCGACGCGGGGCTTGAACTCACGGACCGTGAGATCATGACCTGAGCCGAAGTCAGACGCTCAAACGACTGAGCCACCCAGGCGCCCCCAAAACATTTTAAATTCCAAGTGAAGATCAAGAAAAAAATAAAATTAAGCTGATGATAGGAATCCTGAGGAATTTTGTCTCTGATTTGCAAAGAAGATATCACAGGTAGCTAGAGAAAACAGTCAATAGCCAACAAGAGCTCTTTAAAGAAACATACAAATTTACATCTGGGGAAGATTCCAGATATCATCTCATCCCATGGCCTTATTTTATACATAAGGGAATGCAGGCAAAGAGAAGGCAAGGAACATGTGCAAGTCCACTCAGCAGGGGTTAGAATACTCCCTGCCCATTACCATGGAACATGCCTCGGAAGCCAATTTTCTCATATGGTCCTCATTTAAAAAATTATACTCATCAGCTACAGATATAGTTCTAAGCTAGAGTGTTTATATGCAATCCATGAGGCAAAAAAGAAGAGGTGGAGGGTAATTTATTGCTTTATAGGAATTTCTGAATTATTTTCTTCTAGAGTCATCTATAACTTGAGGCTTCTTTATGGTTCCATGAAAAAATAAATTCCTACCAAGTTCTGGATTATAAATTTGGGAGAGTAGTTAGTATTCACTGGAAATGAAATAAACACGTGGTATATAACCACATAGGTTTTGGTCATACGGGAGATTGGTAACAACACCTTAATTTGTACAACTCTATCACTTAATTAGAAAACCAACTGAAAGCAACTTTTTTTCTTTAGATCACTGACTTTTTTTTTAATTTTAGAAAAATGACTAGAAAATTCATGTGTTGGGCTTTTGTTTAATTTTCTATTCTAACTAGACTACACAACACTTGAATGCTAGAAACAGATCACATTTGTCTTCCTGGCACTTAGCACAATGTCTGGCACCTAGTAATTACTCAACATACTTGTGTTGAATGAATGAATGAATGTCAGTGATGTTTCAGAAGGCATTCCGCCTTGGTAGGAATTATTAGCATATGCAAGTCTGTTTATTTTTCACAAGTGTGTTTACATTTTCCCATTTTTCTATTTCTTATAACCCAAGTCAGTCTTACAACATCCATCTTTTATAAAATAATAATTCAAGGAAGGAATTATTGAAACTGAAGCCTGACTAGGAAGGCGGGTTATCATTTCGAGAATCATTCTTCCCTTCTTATGAAAGTTCTCTTTAGCTAGGAAATACACATAGAAAGAATTATAAAACTCGAGTGTTATTTCTCTGTCTCTATTTATCAGTGATTATTCTGGATTGGTTTGTTATAAGTGCCAGTGGTATTGGTATGGTCATGAGCAAGGACTTTGGAATCAGGCAGACACAAAGTCAAGTCTCCAACCTGTCACTTACCAGCATTGGGCAAGTTATTTCACCAATCTGTGCCTTGTTTTCTCCACCTATATAATACTGCCTATCTCATAAAGCTGTTAGGATGATTAAATGAATTCTATACATAAGGTGACTGGCATATCCTAGCTAGACACCCACTACATGTTAGAAAAATAAACTCCCCATCTACTTTTTACCTTGTTTTTCTACCATCTGAGTCCATTAAAGACCTTGATTATATCTATTTTAGTTGCCCCTTGCAGCATAAAAACTACTCTAAAATCGAGTGGCTCAAAACAATAAGAATACATTTTTTTCATAATTCTGGGGATTGACTGGGTCTTACATCAGTCTCACTCATGGAATGTCAGCTGGGGATTAGACCCAGCAGGAAGAGTTAGGCTGCTGGCCTCCCCTTCCATGTGGCCCTTCATCTGGGCTTCTTTTTTTAATTTTTTTAATGTTTATTTATGTTGAGAGAGAGACAGAGAGAGAGAGAGAGAGAGAGAGAGAGAGAGAGAGAGAGAGAATGAGTGGGGGAGGGGCAGAGAGAAAGGGAGACACAGAATCCAAAGCAGGCTCCAGGCTCTGAGCTGTCAGCACAGAGCCCGACGCGGGGCTCAAACTCATAAACTGAGATCATGACCTGAGCCGAAGTTGGATGCTTAACCGACTGAGCCACCCAGGCACCCCTGGGCTTCTTGGTAACATAGTGGCCACAGGGCAGTGCTCCACATGTGCAAAGGCAGAAGCTGTAAGGCCTCTTGAGACCTGGGCTTTGGAGTCTCACTTTGTCCATATTCCATTGGTCAAAGCAAGTCACAGGTCCAGCCCAGTTTTAAGAGGGTATAGGCTATACCTCTGGATGGAGGCGCAGCAAAGTCACATGACAAAAGACCACGCTTACTGAGATGGGATGACTTTGTGCCCATAACACCATCTACCACCATTTCCCTTCAACTTGCCTCATGTACCTCTTCTTGGACTGTACTTCTCTAATCTTTCACTTCACAAATCTTCCAGTCACTGCATGAAGTAAAAATACTTTTGTCATGGAGCCAGTGTCTGATGGAGACTTGTGTAGCAAATCTCTTTGTGAACAAAGAACTTGTGCTCCAAAGTAAGATATATACTCAAATCTATGGACAAACTCAGAAAGAGCAACTTTCTTTCTTTTTTTTTTTTTTCTAATAATGTTCATTCATTTTTGAGAGAGAGAGACAGAGCACAAGTTGGGGAAGAGCAGAGAGAGAGGGAGACATAGAATCCAAAGCAGGCTCCAGGCTCTGAGCTATCAGCACAGAGCCTGATGCGGGGCTCGAACCCATGAACCATGAGATCATGACCTGAACTGAAGTTGGACGGTCAACCAGCTGAGCCACCCAGGTGCCCCAAGAGCCACTTTCTAAGAAAAAAGCTAACAAGAACCCATGTGCCAAGGCTGGGGCCATCTATTGCACCTGAAATAATACAAACTTGGGATTTTGGAATAGTTTTACTTAGGGAGTTGTGCAGCCGAAGTCCTATTGGTATGAAAAGTAACTAGCACAAAACCCAATTATTAAAAAATAATCCAAAAATGTGGGAACTTAATGTGGCATGCATGTCTTCAGGAATAAAAGGGGAGAAATGAAATGGCAACATGTAAGACAGAAATTGGTTTTCCAGCTTCCGCTTGACCCAGGCTGAGGCATGCGACTCAGGTTTCCTCAGTTAGAGGCTCCCATCTGAGACTTGAAGCTGTAAGAAGCAGAACCACACAGAAGCCCTGTTGGTGGAGACAGAGATATCCAGCTGCCAGAGCCTGCAGGGGTGGAAATTCTATAAATCTGTGGTGTAGTCCATGGTATCTGTGCCCCAGGTGATTTCCAGTGAAGCGATGCTGAGGGATCATCTGGGGATTGGGCAGGCTGCAGGCCCTCTGAATTGCACTCTCTAGTCCTGCCAGAGATTTTGTGAGCTGCCTGAATTTCCTTTAACAAATTCCACTTCTGCTTAACTCGTTAAAGAAGGTTCTGTAGTTTATAAGGAAAACCATCCCTGGTACATTTGTACTAGTAAGTAGTTGGGTCAGTAGAGTGCTATCCTCAAGATAGTTCATCAGAATTTATCAGAGTTCAGATGAAACCAGTTCATCTCAATCCTGGCACGGGGAAGTCATGGGAATGTGCCATTCAGATATCTTCACAAGAAAGCCTACCAGGATGAACCTGTCACACACTTGGGATTTTTCACAGTATTCCCACTGAGGCCACACTCTCCTCAAGCTGTCTCTAGGGAATGACTGAGCATGGTGGGAGTGCCAGAGCTGGGATGTTCCTATTCTGATCTTTCCCACTTTTCATGTCTTCTTTAAGAAATCCTTTCCTTGAAGGTCAGAAAATATTACTCTGTATTTCTTTTTTTATGTTTATTTATTTTTGAGAGAGACAGGGAGAGAGAGAGGGAGGGAGGGAGGGAGTGTGAGACAGCATTCACAAGCAGGGGACAGGCAGAGAGAGAGAGAGAGAAAGACAGAGAGAATCCCAAGCAGAATCTCCATGTGGGGCTCGATCCCACAAACCAGGAAATCATAATCTGAGTCGACATCAAGAGTAGAATGCTTAACTGACTGAACCACCCAGGCACCCCACTCTGTATTTCTTACTAATAATTTTAAAGTTTTGCTTTTATAATTAAAGACTTTAATTCATCTGGAGGTATTTGGGGGTATGTTGTAAAGCAGAGGTCCAGTTTCATTTTTATCCATTGGATAAGCATATTTTTAGTACCACTTATGATAGAATCCCTCCTTCCCTCGCTGCCAAACTGCTCCTATCATATATCAAAGTTCCATATGTACATAGGTCTGTTTTAGGGCTCTCTATTGTATTCCATTGATCAGCTTGTCTACTGCAGCACCAGTGCAACATTGTCTTAATTACAATAGCTTCATAATAAGTCTGGTTATCTGCAAGTTAAGTCTCCCTTTCTTTTTTTTAATTAAAAAAAATTTTTTAATGTTTATTTTTTGAGAGAGAGAGTGCGAGCAGGGGAGGGGCAGAGAGTGGGAGACACAGAATCAGAAGCAGGCTCCAGGCTCTGAGCTGTCAGCACAGAGCCCAACGTGGGGCTCGAACTTGCAAACCATGAGATCATGACCTGAGCTGAACTTGGACAATCAACCGGCTCAGCGACCCAGGTGCCCCAAGTCTCCCTTTCTTACTCTCCTCCTTCAGAACTGCCTTGACTATCTTTGGTCCCTTACTCTTCTAGATACACTTTAGAATTAGCTTGCTAATTCTATGAAAAACCCTCATGAAGTTTGTTAGCTTGGAAATGCATTGAATCTGTAGATCCACTCGGGGAAATCTGACTTTTTTTTCCATTCTTTTTTGGAGGAAGAAATTCTTGGGATTAAATGCCTGGCTGTCTGCTGTTCTGCATCCAGTTGTGGGGATATCAATGACTATACAGACAGACCCTCAATTAATCTCTGTTTTGAGCTTCCTTTCCTGCTCCCAGGTCATCTGATTCTGAGCACAGAGACTCCGTTCCAGAGATCAGTTCTCCTCTTTGCTGCACCTTAGATGTGGGAGATGCAGGAGAGAAGCATCAAAGGAAAAGACTTCAAAAGGGAAGGGCTGGAGAAGGTGCAAGGCCTTAGGACATGTTTACACAGCTGAAGGCGACCGCTGCTCATAAGGATAGAGCCATTAACATTGTCCAGGGCCGGATCCTCCTTCACACCTGACCCTTCCTAGTGTTATAGAAACCAATTAACTCAAAATTCAACCTTGAAAAGCTAAACCATTAGATTAACATACTTGCTTAGCTGACTTTATGCACGTGGTCTTTAGCAATTATCCTAATAAAAAGAAGCTTCATTCTGGAGTCGGGGCCTCATTCCCACTCGAGTATGAGGACCTTCACTTAACTGTACTTTGCGGACTCATCTTTTGAGACTCTGGCATACTCCCTGCAACACTTAGAGGTAATTTTTAATTTCTCATTTATATCTTTAGAATTTTTCCACAATGAATATGCATTATTATTGTGATAAAACCAACAAATAAAATGGCTATTTCATTCTTTTGGTGCCAACTCCCAAGCCCAGCAGTCAGCTTTCTCAGTTACCTTAACACCAACAGGACCAGCATACATATGGCCAGCATGCTCGCCCACATCAATGGCAGATGTTGGAAATTCAATCACATTCATTTGCCCAATTCACCTCATCACCAGAATCCTTCTCAACACAGCCCTACAGGCAGCCGCTGCTAATTTATCAAAGCTGTGAGGGACCCCAGGATGTGACTACAATTCACTCTTCTTTTTAGATCTATAGTCTGTGAACAGTTTTGAAGGAGACAGTCTAAGTCTAGGGTGATGGAAAGAGCACCACACATGGAGCCAGATGCCCCAGTGTCCAGGTCTGGCTCTGCCATCCTCTAGTGAAGACATACCCCACCTTGGACAGTCTCCTTCTTCATCCTCAAGCTTCCTCTTCTATGAAATCTGGAGAGTGATCTAAGTGCTAGTTAACGTCTCTAAATGCAATAACACACTGTGACCCTAAATTCTATCTTTTCCCCAGGAACTTGAAACAAGAAAGGAAAATAACACTAATGGTAACAGCACATATATCAAGGGCCGCTCTGTATTAAGCATTGTGCTAAGCACTTTACATGTATTATTTCTCATTTACTACTCACAATATCTCATGATGGTATTTTTTCTCCATCCTACAGATGAAGATGCTGAGGATTAGAGAGGAGAGGTAACTTGTTTGAGATCATCCATCAGGTCAATGGATTCAGATGTGAACCCCAATCTGACCACAGCAAATGCTGCTATGCTCTGCCCATATCCCCCCACAGTATGGCACTCATTGTCTCAATGCAGTCTACTGTGAGAATCAGTCACTCTCCACTCAAGGGCTTTCTCTCACCCCACTGGGGCAGATTAGAAGTTCCAAAAGTACAAGAGAGCTAATGCCCCCTGGAAGTAGCTCTCAATGTAATGACAGATAGGAGTTGGAGAAAACATACCCCAATTCCCTCACTTCTTGGCTGGGATATGCTAAGGCATGTTTTGTTTTTTTTTTCCTTCCCTGTCTCACTTCCTCTGCCCTCCATCTTTGCTTCCTGGGATCACATCCCAAGAAAATTCTTTGCCCTCAGATTCCTGCCTCAGAGTCTGTTTCCTAGAACTGAAACCAAAACAACCTTGTATGCTGATAACCTGCCATGAAACTGGACAGGAGTGATGTGGAAAAATACATTAAAAATGTTTCTCAGGTCTGAGTTCCCTTTGAGTTTGAAGGTTTATATACTTCATGGTCTGTACCCCTTGAGAGAGGTGGGTTAGGGGCACTTGGGTTTGTAAAGCTGTGCAGGCCATGTGGCTTCATAGAGTAGACCTCTGGGTTCTTGTTTTCTCTTTAGTGACTTCAGCCCTCGAACAAGGGTGGAATCTCCAAAGTTCTACTTCTTCATTTGTAAACAGAAAACTCTCTGACTCTGCCTCTAAGGTTTCATATCTTGGACTCAAGTAATACAGCACCGATTGGCCCATCCATAGTTAAGGCTGGAATGCATCCCTTTATGAAGCCGACAATTTTGCATAAAGAAATAAAGGCCTTGGGACACCAGCAGGGCAAGAAAAGGTGAAAGCACAATACTAAACAAGGAAATTAGATGGGTAGAGATAAAGGGCTGTGCAGTCAGTCCCGGGTGAAATGTTCATTATAATGCAGCCTCTTGAAGCAAGATGGAATGTAAATCCCACAAACTACAATGTGTCCAGGGCTAAATATGCAGCCAGTATGATGATTTTTTCAAAGAACTATCATATTCAATTATAGCTCTGAGATGTTTCTTTTCATAGAGATAATACTTTTACACGTTGAATAACTTCTTTTTAGAATTAATCTCACTTTTTAGTGGCAGTAACATTACCGTATACCGTATCTTCCAGCCCTATCTTGGTAGTGGCTGTTCGTGGGATCAGCTGAAATAATTCTTGCTATTTATTCGAGGAATTTGTGAATTGAACAAGATTCCCTGAAGAACCTAAGAACAAAGCAAAAAAAAAAAAAAAAAAAAAAGGAAGCATTCCATGTGACTTTCCTTCCCTGAAGTTCTCCGTGACTCCCCGCCTGCCATCAAGCTTGGGCTGTGATGTTCGCTTTTCCATCTGCTTTGGCTGCAGGTAATTTGGAGACACCGACGTCATCAGACCATCTGTTCAGTAAAACCACAGCAATGCTTTCCTCCTGAGTTGTTTATGCTTTGACAGCTACGTAGGGCTATTTTCAATATATGCTGGGCAGAGACTAAATTGTGTTCTAAACCATTCCTTAGCATTGCATCAAAGGGTAAGAACTGAAGGTTAATTTGGTTTGTAATTATATTTAAAAATGCAGGTGTAGAGTTACTAAAAAACTCATGATTAATCCTAAAACAAGGGAAAGCAGAGAGCTTGCATATGAGTGGTTTTACAACATGATTTCTTTCTTCCTGATGATTTCCTGACAAACTCAGTTTGTACAAAATGATCATTCCATCTATGCCTACGTCCTTCATAATTGAAATGCTGTTCTCAAAATGACATTGTTCAATGCCATGCCTTCCTGTCTACTTTCCACTATGATTTCTGAATAATCCAATTCAAGTGACATTTATTGAGTACCTACTATATTCACTTGAAGTCCACCTAAGCTGTGGTAGACATTTTCTGTGCGTGCTGACAGCATTCCCCCTCCAGACCTGAGCCTTTCTGCAACTATGCCTGTGGAAGAGCTTTCCTGGGGCACCTGTGTGGATCTTACTCAACCTGTGCTTGGGATAGCTTGGAAGCACAGGGGATTTACCACCCTTAGAAGTAACTCTCAAACAATGAGGGATAAAAACATCTAGTGGGCCAATTCCAAGGCTCATTCTATGTAATCGCTCAGAGGGCTCTGGTAGGGCTGAGCCCTAACCCACAGCAGTCATCCACTGACTGATGTACACTTCATTGGTTTTCCTCCTATCTCACTTTCTCCTTTACTTGGGCAGATAAACTGTCTCCAAGTCCTTGTCATAGGTTGTGCTTTTGAGGACACTCAAACTTTAAGAAATGGAAGATGGGGAAGGAAAAGAGGAAGAAGAAAACTATGGAGAAGAAGTGATGCTTGCAATAGGCCTTGAAAGACAGTTAAGAGTCAGATGTAGAGATGGAAAGGCTTTAACTAGGAACAAATAGAGACAAAGGCATGGAGGCCTGAGAGACATCTGGAGTCTGGAATGTGCCAGAGTCACTGGAGCACAGTGTAGGTGGAGGGCAGAGGCAGTAGGCAGCCCTAAGAGGTCATCCAAGGGCAGCTCAACTAGAGCCCTGCATGCAGAGTGGGTCTAAGATGAAAAATGCTCTTTCGTTGCACAATGTGATTTATTCTGAACATAGAACCCCTTATCAAAATCTGTTCCCTCAAGTCCTGCTTCCCATTTGAGTAATCAAATGTGCAGAGTCATTGAACAGAATATGCACTGGGGCCTGGCCAATTTAGTCCTAATGATCCCAGGATTCCAGAGGCAACTTGCCTCTCTACGTGGCTTGAGCAAGCCAGCCATATGGTGGCAAAAAGCTTCTGGCTTTTTAGACGACAACCACTGTCTTCTGTAGCATCACTAGAAATGAAGATATGTTTGTTTAGAGCAGATTAAACACAAGTGCTCTTTATCTTAGCTTGAGTCACAGTTCTCATTTGATTCCATAAGTGGAGCTTTGTGCCAGGTACTCCCTGGACTGGTGTCCTGACTGTGGGGAGGACTAGACAATCTTCTTCTCCACTCTTGCAGTCTTATGAAACTCTAAAAATCCCAAATTAGCAGCCAATGCTCAATGATTCTGTTTCCATATTATTAAAAGTTCTTCTTTTCCATTCCTTTTCATAGCTTTCATGTCCAATGAGCAATGGGATTTGAGAATTACAAAACAGTACACCTATGGCAGCTGCCCCTAATGCCCTCTCGGTCTTACCATTCTAGCGCACAACTGCCTGACTTTCCAACCACTTAAGGGCTTATTTGGGTGGTTAAACTCACTCTTCCCAAACCCAGGAGTCCATAAGTGCTGGGAAATTAATGTCAACACCCCTGCAGCAGCCTTCAGCCAACAACAAAGGAAATTTGAAGGATAAATACCCCAGCTCCCTCTCCCTTCAGGTGTGACAACTCTGAGACGCATGTTCTACACTGATTCCTAGGGAGTTCTCCAGTGGGATTAAGCTCTGGTTGCCTAGAGTGATCCTGGATTCATATTTCATAAGAATTTTCCCCTCCCTGTCCCACTTTTCCATTCCCTTTCCCATGTTTTCTGGGATCATCTTCCGAATAAACCACTTGCATTCAGTTCCTGGTCCCAGGGTTTCCTGGGGAACCCAAACTCGGGCAACATTCACCAATCTTTCCATTTTTGCACCAGCTCTGACAATGCTTTATTTTGTGAAGGCGGGAAATTAGGTTTTTAAAAATCATTTTGCTGTTTTATTGGTTATGTTCAAGTTTCTCCTTTTCCCTCACGACTGTACAGATTTGAGAGAGTTATCTACTTAAAAAGGATATGCTGACTAGGTGGGTTAGAGTGAGGAAGGCAGAGTTATTGCAGGACTGGTTGGGAAGAGAGTCCCTAAAAATGTGTACTGGGAAAAGAGATAAAAGGAATCAGAAGTGGCTCACAGTCTAGCTAAAAAATGGCAGGTAAAAAAAAAAAAATAAAGGTGACAAGAGGAAATAAAGAAAGATGGATTTTTTTATTGAAATATAATTGACATACAATATCCTATTAGTTTCAGGGGTACACCATAGTGATTTGATATTTTATACATTATGAAATGATTCCCATAATAAGTATAGTTACCATCTGTCACTATCCAGAGTTATTAAAGTATAATTGACTATATTCCTTATGCTGTACATTATATCCTCATGACTTATTTATTTTATAACTGGAAGTTTGTACTTCTTAATCCCATTCACTCTTATTTCACTCCCGCTTCCCCTCTGGTAACCCACATTTTGTTTCCTGTATCTGTGAGTTTGCTTGTGTTTTGTTTGTTTGAAATAAAGATGGATTTGCACTAGGAAAAGCAGTCTCTCACTTTTCCCTTCTTTAAACTTATGTATGGCAGAAATGTTGGTTACCCTTACTGATAGAATTCCATCTTTGTTAGAGTGGCAATATATCCAGCCACAAGTGATGAATCTTGATTGATTTAAGTCAACTGTGGCAACCCTGTTTCCCTACTATGCAGCTAAAAGTTGCCATATGATTAGTTCTAGGCTATGAGATATAATAAAAACCTCACTGGGAAATCCTAGAAAAGCTTTGCTTTCCTGATAAAAAGGGACAGAATAGGCTATCACTGTTTTATCCTTTTTAAAAATTTTATTTTAGAGAGAGAGAGAATGTGAGTGCGAGTGGGAGAGAGGCAGAGGGACAGAGAGAGAGTCTTAAGCAGGCTCTGTGGGAGCCCAATGAGGGGCTCGATGCAGAGCTCAAGGCAGGGCTGGATCCCACCACCCCAGGATCATGACCTGAGCTGAAATCAAAAGTCAGACCTTCACCCTACTGAGCCCCCCCAGGTGCCCCATTTTTACCCTTCTTTTTTGTGAGTTAAATGCAGATATGATGCCTGGAACTTCAGCAGACATCTTGCAACCATGAGGCAACAAGCCAACATGCTAATAATGACTGAGTGGATAGAAAAGAAAGAAAGAGCTTGTCTGCATTAAGCATTATCCTGGGCTGCTGATGTACACAGAACATTTGTTACAGAGAAAAATAAACCTCTGTTTAAGCAACTCTTAAGTTGAGTTTTCTGTTACTTGTAGCCTAAAGCATTCCTAAATCCTAAACATACCATCTACCAAGCCCTTTAAAAAAACATTCATAAATGTGATTTTGTGACAGTGACAACCAACTGCAAGTATCATTTGATCAATACAATTTTGGTTAATTAGAATTTAACTAAGTTTTGAGAAGGCCCACAGATCAAAATTCAGTTAAGTGGAAGAAAATATGGTAATTAGTTGATTCATTAATCAGGAAGGACTAAAGGTTGAAGGGCTGCTACTAGAACTGGTCAGTAACCCAATATGAAAACAGTCAATTTTTAGAAAATATTCAAATATTATACCGCATATATACACTTATAACCTTGTATTTACATTTCCTAGATAACACATAAAATATTCTTCACTTGGCTTTTTATTGGTTAAGAATATGTCTTGGATATTGTCCCATATCAGTTTAGAGACTTTCCTCATACTTTCTGGTTTTACAACTTCATGGTATACCACTGTGTGGATATCTTATGGTCTATTCAACAACTGTTCTAAGGATGGGTGTTATGGACTTAATTGTGTCTCTCCCAAGTTTGTATGTTGAAGTCTTAAAAATCCCAATACCTCAGAATGCAACTGTATTTGAAGATCAGGCCTTTAAAGAGGCAATTAAGGTTCAGTAAGGTCATAAGGGTGGGGCCCTACTCCAACAGGATTGATGTCCTTATAAGAAAAGGAAGTGACACCAGAGATGGAAGCACACAGAGAAAAAGCCATGTGAGGACACAGCAAGAATGTGAGACTGGGTGCTGGCCACTACTGAGAACTCCTTCAAAGCACCAGAATCTGGAGGGGATTTGCTTCGGGACTCCACTTTGGAAGGCCTCACTCTCTCCCCAGGCAGCTCCTGTGACATCTGTAGCTAACAGTGCTCCCAGGTTTGGCCTGGGGGATGAACCTGTGGCTGCTAGTTCTCCTGTAGCTCCATGGGGAGTGGTGGTGGTGGTGGGGATATTGGCACAGCTTCACCACAGGCAGCCTTCCAATTAACACTTCCTCCACAATTTATCCCACCTCCCATGCTAACTCTCTCTACCTGGTGACTTGAGGCTTCCAGCATTTCTGGGGCTCCTGGGGGAGACGGGCTCCAGGCTGAACCACAGTCTTCATCCTAACAGTGGTGGGTTCCTCCATATGTTTACCTGCCAGTGTGTTCCTGTTCACCATCTGCCATCCAAACATTCATTAGTAACTCCCATGTAATGATAAACCTGCTCCTACTCTCCACACTGTTAGGGGTTTATTTCCTCTGGAACTTCTGTGTCACAATTTCAATGGGATTTGGAAAGAAAATGGAGAGACAATTGAATGTGGCTCCCTCATCCTGACCTGGAAACCTGATTATAATAGTGAAGTGTCAAAGGCACTTGACAAGGTGGCTAGAGACTAATGTCCTTGTCCTAATTCCACCGCTGTCTATGTCACCATGTTCTTACACTCTTTTTCCTTATTGGTCCCTTACAGCTCCAATATTCCTAGATTTTTTTTTAAAATACTATTTTATTTTTTTAATTTAAAATTTTATTTAAAAAAATTCCAGTATAATTAACATACAGTGTTATATTAGTTTCAGGTATACAATATAGTGATCCAACAATTCTATACATTACTCAGAGCTCATTATGATAAATGTACTCTTAATTCCTTCACTTATTTCACCCATCCCCCCCTCTGATAACCACCAATTTGTTCTCTGTATTTAAGATCCAACATTCCAAGATTCTTTAGGGAATATTTTTTTCATATAACTGACACTACCTGCTGACTCTGTGAGCCTTATCCCTGACATTTTCTCCTGACACCCCAATGCATCACAAATGAATATCTATGTCACCTTCCTTTTTCCCATTGTCTAAGAATCTTCAAAGATTTCAAGTGGGAGAAAATAAGAAGCAACTTATTCAGCTGAGAGGTCTCAAACTTGATGCAGAATCCTTTTGTTACCTTATTTTCTAATCCCTTGCAAACAATAGTAGACTCTGCTCTTTAAGACCTATTGTTTCTATGAATAAGGAGACCCTGTACAAGCTTAAGTGAAAAAAAAAAAAATAAGCAAAGGAAGTAGCAGAAGCAAAACTAACTGGAGCTGCCAGCATGGTGACAATGTGTCCATTCATCCGAAGAGAAGCTATTGGGACCCAAGGACACTTAAAACACAGCCCTTGCCCTCCAGGAATGTACAGTTTCATCAATCAGATTTTCCATCATGGAGCCACATTGGAAAGGAGCAGTCAAGTGTTTGCTGCTCTAGATAAATGTGAGGCTGCATGAAAATTCACTTGGTGGAGACTTTGCCCTACAGGGTGTGGTTGTTATTGCCAACAAAATGCCAAAGACTGGAATGAAAGATGTAAATCTCATCAAGAAGGAGACTTTGGAGCATATGGCACTGAGATGAGCCAGCATCATAGGGAAAGAAATGTGCCAATATGGCATGCCAAGGTGGTTCAAGAAGAATGGATGTAGGTAGTCAAAGCCAGCACTTCAGCTCACCTTGCACCATTTGCCCATCCAGAAGAGGCTTGCTGAGGTTGGGCAAGGAGGGCATAGATCTTAAGTAAAATGTTAATTTGGAGATGGGCCACTACTGTTTATAATGGTGAATAAAAAAATTAGGTGTGGTTTATTTATATCTATTTACTTAGGTATGGTTTATTCACCTCAGATATCTCTAGCTGCATAACAAACTACCCCTAAACATAGCACCTAAGGAAACAACCATTTTATTATTATATCTTAGGATTCTGTGGGCCAGGAATTTGAATACAACACAGCAGCATAATTTTCCTATTCAGTATGCCCTCAACTGAGATCACTTGGTGATTTCAGTGGTGATATTCAGTTGGTACATATGGCCTGGTCTGCACGGTCCAGGACAGCTTCACGTATGCGTCTGGCACCATGGTGATGGATAGAAGGCTGTGTCCATCTGATACCATTGACAGGAGTGCTTGTATGTGATTCCTCCAGCAGAGCTGTATCAGAGTAATTGGACTCCATACATGGTAGCTCGAGGCTCCAACAGAAAATGTTCTAAGAAATGGAAAGTGGAAGCTGCCAGTGTCTTAAAGCCTGAACTGGAAACTTGGTACAGCATCACTTCCCCTGTATCCTATATAGTCAAAGAACTTTCCAGGTTTAAGGGAAGGAAATATAGGCCGCACTTCTCAATAGAAAGGGTGTCAAAGACTCTGTGGTCATCTTTACTCTGTCACACCATTAAAGAGAAGACTGGAGAACAAAATGCTGCACTAAACTACTCATAGGGTGACCAAACATCTTGTTTTTCCAGGACTGAGGGATTTCCGGGGACTTTTAGGGCTAAAACTGGGACTATCTCAGGCAAACACGGTTGGCTGGTCACTCTACCTACTCGGCTCATTCTTGATTCACTATGACCTTGACAGATACAGTAGGTCCTTCCCACTTTTGCACTGTAACATCTTCTTGCAAGAGATTGGTATTCATGTGGGTTGTGGTTCAAGGAGACAGCTCAGGATATAGCTTTCTGAAGTTGATATTGGAAATACAGATATTTGCAGGTAAGGAGAAAAAATGTGCAATGGTAGAAAGTGAGAGTAAGAAAGAAATGTCCTATGCTGGGATGCCTGGGTGACTCAATTGATTGAGCATCTGACTCTTGATTTTAGCTCAGGTCATGATGCCAGGGTCATGGGATAGACCCCAGTGACTGACTCCATGCTAAGTGTGGAGCCTGCTTAGGATTCTCTTTCTCTCTCCTTCTGCCCCTCCTCCCCGCTTGCTTGTGAGCACGTGCTCTTTCTTGTAAAAAAAATTAAAAAATTAAAAAAAAAAAAAGAAATGTCCTATGCTATCTTTCCCAGAAGTCATTGTCAGAGCCCATCATTTTTATCATTCTAATTGTATTTAGTCATAGCTTATATTTTGTTTGCTCTTCCCCAGCCCCTCCTTAGGCAAGCATCCAGGGCAGGACG
Source organism: Panthera tigris (assembly GCF_018350195.1). Classification (NCBI taxonomy): domain Eukaryota; kingdom Metazoa; phylum Chordata; class Mammalia; order Carnivora; family Felidae; genus Panthera; species Panthera tigris. The sequence continues at coordinate 132,734,707 of NC_056668.1, read as the reverse complement.
AATATCCCAGTATAGCAGAAAGAGCAGAAAACATAGGTTCAAATTCCTCTTTTGTCACATCTATTATTAATATGACTGTGAGCATATCCCTGGACCTCTCTGAGTTCTAGTGCCCTCATCTCAAAAGCCAGGATGGCTTTGGTTGATTTTCTGATGTATACATCAAATGAAAAATCCTATGTGTATTCAACATTTTTATCAATGACTTGGATGTAAGCCCTAATGGCATAATAGAATGTTTAGGCTACATGCAGCTTTGGAGAGAGAGCTAATACACCAGATAATGCTCAATATCCCAAAACATTTAACAGGCTGGAATGATGGGATAAATTTAATGTGATGAAATTTAACCGAGAAAATGAAAATTTTTGAACTCTGGCCTAAAAATAATTCCAGTTCAAGTACACAACGAGGACAAGGGATTAGTAGCCACACATATGAAATTATTTGGGAGTTTTAGTTGACTACACGCTGGATATGAGTCAAGAGTACCACGTGACTACCAAAAAAAAAAAAAAAAAACAACCAAAGAAGACTTGGGCTGATTAAAAGGAGTCTAGATCCAGATCAAAAGGTATGTTCATCCTTTCCTAATCTGAAATGGAGGAACCACATCTGAGGTATGTATTCACTCATTTGAGAAGAATGCCAGGGAAATAGATTTTTTTAAAAAAATCCCAGTGTAGTTAACATACAGTGGTATGTCATAGACCAATGCAATAGAATAGAAACCCCAGAACTAGACCCACAAACGTATGGCCAACTAATCTTTGACAAAGCAGGAAAGAACATCCAATGGAAAAAAGACAGTCTCTTTAGCAAATGGTGCTGGGAGAACTGGACAGCAACATGCAGAAGATTGAAACTAGACCACTTTCTCACACCATTCACAAAAATAAACTCAAAATGGATAAAGGACCTGAATGTGAGACAGGAAACCATCAAAACCCTAGAGGAGAAAGCAGGAAAAGACCTCTCTCACCTCAGTTGTAGCAATTTCTTACTTGACACATCCCCAAAGGCAAGGGAATTAAAAGCAAAAATGAACTACTGGGAACTTATGAAGATAAAAAGCTTCTGCACAGCAAAGGAAACAACCAACAAAACTAAAAGGCAACCAACGGAATGGGAAAAGATATTTGCAAATGCCATATCGGACAAAGGGGTAGTATCCAAAATCTATAAAGAGCTCACCAAACTCCACACCCGAAAAACAAATAACCCAGTGAAGAAATGGGCAGAAAACATGAATAGACACTTGTCTAAAGAAGACATCCGGATGGCCAATAGGCACATGAAATGATGTTCAACGTTGCTCCTCATCAGGGAAATACAAATCAAAACCACACTCAGATATCACCTCACGCCAGTCAGAGTGGCCAAAATGAACAAATCAGGAGACTATAGATGCTGGAGAGGATGTGGAGAAACGAGAGCCCTCTTGCACTGTTGGTGGGAATGCAAATTGGTGCAGCCACTCCGGAGAACAGTGTGGAGGTTCCTCAAAAAGTTAAAAATATACCTACCCTATGATCCAGCAGTAGCACTGGATTTACCCAAGGGATACAGGAGTACTGATGCATACGGGCACTTGTACCCCAATGTTTATAGCAGTGCTTTCAACAACAGCCAAATTATGGAAAGAGCCTAAATGTCCATCAACTGATGAATGGATTAAGAAATTGTGGTTCATATACATAATGGAGCACTACGTGGCAATGAGAAAGAATGAAATATGGCCCTTTGTAGCAACGTGGACAGAACTGGAGAGTGTGATGCTAAGTGAAATAAGCCATACAGAGAAAGACAGATACCATATGTTTTCACTCTTATGTGGATCCTGAGAAACTTAACAGAAACCCATGGGGGAGGTGAAGGAAAAAAAAAAGAGGTTAGAGTGGGAGAGAGCCAAAGCATAAGAGACTCTTAAAAACTGAGAACTGAGGGCTGATGGGGGGTGGGAGGGAGGGGAGGGTGGGTGATGGGTATTGAGGAGGGCACCTTTTGGGATGAGCACTGGGTGTTGCATGGAAACCAATTTGACAATAAATTTCATATATTGAAAAAAAACAACATTAAAAAAACAAAAAAACCCACAAAACATACAGTGTTATGTTAGTTTCAGGTGTATAATATAGTGATTAAATAATTCCACACACTACTCAGTTCTCATTACAAGGGCACTCCTAATCTCCATCACGTATTTCACCCATCCTTGCACCCACCTCCCCTCTAGTAACCATCAGTTTGTTTTCTATAGTTAAGAGTCTCTTTTTGTCTTTTTTTTCCTCTGTTCATTTGTTTTCTTAAATTCCACACATGAGTGAAATCGTATGGTATTTGTCTTTGTCTGATTTATTTCATTTAGCATTATACTCTCTAGCTCCATCCATGTTGTTGCAAATGGCAAGGTCTCATTCTTTTTTATGGCTTAGTAGTATTCCATTTTGTATACATACCACATCTTCTTTATTCATCTATTGATGGACATTTGGGCTGCTTCCATAATTTGGCCTATTGTAAATAATACTGTAATAAACATAGGGATGAATATATCTTTTTAAATTAGTGTTTTTGTATTCTTTGAGAAGCTACTCTGGTTTTCTTTTCACTTCCATTTGCATGATAAATGCTTTTCCATCCCTTCTCTTACAATCTCCAAGTGTCTTTAGGTCTGAAATGGGTCTCTTGTTGGCAGCATATATATAGATGGGTCTTGCTTTTTTATCCATTCTATCACCTTATGTCTTTTTATTGGAGTATTTAGTCCATTTACATTCAAAGTAATTATTGATAGGTATGTATAGGTATGTACTTATTGTCATTTTGTTATTCTGTTTTATGGTTGTTTTTGTAATTCTACTCTGTTCCTTTCTTCTCTTGCTGTCTTCTCTCATGGTTTGCTGGCTTTCTTTAGTGGTATATTTGGATTCCTTTCTCTTTAATTTTTGTGTATCTATTACCTGTTTTTTGGTTTGTGGTTACCATTAGGTTTAAACATAACATCTTATGCATATAGCAGTCTATATTAAGTTGATGGCCACTTAAGTTTGAATCAATTCTTTACTCCCCACCCCACCCCCCCACATTTTAGGTATATTGTGTTATATGCTGCAATCTTTATTTTGTGAATTTCTTGACTGATTTTTTGCAGATATACTTACTTTTACTGCTTTTGTGCTTCAGACTTTTCTTACTCCTGCTTATGGTCTTTCCTTTCTACTCAAAGAGTCCCGTTTATCACTTAAAAAAAATTTTTTTTAATGTTTATTTTGAGAGAGAGAGAGAGAGAGAGAGAGAGAGAGAGAGAGAGACAGCACATGAGCAGGAGAGGAGCAGAAAGGGAAGGAGACACAGAATCTGAAGCAGGTTCTAGAGCCTGATGCAGGGCTTGAACTCATGAACTGTGAGATCACAACCTGAGCCAAAGTTGGACATTTAACTGACTGAGCCACCTCCCCCCTGCTTTATCATTTCTTATAGGGCTGGTTTAGTGGTCATGAATTCCTTTAACTTTTGTTTGTCTGGGAAATTCTTTATCTTTTCTGTTCTGAATGATAACCTTGCTGGATAGAGTATTCTTGGCTGCAGTTTTTTTTTTTTTCTTTCAGCACTTTGAATATATCATGCCACTTCTTTCTGGCCTGCAAAGTTTCTGCTGAACAATTAGCTGATAGCCTTATGGGTTTTCTCCTGTATGTAACTGTTTTCTTTTTCTCTTGCTGTTTTTAAAATTCTCTATCACTACTCTTTGCCATTTCAATTTCTATGTGCCTTGGTGTGGACTTCTTTGGGTTGATTTGAGGGGCGGATCTCTGTGCCTCTTGGGTCTAGATTTCTGTTTCCTTTCCCAGATTAGGGATGTTTTTAGCTATTATTTTTTCAAATATATTTTCTGCCCCTTTCTCTCTCTTCTCCTTCTGGGATCCCTACAATGCAAATGTTATTACACTTGATGGTGTCACTGAGTTAGTTCCTTAAGTCTATTTTTATTTATTATTATTATATTATATTATATTATCACTATTATCACTATCATTTCTCTCTCCTGTTCCCATTACTCTGTCCTTCAGGTCACTGATCCATTCTTCTGCTTCCACTAGTCTACTATTTATTCCATCTAGTATATTTTAATTTCAGTTATTGAGTTCTTCATCTCTGATTGGTTCTTTTTATGTTTTGTATCTCTTTGTTAAGGATATCTCTGAGGTCCTCCACTCAAGTCCAGTGAGTATCTTTATGATCATTACTTTTAATTTTTCTATCAGGCACATTACTTATCTTCATTTTGTTTAGTTCTCTTGCTCTGATTTTGTCCTGTTCTTTCATTTAAGACATATCCCTCTATCTCCTCATTTTGTCTTACTCTCTGTCTGTTTCTCTGTGTTAGGAAATTCAGCTATATCTCCTGCTCTTGAAAGTAGTGACTTTATGAATAAGAGATGCTGTAGTGCCCTTCAATAAAATGTCCCCTGTTCACCAGAACCTGGTGCTTCAGAGGTGTCACCTGTGTTGCATGCACCCTACTGTGTGGCTCAGCCACTTTTGCTTTTAGTCTAGTCATCTGCAGTGGCTCTCTTGCCTGTTGTGGGAAGTGTTTGGTCTCTGTAGTATTAATGGACAAGTCTGGGGCTTCCTTGAGTTTGAATTGAGTCAGACTAGGTGTTTTCCAGAGATGCAGTGGCACCAAACTGCAGGGCACTTTCCCTGTGTTATCCCCTGAGAAGCTTACATTGGTGGGTGAGGCCTTCAATCAGACCAGATATCTGCCCCCAGCCCACTGCTGGGGCTGTAGTCCAACTGATATGTGTGGTTATCTCCCCCTCTTCCTAAGGAAGGAGTCACTTTGGAGTGATGCTGGTCTCTGTCAAGGCTGCTTACACTCTGCCATGCTTGTGGCACCACTTTGGATGGCCTCAAGCCAAGGGTATATTGGAGGGGACATATCTTCAGGACACCATGCAGGCAGGGTATGTGGTGTTAGCAAGGTTAGCAAGGTTAGCAAGGTGGGTCGACTATAAGAGGGAACCTGAAGCTGGGCTGGAGGAGGCATGTCTGCAGGAGAATGTGGGGGCAGGGCACACAGTAACAAGTTAGGTAGTAACTTTTGGCACTGCACTGGTTCCCTCTGGTGTCTGTGTGTCCAGGCTGGGGGACAGGGAAGGGAAATGGCATCTGCCAGCTCTTTTGTTCTTAGAGAAATCTCCCAATGATCCCTGAACCTCCAGCATGTACTCTGAGATTAGGAAACAAATCTCCCTCCCATTTATCCCAGGTGTTTTTCAAACTGCTGCTTCTATGTTGTATCTCTGCAGAGCTATTTGTTGTGCTGTCTCTTTAAGGGCAGGGACTCAGTTCCCTCTTGCCCTCCTGGCTGCACCCCCCCCCCCCGCCCCCCCGCCAAGAGCCAATCTCACCAATTTTTAAAGTTCCAAGTGTTAAGCCCCACTGACTGTAAGAGTTAGTGAAATTATGTCTCCCTGGTTTTCAAAGCCAAATGTTACAGGGATTCATCTTGCTTGTGCAAACTCCCCATGCCTGGGGTTCCTGGTAAGAGGGTCTGTTTCTCTCCCCTCTCCATGCCCATGACATCCCTCCCTCCTATGAACACTCCCATAGATCTAGTTAGCTCCTGATGGCATCTCTACTATTCCTTCCCTCTTCAATGTTCCCTCTTCTCTACATTTAGCTGTGGAGAGTCTTTTCTGCCAGACTTTGGGTCATTTTCTGGGTTATTTATACTGATGTGGGTGTTATCTAGTTGTACTGGTAGGCCAAGATGAGCTTAGGGTTCTATCTTCCTTGGATGTTTTTGGTAATAGATTTTTATTTATGACAAAGGAATATTGGCTACTACAGAACTGTGTCCATGATGTTGTCCATGTCATGCAGCTTTCCTTGGGGCAGGGCATAGAAAAATAGCCATTGGGAACTAGGGAGATATGGCAGATTATATTTCTCAAAGACAGTCATACTAATATATATTCCATCCCATATGTTCTTAGATGTGATGTTACCATTCCTACAACAGGGATGAATGCCTATATTCTTGCTCCTTGAATGTAAGAAGATCTTTGTGACTATCTTGACCATCAGAGAAAATAATCCTATGTGGCTTCTGGGGATAGGTCATAAAAATTATACATCTTCTGCTTGGCTCCCTCTCTCTCATTGTTCTCCTCCTTGGATTCCAGTCACCAAGCTGTGAGGAGGCTAAGCAGCCACACAGAAATGCTACATGCAGTAGATGTTCTAGCTATTGTTTAAGTCCTCCTAGATACTTAAGTCTTCCCAGCCAACATCATCAACAGACAGCATCAACTGCTTCCCAGACAGCATCAACTGCTACACATGTGAGTGCATGAAACTTGAGAAGATTATATTTCTCATCCTTTGACACCTCAGCTGAGGCCCCAGACATTGTGAAGGAGAGGGTCAGCCAATTCTGCTACACCCTGTCTTAATTCCTGACCCAGAGAATCTATGAACATATAATGGTGTTTTTCTGCTGCTATACTTTGGGATAATTTGTTATATCAACCGAAGTAACTATAACAGAGGGGTTCTACCCAAGGACTACTGTGGCCCCCTACCCAGGAATAAGGCAGAGAGTCTGAATGATGGGTTGTCCTGGAAGGATGGGGTCAGGGTGTATCAAGAGATAGGCGAGGGTATTGGGAGAATAAAGTAAAAAGAAAGGTATGGAACAGATGGGATCAGAGAATTTGAGAACTAAATCTGAGAACCAGGAGACTCTAGGCATGTGGTAAGTAGGCATTTACTTTCCAAAGAGCCTGGTTTGCCTTGCAGTAAAGAGTGGCTCCAGATCAAGGAGGCAGAGGGGGCTATCCTGGAAGCCAATGGGTAGACTTCAGCATATGCTATAAAAAGGATTTGAACATCACATGGGTGACTGAACTAAATGACGACACTTAGGGGCACCTGGCTGGCTCAGTCAGAAGAGCATGTGATTCTTGACCTCAGGGTTGTGAGTTCAAGCCTCATGTTGGGTGTAGAGATTACTTCAATAAATAAAACTTTGAAAAAAAATAAATAAATGATGACATTTAATGTTTTTTCAATCCTAAATTCCATGAAGTTCCTAAAAAGGTATAAAACACTATGCAAATGCATGTATTGCTATTAATGTATATTCTATGGGCCCAACAAGAAGAGACTTAATAGAAATTGGTAGGTAGCTGAAAGTCAAGGAAAGAAGCTAAATAATTCTAATGGGCAGGGGGGCTCCTGGGTGACTCAGCTGGTTGAGCAACCAACTCTTGATTTCACCTTAGGTCATGATCTCATGGTTATGGGATCAAGCCCTGTGTTGGCATGGAGCCTTCTTGAGATTCTCTCTCTCCCTCTCCCTTGGCCCCTCCCCCATGCTCTCTCTAAATAAGTAGATAGATAGATAGATAGATAGACAGACAGACAGACAGATAATTCTGATAGGGTCAGTGGAAGCATCACTATATCCTCCTTGCGTTGGATGGCAAGATAAATCCCCACTACTCCATCCACCCTGTGTGAACCTTTAGTTATACATCAGATTCCAGGCTCCAAAGAATATTCTCCTAATAAAGATAAGAAGAAGTGAGGAAGAATATAGAAATGTATGTGGGAAGCAGGTGACATCACAGCCAAGCATTTAGCCACGGATAAGAGGTAACTCTGACTCCTGGAGCCACATTTGTGAACAAATTATACATTGTTGGGAGAATGGGAGAAAATGCAACCATAATAGTGTAGCAGCTCCTGCCCTATGTATTCCAAGTTATTCATAATATCTCTATTGATCCATTTATTGCAATAGCTTTTAATTATTTGTTCAATTGGGCTGACTTTTAATGTGTAAAGTGCAGGGATCTGATATCTTCATGTTCTCAGTGGTTAACATAATACCTGAAAGAGAACAGGAATTCAATAATTTTTTGATAAAGAGGTAGATAGAGGGAATGGCTGGCTGGCTGGCTGGCTGACTGGACAGATGGATGGATGGATGAATGGATGAATGGATGAGTAGATAGACGGATGGACAGATAACATTTCCTGTTGGATATATGAAGGCTAGCCTATCACTCCAGTGGAGGCTTACTATTCTAGTACTTAAAAACTTTGGCCTAGAGCCTTTGAATATGTGTAGGTGAGGAGTAAAAAGAATATGGACATTTATGAGTGGTCTTCTGATACCTCTGTATCAACTTATCCTCCTTAAAAATTGCTCTATAAACTATTGTGGAGCCCTAGGATCCTCCACCAATTAAGCATATTGTTCATTTTTTCAACAAATATTTATTAAGCACACCAGTCCCTGTGCTAAAGCACTAGAGATAAAGATATAAATAAGTTGTGACTGTGACCTCTTATAATCAAATACAATTTGATAGCGCAATGACAGTAGAAGAACAAGGCGCTATAGGAACATGGTAAAAGCAGATACTCACATTGATCTAGAGAAGTCAAGGAAGGTTTCCCATAGAAAATGATGTGGAGTGCTGAGTGAGGAACCAGGAAAAATGAATGGGGATGAGTATTCTGGGCAGAAAGAAAAGCACAGGCAAAAGTCCAGAAACAAGCTAAAGCCAGAAGAGCTTCAGAAACAGAGACATTCTATAGGACCATATATTGAACCATAAACAAGTGTGAAGATTCACAGAAAAGCCCTTTTTTTACTTGAACTGAAAAAGAGGTCTATTAGCTGAAAAGTCTTTTTGCTGTCCTGAAAGAACCAAATTGTAAGGTCCTAGCCAGACAGGACTGTGTTCTTCTCATCTCTGTGGCCACAGAGGACTAGCTTTCTTACACAGAGAAGGAACTCAGCACCTATTGCACAACTAAAATTTTCCTTGACTTGTGAGCAAGTTCTAATTTTCTTCTAGAAGACCCTGTGCTCCATGGTGGTCAGACAGAAGGAATCTTTCTTTTGCTCCTGCCTATGAAGACAACTCTTTAAGTCTTTGGCTATCTCCTAATGGCTGTATATCTATCTGTGTGGCTTAGTCTTCTTTTGAGTTTCCCAAGAAGCAGATCCTAAGACAAGACCTGGTTACTAGTAGGTTATTGGAGAGGTCATCCCAGGAAGCACTGGTAAGGGAGAGGGGAAGTAAGATAGGCAAGAGAAGGAAGCCAGTAAAGGGTGTGCTAGTGAGTTTACTGCTATAGGAATCTGGGGCTCAAACCTGTGTGAATATCTGGGGAATAGTATAGAAAACATCTCAGAATTGGCTCAGAAAAGAAGGAGCAGAGGTATTTATCCACCAAATCCCATCTCCCATTGATTGGTTCAGGGCAGCTCCTGTGAAAGTTAACTCCCAGCACTTCTGGCCTGTTCCCCAAGCAGGCAAAGGGAGGGAGGGTTTATGTGTGGGGCACTGAGGCATTTGCTATTGGTTCCCTCTCACTTAGGCCCTGAGCTCTGCTCATGTGGCTGGGGGACAAAGGAAGTCAAGTCCCTGATATCCAGACCAACATCTGGTCTTGGGCTAAGGGGGATTTCCTGACAGCAGGGAGGTTGAGGTCATTACTCTGTTTGATCTATTAGGGTATAAAGAAGTCACACAATTCTTTGCTGACTTTTTTAAGCTTCCTCCTACCCATACTCACACTGTACTTACATTTCAGTTAATTTTTCATCTTATCTTCTGTATTTCTATATATTTTTAAATTTTTTTTAATGTTTATTTATTTTTGAGAAAGAGAGACAGAGTGTGAGTGGGGCAAGGGCAGAGAGAAAGAGGGAGACACAGAATCCAAAGCAGGCTCCAGGCTCTGAGCTGTCAGCACAAAGCCCGATACGGGGCTTCAACTGGCAAACTGTGAGATCATGACCTGAGCCAAAGTCAGATGCTTAACCAACTGAGCCACCCAGGAGCCCCAACAATAATTTTCATTTTTAATCAAAATGTTCATTCAAATCCTTTCACTTTTACAAGGTTCTTTGTCTTCTGCCTCACTTTTCCCCATGTCACAGCATTGAAAACACCTAGGACAGTCCAATGGTGGTGGGGAAACAGAGGTTCAGGAACTAGAAATAACTCCACAAGGTCACCTGGCCAGCTAAAAAGATAGTCAAGACCAGAATTCAGGTATCTAGGCTTCTAGTTTCAGAAGCTGACAAACTTTGTAAGTTGGACCAAATCCAGCCTGCTGCCTAGTTTTATAAATAAACTTTTATTAGGACATTCATCTCATCATTAGGCCAAATATCTGGCCCTTTGCAGAAAATGTCTGTCCTGTTCTAAGCCATTGTTTATCCCCTAATTCCTAACTCTCACATCACCTGCAGTCACAGTGTCAACTCACATACAGTCTCTCATTTAGATTGAACAAGAGCCCAGGCAAGTTTTTTCCATTTCATAGATGAGAACATTAAGGCGTAGAAAAGCTAGGTTATTTGCCAGAGATTACACAGCTGGTTGAAAGGTAGGCACAAGAATCAAATACACTTCTTCTGACTTTAACTGTGTTTTTTCCACCCAGCCTCTGCTCTCTCTTGGGCTTTGTCACGCCTGTCCCTAGTTTAACTCCTAAATACTCATCCATTCAGGCAACGGCTTCCCTCAATAGATGTACAGCTTTTTGTATGGCATGAGTAATCTAGATGTATATCTTCATGTTTTTCTTGTTGCCTTCAACTCAAACATAGTGCTATTACAAGATAAGTTATAGGAATCCAGGAACAAAGCCATAAATTTTGATAATGTAGGTGGTTGTTTTTTATAAACTGTAATTTATTGAGGAAGAAATGTAAGCCTTTCAAGTGCAGAGGACTGGGAAGATTTATCTGTGGCATACCTCACTAGAACTCAGTCTCACTAGGTAAAGAAATATTCCAGAAGGGTTTAAAGCATCCATTTGTGACCATTCCAAGTAACAGCATTTTTTCTGAAACATTCCAGTGGGACCACGTGGTTCAGATAGCTGTCTGACAAATATATCAAGGGATAAAGGAAAAGAATTACAAAAATTGAACACATGCTTCATCATCAGCATGTATGTAGGTGGGATTAATATTGAGAATCACTATTATACTAAAAAAATTATGGTCCCATCATAATTCTTTTGTAGCCAGTTCTAGCCATTTAACCATTTAAGTAGTAAATTTAAATTATCTTATGGTGAACAATGGGATTGTAGATTTTATATGCTTTTGGGTTAAAATTGACAAAACAATCTTTAAACTATTACACCACACATGACTTACGTGTGAATTTGACAACACTCAAACAGGTCTATACCTCGTTCAAGTAGAAAAGTACACTGTTTCTTCTACCTTGCTTCTGCTCCCTTGGGCTCATACCTGTCCTTAGTCTCACTCTTATATACCCACACATTTAGCCAAGAATCCCATGGCTTTCTGCATGGCTTGAGTCATCTCAGGTGTATACCTCTCATGTTTTCTTATTGCCTCCAACCAAAACAAAACGATAACTCTGGTACAAGATGAATGACAAGAATCCAGGACCACATTTGGTTGTTGCAGCAATATCAAATTCCTATAATCTTTTCTGAATGCTTTCTCTAAATCTCTGTTTCTTGTGTTGCAGACCGGTAACCAATAGTCCGTAGACCACCACCAATCTGTACTTTGAGTGGCACTCAGAGCTTCCAACTTGTTTAATTTCCATGGTGCACTGGTTTTCTATTGTGAGCCCCATGCTCTGTTCCCACCCATCCTCTCAGAATTGGCCCTGATTGCTTCCTTATTTCTATTTGTGAAACAGAATTGTGCTTTCATCATAGTATTGTTAAGAAGGTTTTGATTCCCTTCATAAGCTCTGCCTACCAGAAATGCTGGCTCCCTACTTTACCTACTCTCCCAGGAATGGCAGTACTGTGCAAGACTCTTCTATTCTGAGCTGTGCAAGACTCTTTTCTATTCCACCTACATTTGGGTGGTATCTGCCACCCAGCCAGGTCAAAGGGAGGTACTGTTTAACATCTAGGTGACTGGAAGTGTCACTTTCTCTTTGGCATCCAAGACTAAAATAGATTTCCCCATTGGGCAGAAACACTGTAGCCATGACACTACCTGTATCCTGTCATTGCCCTGGGAACTTCTTCTCTCCACCTTTCTCTTCTACCCCCAGCTGACACCCTATTTGATTGATTGCCTTTCTACTTGATCATATCGTACTGAATATTAAGTAGCTAGAACATTCATTGACTGACAGTTACCTTGCCTGAAAGCTTAGTTGTCCCTATCATTTCAAACCTCCCTACTAAGATGAGGTCAACAAGTACTCTCTTAACTAGAAGAGATAGGTGCCTATTTTAAACTACACCAACCCCATCTGAAGTGTTAATTGCTGATATACACTGTGAAGTAACATTTTTAAATGGATAAAATTTTAGCCTTTACTCCTGGTTGGTGTTTAGACTTTGACGACTAAATTTCTCTAGATGATAATTTATTTTGGGAACAGCTTGGGAATAGAACTGGCTTTTGTTCAAATTAAAGTTTGTCACCATCATACATTTTACTTCTACATCCTTTCATCTCCTACTTTTAGCTGTGTGATTTGCTAATTCTCTAGTATTTCAAAGGTGAGAGATGCCAACATTGACAGAGGCAGTGAGGTACTGGGGGAAGCTAAGGAGACTCTGACCTTGGGGAAAATATATAACAGTTAAATGTTACTTTAAATTTTAAATGCTTGGGGGTGGGGGGGGAGTGTCCATTTTTAGTTACAGGGAATTAAAGAAAAAGATTAAAAATACTAAACTCTTTAAAGATGAAAGACATGTCTTATTAAATTAAAACCTTAAGCAAATGTCAAAAAAAAATACTGTAATTTGAGGAACCTGTGAGAAATGTAAAGATTTTGTTTCCTCAATCCATCGAAGTCTTTTATCCCAGAAAAACTGAAACTCACAGCTTTCAAAGCAATTTAAACTTCTAAACCACGATATTTGGTAAGCTTCTGGGCCATCACCAGAATTCAGGGTATTCCAAAGATCATCATCCTTCTCCTGGCCTCCCTTCTTCTTGTTGATTCTAGCAGCTGATATTTAAAGATGAGGATGACAAGAAATGCCATTTTCCTCTACTGTTTTAAAAAAAGAATTGTTGAACTCAGACATGACTGTCACTCACAGCCCCAACATATGACTGACACTTTAAAAAGCTATTTTTTTCCTTCAAAACAAGGGTAACAGTTCCTGCATAAAATAAATCCTCCATCAACTGGAAAACACAATCACTAGAAATTTTTGGCACTCTACTCTGGGAGAAAGAGGTGATTGATAAGAAAACAGGCTAATGTTGAGCACCTTTGTTTAAAGCAAGTGTCCAAGCTGTATCCCAGAGTCAGGGCAGATTCCAGCAATTTCTTTCTCATTCTGCATCTCTAGTTTTGGTCAGTGTTGATCAATGGTTATAATGTTGACCCTTATACATGTAAAGATCCTGACCATCAAAGGAAGAATAAATAAATATTGTTAGGTGCAATGTCCTTATCAAGGCAAGAAATTAGTCCAGAACATTATTAAAAAGAAAATCACAGGCCCCAAATGGAGTCACTTGTGCTAGGCCCATGCCACTAAACCAGGGCTTAACACCTAACTTAACTGGAGCTTCAATCTTCCTTAGGAACACAATCTTAAGTGGTTAGTCTAGAATTTCCTGGTCAGCACCTTCCAGTAATCTACCTAATAGGGCCCTTTTGTCCCCCAAAGGAAGGTGACTTTGACTGAAATAATTCTATTTTTGTTAATGACTTTATCCCACCCCTTCTTTGCTTTTAAAAACCTTCCATTCTGTACAGTTCTTTGGAAGCCCTTTCTACTTGCTAGATGGGATGCTGCCTGATTCATGAATCATTAAATAAAGTCAATTAGGTCTTCAAATTTCACTTGGTTAAATTTCTGTAATTTAATAACATCTCAGAAACATTTTCAACTTCAGTTAAAAACCTTCATTTTAACTGATTTAAAAACCTAGAATCCAGATTTTTTGAATCCAGATTCCTTGAATACTCTGGTTAAACTACTATCTCACCTGTAAAATAAGAAAGTTCCATTAGAAAGTTCATTCGTTCATTTAGCAAAGACTTATTAAGTGCCCAATCTGTGCCAAATGCTTTGTGAGGTTCTAGAAATACAGTCATGAACCAAAAAACAGTCCCTGTACTCACATGACTTATAGAATAGTGGGAAAGATAGATAGAAAACAAATAATTGCATGAATAATTTACAATTGCAATTGTGGTAGGTCCTATAAAGGGGAAGTACAAGATATGATAAGAAATTGCCATGGGGACAGAGAAAACCTATTCTAGGATTCCTAAATCCCAGAAATAAGAGCATGTGCAAAGGTGCTGAGGGGGACTGGATCCCGATCCTTCAGAGAAAATGAGAGGGAGAAAACAGCTAAGCAGTAGAAATAAGTACAAATAAAAGATGAGGCCAGAGACCAAGAAGTGACCCCATCAGTCAGGGATTTGTTGGCCATAACAATGAGTTCATACTTTATCCAAATAGCAAAGGGAAACTATGGCTAAGACCCTGTTTGTCCCACAATATCTGTTCACACCTTCTTCACTTAGCAATAGAACTCCAGAATGTAGCCAGACACACAGCTGCTCAAAATAAAGACTACATTTCCCAGACCCTTACGTGACTGAGTTTTCGCCGATGAAGTATAAACAGAAATGATAGAAGCACCTTCCAGGAAGTATCTTTAAAGAAGAGGGTGTATTATTTCTTCTCTCAGGTGGAATTGCTAATAGGATGGCAGGAGTTTGAGTAGTCACCTTGGACCATGAAGGTAGAAGACACATACTGAGGACAGCAATGCCACAAAGCGAATGAAACTTGATTGCCTGTCATCATGAGGGGCCATATTACTTCTGGATGGATACCTCTGGGCTTCTACTATGTGAGAGGAGATTACACTAAAGTACACATCTATTCAAGCCACTCTTATTCAAGACTCTCTATGGGGCGCCTGGGTGGCTCAGTCGGTTAAGCATCTAACTTCAGCTCAGGTCACGATCTCGCGGTCTGTGAGTTCAAGCCCCGCGTCGGGCTCTGGGCTGATGGCTCAGAGCCTGGAGCCTGCTTCCAATTCTGTATCTCCCTCTCTCTCTGCCCCTCCCCTGTTCATGCTCTGTCTCTCTGTTTCAAAAATAAATAAACGTTAAAAAAAAAAGACTATCAGTCTCTGCTGAACCTATTCTTGATACAGAACTCACTTATTTCTTAAAAATGGAGACTAAAGAAAGTTCTCTCATGGTGGGATTATGATCTGTTAAGGCCACAAATTTCTATGACTTTTATGACATACTTGAATATTTATTTATTTTTTTTTTTTTAATTTTTTTTTTTCAACGTTTATTTTATTTTTGGGACAGAGAGAGACAGAGCATGAACGGGGGAGGGACAGAGAGAGAGGGAGACACAGAATCGGAAACAGGCTCCAGGCTCCGAGCCATCAGCCCAGAGCCCGACGCGGGGCTCGAACTCACGGACCGTGAGATCGTGACCTGGCTGAAGTCGGAAGCTTAACCGACTGCGCCACCCAGGCGGCCCTTGAATATTTAATCTAAGAAAGAAAACTGGAGCAAAGCTTTTGTCTGCTTATTCATTCATTTTTTTTTTATTCATTAACTTAATCATTTGGCATCTGTTATAGAAAAAGTACTTGTCTTAGGTGTTGTAGAGGACAAAAATCACAAATAATTTGATGCCTACCCTAAAAGGACATCTAATTTGAAAATACAGATGTGGATGACCAAAGAAGAAAGTTCAAGAAAAGCTGATGTTAAGAACATGGACAACTCACTGAGATAATAAAACAAGCATACATTGAGTCTAATTGTACCTGTAAGGCTCCACATAGCCTAAGCTCCATTCCAATTCAGAAACTATCTAAACCCAAACTCTAAAACACAAAGTTTCAGAACAGGGAGATTTAAAGGAAGCCACTACTTCTCTAATTCAATAATTAATATGATTCTGCTGACCTCAGCAGACCACTCAAGCAAAGTAGACAGGCGAAGATCATTTTCCCCTTTGAAACCAGGGATTAACAACAAAAACTCAGCCAAACATGGCTTCGAACACCTGCTGAGGAAATCTGTTTTATCATCATTGCCAAAGCTAGTCCCCAGTCACAGGTTTATCACAGTTGCTAAGATCTTACTTAAGAATTAACGCTGCAGTTTTACAGGAGAGAAACCTGATCTGATATATAGAAATAAAGTTGAAGAGCCAAATGCCTCAGCAAACCATCCTTTAAGACCATTTATGAGCATACCCCAGCTGAGGCTGGAAGCCCACAGAAGACAGTGTGCTACAGTCTTGAGTGAGCAGGCAGCAGAGGGGAAGGAAGGGCTATTTTTGAGCATTTCTGTGCCAGGGATTGTATAAGGCACATATTATAGAAGAGCCTGTTTAATATTTATAACATCTCTGTGAGACTTGAGTGTTGTCTCCTTTTACACACAAAGAAACTGAGGCTGAAGAGGATATGATTCACCCAGAACATGCAGTCCAGATGTGTTCTGTTCATTAAGTCAGGCAACATGAAGCTCTCTGCGAAACAGTGTCTTCAGCTATAAATTGGAAATGAGGGGTGTTAGCAGATGGTCTCCAAGGGCATTTTCTTTGTAAAAGCCAAGCTACAGTTCTCCACCTAACAGCCAACAAGTCTGTTTCTGAGTCGTGGGGGTGCCAGCCAGTTCCAGCAAGAGTAAAGTCTTCCCTTTGTACTAACTTGATAAATTTAGCACAATAAACCAACTCTATGTATAGTTACTCTTCATCTTAAGATGAAGATCTTCCTTTAAGATTTGAAAACATCTTAAGATATGTGGAAACTGGCACTTTCAAACACTATGGTGCAAACTTTTATGGAAAAAAATGAGAAACATTTGACAATGTCAGTGCTTAAAAATTTGGATTCTATAAAAAAATTTGGATTCTTTAACTCTGTTTGATGATGGGTTATTTCTGTCTCATGTAAATGTCTGGAGAAAGGCATTTAAGGTAGTGTAGCAGCTCTGCTAAATGAAGTCCTCAAGGACATAGGATTCTCCCCAGGTCCATGCTCTGTCATCCCTATGGGATAGCCTTTATCTTCATGGTCCAAGACAGGAGCTAATGCTCCAAACACAACATCTGCATAGTAGGCATTAGGATAAAAGAAAAAGGAGAAAAGAGTGTTGACCACCTATCTTTCAATGGATAATATCAGAAATTCCACATAGTACTTGTGCTTACATCTCATCAGCCAGAATTTAGCCACAGGATCAGGTGTTCTTACAATGGAGGTATGAGAGGTAGTCTTTATTCTGGGCAGCCAAATACTAAGCTAAAAGTCTGAGGCTTTTTAATGAAGGAAGAGGAAGAAAACAGGTACCGGTAATAGCCAGAAGTCTCTGCACTAAGTAAATAAGAAGAAGATGAGCTTGTATATTATGATACTATACGTGAAGAAAAGAATATATGCATATCCATATAAAATGTCCTCAGAAACACTCAAGGGGCCCCTGAGTGGGTCAGTCGGTTAAGGGTCCAACTTCAGCTCAGGTCATGATCTCACAGTTCATGGGTTCGAGCCCCGCGCTGGGCTCTGTGCTGACAGCTCAGAGCCTGGAGCCTGTTTCGGATTCTGTGTCTCCCTCTCTCTCTGCCCTTCCCCCACTCACACTCTGTCTCTCTCAGAAATAAAAGCATTAGAAAAAATTTAAAAAAAAAACACTCAAGAAACTGACAGCTTCTTATAGCCCTTCAACACTGTATAAATTGTCACCATGAGTACATATTGCTTTTATGATTTGAAATTTTAATTTGGCAATTGAAAAAATTGATAAAAGAGTGGATCAAGAAACTAGATAGAAATATACATAAATGATAAAGAAATTGTCCTTGGGATGGTAAAGCAGCAAGTTACTAATAGTTTGGTTATTTCTTCTGCAATAATTTCTGCTTCTAAACACAGGTACTGTTTCAGAAGTCAGTAGGAATTAAGATGGAGTAAAATTAAGAGTAAAATATGTTAAGTGAAAGAAACCAAACTGAAAAGGCTGTGTACTGTAAGATTTAAACTAAATGGCATTCCGGAACAGGTAAATCTATAGGGAGAGAGAACATATCAGTAGTAAAAACAGGGTTTAGAGGTGGATGAGGGTTTGACTATAAAATCTCAGGTTGAACAGGCTACAGCATGAAAAAACACTTTTGTGATAAAATGCTCTATATCTTTATTGCCACAGTAGTTATACTACTCTACACGTTGGTCAAGATACAATCAAAAATATAATCAAAACGGGGCACCTAGGTGGCTCAGTCGGTGGAGCGTCCAACTTTGGCTCAGGTCATGATCTCGCAGTTTGTGAGTTCAAGCCCCTCATCGGGCTCACTACTGTAAGCGCAAATCCCACTTCAGATCCTCTGTCCCTCTCTCTCTGCCCTTCCCCTGCTTGCGCTCTCTTAAAAATAAGTAAACATTAATATATATAATCAAAAAATCAACAAGATCAAAATGGGTTAGATTGATCAAAGAAGAAAAAAAAAGACAAGTCTAAAAAGTGAAAATGAAGAGATAATTTCAAATACTTCTGTTATTAAAATAAGAGAATATTAGGGGAACCTGGGTGGCTCAGTTGGTTGAGCATCTGACTCTTGACTTCAGCTCAGGTTACAATCTCACAATTTGTGAGATCAAGCTTGGAATTTTCCCTCTCTCTCTCTCTCTCTCTCTCTGCTTCTGCCTCTCTCTCATTCTCTTTCTCTCTCTAATAAAATATATAGTAAAAAATAAGATAACATTATGAAAAAAGTGCCAGTACATTTCAAAACTTAAACGAAATGTATAAATTCCTAGAAAAATAGAAAACAACAAAATTGGCTCACGAAAAAATATAGAACTTGAATATTTGTAAGACTATGAAATAAACTAAGCCAAACTTTAAAATCCCGCTAAAACAGGGGCAACTGGGTGGCTCAGCCAGTTAAGCGTCGGACTTTGGCTCAGGCCATGATCTCAAAGGTTTGTGACATTGAGTCCCAAGGGGGGTTCTCTGCAGAGCCCACTTTGGATGCTCTGTCCCCAGATCTCTCTGCCCCTCCCCTGCGGACACGTGCACGCATGCAAGCGCTCCCTCTCTCTCTCTCTCAAAAATAAACAAACGTTAAGCAAAATTTTTTAATCCCACAAAACAAACCAGACTTAGGCTGTTTTACCAGTGGTTTCTAGCAAACATTCAGTAACAAAAATTTTAATCCTGTGAAAAATATCCCAGAGTATAGAGAAAGAAGGAATATACCTCAACTAATTTGATGAGGATGACATAATCTTCATAGTAAAAGCTGACAAAGATAGTGTGAGAAAAAAATTTTGAAAGTCAATTTGTCGTGAACACAGATACAAAAATCCTAAACAAAACAGTAGCAAACTAAATACAGAAAGCAGATATTTTTAAAGGTAGTAACATATGACTAAAGCAGGTTTATCACAGGAATGAGAGGTTAGTTTAATATTATAAAATCAATTAATATAATTAACTATAATCTTAGTTTAAAGGAGAAATGTCAGGGGCACCTGGGTGGCTCAGTCAATTAAGTGTCCGACTTTGGCTCAGGTCATGATCTCATGGTTCATGGGTTTAAGCCCCACGTCGGGCTCTGTGCTGATAGCTGGGGCCTGGAGTCTGCTCCAGATTCTGTGTCTCCCTCTGTCTCTGCCCCTCCCCCCACTCGCACTCTGTCTCTATCTCTTAAAAAGAAATAAACATAAAAGATAATTTTAGAGGAGAAATATCATACAATCACTTTAATAGACATAGTCAAAATATTTCCTAGAATTAAACCTTCATTTCTGATAAACATTCTTAACCAACTATTAGTACAAAGAAAGTTCCCTAACCAATAAATGTTATGTACCAAGATCCTACAGTAAACATTATACTTAATTGTGAAATATTGACGACATTCCTTTTAAGTTCAGGAGGGGAACAAAACAACAGAGTCCTGCCATCATCTCTTATTTTCAACCTTATACTAAATGTCCTAGCCAATACAAAAAAAATATTAAAGAATAAAGTTAGGATGTGATTTACAATAAAACAGTTATTATCTATAGTCGATATGATATCTACACATGAAGCCCAAAGAACCTACACAAAAATATTAGAGTTCATTAAAGATGTGAACCAGTTCACTGGATACAAAAATCTGTACATAACAGTCTAGTGAATTTCTATATATAATCAATATTTAGAAAGAATAATTTTGAAGGGACACCATTTACAGTAACATTAAAAAGCCATTAAGTGCCTAGAAATAATTGTACTAGAGATATGCAAAGCATAATGGAGAAAATTATACAACTTTTGTGAAATATATTTAAAACAACAAAAATAAGAGAGGGATTACACTATGCAGGTGAATTGGAAAATCTGATGTTATGAATTTATCAATTTCCCCTAATTAACCTACCAAATCAATGTAATTTTAACAAAAACTGCAACAAGCCTTTAATTTTTGCTCAACAACCTAGATTCAAAAATTTATACGAAAAAGCAAAGTGTCAAGAAGAGCCAAAATATTCCCCAAAAGGAGAATAAGATGGGGGCTTGCCTGATCACATGTCAATACATATTATAAAGATGTAGTTGTTAAAATGCTACATAATTGACAGAAGAATAGACAG
The DNA here is from genome assembly GCF_018350195.1 of Panthera tigris. Lineage (NCBI taxonomy): Eukaryota > Metazoa > Chordata > Mammalia > Carnivora > Felidae > Panthera > Panthera tigris. Next base: position 132,714,048 of record NC_056668.1, on the reverse strand, counting down.
AAAGTCCAATGGAACAGAATAGAGAGCCTAGAGATAGATCTGCACATATATGGAAACTAGATACATGGCAGAATCAGCAAAATAGGCCAGTGGGTAAAGAATGGGCTTTTCTATTGCGCTGGGACTGTTGGTTATCTATTCTACACTATACATATTCCTTCATACTATACATGAAAATCAGTTCTAGGTCAAGCAAATACTTAAATGTAAAAAACAGACATATGCCAAGCACTTAGAAGACAATATAGGAGTAGAGACTTATGACCTTGAAGTAAGGAAAGGATTTCTTCAATAAGATGCCAAAAGGCACAAAAATCATATAATATGATTATAGCTTGCCTTAGTTACATTAAAACCAAGGATTTTTGTTTATCAAAAGATACTGAAAGAGAATAAAAAGAGAGTCTAAAATTTGGAAACGTTTCCAACATATACAATGGACAAATTATCAGTAACAAGGTACGCTATAAAAAGAACTTCTACAGGGGCGCCTGGGTGGCTCAGTCGGTTAAGCGTCCGACTTCGGCTCAGGTCATGATCTCGCGGTCAGTGAGTTCGAGCCCCGCGTCGGCTCTGTGCTGACAGCTCGGAGCCTGGAGCCTGTTTCAGATTCTGTGTCTCCCTCTCTCTGACCCTCCCCCGTTCATGCTTTGTCACTCTCTGTCTCAAAAAATAAATAAACGTTAAAAAAAAAACAAACAAAAAAAAAGAACTTCTACAAATCAATAAGAAAAATTTAGATGGAAAAGTGACTGAAGACTTAGGCACCTCAGAGAAGAGAAAATATGAATGTCCCATAAGCATGTGAATAGATGCTCAGTCTCATTAGTAATGAGGGGAATGTAAATTAAAACCACACCACTCCTACCGGCTAGCAAAAATGATGACATTTGGTAACATCTAATGTTGGAGGGATTATAGAGCAACCGAAATTCTCAAGTACTGTTAGGGGAATATGAATTGGTACAACATATTGAACTTTGATATTATTTAGTAGTGTTGAAATTTTGTATACCTTATGATCCAACAATTCCACTTCTATATATGCTCTAGAGAACTTCTTGCATCTGTGTATAACAATATTTATAGCTTCCTGTGGATAATAGCAAAAAAAAAAAAAAAAAGGGACATAACCCAAATGTGCATCAATAGAAGAATGAATAACTTCTTGGGGTGCCTGGATAGATCAGTTGGTTGAGCATCTCAGGTGGATCAGTTGGTTGATTTTGGCTCAGGTCATGATCTCATGGTTTGTGAGTTTGAGTCCCCTCACCGGTCTCTCTGCTGTCAGCATGGAGCCTGCTTTGGATCCTCTGTCTCTCTCTCTCTCTCTCTCTCTCTCTCTGCCCCTCCCCCACTCGTGCTCTGTGTGTGTGTCTCTCTCTCAAAAGTAAACAATAAAAAATAATAAAAGTTTAATAAAAAAGAATGAATAATTTCTTATGTGTTAGATACACATAATGAAATTTTATGCAGAAGTAAAAATAAACTGTAGCAACATGCATCAACACGGATGAACCTCTAAAGTATCAAATTTAATATATACCTATATAAATCAAATTTGCATAAAGAATCCATTAACACAAACTTCAAAATATGTAAAGTTAATCAATATATTATTTAAAAATATAAACATGCTTATACTATCACAAAAGAAGGACAAATAAGAACATGAAAATATGCTCAATATTATTAGCCATCAGAGAAATGTAAATCAAAACCACAAGATACCACTTCACACCCTTAAGATGGCTATAATAAAAAAGATAGATAATACCAAATATTGGTAAGGATGTGGAGAAATTGAAACCCTCTGGTTTCTGGTGGGAATGTGAAATGGGTCAGTCACCTTGGAAAACAGCCTGGCAGCTCCTCACAAGGTTAAATACGGCATTACCACATAACCCAGAAATTCCACTTCGAGTTATTGAAACACTCCAAAGAGAATTGAAAACAAGTCCACGTAAAACATACATATGCAAGTGTTCACAGCAGCATTATTCATAATAGTCAAAAAATGGAAACAACTTAAATGTCCTTCAACAGACGAATGGATAAAATGTGGTCTATCAATACAAGGAAATCTTATTAGCAATAAAAAGGAATGAAGTACTAATGCAGACTACAATGTGGATGAACCTTGAAAACATTACGCTAAGTGAAAGAAGCCAGTCATAAAGGCCATGTGGTGTAAAACTCCATTTATGTGAAATGCCCCAAATAAGCAAATCTAAATAGACATAAAGTGGATCAATAGTTGCCTAGGGAGGGGACAGGGCAAGTTAGGGAATGGAAAAGTAAGGGGAAAAGAGCCTAGGATTTCTCTTTGGATGACAAAAATGTTCTAAAGTTTATTGTGGTGATGGTTGCACAATTCTGAATGTACTAAAAACCATCCAATTACACACATTAAATAAATTCATTGCATGGTATGTGAATTATATCTCAGAAAAGCTGTTATAAAAGATAAAATAAAATAAGGGCAAGCCTCATTATGAAAAAGGTAAATATAGGGGTGCCTTGGTGGCTCAGTCAGTTAAGATCTGGCTCTTGGTTTCAGCTCAGGTCATGATCTCATAGTTTGTAAGTGTGAGCCCCATGTCAGCCTCCGCTCTGGCAGTGCAGAGCCTACTTGGGATTCTCTCTCTCTCCCTCTTTCTTTCCCTCCCCTCCTCGTACACTCTCTCTCGCCCTCAAAGATAAATGAATAAACTTAAAAAAGAAAAAGAAAAAGGTAAATATGTGAAGTGATAAGTGTGTTAATTAACTTGATGGAGGGAATCCTTTCACAATTCATATATGTATCAAATCATGTTTTAAATATCTTTTAAAAGATAAATATCTTGCAACTTTGTCAATAATTCTTCAGTAGAGCTGAAAAAATAAGGGCAAGAGAATGTAAACACAAAATTCAGAATAATAGTTAACTTTGGGGGGGAGAGAAGGGATTGGAAACAAGGAAGGACCCACAGAACATTTTATAGCAAGACGCTTTTTACTAAACTAGACGGTGGCACATGTATGTATGCTTTGTTGTAATTCTTGATATCATATATATTTAACATATTTTCATGGCCAATAAGTATACGAAAAAGTTGAAACTCTTCAACATTAATAAAACAACAATCACACTTTTGTCGTTAAATCTATGAAACTGCTAAGGGTTGGCATTTGCATGGTGAAAAGCATGTTCTTATATGCTGCTTGGGGGTTGTGGTTATACATTGGAGGAGCCTTTCTGGGGGACAATTTGATAATCTGCATCATGAGTCTTAACATATGCATACTCTTTCTCTCAGTATTTCCATTTCTAGGTGTATATATTTATATCCCTCTCCCCTTGAATCCTTGGTAGACCCTAGGCCTTGCTTTGACTAACAAGCAAGGAAAAAAAAAAAAAGAGTGAGGCATTGGGACATCCAAGCCTGAGTCTTAAAAGGCTTATCTGGTAGTTTCCACTTTGTCCATCTTGTGAGCCAGCCACCATACTACAAAGAAGCTCAGGTTTCACTATGGATTGAAAAAAAGAAAGACACATGGAGAACCATGGAAGAGGTGAGACTGTCTTTGACGATGCAGCCCAAGAGCTCAATGCAGCCACATAAGTGACTTTGGCTATATCACAAGGAATTTCCCCAGCTGAACCCAATAAACCCACAGAATAGTGAGAAATCATGTTGTTATTTTAAGCCACTAAGTTTGGGATGGTCTGTAATGCACAAACAGAACTGAAACAATATCCTAAAGAAATAATGAGAGACATCAACAAATATTAATGTACAAGTCTGTTTGCATAAGTAAAATAATAGAATTAATCGAAATATCTGTGTTGAACTTCTGCTGTTTCTTTCTTTTCTCTACTCAGCATCCATTTCTCCTTTTATTTCATAACAGAATCCAGAATTCCTTTTATGTAAACCTCCCTCCTCATTTTCAGTCAATGTGGTTCCAATGAGGTCTCCCTATGCACCAGGAGTGGAAATATGACTCAGATCCAGTGGCAGATCCCCCCTGGAATTAGTTCAGGGATGGGCCATGACTCATACAATATGGTCACAATCAGAGTGAGTCTCAGATTTGTACAGGAGCTAGGGAATAAGTTCTTTCTTTTTTTTTTTTTTTGAGACTACTGATAGTCTGAATGATTGAAGACAAGAGTTCCTAAGAAGCTGGGAATTAAGTGAACACTGTCGGCAGTAGAGCTGAAGGATGAAGAGAACCAGGTCTTGATGATGTTTTTGAGTTCCTAGATCAAGCTATTCCCTGGACTTTCTGGGTATGTGTGCCAACAAGAGTCCTTTTTTGGCTTACTCCAGTTAAATTAAGTTTTCTGTTTCTTGAAACCAAGATTCCTAATCAATAAAAGGCCTGTCTTAGGGAAACTTTGTTTGCAAAGAAGCAGACATCCATTCAAATTAATTTCAAAAAAGAGAGGAAGCAAAGGAAGGAGAAGATCTTATGGGCTTCATGAGTACTGGACAGTTACCAGTTACCAAGCCACAAACCTCTCCATTTCACATAGTCTCTATTTTAAATGTATCTATAGCATTTCTTTCTGTTTTATAGCCAGCTTCTTCTGTCCTCTCTATACAGACTTCATTGTAATAACCTCAACCTCCAGAGTTTATATTACCCTTAAACCCATATCCATAAATATAACAGACATAGTTTTAGTAGCTAATGTCAAATTCCCAAAGGAAAAATCTGATGGACTCAGCCTTAGCTGAGTAGTCTACCTGTGGTCTGATCAGCCATATCTAAAGGTAATGATCATGTAATCTCTAAGTGTTGCTTTTTCTAGAGCTGTTAGCTGCATAAGTTCCTTAAAGAAAGATATGGGAAAAGTTTAAATTATATGCATATATAAAATACCACTAGGTGAAGGAAGAATGTGTACCCAAAGAGTAATACTCTATGGAATAGTATGCAGCCACAAAAACCATGTGTCAAAAAGTGCTTACTATCCTTCAACAAATGGTGCTGGGACAACTAGATTTCCACATGTGAAAGAATGAAGTTGGAGCCTTACCTCACACCATACACAAAAATTAACTCAAAATGGATAAAAGAGCTAAATATAAGCACTAAAACTATAAGACTCTTAGAAGAAAACATAGGTATAAATCTCAGTGATCTTGGATTTGACAAGGCTTTCTTAGATATGACACCAAGAACACAAGCAACAAAAGAAAAAATAAATTAACTGGACTTCATAAAAATGAAAACTTTTTGCCTGTCAAATGACACCATCAAAAAAGTGAATAGACAATCTACAAAATTGGAGAAAATATTTGCAAATTATATATCCAACAAGGATTTATATCCAGGATATATAAAGAAGTTCTCTAAACCAACAACAAAAGAAAAACAAACCAATTTAAAAATGGGGAAAGGACTTGAATAGACTTTTCTTTAAAGAAGATATACAAATTGCCAACAAATACATGAAAAGATGCTCAATGTCATTAGTCATTAAGGAAATGTATATCAAAATCATAATGAAATATAATTTCATCTCCCTAAAACTCTTAGAATAAAAGATAGGTGTAAAATTTCATAACCTTGCATTATACAGTGGTTTCTTAGATATGACACCAAAAGTAAAAGGAAAAATAGAGTACACCATCAAGAAAATGAAGAGAAAATCCACAAAATAGGAGACAATATTCCACCTACATACAGAATACATAAAAAACTCTTACAACTCAACAATAAAGAGAAAATAACCCTTGGGGCACCTGGGTGGCTCAGTCAGTTGAACATCCAACTCTTGATTTCAGCTCAGGTCATGATCCCAGAGCCATGGGATCAAGCCCTACGTCGGGCTCCATGCTGAGCAGGGAGCCTGTTTAAGATTCTCTCTCTCTCTTGCTCTCTCTCCCCTCTGCCCCTCTCCCTGACTCAGGCACGTTCTACCTCTAAAATAAAAAAAAAAAAAAATTTTTTTTAAGAGAAAATAACCATGGGGTGCTTGGATGGCTCAGTTGATTAAGTGTAAGTTCAACTCTTGACTTCGGCTTGGGTCATGATCTCATGAGTTCATGAGTTTGAGCCCCACATTGGGCTCTGTGCTGACAGTGTGGAGCCTGGTTGGGATTCTGTCTCCCTCTCTCTCTGCCCCTCTCCCACTTCCTCTCTATCTCTCTCTCAAAATAAATAAAAATAAACTTATAAAAAGAGAGAAAAAATAATCCAATTATTACAATAGGCAAAGGATTTGGATGGACATTTCTCCAAAGAAAACATGGATGTCTTCTTCTGTAAAATGTGGATAAAGCCATTTTACTAAAATGGCTAAAATTAAAAAACAAACAATAAAGTGTGTTGACAAGGATATGGAAAAACTGTGACCCTTACACATTGCTGATGGGAATGTAAAATGGTATAGCCACTGTGGAAGATGTTTCAGCAGTTCCTCAAAAAGTTAAACACTGAGTTACCATATGACACAGCAATTCCACTCCTAGGTATATACCCAAGAGAGCTGAAAACATGTCTACACAAAAACCTATTCGTGAATATTCATAGCAGTGTTATTCATAATAGTCAAAAATAGAATGAATCCAAATGTCCATCAATTGATGAACAGATTTTTAAAAATGTGGTACATCCATAAAATTGAATATTCATCAGCAACAAAAAAGAGTGAAGCTCTGATACATGCTATCACATGGATGAATATTGAAAACATTATCATAAGTGAAAGTAGCCAGACACAAGAGACCACATGTTGTATGATTCCGTTTGTAGGAAATACCCAGAATAGGCAATCTATAAAAACAGAAAGTAAATTAGAGTTTTCTAGGTGCTGTGGAAGAGGGGAGACTGGCTAGTGATTGCAAATGGCTATGGAGTTCCTTTTTGGGGTGATGAAAATGTGCTGATAGTGGCAATAAACTAGATAGTGGTAATGTTTGCACAACTCTGAATATACAAAAAAAATCCCTACTGAATTGTGTATTTAAAAGGATGCATTTCTGATACATGGGTTATAGCTCAATAAAGCTGTCACTTTTTAAACATCCGTATTGATTTTTTCATCTTTCTTAACTATAAAAGTAATATATGCTTATGTAAAATAATCATACTTTCAAAAGTTCATAACACAAAAAAAAGAATCCAATAAGTTCCCACAAGGAAGTCAGAGTAATTTGGTGGGGGATGGCATATGCCACTAGGGTTATTTCTCTAAATATTAATTTTTTACCAAAACTGCACATTTTACATACGGTTACATACTGTAAAATTTATATTTTGCAATTTATTCTTCCTCTTAGCATATATCAAAATCACATTCTTAAGTCAGTAAATAAAATTCTACCTCCTTTGTAATTTCTTTTTAGTATTACACTGTATGAATGTAACCATTTATTTGGCCATTTCTCTAAAGGTGTACTTTGGAATTGTTTCCAGTTTTCCTTCATTACAAACAATGTTTCAGAAGGCATCCTTCATAAGTAATTTTTTATAAAAATTTTCCTGTGGATAAAAGTCACATGTCACTATGTCCTTACAGGTACGTAGTGGATAGTGGGTATCTGCTGTTTGATCTGCCCACTACGTTCCCTCCTCTTCCTATAACAGATCCCATTTTTCTTTGGGGAATTGCCTCTCCCTATTCCATATGGTTCTGGTGGGGCTGCACATCAGAGCACCCTGCTACTTGGGTCATGGTAATTGGTCAAACAGGACCTATTGACCCAAGCAGAGCTATCAGATTCCTTCCATGGGATTTTACATATGGATGGTGGAAAAGAGAGGACCTTTCTCTGCCTGGGCTTAGTTCCCTGAGACATAGGAACATGGAGCTCTCTCAAGCCCAAGTACCTCTTTCCTAGTACCTGCAGGGAGCCCACTCAGAAGCAGAAAAATAAGTGAGAATAGCACTGCACAAAAGAAAGAGATTCAAAATGGGCTAATGACATAATTCTACTTATTGGATGCAGCCCTGCCTGAAGTAATATCCACCCCTGGACTTCCCAGTTATATAAAAAAATTCTCTATTTTCAAGTAATGGAAAGCCTTACTGGTTTAGTACTTTATTCAGCATCTTTTTACAACTGATGTCAGAGCCAGATTTCTGACTGGAGGGCTGGATGTTCCAGTTTTCCAGTTGATGCTAAAAGAGAAATGCCCCTGATGCTCACATATATGTAGTCAGCACAATCCACACAGCCCCTGAACACATAGCACTGTTTAGCTAGCCTGGTTTCTAGCAACCAAGTTCCCTTTCCCCTTCCTGACACACCTTTGTGACATCTCCTTTAAGACTACTTTTTTTTTCATTTTTCAAATTCATTCATTCATTCATTCATTCATTCATTCATTCATTTATTTATTTAGAGAGCGAGCACAAGTGTGGGAAGGGGCAGAGAGAGAGGGAGAAATAGAATCCCAAGCAGGCTTCATGCTGTTAGAACAGAGCTTGACCCAGCCTCAAGCTTACAAACTGTGTGATCATGGCCAAAGCTGAAATCAAGAGTTAGATGCTTAATCGACTGAGCCACCAGGTGCCCCTACTTTTTTTTTTTTTTAAAGTAGGCTCCACGCCTAGCATGGAGCCCAATGCGGGGCTTGAACTCATGACCCATGAGCTGAAATCAAGACTCAGGCACTTGGGTGCCTGGGTGGCTCAGTTGGTTGAGCATCCAACTTTGGCTCAGGTCATGATCACACAGTTCGTGGGTTCGAGCCCCACGTTGGGCTCTGTGCTGACAGCTCAGAGCCTGGAGCCTGCTTCAGATTCTGTCTCCCTCTCTCTCTGCCCCTCCCCTGCTCACACTCTCTCTTTCTCTCTCTCTCAAAAATAAATAAACATTTAAAAAAAAAAAAAAAGACTCAGGCACTCAACTGACTGAGCTACCTTTAAAGTGTGCATTTGGGAGAAAGAAAAGGAGAAGACATGGAAATACATGAAATGTAATTTACCCCAAGACTTGAGACTGTATGTGAGGGGCGGCCTAGCTTATAAATTCAAAACATTCACTTGCAGACTAAAAATAGCAAGAGATTTTACTTTACTGTTAAAATTCTAGTTTGCTTACACCTGATTACTTTTGTAAAAATAATAGTACCTATTTTAATCATCTCTGGATGTCATGACAAAATACCATGGACCAGATGGCTTAAACAACAGAAAATTATTTCTCACATTTCTCTAGACTAGAAAACTGAGACCAGGGGGCCAGTGTGGCCAAGTTCTGGCAAGGACTCTTCCTGGTTTGCAACAAGGTACTTTCTCACTGTGTCCTTACATGGCCTTTCTTCTGTGTGCTTGTGGAGACACATGGGGTGGAGGGTCTCCTCCTCTTCTCATAAGGCCACCAATTTCATCATGAAGGCCCCAGCCTCATGATCTAATCCAACCCTAATTACTTCCCAAAGGGTCCATCTCCAAACACCATCACATTGGGGGTTAGGGCCTCATCACATGAATTTGGGGAGGAGTGGACACAAATATTTTATCCATAACAGTGTTGGAATATTATTAAAGGATTTTTTATATTTTTAATTCATGGCATTCATAACAGCCATGTAATAGGGGAGGCTACATTTATATCACATTACACAATCCAGAACACCCTAAGGGACTTTCCCAGAGTGACACAGTCAGTGTTCCCCTCACCTCTGGACTAATTTCATTGTCTTATGAGCCTAGAGGCTTCTAATAATTTTTTCAGCCACATGCAATGTCACATTAGGTATGGCAATGCTAATACCACAAGGTGTTTATGCTACTTTTATTTGCAGTACACAAGCCTTTTCCCTCTGTCTCAGGTTCAATACCAGGTTATATTGAAGTCAGTTAATAAACAGGTAAGTATTGTAATAAATATGACTACATAGGGTGCACAGCTTTACAAGACAATGGCAGATTGAAATGTAAAAACTAATATTATTCTCATTCTGTGACATTGACTATACTGCAATCTCTATCCATCCAAAGGCTCACCCAGAGTCTGAGTCACCCTTGACCCAAGACTCTTTTCCTCACTCACTACATCAATTCATTACCAAGAGTCTTCTTGCAAAACAGGAGTGGGATCCACCCCATCTTTTCATCTCCATCATCACCAGTTCTTGTGATGAGATCCTACCTGGTTTCTCTGTGTCTTCCCCGTTGCCAGGCTTGCCAAATAACACTGAACACCCAGTTAAACTTGGGCAACTGATAAGCACTGATTTCAGATAAACAACGAACACTTTTTAGTATTAAGTATATCCCATACAATATTTGGGGCATGCCTACCTATTGTTAATTTGAATTTCAAATTCAATTGGGAATCTTGTAATTTTACTTGCTAACGCTTGCAACCCTGCCTCTTGTCTGTCTCCAGTCCTCACAGTCAGCAGAGTAAGCTTCTGAAAATGCCAAACTGATCACGTTACTTTGATCCCATGCTTAAATTGTTCAATATTGTGTCATTACTCTTGGGGGGTGGGGGAATCCCAACTTCTTAAAAGTAAGCCCTGAAGATCTATTCTTGAAGGTAAATGGTTTAGGTTCTGGAACCAAACTGCTTGGGAGCTTATTTTAAATATCCCACTCGGAGGAGCCTTTCCAACATCCAGATCCTAACTGAATAACTCCTAGAATCCCTCATTGTGTCCTTTACTTGCCTATCATAGCCCTTGTGGAGGAGGCCATGGATCGTTTACTCTGCACTCCTCCTGTTTCCAAGTAAAAGGACTTTCTACTAGACTAACATGTGTCACCACTTATCCCACCCCTAGTGGAGGAGCAACAACTCCTCCGATTGGTGGGTTTGAGAGAAGGAACTGGGCACGCCTGGCCCTATTCCTCACACCAGAAGAGGATGCTTCTTTAAACTCCTCTATGCTTGCAAGGTAGGCTTGATGGGTCAGGCTCAGCCCTGCTGCTTGAGGTTTTGAAGCAGAAGGGCGATATGTCCAATTTAGGAGGGAAACATTAACACGCTGAGCTGGCTATACCTCAGCCATGTTCATTTGAACAGCAATGAAGATGATATTTTTATCTCCATCTCCTTTACTTCTGTGTCTCTTAGTTTCTAAACCAAGGAGGGATGTGAATGCGGGGGGGGGGGGGGCAGGGGGGTCAGTGACTTAATTACTAGCCTCCTGGACCCTCAGTAGCATTCACTAGAATTTGTATTTACATGTTTATTTTTTTAAGTTTATTTATTTTGGGGGGGAGGGGCAGAAAGAGAGGGAGAAAGAGAGAATCCCAAATAGGGCTTCAACCCACAAACCGTGAGATCATGACCTGAGCCAAAATCAAGAGTCGGACACCTAACTGACGGAGCCACCCAGGTGTCCCTGTTTAGCTGGTTTTTAATGTGTGGAGACTATGCCTATTTTTGTTCACTATTGTGTCCCCAAAGCCTACTACAGTGCTAGGCACATATTTCTATCTCCTCAATATCAGGATGATTGAATAAATAAATGAGACCTTGATGCCTACCAGCATTGCCACCCACATCACTCTGAGAATAGTTAAGCCCAGACTTGGGATGGTAATTGAGCGTGAACTCTGATCACTTGCTGATAGGTGTTTGGAGCTCTGGGGCCATGCCCAAGCTCATCATGAAACTGCACACATGCCAGAGTGGGAAATGTAGGACAGCTTGCATAGATTTGCCCACCTTGGCTTTGAAGCATCAGGACCACGTTGTCCCCACCAGATGTACTTGCTTTGAGCAATGTCAGTCTGGGTGGGATTTGAGCTGCTCTTCTCTTATGGACACAGATTTGGATATTTAGTCACCTCCTGCTGGTCTCTTCCTACAGCTGAGTGAGTCCTGCAGGTGATGCCCTAGTCCAGTTATTCCGGGCTTCCTCCACTTTCCCACTGGGTCCAGTGGAGGCCCAGTAGATGTTACCTACATGAATTATGAGAGATAGTTTCACAGCCCATAAACCTCGCTGCAGTGGGAGGAAACGGTGCAAATTGGCTTCAGTTGAGGCAAATTGCAAGCAACATCTTTCGTGCGACAGTCAATTTAACTGTAATTCAAAGACTTTCTTCCAACACTTGGAGTTCTGCCTAAGGGAAGTCTCCTTGATGTAACCTAGACCCTGAAGTTGGTAATTTTCTGCCTAACAAATATTTATTGAATGCCTTCTACTTGGGAGTGGCATCATATGCACATTTAACAGAAGTTAACACAACTATGGAGTAACAACAATAGTAATAGCTAAACCTTCTGCACCACTTATAATGGGCCAGACACACAGGCTTTACCAGTATTAACTCATTTAATTTTCACAACCTCCCCAAGGTTGGCGCCATTATTATCACCATTTTACAGATAGGAAACAGCTACACAGAAGTTAAATAATTTGTCCAGAGTCTGACACTAAGTAGTCAGTGATGGAACAGACCTTCAAACCTAGGCAGCCTGTCTCCAGTGGACAGGCTCTGAACCATACCTCCACACCATCTGCTTCCTAGCATGTAGATGACTATTTAAATAGTGAGTTCATTTCTACCTACCAGTTTATTTAATGAGCTTAGGGAGAGGGGTTCCCTGTGCCTCTTAGAATAAGTGTATCTTGCTGTATTGAGGGTGATGCTGTTATTTAAAGATCCTACTGTTGAAGCATTAACATAAACTAGATAGTTCACCTGCTGAAATAGTGATCCGTTCCAATGTTAGGGTAAAAATGACAGTGTAGTCTTTTAAAGAGATGGCATGTTGGCCTCCAACATAGCAAAATTCTAAGGAAGTGTTTAAGGGCAATTTTAACTGTATGAAATTTATACCTTAAATCCTGGCTTTAGAACTGAATTTCCATTTAAGATGTGCTGAGCACTGGGCATATAAACCCAGTCATTATCTCTGCTTTCACTTACACTCTTAGTGAGCCCCTTCTTCCTTGCTGACAGAACCCCGGTTTTTGTTCAGGGCAGCAATGTATCCAGTCACTGCTGATGAATCATTATGGGTCTCTGATAATAATGGCAATTCCTTTCCCCACTTTCCCAGCTTCCCTCTGCAGTAAGGTTGTATGACTTAGTTCTGGCCAGTGAGATATAAAACTATAAAGCTAAACATGTTGGAGGACTTCTGGAAAAGCCATGACCTTCCTAATAAAGGGAGATAGATATAGCTTGAGCCATACCTTCCCTTTCTTTCTGCACCGAATACAGATATGACAGCTGGAGTAATGGCAACCATGAGGGAAAATCATACAGACAAAAAGAAAATAATTGAGACACCATCCTTTATATCACTGAGTAGTGAACCAGCATCAGCAACTGTCCAGCACCTAACATAGAACTCCTTACATTTCTTTTACTTGTAGCCAGAAATGTTCCTTTACTGATACACCTGCTCTGATGGAGTTCACCATTCAGTTGGGCACACAGACATTAATTAAACCTAGCATATGGATATATCTGTATATCTGTTCCCTCCCTTCCTTCAGGCACAAACTCAGTCTTTTGGGATGATCTTTTTCCTACCTTTCCATATTTCTCCTCAGCCACCAGCTGCTGACCTGGGCAATCCTTAGCTCATTCTGAAGGTAGAAGGTCTTGATGACCCTCATACTATATTCTTCCAAACCTATTATCTTTGCCAGGCCCTTCTAGGCAGGGCCTAAACTTTTCAATCTCAAAATTTAAGAGAAGATTCCTTTTTCTGAGCGGTCTACTCTCTCCCTAAGACAGAAAGTAGTTTCAAATGTTATCTCGCCACCCAATCACACAAAGAATATATAATTACTAACTGAATGAATGCCAAGTCAATGATTCAGTGAGAAAATATAACAAGGGAATCTGACCTGGTTTTGATGAGGGGCTCAGAGAAGCCTGTTAACATTACTTTTGAAATACATCTCGAGTCAGATCACTCCTCCTTACCCTCCACCACCTCAGTCCCACCCAGCACCTTCTCTCACCTGTATGTATCCTACAGACTCCCAGCTCCTACTCTTGTCCCTTTGCTGCACAGAAGCCAGAGGGAGCCTGTAAAGACAAAAGTAAAATCACGTTACTTGTGTGCAGAAGTTCCCTTTATCACTTGGGGGGTGGGGGGTGGGAAATCCAGAGTCCTTACCATGGCCTGCAAGGCCCTCCATGGTCTGCCTTCCCTTCCCTATTCCCTATTCTCTCGAAGACCTCATCTCCCTCACTCTCCTCCTTGCTGCTCACCAGGCAGCAGCCACACTGGCCTCCTTGCTGTTCCTTGAACAGGCCAAGAGCATTCCCACTTGCAGGGTCTTTACACCTGCTATATGCTCCCTCAATCCTTACAGTCTCTGCTCAAATATCCCTCAGCAGAGAAACCTTCCCTGTCCACCCGTCTAAAGTAACAGTCCCATCCCCACCTTGGCTTCTTCCTTCTTACTGTGCTTTATTTTTCTTCTTAGCACATCTAGCCTCCTGACAGATTGCATATTTTCACATTTATTTTATGTCTCCCTGCCTAGAATATCCATTCATGAGAGAAGGTCATTTATTCAGAAGCACAAGTGAAGGAGTAAGAACAAGGAGACAAAGGAGAAAAACCAAAAACAAAAAAACAAACAAAAAAGGTAGGTTATGAGTAGGCAACCAGGCTCAGTCTTGATGCGGACTCTCTGAGGAAGTGTGCTGAACATTCCTCAGAATTGTCCCACCAAGAAATGGGGTAGCTGAGCTATTTATATACCACCCCCTGGTCCTCATTGATTGAGAGCTGTTCCTGGGGGGATCCAGCCACCAGCACTTCCAGTCTGCACTGCACCTAAATGAAGGGTGCCCCACAGTACCTCAGAGAACCTTCAGACCGAGAGAGGTTCCACACTGAGGCAGGAAGCTTGTGTGATTCAGGGAACCATCGGCTCACCACAGCTGCAGGTGAGCTCAGAGGTACGCCAAGGGATGTGGGCAATACATCAGCAGGGTCTGCTATAATCTCCTTTATCCATTTCTTTTCTTTTCTTTATCTGATTTGTGGGAATTCTCTGTATATTTTATGTATCACTTCCTTGTATGTTATTACCGCTCTGTCACCTCCAGTCTATCACCCATCTGTTGACTTTGTTTATGGTACCAGAAATCTTTAATTTTGGTGTCATTAACTTCATCAGTTATTTCCTGTATGGTTTTTACTTTTTGACATCTTAAGAAATTCTTCTCCATTCCAATTTCATAAAAAATACATTTTCTTCTAATAGATAAATGGCTTTGTCTTTCTTTTGTAAAGTTTATTTATTTATTTTGAAAGAGAGAGAGTGTGCACAAGCATGAGCAGGGGGAGGGGCAGAGAAAGGAGGAGAGAGAGAATCCCAAGCAGGCTCCATGCTGTCAGCACAGAGTCCAATGCAGGGCTCAATCCCGCAAACCATGAGATCATGACCTGAGTTGAAATCAAGAGTCAGATACTTAACCAACTGAGCCACACAGGTGCCCTGCTCTAAGTCTTTCATATTTGGCTTTTAACCTACCTAAAATTCATTTCTGTGTGTAGACAAGGTAGAGACTTAATCCTAGTTTTCTCCATATAGTGAGTCAGTTTTCTAAAGACTACAGATGAATAATCCATCTTTTCCCTACCAAGTTATGATGGTGCTATATACACCAAGCTTGAATGTGTACATATGGGTTGGTTTCTACATTCTATCCATTTGGCACCCATTCAGCTTTTCAACCAATTCTTTATTTTGGCAATTACATTAAAATTTTTTTAAATGTTCATTTATTTTTGAGAGAGAGATAGAGTGTGAGTGGGAGAGGGGCAGAGAGAAAGGGAGAAACCGAGTGAGTCACCCAGGCGCCTCAGCAACTATATTTTTTAACATTAATTTATTTTTGAGTGGGAGAGAGAGACAAAGTGTGAGCGGGGTAGGGGCAGAGAGACAGGGAGACACAGAATCCAAAGCAGGGATGGAACATGGGGCTTGAACCCATGAACTGTGTGATCATGACCTGAACCAAAGTTGGCTAGCAATTACATTTTTTAAAGCTAGTACCCTTGGTTGAAACCACCAATTCTTGTTTCATATTTGGAATGTCTTACTTAGGATTAAGATTCTTGTTCATATCTTATCGATAAGTCTTTTTCTGATTTAGGTTGTTCTGTTTGTGGTTATTCTCTCACAGTAATTGTTTTTCTTAAATTGTTCCATGATTTTTGGCTGTGGGCTTATCTTCAGTCTGTTGAGACTATTAACCACCTCTGCTTCTGGGATCTACCTGGAAGCTATAGCAACGTCCAAGCTTAAAAACACCCAGTTTTCCACTGGGTGCCTCTCAGGGTACTGCCCTTTCCCTTCATCCCAGCTACCAATATTCTCATGGGACAGCCAGCCAATTTGGTTCATAGTGGTAGTCACCATCTCAATCAAACTGTCTCTCAATCTGGTATCTCTGACTGCCCCAAGCCTCACTCCCACCCAAGACTTATTTTTCCCCAAACAAAACATTCGAAAATCCTTCAGTCATTCCTTATGTCATGGCTTTGAAACTCCTGATCACTCTCCAATGGGCATATTTTAATTATCACTGTCCATCTTAAGATGTGTGTCCAGACCAGAATGTAATGTTTTGGGTGTTCATATAACATTTGGCCAGGTGAATATCAAGGTTGTAAAAATTCTTTTTTTTTTCCTTATTTAAACCTGGAAGTTTTCAGTGAAATAGTTTAATTGTTAAGCTTCTGAGAGGGAATCCTAAGATGTGAGAAAATCATCCTAGCAAAGGAGAGTGAGATTGTTCTAATCACAGAATGGACTTGAAGGAACGAACTGATAGAAACAGAATGATTAAAAGAACAATATGAAGCAGTCTTCTTAGGCATGTGTATCATTACCAGACATGCCTGGGACAGAGAAATCACAAGGAGACTGAGGAAAAGACACAATGAAATGCAAAAACAAAAACAAAAACAAATAGTGTGGGTATAGAAATGGGGAAAAGGAAGATTCTGGATTTGGGGAAAATCAAGAAAGAATTAGATTCAGAAATGAGAAGTCCTGGGGGGAAAAAAAAAGGAAAATTCATAAAATTTCCCCATTCATTTCTGAGGGAAGTTTTGAAAACCAAAAAAGAATGGATTATCTTTTTAAGTGAATGAAATTTATGATCTAAGTTATTTGCATAATGCTGCCCAGTGTTTGCTCTCCAAAAATTACTCCTAAAAACTATATGATAGGGACATTTGCATGAAAAATTATTTAGAGGAACGTCTGCAACTAAATCAGGGAGTGCGTTTTTGGCAGATAAAACCAACTGGTTTTGAAATTTAAGAATATCTTCATTCTCAAGTATCGGAGAAGATAAAAAATGAAAAATTTAAGTTCAAAATGGAAAGAATTTTACAGTTAGCTAATTCATACTAATCCCTTTTGTGGATCCAAGTGTCAAAGGTATAGATAGTGGCTTATATGTGTTTGTGGAATGAATGAAGGAAAGAATGAATAAACGAGTAAAAAATACGATGAAAGAAAGAAGGGGAAGAGGAAAGAAGGAAGGAAGAAGGAAAGAGTATTGATAATACTATCAGAATTCAGGGCATCAGTGCCCTTCGAATTCTTTCAGGAGTTTCCCTGCTAAATTGGGGCAGTAGAGATGACTTACAAATGAAACACTTGCAGACTCTTACTTTACCCTTCTTTTATTCTCTAATTTCTGGAGCTCATGAAAAAATTTGGTCATATATTTGCAAACATATATGCAAATATATGAAATTGATAGTGCTGATGACATCAGATACCATCCCTTCCTCTACTCCTCTTTTTATCAGAATTCCTTGAGAAACCTATTTGATGTGTTCTCCTCTCCTCCATTCACAACTGTACCTTCTCCAGGTCCTCTTCTCCTCTTCTCCCACTCTAGCCAAGCACTCCCCCTGATCACCCCACCAAGGCACCAGTGGCCAAGTTTCAACCCTCATCTCTTTGATCTGTCAGCAGCAGTGACATCCAGTTGATCAGCCCCTTCTAAAAATACTCTCTTCTTCTGCCTCTCAGAAGTCCACACTTACTGGGGTTCTTCCTCACCTAGCTATTCTTCCTGAGACTCCTTTGCTGATTCTTCCTTATTTCCTTCATCTCTGGAAGTGCCCCTGGACTTAGTCCTTAGACTTCTTTTTGTATCAATATTTGTTTCTACCTATATGTTGACTCCCAAATTTTCATCTGACTGTCCTTAGAGAGTGTTAAAAATGAAAAAGATGGGGCACCTGGGTGGCTCAGTCAGTTAAGTGTCTGATTTCGGCTCAGGTCATGATCTCATGGTTCGTGAGTTCAAACCCCGTGTCCAGCTCTGTGCTGACAGCTCAGGGCCTGAAGCCTGCTCTAGATTCTGTCCCCTTCTCTCTCTGCCCCTCCCTCTCCCACCTCATGCTCTTTCTCTCTCTCAAAAATAAACATTTTTAAAAAATGAAAAAGTTGCACATGCTGTAGTAGATAGAATAGTGCCCCCCCCCCCCAAGATGTCCATGTCCTAATCCTTGGAACCTACAAATATATTACTGCTGTGGACAATTGTATCTCCCCAAACACACACAAAAAATCCTAATTCCCAATATGGCTGCATTTGGAGATAAGGCCTAAAATAAGGTAATTAATGTTAAATAAAGTCATGATGGGGACTCCTGATCTGATAGGACTAGGTACTCACCTTTATAAGAGGAGACATCAGAGAGCTCTCTCTCTTAGCCATGTGAGGACACAACAAGAAGGCAGCTATCTGCATGATGGGATGAGAACTCTTACAGGAACCAAATTGACCAGCCCCTCACTCTTGGACTTCCCAACCTCTAGAACTTTGAAAAAATAAATTTCTATTGTTAAAGTCACCCAGTCGCTGGTGTTTTGTTATAGCAGCCCAACCAGATTGATACAACTACCTTACATGGTGAAAGGGACTTTACAGATGTAATGAAGAATCTTGAGATGGGTAAATGGTCCTAGATTATACAAATGGGTGCAATGGAATCACAAAGTACCTTCTCTGGGGAAGCAGGAGGGTCGGAGTCAGAAAGATGGGACGGTAGAAGCAGAGATCTGAGAGAGATCTGTAGATGCTATAGTGCTGGCTTTCAAGATGGAGGAAGGGGTCATGAGTGAAGGAATGCAGGTGGCCTCTTGAAGCTGCGAAAGACAAGGAAATGGATTATCTCCTAAAGCATCCAGAAGGAACACAGCTCCGCCAACATCTTGATTTTAGCCCACGGAAGACCCATTTCAAACTTTTCATTTCCAGAATTGTAAGATAATACATTCATGTTATTTTAAGCCACTGAGCTTATGGCAATTTGTTATAGCAACAACAGGAAAAACTAATAATATGCCAGAATTTTTTGAAGTGAAGTATACTGATTGCTGAAACTTTCTTCAATACGCATCAAAAATATAAGATGGTTTGGGGTGCCTGGGTGGTTCATTTGGTTAAGCATCCAACTCTTGATCTCAGCTCAGGTCATGATCTCACGGTTTGTTAAGTTTGAGCCCCATGTTGGGCTCTGCACTGGGTTCATGAGTTCAAGCCCCACGTCAGGCTCTGCACTGATAGAACAGAGCCTGCTTGGGATTCTGTCTCTCCCTCTCTCTGCCCCTTCCCTGCTTGCACTGTCTCTTATTTTCTCAAAATAAATAAAGTTAAAAAAAAGATACACACACACACACACACACAACATATATATGTGTTGTGTGTGTGTGTGTGTGTGTGTGTGTGTGTGTATAAAAGGTTTACGGGACCGATAGAGGGGTAGATAGGTACTTAGATGTATGATGAAGCACACATAGCAAAGTGTTAATGGTAGAATCTAAGTGATGGGTACATGGGTGCTAACTTAAAATTCTTTCAACTCTTCTGCATGTCTGAAATTCAAAAAATTTAAAATGTTGGGGAAAAGCAAAAAATTAGGTAAATATTGTAATTTTTCCAAAATTTGTTATTTGGCTTCCAGAAAAGAAAAACATGTGTCTTCTTGCCTCTTCCCTCACAAAGGCTTGGAATTTCTCTGAAAGTTTTGTTTCAACCTATTACATTGCCTCGTCCCCCTGGTGACTAAGTGCATGTATTTTAGAAAGGGCTGGAACACAGCAAAGGTCATTAGACCCTGTGGAGACTGAAGACTTAACCTTGACATCAACAGCAACATGCAGTAATCAACTGGGTTAACTAGCCTAAGGAAAAAGAGCATGTAACCACAGGGGATGCTAATACGTGGGCTTGCAACTGAAATGGCTCAGTAGCTTCTCAAGCCTGAACTGTGAGGTGCTCTGATAATTGCTAACTATCCTTACTTCAAGGGGAAAAAGCTAGGAAAAAATCTATGTTACTTTCCGGAACTGTGCCCCACTCTTGTCTTTATAAGAAAATTGTTGTTTTCCTAGGAAATACTATTGGGCAGTGAAAACAACAGACAGTATCTACAGGCCTTTCTGTCCATTAGGAAGTGAGATTAAGAGAAAATCTTTGGATGTGACCATTTGCGTCCAAAGTTTGACATTTGTATATCTCAGAAGCCATAGCATGGAGGATGTGGGGAGAGTTGGTTTCTTTGGGATGTTTTCTGATAGATATGGGAGAGAGGGGGTATTATTTTAATATACTAGCTACTCCGAGGCGCCTGGGTGGCTCAGTCGGTTAAGTGTCACACTTTGGCTTAGGTCACGATCTCATGGTTTGTGGGTTTGAGCCCTGTGTTGCACTCTGCACTGTCAGCTTGGGATTCTCTCTTCCCCTCTCTCTCCCTGCCCCTCCCCTGCTCATGCTCTCTCTCTCAAAAATAAACATTCAAATATATATGTGTGTGTGTGTGTGTGTGTATATACCTATATACTAACTGCTGTTTTCCATACCCAGTAGTGACTTTCTTCTCACCCTACACCTTCCCCTATCCTCACTGCATGGTGAGGGCAGGCTGAGGCCTGTGGGTTTCTGCCTCAGATGGTGACTGCAAAGAATCTGAAGTCTGATTCTATGCCTTTTGAGGTTCTAAGCAGGCCTTTGAAATTCATGACAAAATAACAAGGTTTTCCTTTACAAAAGCTGTGCTTTTTGAGAGAGGGCACAGTTTTGAGTTACAAAATCTTGGTTAGAGCATCAAAAACAAAGCTCTGAAGCAATCAGGGTATATAATGTACACCAACACCATCTTGCCAGGAGTTGAGACAAAGGCCAGACCTCTTTCTTTGGGTGAGATTAATTTTTCCCTACACACTAAACCTTTCCGTACCTCAGTTTTCTCATTATGAAATGGAATTTAAAATGCTGACCTTAAAAAAAATAATAATAAAAATAATAAAAAAATTTAAAAAATAAAATGCTGGCCTTGGGGCACCTGGGTGGCTCAGTCGGTTAAGGATCCGACTTCAGCTCAGGTCATGATCTCGCAGTCCGTGAGTTCAAGCCCGGCATCGGGCTCTGTGCTGACAGCTCAGAGCCTGGAGCTTGTTTCAGATTCTGTGTCTCCTTCTCTCTCTGACCCTACCCCGTTCATGCTCTGTCTCTCTCTGTCTCAAAAATAAATAAATGTTAAAAAAAAATTAAAATGCTGGCCTTGCTGCCTTGTCAGGGTTAAGGGATATAACATAGGCGATGTTCCTAGCACAGTGTCTGACATATACTGGCACTCCCCTTCTTTTCCTTCTTCGTTCTCTTGCCTGATCAAGTCATTCCTGAGAGAAAGAAAAGCAGAGTCTGTCTTGGGTATGTGGACTTTAAAAATAAAATTGTCAGCTATTTTACCAGCAAAAAAAAAAAGAAAGAAAGAAAGAAAGAAAGAAAGAAGAAAAGAAAAAGTAAAGAAAAGAAAAGAAAAGAAAAGAAAAGAAAAGAAAAGAAAAGAAAAAAGAAAAGAAAAGGTTTATTCAGGAATAACAGACGAATTGTAATTCGGGACAAATGATCTACAGCAAAACCATTGGCAGGTGGAGAACAAAGCAAAGGAACAGGCTTTTTTAGAGAAAGGGGGGGGGTGGGGGCGTTGGGAGGGGCTGTTACAAACAAAAAGTCCATACAAACAAAAAGTAAACTGGGAGTTCCACGTACAGTGGCTTCTTTGGCTGGTTGGGACAGTTTCTGGTTGGCTGGGCTGTTGTTGGGCAAGGAGGAAATCTTTCTTCCTCCCCAGCCCGGCTGGTAAAGTAGTTGCTAAAGTAGTATGGACTTGCAAAGTACTTCTTTTCCCTGGTGGGTGTGCAAGTGACAAGGAGTGGCAGGGCATCAGAGCTCCCCCTTCTGGCCTCCATTGGGAGATGACTGTCTTTGGTTTGAAACCTAGCTCTCCAACCTAGTGCACCTGTGACTGAGCAAGTGCCTTAAGCTTTCTTTTTTTTTATTCACCTGTATAATGGAGATCATTGCACACCTGCCCCCTGACGGAGTGAGAAAATACATAGGAAGTGCTTTATATATTTATTCCTCCAACAAATCTCTTAATAAATGAATGTTGTTCCAATCTGTTTTGCTCCCCCTTACTTTGTTCTCACCCCCTTCCCTTGTAGGCACTGCCAGCCAGGGCCCACTACTGCCACAGTTCTATCCCCCCCACCTTCTGTCCAGACTCCCTCCCTTCTCCTTCTGGCTCCCAGTATGCCCCAAGGAAAGGAGGGGGCTGGAACAAGAGCCAGGGTGAAAAGGAGGGCAGCCTGATTTCAAACTCAACCATTTCAATTTGCCGCTTGTCTTCTGCAGAGAGCGGAGGGCTTTCCCTTTAGATCCCACAGAGCGTGATTTTCACCTCCCCTGCGCCCCATCTGATCCAGTCATCACACTTGCCCCGATGTCGATGTCGGCTGCCACTGAGCAGCTCGAGGACCTCCCAGGCCCTTTGTTTACTCCTATTCCCAGCCTGCTCACTTTACGCAGGAGCTGACAGGAATGAAGAGTTCCCCTCTCCTTTGTCCATAATGGTCCAGCCAGAGACTGAAGATTTTGGCCTGGTTTTGTTCCGATGATCCATAATGTACTCTTTCTGCTAAAATATTGTATAGTGACAAAGCCCATCTCTGGAAAGTCAAAGCAAAGATTTTAATAGGCAAAGGATAACCCACTCCCTGTGTTACAGGCCTAAATTTGGCAAGCACAAGCTGAGGGACCTCAGACAGCTTGACCCGTGCGGGCTTGAGTTAGACCTGCAGGAAATGTTCTCAGGTTTCCCCAGAGCATACAGTCCAGGAGTCTAGAGGTAGGCATGGATTTCTGTAATCTTCAGACCCAGGCTCCCATGAGTGATTTGGGGCCAAGTCAGGACTGCAACCTAATACCAAAGATGCTCATTCCAGAGCCTCTTGAGTCTATGCAGCCAGTGGCTCTGGGAGAAACCAGTTATAATCAGTCAGTCAGGAGTTTCTAATAGCAAGAATATTAAGAATATTTAGTAACATATGCCAGCCACTGAGGTAAGATTTATACCCATTAACCCTTTAATGAGCCATAAGAGCCCTAGAAAGTACCATTACAGAGGAGGAAACAGAGATTCTTATTCCATATGGATGCATGTACAACTTTTCCTCAGCCCCAGCTAGGTAGGGGGCTTGCTTTTTAAATCCATCTGGTAGCATCCAGCTACATTTTGTACCATATATAAATGCTTGGGAATTACTGATTTATTATATTAGCACTCTGCTATTTTAATATAGGAAGGGATGGTGTGTGCGTGCGTGTGTGTGTGTGTGTGTGTGTGTGTGTGTATTAGAAGTATACTGTCCCTGTTCTTAATTATCCACACCTAAGAAATGACCAATTGGCTAACCTATGTGCCTATAAACCAAGTATCTGATATAGACTGATAATGCCTTATGCCAAAATAGACAAATTGAGTAATCTGAAATTCTAATATCTATGAACTATAGACATGCTTATTTTATAGTTTGTTCCCTAAAATTACACACATTTTTTTATTACAATAATTATAATAATAGCTAACATTTCTGAGCACTTTCAGACCCTCAGCCCAACACATACATGCTACTTCATTCCCTCCCACAGCCACCCACAGGGCAGAGACTACCAGGGCTCTCAACTGTAGAGGAGGAAGGAAGGCCCAGGGAGATTAGATAGCTTGCTGAGGTCACACAGCTAGGAAGTAACAGACCAAGGTTAGACTCCAGGGTTTGCCTCTAGAAACCATGCCGTTAACCACAAGGCATGCTGGGGGAAAGTGGCTGACATACAAAAAAAGATTTAAAAATAAAGAGTATTAAGGGCAGACAGAGTAAAAGGAGGAAGTCCGTGAACTAACAGGGTCTGGTCTTTCCAGGAGAAATCCTTCCTTGGTTCCCCTGCAGAATGAAAGCCTCAAGCCACAGGGAAGCAAAAGTGTGAAAAGGGCCAGGGAGACTTATTCAGAAACTTTGCGGGGTTGGGGGTGGGCAGCTTTGTGTTTCACCTCAACACTTTTCCTTTCTTCAAATTCAGTTCATCTTTCCTGAACCCATATCATTCTGTTCCAACAATGCCCTTTCTCCCTGTTTCAAAAACCATCATCTGGCCTGTGGATGATTTTTATTGACACCCTCTTCTCTTTGAGACTCCTGACTAACAGGAATGCATATTAGGAATTTATAAACTTTCCTTCAAAGACACCACAGGAACAGTATACAATTTTTCACACACTGCTTTGTGCCCTTCCAAGAAAAAACTAAGTTTACAATGGAATATAGTGAGTTAAAGGTCTTAAGTGATAGCAATTGATTTTCTGTGAAGTCTTTTCTTAGAATGCCTCTTAGAGACCAGCAGGGGTCTCGTCCCCTCCTCCCCCCAACTTCCCAGGGGTTCTCAGAATCATTCTTCCCTCTTATCTTGCAAGTCTGAGCTGGGGTAGAGGTGTCAAGCCACACAGGAGAGCTGTGGGGGTGCAACCCCAACCTTCATTGTCTATTCAGGGACACAGCGAGCTGCTCTCTAGGAGTTGCCTGAAACCAGCTCTTCTGTCACATACCAGGAGCATTTAGTCAGACAATGTGGACATCGGACACCGTTACCACTTTAAATCTGGTCATTGTGGGGGAAACGACCAATCGCAAATCTTGTAATATGGCTTCAGTGTTAGGACAGGTTTCAGAGCCTCCTGCTACAGTGGGGAAGCCTCCCAGAGGATACAGTCCATGTCACTAATGATTTCTGGATCCTCTTCTTCACAGTGAAAGAAACAATGTGGAGGGGCAGCTGGGTGTCTCAGACAGTTAAGCGTCCAACTTTGGCTCAGGTCATTATCTCATGGTTTGTGAGTTTGAACCCTGTGCTGGGCTTTCTGCTGTCAGCACAGAGCCCAATTTGGATCCTCTGTCCCACCTTCTCTCTGTCCCTCACCCTCTTACACTTTATCTCTCTCAAAAATAAAGATTAAAAAGGAAAAAACAAAAAACAGAAACTACTTTCTTCCTAAGAAAAGCCATTTGTTTTTAAAAGTTTTAAGCCTAAGGGATGTACTTTACAGAAGCGTTGTCAAATAGAAATATAATGCAGATCGCATTTGTAATTTTAACTTTTCTAGTAGTCATGCTAAAAAAAGGTAAAAAGAAACAGGTGAATAACAGGTGCTTAGTTTAAATAATGTATTTCATTTAACCCAACGTAGCCAAAACATAATTTCAACATGTAATCAATATTTTACTTTTTTTATTTTTTTATGTGATTTTTGAGAGAAAGAGCGTGAGTGGGAAAAGGGCAGAAAGAGAAGGAGACACAAAATCCAAAGCAGGCTCCAGACCCTGAGCTGTTAGCACACAGCCTGATCCGAGGAGCGAACCCACAAACCATGAGATCATGACCTGAGCTGAAGTCAGATGTTTAACCAACTGAGCCACCCTGGTGTCCTTGTAATCACTATTTTAAAGTTTACTAATGAGCTACTCTTCATTCTTTTTTTTTTTCACATCAAATCTCTGAACTCAGATGTGTATTTTATAAGTACAGCACAAATCAATTTGGACTAGTCACATTTGAAGTGCTCTGAGGAACATGTGACTCACGGCTATTGTTCTCAACAAGGCAGGAATAGATGTTGCTTAATGTCAGTATATGTATACAGTGCTTTGTGCAGACCTTGACAGTAAAATTCAGGATTCACATAAAAACAGCACATAACTATTATTATTTCCACTTACTCTCAAGCAAATTGCAAACACCTTGGAGGAAAGGATTCCACTCATAGCCAGACATGCAGTATTTCCATGTTTATGAATGATTTTGATAATTTAGTGGATAATTAGATTTACCTTTTATATGGTTTCTTTAAATACTCTGTCAAATTTTATATTACTCTAGTTCCAAACATTTTATTTTTGGAGGGATCTCCATATTCTTATATACAACCATCTGTCCAACCTCACTACTTAAGCCATCTCCAACCCAACATGTCCAAAACTGATTTTTTTTTTTTTTTTTGTAGAGAGAGAGAGCAGAGGAGAGGGGCAGAGGGAATGAGAGAGACAATTTTAAGCAGGCTCTATACTCAGCACAGAGCCTGATGTGGGGCTCAAATTCACAAACCGTGAGATCATGACCTGAGCCAAAATCAAGAGTTGGATGCTCAGCCGACTGAGCCACCCAGGTGCCCCCAAGACTGAATGTTTTATTCATCTCCTCCGCCCCACCAAGAAAGAAAAAACTTGCTCTACAGTCTTCTGCATCTCAGTTGATGGCAATTCCATCCTTGAAGTTGCTCAGTCCAAAAATTTTAATCATCAAGGAATCTTGATTCCTGTATTTCTCCTACACCACACATCCAATCTGTCAACACATCTTGTCAGCTCTATTCAGAATCTGCCACTTCTCACCAGCATTCCTTTTACCACCCTGGTCCAAGTTACCACTATCTCAACTCAGGATCCAGAAGACTCTAAAACCTAAGTCAGACCAGTCTGTCTTGCTCAAAAAACCATCTGATGACTCCCTATTTCACACTGAGTAAAAACCAAAGAGCTAACAGTGCCTTATAAAACTGGATATGACCTGCCCCATCTCCCCCATTTCCTCTCAGGCATCATCTCCTTCACTCTCCTCACTCACTCTGCTCTAGGCACACTGGCCTTTGCAGTTCCTTGGTCTTGATTGAGCCTGGCATGTCCTTGTTTAAGGACCCATGCCTTTGAGAACTCTTCCTCCAGGTAGCCACACTAGGTAGTCTCACTCCTTCACCTTTTTCCAGACTTGCTCAATCTCCCTTTCTCTCAATCAGAGGTGCCTCCTTTGATCAATCTATTCAATCCTACCTTCTCTTTCCAGTCTGTTTCCCACCTCCACATTCTTGATCCTACTTATCTAGATCTACTTTTCCCCCCATAGCCCTGGAACACTCTTCCCTCAGATAGCTAAATGGCTCACTCATTCCCTTACCTGACACATGGCAAATGGGAGGCACTCAAAATATATTTGATGAATAAATGAATGAATTTCTTTATTTTATGAAAAATAAAGTACAACAATAAAATTTTCAAGAACTTAAAAGTATGTACTCCAATGTTTATAGCGTGCTATCAACAATAGCCAAATCATGGAAAGAGCCCAAATGTCCATCAACTGATGAATGGATAAAGAAGATGTGGTATATATACACAATGGAATACTACTCAGCATTTAAAAAGAATGAAATCTTGCCATTTGCAACAATGCAGATGGAAATGGAGGGTATTATGCTAAGTGAAATAAATCAGTCAGAGAAAGACAGATATCATATGATTTCACTCATGTGGAATTTGAGAAACTTACCAGGAGACCGTAGGAGAAGGGAAGGAAAAATAAGATATAAACAGAGAGGGAGGCAAACCATAAGAGACTCTTGGATACTGAAAACAAACTGAGGGTTGATGGGGGGTGGAGGAGAGGGGAAAGTGGGTGATGGGGATTGAGGAGGGCACTTGTTGGGATGAGAACTGGATGATATATGTAAGTGATGAATCGTGGAAATCTACTCCTGAAGCCAAGACTACACTCTCTGTTAGCTACTTGACAATAAACTAAAAAAAAAAAAAAAAAAAGATTAAAAAAAATAAAGAACTTAAAAATATTTGTTGGACATTCCTTCTCAGACCCTCCAAAGGCAATTTATGGGCAATTTTGTTCAGCATTTAGTAGTTTTACTACAACAAAATGAAAGACCAGTTCTTCACAAATTTATGACTGATAAAATTTCTCTTCTTTATCTTCCCACTTTGTCTTTGAACACTGTGTCCCCATCTCTCACTTTCTCTCCTATGTTTACTGACCACAAGCTTAAGCCAGTTAGGATGAACACAACAGTAGAGTAATGGAAATGTCCCAGTGTTCATTGTAATGAAGTAATGTTCATTGTCCAGTGTGGTAGCCATTAGCCACATGTGGTTACTGAGCACTTGAAATGAGGCTAACACAATTGAGGAACTGAATTTTTAATTTAATCCGATTGGTTTAAATTTAAATAGCTACACATAGCTAGTGAAAGTGTAGCTTCATCCTTGAAGAACATTTATAAGGTCTTTAAGGAAAAATATGTCTTCCTAACACAGTGCCCTTACAAATACCTCATTTGTCATCATATGAATTAAGAAGAAAACCAGTTAGTATTCCCTTCTTATTCAGAACTGGGTACAGCATTGTAGAAAGAAGTGACTTATTGAGAGTCAAATTTTAGGTAACATGCAAAGTTTTATTTTTTTATTTTTGTTTTTTAACACTTTTTTATTGTTGAGAGACAGAACAAGACAGAGCACAGCAGGGGAGGGGCAGACAGAGAGGGAGACACAGAATTCAAAGCAGGCTCCAGGCTCTGAGTTGTCAGCACAGAGCCTGATGTGGGGCTCAAACTCATGAACCACAAGATCATGACTTGAGCCAAAGTCAGACGCTTAACCGACTGAGCCACCCCGGTGCCCCAATATGCAAAGTTTTAAATTAAACCAGAGATGGCCCAGTTTGGGGGAAAAGGCGACTGGAATGAAGACACAGATTTCTTCCTATCTCTTTTCCATTTTCACTGCCAAGAACAGAAATGATGATAACCATTTCCATTCCTGAAGCACTGTGCAAGCACTTTTTTTCATCAATAATCTATTTTTGATGAATTTTTAATTAAGATTTTTATTTTAATTCTAGTATAGTCAACATACAGTTTTATATTAGTTTCAGGTGTAAAATTTAGTTAAACAATTCTATACATTACTCAGTGTTTATCATGTAAGTACTCTTAATCCCCTTCACCTACTTCATCCATCCCTCCATCCACCTCTCCCATAACCATCAGTTTGTTTTGTATAGTTAAGAGTATGCTTCTTATATTGCCTCTTTTTTTCCTTTGCTCATTTGTTTTGTTTCTTAAATTTCACATATGAGTGAAAGCATATGGTATTTGTCTTTCTCTGACTGACTTATTTCACTTAGCATTATACTCTCCAGCTCCATCCATGTTGTTGCAAATAGCAAGATTTCATTCCTTTCTAAAAAATGTTTATTTATATATTTTGAGATGGAGAGAGAGAGAGCATGCGAACAGGGGGAAGGGTGGAGAGGGAGGGAGAGAGAGAATCCCAAGCAGGCTCCTCACTGTCAGCACAGAGCCTGACATGGGGCTCGTCCCATGA